>NC_088710.1:35053269-35800144 GCF_963576615.1 Watersipora subatra | reverse complement strand
GGGTCTTGTGCGCTGATATTCTCTCCAGTCTGTTGTATACTTACCCGCTATTTTAATAATTCTCTTATGACAATTTATTGTCCAATGAGACACCACGCCATTTTACGCTCAAAGAGAATTATCATTACGATGGAGTTATCCTTTCATGTAGTCTTTCAAGGAATAGGAAGTTATGTTTGCTATAAATGTTCAGACAAAAGTGATGCAGAGGTGATGGGAACAAGCGCCAATGATGCCAACGAAGGCACTAGACACATTTGTGTATGCTTAACGGTAGCCTGCGTTTCACATTGATAGAAGATCAAGGATCAAATAGTACGAAACCACAAGTCATTTGCACTCACAATACATCATGAAGAGCTCTATATTAGAACTTCCTCTAAGGAACTCAAGCTAACCATACCTTATAAGTCCTCCGCAGAGGTTTTACCAAGAAGAAACTGACATCAGAACTAACGATAGTTTTGTTTCTAGATAGGATGCAATGAAGGTACCAGATGTAGAGACTTTATCTACAAACGGTTCTTTTTTGGTAACTAACAATTTGTAAATGAATGCTAGTTATTTGGCATCAGTGGATATGGAATTATATCAGAGTTTACGGCAAACTAAATGAAAGATAAATACTAAAACACATTTCTAAATTCCTAATTCGCTCGTGCTTCAGCTGTCCTTCGCACACCTGTCACAAAGCCGTTAAGATTCCATTAAGATTTGACACTGGCTTGCATAATTGGCATGCTAAATTCTTTGTCCTGCAATATTTATGCATATTTCTTGGTCTTACGGCGCTGGTTTCATAATGTTATTACTTCCTTAGTTAGCTACCAGGGCCCACTAACGATTAACTTACAGTTAACCAATCAAATAATTTGTTACAATTTGCAGTACGCATATTTAAGCAAGTATAGTAGGGGAAAGTTGGGTGATATGGACCTACCGGGTGATATGGGACAGTTTATATCTCACTAGGCAACAGTAATAGGATACAGCTGAAGGTAGTAAAAGGTCAAGGTTTAGTTACCCTACTTCTTGCAAAATGGCTGCCTACATAAAACAGCATGCTTTGTAGAGAGAGTAATTTAACTGTTTTTACAAAATTCCTTCTAACAATTTGCAGCCTTTTTCTTGCCATTTTGGCAAAAAACATCCAATATTTTTCAAAGTGTAAAAGGTAAGTCGTTCTACCTTATCTTGCCATCATTATTTCAAAAATTGGATTCGTTCTGTCTGCTTTGTTTTTAACAATAGCCTATAAACAAAATTATGTGTGTATGGGTGATATGGACCACCTGTATATGGGTGATATGGACAGGTGGTCCATATCACTCATATACTACTATTGCTTTCTGCTAAGTCCTCTTTTGTGATTTTGTTAGCCATGCCTCGCTATACTGCAAAAAACATTCGAGCTACATGGTCAGAGGATGCTTTGCTGAAAGCATTAGACAGTGTAAAAAATGGAATGTCTCTTCGTAAAGCTTCATCACAGTATGGCATACCACGGACAACTCTACTTCGAAGGCAGTCCAACCTCAGTATTGGAAAGATTGCTCTAGGTGGAAAACCCGTGCTAGGTGACATGGAAGATCTTGTTAGTCATGTACTAGATATGGAAAGGACATTGTTCGGAATTACAGCAAGAGACCTAAGAAAGATGGCATATCAAGTAAATAGCTAAAACCATAATTTTAGGATCCTTTCAACTTTTTAAATCAATCTTATTCTGCAATGCCTAACAATATTGAAGATTATAAGAATCTTCATCAAATGATTTTACCTTTTTCTGACTTATTACAGCTTGCAGAGAAGAAAGGCATCCCACATAAGTTCAACAAGGAGTCACAGATGGCTGGGCAAGAATGGTTTACAGCATTTATTAGACGCCATCCAGAGCTTGCTGTTCGACTTTCTGAAGGCACATCAATGAACAGAGCAAAGGCATTTAACAAAGCTGCTATTTCAAAATTCTATGACAATTTGGAGCCCTTTCTTGCAATTGATGCTGCGCGCATATACAATGTTGACGAGACTGGAGTATCCACTGTAACCAAACCTGTGAAGATCTTAGCAGCGCGTGGAAAGAAAAGAGTAGGAGCAATAACAAGTGGGGAAAGAGGGACAAATACAACTGTAATATGTTGCATGAGCGCAACCGGCACATTTGTACCACCAATGTTTATATTTAAGAGAATAAGAATCGCTCCCCATCTTATGAATGGAGCACCAGTAGGATCTGTCGGAGAATGCTCAGAGAGTGGCTGGGTAAATGAAAAACTGTTTCTCAAGTGGTTGCGACACTTTCAAAAGTTCACCAATTGCTCTTTAGAAAATCCTGTACTTCTTATCGCCGACAATCATAGCAGCCATCTTTCGCTAGAGATTTGGCAGTTTTTACGTGACCATGGTATAAACTTTGTAACGATTCCCCCACATACGTCGCATAGAATCCAACCACTAGATGTGAGTTTTTTAAACCATTAAAAACTAACTATGCAGAGAATGTACGTTTGTGGCTGTTGAAAAATCCTGGAAAGGTTGTTACGCCTGTCGATGTAGCTGGGATTTTCAACAAGGCATATTCATCTACATGTCGAATGGACCTAGCACTTTCTGGGTTCCTCGCTACAGGCATATCTCCATTTAACAGAAGCGTGTTTAGTGATGAAGACTTTAGTATTTTTAAAGATGATTTGGAAGCTGCTAATTTCGAAGTACCGAGACCACATCATGACAATATAACAGGGGGCATGGAAACATGTCAGCCAACAGGTCAGACCAACAAGAACAGAGAAACTTCAAATGGCCAACCTCTTGCAGCTGATAGCTCTAACAATGGCTATGAAATTTCTACTTTGAGCACAGCTTCTGATCATGATCATACATTATCTTTGGTTATTTCTAAAAGCAAATGTGTCAGATCATTGATTAGCGAGATTTCTCCCAAACCAATTATGAACTTTAGTAAGACCAAAGACAAATCAAGCTCTCAAAGTAGTACGGTCTTAAACACAACACCAGTGAAAGTCACTTTGTTAGAAAAGGCTGCAAAGGCAGCTAAAAAATCTTCTAGCGAGCCCACTTTAACATCAAAAGGTAATGATAATCCCGCCGTAACCAAGAAGTCAGTAAAAGGCAAACAAAAAAGAAAAAAGCCACCTTTATCTTACTCCGACGACTCAGACGACGAGTTTAACATTTGTATTGTGTGCTTTGAGCACTTCGGTAACAGCACATCAAGGGAACCATGGGTTCAGTGCAGTGACTGTAAACATTGAGCTCATGAAGCCTGCACTCCTGGTTACCACTTGTATACATGCCACAACTGCGAATCGGACTAGTTCATAGACTTAAGGGCAGTTTGGCAAGCAATGTGTTTTACTGCCACTGCTATTTTACTCACTGTGTTCATTTTAAATAGATAACAAAAATAATGTGGTGGTAGGGTCAAATACTTACATAGGCAGTTTGTTTCTTTAAAGACATGTTGTAACTATTACTCCAATAAATATTTACAATTATTTTACAAACGATGTTATTTTATTACTGCTCTTTGTTTCACATATATTTTAAACTTTTGTCAGTAGCAATAATGGTAGTGGTGGAGTAAAATACAACAGCTTTCATCAGTTTAAATTATTGTCCCATATCACCCATAAGCCCATCGAAATCACGGGTGATATGGGACACACAAAAAAAGATATTGTGGCCAAACTAATAGCTATAAGCTGCTAAAAATTTAATAACATGGCAAGAAAGTCGAGCTGTTCAACAAAAAGGTGAAATTTTAGTCGAGTTACTTGCCGGGTTTGCTGGAAGCTTAAGCGTCCCATATCACCCAACTTTCCCCTATGTTGTGGGTGTGCCTGCGCTTGTTTGACCTGTTACGTATTGCCAACCTGTTACGTATTGCCGCGTGTGATGGGGCCTAATATTGAGAACCTACTGAGTTTCTGATTGGCTTCAAAGATATTGACACCCCACAACAGGTTAGCAAGACGTTATTGAAAATGAACATGCACAAAATTTTAGCAGATTTTATAAGACAACATCAGTATTTTTCTGACTGCCAGAAAGTTTAAAAACTAAAATCGACAAAACTTGATCGTGGTTAAAATGCTCAGGTCAAGCGAACGTACGATTACGACGTCTATAGTTGCGAAGGGATCGACAGAATAGAGAAGTGTAACGCTGCAATTTGAATGGAATAGCCGATATCAACTGCAGCAACGATAGCAAATAGTGACGTTATTTTAACCGCGATCAAGTTTGGTCAATTGTAATTGTGAAACATCTTGACAGCCAGATCACCTCAAACATAAAAAATAATCGCAAATGATAGAAAAATATTGATACTTTCTAATAGAATCTACTAAAGCTTTGTGGAAGATCATTTTTAATCCTACAAACTTCTCTGGCACCATAATGTGAACACTGCTGTGAGCTGTGAGACAATGACATTTCTCTCAGTATTATGAATGTGTGATGTAGCCTCAGTTTTAACTGAGAACAATTTATTTGAGGTAGGAGGAGTATGTGAGCTCTTACGTAGCCATAAAGATATATATAGCTATAGATATATAGTTGGATATATACTGACACGATATGCCACATACATCATAATACGCCTGCATATGAATCAATAGCTTGTAAATACATATATGCTAGGCTAGGTTTGTAGTAAACTTTTTACAAACGCTTGTTACAACACCCCCATCACAACTTTCAGGTTGATTCCCTCAGTCCAAAGATATGTTACTTCGCCAATGAAACTGTCACCAACCGATATCAGATCTTGGTCGTTCTTTGTAAATCAGCTGACGATTCCTTTAAACTAGTTAATGTCCTAAAACACAAGATAAACAGTCAGGGTTACTACAGAGCACACAGTCGTTGGCTACAGAATGGTAGCTTTTCAGAAGTGCAAGAGAAACTAACTCCTAAAACCAAACATAAAACTATTGCTTCCGTTGAGGTCGCGAGTCCGAAACTTGGGGCAAAATTTGGCTGGAGTTCGTCTCATAGTCGCAGTTTGCCACAAGCTCCGCCTACCCCAGAATCTCTTCGTAGCGTTGGTTTCTGGAGCCAGAAGCTGTCGCCAACAATGAATGCCGGGAACAGAGTAGAAGAACAGCAGAAAGACTTTACGAATGTTTCAGTTGCGACTTCAGCATCTTCGCAGTCGGACCAGCCTGTACCTGAGTATGCAGTAAATGTGCATAAAAAACCCGCCGTACCGTCACTACCTCTCCAACCAGCACAGCCGAGACAAACAGTGGACCAAACTATAAAGCAAAATAATCACCATCTAATGGGGTGTAAGAATATCGAAGAGGTGAAGGTTGTTATGAGACGAGCAAAAAACGCTAGCAATCAGAAAGCTGCAGGTAAGCTGTTGATTACCATCAAAAAGTTGATGCTCCTTTTTGTTTCACTCTATGAAAACTCTGTAAAAAGACTCACTAAACAAAATAGACCCATTAAGCTATAGCTATAGTTACGATATGTAAAATAAGGACCTTTACTTCCTGCCAGACAGGCCTTGTTCAAGGTAGTAGTTATTAGTATGTATGAGTGAGACTTCAGTTTCAGCACGTTAAAAGGCAGTCACATTATTATTCATCGTCTATATATTTAGCTCTCTAAGTATGTTGGGTGTATGTCCAGTAATAGCAATTAAATTCTAAGACTGACAAATCTACATCGCAGAAAATTATCATCAGCAGTCAGGGAAGTAAGTCAGGGAAGTAAATACACATCCTCAGTAGTCAGGGAAGTAAGTCAGGGTAGTAAATACATATCCTCAGCAGTCAGGGAAGTAAGTCAGGGAAGTAAATACACATCCTCAGCAGTCAGAGAAGTAAATACACATCATCAGCAGTCAGGGAAGTAAGTCAGGGAAGTAAATATACATCATCAGCAGTCAGGGAAGTAAGTCAGGCAAGTAAATACACATCATCAACAGTCAGGGAAGTAAGTCAGGCAAGTAAATACACATCATCAACAGTCAGGGAAGTAAGTCAGGGAAGTAAATACCCATCATCAGCAATCAGGGAGGTAAGTCAGGCAAGTAAATACAATCAAGATGTTATCAGCATCTAGATTTATCTTTGGGTTTCAAGAAAGTCAACTATGGCTATAAATCTAGTGTAAGGTATTTGCAGTACAGCAACGCTGGCAGCATTATTTCCAGCGGAATAGCTTGCTGCCGCTAGACAGATGGGTTAATTAAATAAGCTAATAGTCTGATAGGTATATTATGCCTTGTGTTTAGTTGTACATAATTGAGAGCAATTATAGCCACTCATTAGGCTGATAAGGAGAGCTCCTAGTGAAATTCTCAGCATCGGGCGACGAAGAGGTGAGATAAAACCTTTCTAATTTTAATAGCCAGATATATTTGGAAAATGTTTATGTCCACTTAGTCTAGAGTTTTAAAGTATGGTGCTCATGTTAACTTAACTGTGCTTGAAATTTTAGTTACAGCTATAACGAGGCTATTGTAAAGGCATCTGCGACGATTTAATATTTATTTTAGGCTATCACAAAATCAGCAGTTAAATTACTCCGGACCATCAAAAAGTTATGACTATTTATGCAGCGCAATAGATCATTTTACAGCTTTCATGTATAATATCAACTGAGTGTTTTATTGGTAGCTTGCTTCAAAGCAAATTAAAAAAAACTTATTACCAGTCGCAAAGCAAATGTTTGCAGCCACTGATTTGTTTTGTTTTTGAAGTGCTCTGCTATCCTTGAACAATTTTTATTGGAAATAGTTTCTACTTGCCACTAATTTACCCATAACAGAAGCAGATATACTGAATAGTATCTTTTTATTACTAATATTTGATACATTTGGTGTTACATAGTAAATTCTATTGACCGGAGTCTTTTCAAGACAACACACATGAACTCCTAGTTTAAGGTTTTACAGTAGAGGAAATTTTTTCATGTTTTTTTTCTAATGATGTTAATTCCAAACTTGTATTTTTCCTGGAAGTAACCTGAAGAACACAGGCCACGATCTCATGCCTTTGATCTAACTCACAACCTTGTACTCTAGTGTATTTTGTTCAAGGAATATTAGCATATATGTTTAAAATTCAAACCGATTTGTATTTAAAAAATGGCAGCTTCCTAGTCAACAAGAAGTAAAACACTGTCCTGTCAGAGAACTTCCTGTAAATAGGCAGACAAGCTGCAAAATCGTCTCATAATACACTTGTGAACTTCTATTAACCTGTCAATGTGCATGTCATCTATATCTCCCCCTCTCCCCTTCTCTCTCCTTCTCTCCTTCTCTCTCTCTGTCTCTCACTCACTCACTCTCTCTCTCTCTCTCTCACTCTCTCTCACTCTCCCTCTCTCTCACTCTCTCTTTCTCTCCCCCTTTCTCTCTCACTCTCACTCTCTCTCTCACTCTCTCTCTCACTCTCTCTCACTCTCTCTCACTCTCTCTCACTCTCTCTCACTCTCTCTCTCACTCTCTCTCACTCTCACTCACTCACTTTCACTCTGTCTTTCTCACTTTCTCACTCTTTCACTCTCCATCACTTTCTATCACTATCACTCTCTCCCTTTCTCACTCTATCACTCTCACTCTCACTCTCTCCTTCTCTCTCTCTCTCTCTCACTCACTCACTCTCACTCTGTCTTTCTCACTTTCTCACTCTTTCACTCTCCATCACTTTCTATCACTATCACTATCACTCTCTCTCTCCCTTTCTTACTCTATCACTCTCACTCCCTTTCTCACTCTATCACTCTCTCTCCCTCTCCCTTTCTCATTCTCTCTTTTTCTCTCATTCTCTCTCTCTCTTTCTCTCACCCTTTCTCACTCCCTCTCTCTCACTTCCCCTACTCAGAGATTCTGACTGGATTGCCATTCTTGCAGTTTCAGCAGTTTGTTTGACTAAGGCAACTATTAGACATCACTCCTCATTTATGACATAATTAGGTCAGCAATGACTCACATCATTGCATATCACAGGCCGATTTAGATGACTCACTGACTTACTGTAACTCATCATAAAGTTATGTATGTCATATTTCTAGGCCACAGGAGGGGTAATAGGATAGGCTTTGTTATCGAGAGCCTCAGCATGAGGCTCAGCAAAAAAGGTATCAGGTGCTAAATTGGTTCCTCCGATAAACAAATAGTGCAGATCAGTCAGCTGTAGGATCTGCGGAAAAGGTGCTGAATTGTATGTTCACCAAAATTGTATTTTACATCCAAAATTACATTACATTTTTTACATTACAAAATGCAATGTTTTTTCACCAGTATGTAAAAACTAAAGTTTTTACATACTGGTGAAAAAACATTGCATAAAACGAGTCTGCAGATCTATAAACATCTCATGAGAGGTCATATAAACATAATTTGTACTCAATCTAATTTGATTCTAGCAATTTCTAGGTTTAAAGGTGAAAATTAAGTTTTTTCACCTTTAAACAATACTTGCACAATATTTTCTAAAAATAAAATTTCAAATTGGCAAAATTCAGGCAATAGTTGAAAAAAACCTAAAGTTGTATAATGTCACTGCGAGGGCCTGAGGTTTCACATATTTCCTATTTCACTTATATAACTCGCACTTGTACTCTAACTTGTACAATCAAACTGTTCCATACTCTCTTGATTCATCCATTCATCCAGTGCCTGTTATTTCCTTTGATGATTCTTGTGTTGCAATGGCCTTGTTATTGCAAAAATATTTGCAGAGCCTTCATAATCCTCTCAGAAAAAATTATCTCACTCCACCTTCTCCTAGTGCTACCTATGATTATAGTTAGGCCTCTAGATCACCTGCCCTGTTTTTATTTTTATCCAGAAACAGCTGGATAGAAGCATTGTTTGTCTAAACAGTTCTGATGAACTACCTGTGTGCAGCTAGGTAACAATCACACTAGATATTTCTAATGTAGAAAGGATATGGCGCTTTTCGGTAAACCGTGCATATTAGAAGTATTATAAAAACAGAGCAAGTAACTGAATTGATTACTACAGAACCTTTGCTATAATAAGTACCGTGTTTTTCTGTCTGCTTGTCCGAAGCCATGGCTTAATGTTGGGAAAAATATTGTATCATACGGGATTTAAACTCCTACCTTCAGCGTGGTAGACTAACACTCTATAAAAATATTGGAATAATTGTATATATACTTATTACACATGATGATCTCTCACAGCACTTCGGACTGCCAGGGTACTAGTGATACTAAAAGTCAAACACCTAAGGTATGGAGACCTTTATGTAGTTGAGAGGCAGCTTGACAGTCTGACTAACTTCTCCGGAGCTCGCAGAAAGAATAGTTCTGGT
The DNA here is from genome assembly GCF_963576615.1 of Watersipora subatra. Classification (NCBI taxonomy): domain Eukaryota; kingdom Metazoa; phylum Bryozoa; class Gymnolaemata; order Cheilostomatida; family Watersiporidae; genus Watersipora; species Watersipora subatra. Next base: position 35,790,818 of record NC_088710.1, on the reverse strand, counting down.
AGACAACATGAAAATATATAAATAACCATTAAGGCGTCATCTAGCAAACACCGCTGCTTCAAGGTTTCTATGTATTTTTAAAACATTGCTGATACCACATGATGTAAGTAGAGGCCTAAATACCTTACGTTTGCATTATGGACCATAATAGACGTACTGTAATACCTGAGCTCATCAGCTATGGGTCATAGCATTTGGCTACTAATAATTGTTATAAGTAATATTCTGGCCCGTTCTTAATTATTCCAGTATTTGTGGTATCAGTTCATAAAGAGTTAATTACCCGCAACTGATCATACGGAGTAGGAATTTAGACAGCCGGCCAACACTGATCAATCAAAATTTTAGTTTTTCAACTAGTTCAGGAATCCAACAGGAACTGAAAAGTTTCTTTCCCACAAACTGCTGTGGTTCTGAGGCTACAGCGCTATGTATAGTTGACAACTAAAAAAATCCTCGAGCCTGATAAGAGTTGATGTCATAACACTATAAAATAACCACTTATATGTTCTCTTTTGATTTGTTCTATCTTGTTTTGACTTGAGTTAGTCTTTTGACTTGAGTTGCTCTTATTACTTGAGATACTTTTTGAGTTGTGATACCATTTAATACAGCTTCATAGAGATACAGTCTTGGAGATTTTTAAAGTAAGTCTGCCAATCTATAAACATCCTCTGAGAGGTCATATAAACATAATTGGTATTCAATCTAATTTGATTGCAGCAATTTTTAGGTTGCTGTCACTGCACATTAACTGCACATAATCATATTTGAACTTTGGATACACCTCAAGTAAACTTGGAATAAACACTACATAAATGTTGTCACAGTCATCAACATAATTGTATACTACGAATATGGCTTTCATTAAAGCAATAAATGCAAGTTTTCAATTCAACATTTTAATTTAGATCCCTTTGATTAGCCAAATAATCGATAAACATATATTCTCGTAACCTTGGTGACCACGGTGAAAGTTAATGAAACAAGAAGCTTCGCAAGCATGAAATGTTTGGTTACTAATAACTGAATAGATGCATTCTAGATATGACCAGTAGACTAGTTCATTACATCTACTGTATAGGAACCTCTGATTGCTTGACTCCGTTCAACATTTTATCTCTGTAACGCCTCACTTTACTTCAGAATGATTTGACATCAACTCAATCTTACGGAAAATTACTCCAATGATTCATAGATTGTTCTATGATTATTACAATTTTTTTGGCAATTCTACCAACTTCAATTTTATATTGTAACCTAAACGCCTTGTTAGTTAACTGCCCCATGTATTTATGAGTTTATTTCTTATATCAACTACCTCATGTATTTATGAGTTGATTTCTTATATCAACTACCTCATGTACTTATGAGTTTATTTCTTATATCAACTACCTCATGTACTTATGAGTTGATTTCTTATATCAACTACCTCATGTATTTATGAGTTTATTTCTTATATCAACTACCTCATGTATTTATGAGTTTATTTCTTATATCAACTACCTCATGTATTTATGAGTTGATTTCTTATATCAACTACCTCATGTATTTATGAGTTGATTTCTTATATCAACTACCTCATGTATTTATGAGTTTATTTCTTATATCAACTACCTCATGTATTTATGAGTTTATTTCTTATATCAACTACCTCATGTACTTATGAGTTTATTTCTTATATCAACTACCTCATGTATTTATGAGTTGATTTCTTATATCAACTACCTCATGTATTTATGAGTTTATTTCTTATATCAACTACCTCATGTATTTATGAGTTTATTTCTTATATCAACTACCTCATGTATTTATGAGTTGATCCCTTATATTAACTATCCCATGTACGTACTTATGAGTTGATTTTTTATATCAACTGTTTTAGGTTCGTATGAATTGAATGTTTATGTTAACTAGCAGATGTACTAACGAGTTTATTTTCTAGTAAATGACTACGCTAAGGAGTTCAGCAATAATTGGCTGTAGAGTATACTATAAATTATGTAAACATTTAGCATCTGTTTGATATATTTAGGCTGCTTTATACACCCAACTTAGTAATGAACACAGGCTATGTTATCACACTAAATATCTCTCTTCTATCGCAATTAGTAAAACATTAGCAGAGTGTTGGTGGCACGCTTGATGGCATCCGCTACACTTAAGGTGCTGGTTGGCTCTGCCTTCTTAAACAGCGTGAATCATCACAGTTACTCCACTTTAACAACTCCAGCCGCTCTCTTCGGCGCATCAGTCTAAAACTTTTATACGCCGGTAGTCTCATCCACTACAAACATGGTGGTTGTTTAAATGCTAATGGTTTTATTGTCAAAATATATTTCTTTGTCGAATTCAGAAGTAGTATAATTACAATGCGCAATCATATACTGCAGCATTCTAATTAATCAAACCTATTTATGACTGTTTTATAATTCAACATTCAGCATGTTGAAAATATTCTGTTAGCAAGACTTCTATTTTTTTCAGCTAAACTGAAGTTGTCTGTCGGTATAGTCAAAAACCTATTTCGGCTCAAAAAAGATGTAGAGGGTCGAAATTTTGCACACTCTTTGAAAGATTGGTACTTACTAAACACACAAAAAATTTTTGTTGTTTTGGCAATTTATAAAATCTTTTAAGGCTTCCCAAATTTAGATTTTGTGAATCAGCTGCTGTACCAAAATGTTTCTTCTTGGGTAAAATTGAAGATCAGAAGGTGATTTCTTTACTAATACAATCACAATTTTGATATTGATTACAAAGTAAAAGTTTTGAGCCCATAAATATCTACCAATCATCATGACAAGACTATGATTTGTAAAATAACGGAATGGATAAAGATTTGTTTGAGCTCAATTATGGTATAAAATTTTCAATTGTCCTTTAACTGCATATGCTGGTTTTCTTAAACTATGAAAAGCTTATGATACATGAAAGCTCCTAAAATGTCCGATATTGCTGTACAACATATTTGTAAAAATTCAGATACACTTTTTTGCTGCACTGTGCCGCAAATAAGTTGTGCATTTCCATCTTACTGTGACAGTAGCGAGAAAATCAAATGTAAGTGGTGTTGCTGTCTTGACAGAGAGTGTAAAAATACAGATATGGCTACTATAGAAACAATGGTATGCGTGTTAAGCATCTGTTGAACAAGTCCACTTCACGCATAGGCTCTGTCTATCCTTAATCATGATGTATTGCCATAGCAACACATAAACTTTGATCATCTATATTGCAGTCGACCGCAGCAGAGTGTGTGTGAGGGAAGACATGAAATCAACTATTGTTCAATATGAAAGTGATGATGAGGATAATGAAAAGACAGAAGCTCACCTGCAACGAAATTCCAATGGAATAGCAAGAGTAGTCGTAGGAGGGAATGACTCCGAAACAGTTTTGTCTAACACTGGTATGGATAATGCAGAAAAGTTAATTGCAAAAGATGGAATTGCTCGATGCGAGGCAGCTGAAACGGATAGAACAAGCGGTGATGGAGCTAACTCCGCAGATTTAAAGTCAGACAATGATAAATCTATGCTGCCGGAAAACATCATGGAAAACACACCGGCTACAGAGGAATTTAAGGACAAATCTATAACTGGCAATAAGGTCATCGACCAGGCTGCTACTACGAATAAGATCTCTGACAATTCTGTGGAAGGGATCTATGATAACATGAGAGCCAGTGAGGAGGCTGCTGAGGAAGTACCAAAGTCTAGTGCAGTTTCGAGCAAACCGACAATTCAAGCGGCGCGCAATGAACATTCAGCAGCCTTCAGTCCTGAGCAGGGCAGCGATGAGCAGGGCAGCGATGATGAAGACTATCAACTAGTACTCACAGACCTTAAATTACTAACCAGTGGTTTTAGACCGGACGGTATTGTAGAGCCACGATATCCTCACCAGATCATCGCTGCCCAGTCACTCAGTCAACTCAACAACTCGATGAGTGTGAGTCAGCTTTCAGCAAAGACCTACACAAAGCCTGTTGAATCTCCAGTTTTAACGGAACCACAAGCATCGACTAGTCATATTCAGCCTATACCACTTAGAACAGATTCAAATGGTCAGGGACGATGTGTACCAAAACAACAAGAACCGTTAGCTCGACCTCAGTCTACAGCCAGCGGACTGCATCTAATAAGAGGGAACGATCTTCGCCGCAGCGCAAGAAGAACTGGGCAATACAAGTCGATTGCTGAATATGAAAAGATGCAAGGAAATGCTTGTGATATGTTCAAGGAGAAGAAGCGCAGATCAAACATAGAAAATATGAACTCTATTAACCAAAATAGAAACTCAGTTCTTGATAACACAGCATCAAATTTTAAAGAAGCTTCCAAAACACCAAGTTCACCAAAGCACGATCTTTTTTTGCATAGACAGCCTTTGAAGAACTCAACTAAAGTCGCAGATAAAGCTACCAAGGTTAACCATGACCCTTCCAAAAACTCTATTTCTGTTGAGCCGAGGCTTTCGAATGATAAGGAAATAAGCAACAGGCGTGCTTCATTACTTTCCATAACCTCTGGTCCCAACAATGTTGTCCTTAGAAGGGTTAGAAGCTCAAGCAATAGTGTTCATAATCACATGAAGAAAGAATCAGTTAAAAAGGAAAAGAGCAAAAGTTTGGACAGGAAATCGTGTCAACAACCAGTTGGTAAAAGGTTTGATGAAGGAGTTAATCCAAATGGGCTTACATTGGTCGGCAGCAGGGCCAGCCTCGTCAGCAGTGCTCGAATGGAGTCACCTAGCAGGCCACTCAGCAAAAAACCAAATGCTTTGAAATGCATAGACGAGCAACGTCGCAGCAGCGGCATGTCAATGATTGAAAGCCATAAAACTGTATCTCTAAAGCCAAACATTCAACGTTCTTCCCTATCGCAATATAAAAAGAAGTCACACCCAAATACGCAGTTTCGAGCTTTGCCTACAACACCGGAGTGGTCTCTCTCTCAGCAGGCATCAGCACGCAAATCGCAGAATGACCTAACTGCTAATGCGTGGGAACAGAACCCGGGTTTCAAACGATTTTTTGACAGTATACTATTGTATGGACCAGAGGCTAACATATCAAAGACTAAAATAATCAATCAGCCAGATATTGTGCTAGAGTCTCTTGCTGCCGACAGCTATACTCCAGCGGAGAACTCAGATAGCGAAAGTTCAATCAGATCTTCTGCATCAGCTTACTGGCCTCCAGAACTCAAACAGCAAACTAACTTTTCTGATGACTTTGAAGAGGCAGCTAGTTGGAAGTTTCATAGCCCAATGGGTAAAAGACAGACAGTACATGTGTCCTAAATTATCTAACTGCTAGCTCGCGCACTGATAACTATTTGAACCTATTTTTACCAAAATCACTCATGGTGACGTTTTCAAAAATTGAATGAAAGGATAACTCCTTCTTTTACTCAACTTTTATGTATGAGAAGACAATTCTTAAACGACTTTGTTCACTATAATAGTTGTTTCGTATTACTATTAATTTTACAGAAAAGATTGGAACAGTCAAATTTTAGAAGCACTTGCCTAAAACTTTAGTATTTTCAAAATTTTTTACTGTTTTATGTAAGCTGATGTTGATATGACGAGCAATTTATATAACAGATAAGTCCTCGTGATAGTAAAATTCATAGGACATTCACAATCTTTTATCTCAAACCATCTGCATGTAATATTTGCACCTAAATGGTAATAGAATCTCGAAAAATAAATGGCAAGCGAATATATCGTCCCACTCATAGTGTCTGCCTATTAATGCTATTGTAAACTGATGTATTGATTTAGCTGAGCTTCTATAGAAATGCTATTCTACCTCAAACAATAGGCAAACAAAGGTGAGGCTGAACTGGTTTATATACACTCAGTTCTACGCTTGGACAGCCTTGTTCAAAGGAGTGTCTCCTTCTAGCTCAGCTTTGAGCTAGTCGCATCTATAAGGAGTGCTACAAGGGCCGGCTGATCTCTGGTACGTTCCCTTTTCTGTTAAAGTTGTTATTGCAGATAACCAAGATAAATGAGTTAATTTAAGGAGAGTAAGATATACATAGGTATATTAAAACTAGGTATGCAAGATTTGTGGGTGTAAAACTTTAAAATGCTAGTCATTTTCAAAGCGCATCATTTCAGATTTCATATCAAATCTCTTCATACATCTCTTATAACAACAGAATTCATTTATTCGATGGTATAATACAGAGCCTGGGAGTATTTTGAATTACTAAAAGGAACTACTACCTTCAGCTTGTGGCAACAATCATTTTTACCTGCAAAAATCTGATGCTAAAGCTGTCTAGTTGTGAGTTTTGAACATTTGGTAATTGTTACTATAATAAGAGCTGTGTCCATCCATCTGAAGCCACACTTACTTTGTAGGAAAAAATATTGTATTCACCAGGATTAAAACTCATGACATTCATCCTGGTAGACTAACACTACCACTCGCACCAATCAACTGCTTTGCAACATGTTGGAATAATTGTACACATAGTTATTACACCTGATGATCTATTATAGCCCACTAGACTGGCAGGGTACCAGTTTCACATGAGAGTTGAGTAGCAGGCAAAACAATTGGTGTTGTTATGATGGACAGTTCATAGCAGTGGCACTACGACAGCCACTCAAATGAGTTATACCCTAAGTTGTTGCTGTAGATATCGGTGCTGTAATGTGTGGCTAGTCCAGACTGTTATACCTTTTGATAAGGCTAAACCTTGCTTAAAATTTTGGTTTCATTCTCTTCATTGCTGAAATCTAGTGTAAATAGCTCTATGTTTCAATTTAGTTAACAGTCAACGACTCGCACTGCTGTGAGCAGTAAGTCACCTCCCGAGTAAGTGCCAACAACTTGCTTCGCTAAATAAATGATTGAGAGTTCTGTCGTGAGTTCATCCTGTTAAATGCAGGACGAGTACACAAGTAGTTGTGCCGTTGTTTTGACTTTTGAGCAAACAAGTTCGCGGTGCTTAGGTCAGGCATGTCGATCATATGAGCTCATGTTGGGCAGGTGAGAATACTTTATGGAGTGGAAAGCGTGTTTATTCGGATAATTAGCCTACTAGCCCTTTCTTCCTAGACCACTCGTCACTCTGTAGACTGCTACATCTATTGAGGCGTCTTGTGGCCATGTTGCATTTTTTATGTATTAGGCCATTCATTCGTTTTGTATATTTTCCATTTTTGTTTTGTTTTCAACTTCTTGCTAGTAAGTGCTTTGCGAATGATTATCTGTTTGATAAACCAGCGTTTACACTTACAGCGCATAGTAAAATTATAAACTTTTTTAAAACCTAAAATGAATTTCTTATTTAACTGCTTCACAAAACTTGAGCCTACACATCAGAGTGTTAGCAAAGTCTAAAGTTGTTCGATTAAAAGGAAAAAAGATACGATTTGCACTGTAATTTTTTGTATTGTTTTCGAAAAGGTCACCTATATTGTTTATTTTGAAATATAAATATGAATATTCCAATGTTCACAAGTAAATACAACTAATCTTTTTCGTTAATAACATAATGTATATTATACACTTACACGTATTATATTCTATAATTATATATTTCGTTTATACCATAAAACCTCTAATTGAACTCCACCTCTATTTGACCGCCACCTCTATTTGACCGCCACCATGAGAAGGGCTGAAAAATAGACGTCACGGTGTTCAATTAGAGGTTTTACGGTATATTATTGATAAGGTACTAGACATACTGAAATCAGAGTGTTTTTCATATAAAGAGAATAGTATAATGAATGTTATATAATACTTGTATTTTTGCTCTCAGTTAATTGAAGTCATAAGCATTTATACACATTCTTCTATGATCGCGTATCACGTGATTAACCATATTTGGCTTATTTTATAGAAGTTCACTATGGCTGAACAGCCACACAGAAGGCTGATGAAATGTCACGTGCTCTTCTTGGGTGACTCGACACCAGAGGAAACTCACCATGGTCTCAAGGCACTGCAGCAGCCCCTTATGAAGTGTTACCCTGTAGACAGCCCCTCACAGGTAGAGGGTATCGATTCCTGGCTCACAGTTTTCACCTCTGGAATTCTCCTGCAGTACGTCGGTAGCGGGAGTGAAACACCGCTGCCTATTTGGTTCCCAATACAAAACCTTCACCTAGCGGCTGCCACCAAGTGCATTAACTACATAGATCCACTGACTGGACACCGTATGGAAACTGAGTTTCTGGATATAAACAGTGCTGAAGCTAAAGACAGCAGCCACCCACCCCTCTATTCTTTTATTGTACGACGGACTAGCGGCAAGAGAGTGCTCCGATGCTATACGTTTCTCATTAGAGACGAGTATCCAGCAGAGATGTTGGTCGATGCTGCAAAATATGCCTTTACACATAAGTCGGGCTGGTCCAACGACCCACCACTAGAGGAGGTTAGTCCATAGTTTATCTTAGTCTCAGTTATTGCACTAAAAATACTCCTCTCATTTCTTTCATACTGGAAAAAACAAATGTTTGCTTCTAAAACACCTTTTGTCACATTAGTTGCCATTTTATGCAGACACTTGGCTATATTTAATAAACATTTGTTTTACTTACGTTTTTTTTTATAAATTTTTAAATTTAGTTCATTGTACCCCCAGTTATGTTCCAAACACGAAACTGGTGGTATATAGGCAGTTTCATTATGTGCGAAGGATATGTCAGTAAGTTAGCTTCTGGCCAGTGAGTTAGCCTCTGGCCAGTGAGTTAGATCCTCTGGCCAGCCAGTTATCCTTGGGTAAATCAGTTAGTCTCAGACCAGCCAGTTAGCCTCAGACCAGCAAGATAGCCTCAGATCAGCCAGATAGCCTCAGACCCCTCAAATGGCCTCAGACCTGTCAGTTAGCCTCTAGCCTGTCAAATAGCCTCAGACCAGCCAGATAGGATCGGATCACTCAGTTAGCCTCAGAGCAGCACATAATGAATTAGAGTCAGACGAAGGCCAGGCAGACAGTAACTTCATAGCTATATGGGTTCTATATCAGCTTACTCACATGCACAGAAGATGAAAGCTGAGTAAATGTGCGAAATAAGGCAGACTTGTAGGTGCCTATTCAGCTAGATAGAAATGAATAGTGACCAAAGACCTATAAGAAACCCATTGCGTGAGAGTATTATAAGTGGCTTAGCAAAAGCTGCCTACTTTGGAATAGGAAAAATCATGAGATGAGTTAGAAAAATAGGTAACAGACAAAAGATGGAGCAAGAGATAGATCACTAACATCAGTACAGTAAGTAATAAATGTCTTCCGCTCTCGCAGCCTTTATTTGGTCTACTGGTGTAGTGGTCTAGGCCTGTCTAGATGACGGCATATTGAGGTTTGGTTCAAGAAAAACTGTTTGCGGTGGTAGGAGGCCATCTGACCTTGAATTACTCTCCCTCTCATCTCTCACGCTCTCTTTCTCGCCCCCACTCTCTCTCTATCTCTCTCTCTTGCTCCCCCTCCCTCTCGCTCCCGCTCTCTCGCTTCCTCTCTCGCTTCCTCTCTCGCTACCTCTCTCTCACTTCCTCTCTCTCTCGCTCTCGCTACCTCTCTCTTTCGCTTCCCTTTTCTTTTTCGCTCCCCCTCTCCCTCGCTCTCTCTCCTTTCTCTCTTTCCCCTCTCTCGCTTCCCCCCCCTCTCTCTCTCTCTCTCTCGTTCCCCCTCTCTCTTTCTCGCTCCCTCTCTCGCTCGCTCTTCCTCGCTCTCACTCCCCCGCTCCCTCACTCCCCTCGCTACATATTTCCCTCGCTCCCCTCTCTTTCGCTCTCTTCTCTCCTTCTTCCTCTTCTCTCTCTCTCTTGTCTCCTATGTTATCCATATATCCTTGTCTCCTTTTATGTCTCCTATGTTGATGTCTCCCATGTTGATGTCTCCCATGTATGTCCCCCATGCTGACGTCGCCTGTGTTGATGTCTCCTATGGTGATGTCTCCCATGTTGAAGTCTCCTATGTTGAAGTCTCCTATGTTGATGTCTCCCATGTTGAAGTTTCCATGTTGATGTTTCTCATGTTGATGTCTCCATGTTGATGTCTCCCATGTTAAAGTCTCCTATGTTGATGTCTCCCATGTTGAAGTTTCCAAGTTAATGTTTCCTATGTTGATGTCTCCATGTTGATGTCTCCCATGTTATGTTTCCCGCGTTGATGTCTCCCATGTTGATGTCTCCCATGTTGATGTCTCTCATGTTGATGTCTCCTATGTTGATTTCTCCCATGTTGATGTCTCCCATGGTTAGCCTGGGCATGGTTCTCTTGGGGGATGGGGGGAGAGAGAGAGCCTGGGACACATAACGAAAAAAAGGTAAGATAACTTCTGCAAAACGAGCAACGTATGTTACATATGACGCTCAGACTGATACTAATGGAAGCGTGTCGTTAGATTCAGATCTCACGATGTATTACCCGTAGATGTGGGACGTTTAAAAGCCTACCGTTACGGTCACATGTTTTGATCGAGTAAAAGACCCTATGCTTTTGATAGGCTGGGTGGTTACGTAATACCCCGTTTGATAATAAAATGATAAGAACCATAGGTTACTATTTTCTTGCGTTTTCACGTTTGCAGTTTCATTTTATATACTGATAAAAAGATGGAGTGATTCAAAAATCATCTATCAAAGCTAGGCATAGTCACACTGAGACCAGAACAGTCTTAAGCTTTACAACATATTATCACAGGTTTTGACCAATTTATAATTCTTCCTACTGGCTTCGGAAAGAGTATTTGCTTTCAGATAGCACTGTTTTGCAGTGGTAGGCCCGAGTTGTTCATAATAACTGCCGCGAGTAATCATAATACTCACGAGTAAAATAAAACTGAGATTACTTTTTACTAGATAAATTTTTCTTTACTAGCAGCGCTCGATTCATCTTTTTTGTTCTATTACTATTCGTTTGCTATGTAGTATTAATGTGAAATTTTTTTATTTAACTTTTTATTATAATTAAATCAAAACATAATTAATTAAACATATGAAATAATATAACTTTCGTGATTGCTTTATTATGCAACCAACATTTCATAATTACCAACCAGCGTTTGTTTGCTGCCAATTCAGATTAAAAATAATGCATAATACTCGCGTAGATCATAAATAAGACCGTCATATGATACTCCTCGGAAATAACGATTGTGATATTAGCGACTGCAGAAGTCAACTTTTAGATTCATAGCTACCTTACAATAGCTACCTTACAATACTGCCCAACACTCTCTACTTTCATGCTCTATTTTTGTTTCCTCATTTATATTATTATACTAACTGAATACCCGGCATTGCACAAGTAATCTAATATTTTCGTAATAAATTTGAGTAACTTACCTAGAAAGCTAGATCTTTACTAAAACAAAATCCGCGTTTGAGCCAGCGAATTTATTATTTTAAAGGTTGACTTGCAAAAAAATTCACATGACAGTTATTTAGTATCAAAAGATTCACCATGTCTTACTCTGCTATAATGTAGGTGCGAAATATGTAGAAATGTGATTACAAGCTCTTAAAAGCTCACAAACGAGCAGTTAATCGCATCCATCATGAAAACGCCATAGGTTGGAATCAATTTATTTCTCTGACATACTCAAGAAATTTGGTTATTGTTTTGACACGTGATGCTATTACGTGAATTGAAAGGCCAATAAAAGGCTCAATATAAAACTTCTCGTAGCACTAGTTTATGACAAACACATCGGGTCTTACCAAAAAGCCCGTATTAAATATAGATGCTTGCTACTTTACAGGTTTCGTTTCAGCTTGGTCTAATCATCTAGTTGTAATCTGATCATGTGACCCATACTTCCTGCCAAATAGCGCAAACAATTTCTGCAGCATTTTTCGACTATCACAGGTGACCAATAGGGTCGTAATGTTTGTCAGAGGATGATATGCACTCCTTCAAGCTAAGGTTAAAAAATTAAACGAATTTTTACGGTAAGTTTTGAGATATCAGTGCTCAAAACGGCAGCATTACAATGATGATGAAACAGACGCGTAAGGACAATAGACATGGTTTTATTAAATGCGAAAAGTATATTTGTGAAAATATTTCAACGATTGAGGTTGCATGAAAGTGTAAACGGAAGCCATCTTGTTCATCTACGTCCCATTTAAGCCGCTTTGGAAAAGAATTCTAATCCACAGTGTTTTCGTGATGGCTGCGATCAACTGTTTGTTTTTGAGCTTTTAAGAGCTTGTAATCACATTTCCACATATTTTGCACCTACAGCACAGCAGTGTAAGACATGGTGAATCTTTTGATACCAAATAACTGTAATGTGAATTTTGTTGCAAGTCAACCATTAACCTAAGGGCCGAAATACCAGCATTCACATGAATTTGTTTACAAAAGCTGTTTATAAGTAACAGCGTAAACCAATCAAATTAATTTTTGCATAGGTTGTTAGACCAAAAGTTTCACTTCCATTTGTAACTGTTTTCAAATATCTTGATCTACTTCTTTCGTTATAATAACAAATTCTTTTACAACGATATCGCAAAAAAAAACGATATCGCTCATTCGTTGATAGGTCTTAAATGATTGTGACGCAATTGAAGAGTTTTATGATACTAACTGTAATTTTCCAGTGTATTTTGAGTAACAAAATGAAGATGAACATGTGCTCGATGGATATAATACTACTGTAAATGTTTTTACAAGTTTTAAAAATTATACGAATTTTGTAGTTTTAGCCCGAATATTGATGAAATACGGTTTTTTGTGTTTGATGAGGTTTGCTTTGGTTGCCCGACTATTTTAATAGTGTTTTACCAAATATCAATGTATTATGAACGCATTTCCATGTAGATATAGGTATGTAATAAAAGTTTAAAAACTTCGGATCGTTGGACAAATTGCACAGGGTTACCAGAATGACCAGGATTTTAAGGGTTACGCTGGAGTAGCTTAACCAATGTAATGACTAGTTGCTTAATGAATTCAATGTATTCTGTGTAGCTTGATGGTTAGACTCGTGGCTTCTAAATCTGGAGGTCTCGAGATTAAATCCAGTGATGTGATTTTTCTAGTGATCAAATTCATTGAATTTTCATTGCTAGATTATAATTGTTATAACTGGACACAGGGTTTAACAAAAAGACAAACACTCAGATTTATATATTATATATATATTTTGATCTTTTTGGTTTTTATTGTTGGTTTTTTCTTACTGGTCAAGAACTGGATTGTTTGTGATCGAAGTCCATAGAGACTGATGGTGTTGCTGGCACATCTCTTGCTGTTTGAGGTTTCATACACAATAAGAGGTTAATTATGTAATCACATGTCTCTCTGTATTATCTGTGGTTTATGCATTTTTAACATCATGTTGTTTAAAGCAGGTGTCTATCCCTTACTCGATGTTACAAGCACATATGTCTAGAGTAGCATTCCCTTTTTCATATCTGCTCCCTTTACTACAGTGTCCGCCGTCCGGTATTGCTGTCGCATCTCTTGTCCTTCCTTATATGTAACAGTGCATCATGTCCATCAATATTCAACATAAACTGTAAATGGTTGTCAAGTCATAGTTAATATGTTCATAGTAAGTTGTCTTTTAGGCAGACACTGCTGTCAGCTGTCAGCTGTCAGCTGACAGCTGACAGCTGACAGCTGTCGAAATCTTACATGTAAAATATTTACTATAATAAGAGCTGGGGCCTTTCATCTGTCTGTCTGTCTGAAGCTTAGCTAAGAGCATTAGCATAAAATATTGCACCACATGGGATCCGGATTCAAAGTCAATCGCACCACTCAACCACCTTTCTATGTGTCAGAATAATTGTGCACATAGTTATTACACCGGATCAACTTTCACAGCGCACAGGACTGCCGGCAGACTAGTATTATATAATACTAGTCTGCCGGCAGTTTAGTGTGCTGTGAGAGATCGTCAGACATGCCGATGAAGTACAGAGAATAATTACACGCGCAAGTCTGGAACATGGAAAGTGAGAAATTGGCGCAGATGGTAGTGTGCTGGGTCATCAAGCGTGTTGTGGGTTCAAATCCTGTACAATGCAATATTTTTACCAACCTCCAACTTTTGCTTCAGACAGACCAACTTGGCTCTCATTATAGGAAAGGTTCATCAGGTTCATCAAACATTAAGTCTAAAAGCAATACTAAATTTTCAACAAATTTTGCATGAATGGCAATATGTCACCTGGTTGACGTGGCTAGGTTCATTCGTTGAGTATAAAGGCTGAGGTGTGGTCGTAGTGTTTGGTTTTAGCCTACGTAATCTGATCACAAAAAGGCATCTGTAGAAAGAGCCTAAGACGCTTAGCGCATAATCATTAGCAGTGATGTTGACTCATGTAGGGACACACCCTAGTTGGCACCCTATTCAGTGGACCGTTAGCGATCTTGTGTCTACAAAATAAATCACAGACTTTCTTGAATTTGAGTTATATTGCAGGTAATACAAAACTTAGTTTTTAAAAGTTGTTGACGTTTAATTGAGCTACTAAATGATACTATTGCTACTATGTTATTACTGTGTATTGAACAAATACTCTGATTGACAATGTGAGGGTGAATTCTGTGTCTAACTACCTCTCAAAAGAAACTATTGTAGGAACTTTGCAGAGAGTTTTTCTAAAGAGTACAATCTGCTGTACCAATTCAGAAACATACATGTAGAAACTTGGGCAATACAGACTAGATTAGATAAATTTCACAATTACGTGAACTGTTCTAAAGTTGTATACAAAAGTTTTTCTTTGTTGATATTTGTTCAATTAATTGTTGTCCATTTCAGCAAAACTATTTTTGTTAGATCATGTATATATGTGGTTATTTTTCTGGTGACATCACTTGACAACTAACTTGATAACTTATCCGTTGTGAGTAACTTGAGAAAAACACGGCGACCTATTCTGTCTCATTGTACCAACTTGGTAAAAAACACTATGGAAACTATTGACAACACAGAGTTCACATGTACAGAGTTCACATGTACAGAGTTCACATGTACTGTAACATGTACTGTAACATTCTCAGACCATCTGTCAACCAAGGTAACAACATAAGTAAAAAGTTTGTTCTTGTTTGGAATACGCAAGAGCTACTCACAGATTTCTTTTTATGCCACACCCTAAAATTTTTACCTGTTGCCAACCAATAGTAAAAGTAAAAAGGAGATCTATGTATATAAATGACTTGGAGTTGTTCCCACCATGCCAGTTGATCGGCTCTAGCTTTACTATTTTGGAAACTCATTCTTGCAATAATGACTAGAAGTGAAGAACTTAAGTTAAAAAGCTGTCATATAACCTGAGGAGAAAAGATATACACTGCCATTCTGTGTAACTAAGAGTTTGCCATTGTGACACAAGTTGGATGGCTGACACCTGCCAACAGGTTTCTCACCTTGGCACTTGTCTGACCTTTTCAGGTTTGTCACACGTGGCACTTTCAGTACATGGTAGGAAATTCTTAGTCAGTCTTGTAGTAGTTTACAGATATGTGTCAATAACAAGGAAATTATAACTGAAACGCGCTGTCTGTTATTGAGGGCTAAGTAGAAATATATAACAAAGCATTATATTTAACAGTAAATATGTTTTTACAGATAATACAAGCGGAAATCGTACCTGGAACTGATGACCCAGACGATGTCGAACCTTTTGATAGCGTTAGTGCTGCAGGCAGGAAATCAAATCAGCCTGGCGACCAATCACAAAGTGAATCAGAGGGATCTCCTACTCAAAACCGATCCAGCTTTCCAGCGAACTTAGTGAAAAAATATACTCTCACAAGCTCTAAGAGGGATCGGATGGGAAGCACCTCTCCTCGTCGACCTATCCCTAGAGAATTTATGCCCAGAGAAGGGTTCATGTCCAGAGGAGATGGCAGTATGAGGTCTGTCCACAGCGGCGTTGGGTACCCAATGCTGCCACCATACATGATGGCAGGCAATGGCAATGGTAGCGTAAGGACCACCTCTTCCGTGCGAGTGGTGAGGGACCCTCGAACAAGGGCTCCGATAGTAGAAAGACTCATCAGGGAACAAGTTGCGGTGCCAGTGCCTGTCTATCAGCCCCCTCCACCTCCTCAGATCATAGAGAGAGTTAAGCCTGTCTACATTCCACAGCCTCCAGAGGTTTCAGCTTATTATATATATTCTATTGTTATCTTCTCTACATGTACTTGGTTATTAGTATTACTATTGCTCCCGCAGTCCAGTGCACCGTGAGAGATAATCAACTGTAATAACCATCTGTATAATTACTCTTAGAGTGGCGCAGATGATAGAGAGCTTCTGTGACAAGCCTAACATGTGACTTCAATTGTCGTGTAGTGCGTGTAGTGCGTGTAGTGCGTGTAGTGCGTGTAGTGCGTGTAGTGCGTGTAGTGCATGTAGTGCGTGTAGTGCGGTCTTTTATCCTAAAGCTTCCAGCCTGGCTTCTGATGGACAAACAAGGCTTTTATTATTAATTAACTCTGAGCAGTCCGTGCACTGTCCTCATGAGTAATCAGTATTTGTATAATTATCCCTTCATGTCACCAGGTAGCTGAGTAGTGTAGTGGTTCGTGTGATGGGCTGCAAAATGGTGGGTTTGAGTTCAATTCTCATGTGATGCAACCCTTTTCGCTTACCAGCAATAAATATTATTGCTGTTTTTTAGGCTACTATCAACAGCAAGGTTCCATGTTCCAGGAACAGAAACATGTTCCATGCTTACAAAACCTTGATGGTTCCTACAAGGAACCATCACGCTTCATGCACCACAGCTTCTTGTAGCTTACGAAACCTTGATAAGTTGATGGCTCCGTAAGCTACAAGAAGCTATGGAAGTTACGCAAGCTTGATGGTTCCTTTGATTTATTCTGTTCGAAGGAACCATCGTATGTTCCTTCTTTCGGTTTCCATTTAATTATGGCATGTTGAACAGGTGCTTGTGTAATGATGTGGCTAGTTGAGTAACAGATTTCCATGCTTGAACAAGTGCTTGTGCGGTGGCATGGCTAGTTGGGTGACATTATTCCATGCTTGATGTTTTAAAGTTCAATCTACTCTGAAAAAGAAAACTGCTATTGATGGGGCAAAAGTTATTAATATTTTTTACTCGATTTTATTTTCCTCCTCCATGTAGTAAAATTTGTTTAAAGTACTGATGTCATGTGATCGTATGATAAATCGATAAACTCAATTTTCTATGCCAACGAGCCTTAAGAGCATCAAGAAGTCATTGTTTGACACGCTGACACAGTTCCATTAGTTTATTAATTAGATCTCTTGCATACTTTTATTTTATGAAAATGCAATACTATGCTAAATCTTACCACCACGACCTGAGAGAGTAATCTTCAGAGCATTTTGCTTGTTATTTGGAAAATTATTTGGCAAGCAGTTATAAAAAACATGCACATTATAAAAGGAGTTTCTTTACTTTTTCTAACTTTCAGTTAAGATAAAAAGACAACTCTAAAGTTTGTGTTGCATGATTTGCAATAAACACCTGCTTGTGCTATATTTGTAACTCCATTTACCAATGGCGCCACCATAATTTGCCAAAAAAGCTGTTAGATGTCCAGGTCATGAAGCAATTCCGCTCTCTCCAATTATATTGACATACAAATACATGTACATTGCACATGTACATCTTGCATAGTACGCAGTTGTTCTGCTTCCCGTTTTCCTGTCGTTATATATCATACCGGTATATATATTCTTGAATACCACACGTGAGTTTATTGTAGATTCGAGAGGTACCTGTAGAGCTAGAAGTACCGGTGCCAGTTCCAGTACCATATCATGTGACAGAGCCCGAGTTCTATGACCAGCCACCAAGAGGAAAATCGTCTCGTCGATATAGGTCTCCCAAACATGACGCATTCAAGGTGAGAGATAATATGGACTTGAGTACTGTACACTTGTACATACATGTAACTCATGTAACTCATGACTATGCATATTTATGGTAATTGCCTGGATCTATGACGGCTTCATAGAGCTCTATAACAGCAACTGTATAGACCTACTAGCTGTGTTACCTGTGTCGTTGCCCGAGTAATGAAAATGTCTTCGCAAAGAAAATCTATTTGTGTTTAACATATAATAACATTTGCCATTCTAACTTTCAAACTTCATATCATGAGAAAAGTGTTTTGTGTAGTTGAAATGAATTAAGATGGAAAATAAAAACAACTGTAAAGGTTTTCACACTATGGCAAACAAATTTCTAACTTCATATCATGAAGAAAATCTTTGGTGTGGGTCAAATAAAGTAAAAAAAATATAACGACTATAAAAAGGCTTAGATGTAAATGTGAAATAATTATCAAGTAATAGCTAAGTTAAGTCGGTTTTGCTACGAATACAATAACAGATGATTTGATAATGATACACATAATACGAACTGCAAAAACAAAATAAAAATCCTGAATATGTAGAAATAATAATAATAACAGTTCTTGCATAGAGGTGTGTGTGTATAAAAAGGTTAGTGTTCCGCCAGAAGCTATCCTTCAAAACTTTGAATACAACGATACTGGTACGTCTTGATACCGGTCCAAATGTAAAAATGAGATAACGTACTGTTTTTGTCTGACCGAACAGAGAGAGAATATCGAGGCTCTTCTACGGAGACAATGTAATTGTCCACGTGAGAAGAATTGGCCTTGACCCCAGATATAGTAATGGAACCATACGAAAAATATTTATAACAGGGGCATCGTAATGCGTATCCGCAGTGGTAAAATAATCAGCGTGCGCTACAGCTATATCTATAGCGGGAATGACAGACAAATCCACACACATACTTTGAGAAATATATTTATAGAGGCTAGAAGATGACAGCAATTATAGGAATATATGGTAGTAACTAATACATTTATGATAGCAACTGCATGATCCATTATAGTAACCACATAGCTCTGTGATGCTATTTATATAGGTCTATTCTAGAAACTAGATGTATTGTTTGATAGCCACTACATGAGAATAAATATATATACATTTTTTTTGGACTATCATTTTACATGTATATTTAAAAAAAAAATTTAGGAGAAATTTTTTTATAATAGTAACAACACGGATCTATAGTAGTAACAACATGGGTCAATAATAGTAACAAAATGGATCTACAATAGTAACTACATGAATCTATAATAGTAACTACATGGATCTATGATAAAAACTACATACAACGCTGATAGTAACTACATGGATCTATGCTAGCATGTACAAGGTTATAGATCTATGATAGCCACTACAAAGACTTATGAGGGTACATAAATGAGTCTAAGATAGTAACTACATAGATTTGACAAAGTAACTACATACGTAGATCTATGCTAACACCTATATAAACTACATACGTAGATCTATGCTAACACCTATATAAACTACATACGTAGATCTATGCTAACACCTATATAAACTACATACGTAGATCTATGCTAACACCTATATAAACTATATACGTAGATCTATGCTAACACCTATATAAACTACATATATAGATCTATGCTAACACCTATATAAACTGCATACATATATTTATGCGAACACCTATATAAACTACATACATAGATCTATGCTAACACCTTTATAAAACCATCATGTCGACAGCAATCTACAGGATGCCAGATGTATAACAGACTTATGATCTAGTCCAATAAACAGTTGACATACTACAAGCAGGGCTGCATATATATGATAAGTACGAGTGAGTCTGTAGTACAACTAGTAAAAGAGTGAGGAGGTATACACCGTACGTTACACAATTCTATAATAATGATCTAGTCACTATATAGCCTTGTTATCTATGCGTTAAATATGTGTGACTACATGAATATGCTGTCATTTTCATAGAATTATCAAATATTTGATGATCGGATTACTAGAGCTGACAACGCATCTTTTGTGGCTCATTCAAGCAAGCCATATAGATTCTCTGAGCAAATGCACAACTATCCTGTTCCTCCAAATGGATATTTCCCTCCAGCGAGAGATTTTTACCAGCCAAGAACAGAGAGAAGTGTGAGTATTTTGTTTTGCAGCATCTGGTCATGTCTACCCCGTGCTACACACTTCATAGGGTTGCCGATGCATTCATTTGTTATCCTAGTGTTATGAAAGTTTGTCACTCATGTTGTATATTAGCTGTAATACCATATTTGAACTGATAGTTATGTGGAAGGTTTCCTACTGATTTGTTCAAGTTTGCTTTTGTACGTTTAAAAATGCTTTAGAAAGATCTGAAATGTGGTTCGACACCAGAGAATGAAACTTATTAAATGAAATGAAAATTAAATATAAAATACTCAATTTTTACTCTGGACATTTTTAATTCATAATAACCATCAAAATTTTACAAATTTATAAATTGTCTTTTGCACAATTTATAATCTGTTTCTATTTTTTATATTTCTACTATAGTGACAACCACAGGTACCTCCTTTTCTAAAGCAGAAAAAGATCGTAAAAATGTTTTTTAAACATTGACAATTACTGGATGCAAAGATAAATCATTTCAAGTGCTTTGAATTAGTGAGGTTTCAACTTTTTCACTTTTACAAGAAGGTCATCTACATTAGAAATGAATACACATACATGTTTATATGTACTAGAATAGCTGTGACTATACCTCTAACTCTATGTCAAAAGCTACCAGTATACAAGCACGTCAAGTATACTCTGACTTAGAAATTACCAGTATACAAGCACGTCAAGTATACTCTGGCTTAGAAGTTACCAGTATACAAGCACGCCAAGTATACTCTGACTTAGAAGTTACCAGTATACAAGCATGTCAAGTATACTCTGGCTTAGAAGTTACCAGTATACAAGCACGCCAAGTATACTCTGACTTAGAAGTTACCAGTATACAAGCACGTCAAGTATACTCTGGCTTAGAAGTTACCAGTATACAAGCACGCCAAGTATACTCTGACTTAGAAGTTACCAGTATACAAGCACGTCAAGTATACTCTGACTTAAAAGTTACCAAACTTCCTTTGCACTTACAAAGGAATATTGAGATTATCTCAACACAATCATAAGTTTACTAAGTTACATCTACCTTTTGGCAGCGCAAAGCACGAGGAAGAAGACGCTCCAGTAGCAGTGATAGGTCATCAGATGACTCTCCGCAGAGACCAACCAGGGAATACGATCCTAATCGCCGAGGGTATAATTGATACTATTATCTATCATAGCTACATACTGTAGATACATAAAAATAGTAGAAACATAGATACAGCAGGTATATATAGTAGATGTATAAATATAGTAGATACATTGATTTAGCAGATATATATAGTAGATACATAGATATAGTTGGTCCATAATATATACATA
This sequence comes from Watersipora subatra, assembly GCF_963576615.1. Lineage (NCBI taxonomy): Eukaryota > Metazoa > Bryozoa > Gymnolaemata > Cheilostomatida > Watersiporidae > Watersipora > Watersipora subatra. Next base: position 35,769,509 of record NC_088710.1, on the reverse strand, counting down.
CATGTATGTATACCTACATACATGCATATGTACATGTATGTGTGCATACATGTAATAATACATACATGTAATTATGTATACATACATATTACATGTACATAATATGTACATGTATTATACATATTATGTATAATATATGTAACAAAAATTTCAACAAAAACGACATCTAACATAGACTAATAGTTTGTAGTTTCAGGTTTGTAATACTAAATATTCCGGAAACTTTCATAAACTATATTGGTTGACAAGAACTCTGGCACTCTGCCAATGGCACATGATTTTAGTATGAACGGTTTATCAGTGCTCTTGATAATCTAGGTGACACATACATTGTACATGTACCTTGATAATCTAGGTGACACATACATTGTACATGTACCTTGATAATCTAAGGTGACACATACATTGTACATGTACCTTGATAATCTAGGTGACACATACATTGTACATGTACCTTGATAATCTAGGTGACACATACATTGTACATGTACCTTGATAATCTAGGTGACACATACATTGTACATGTACCTTGATAATCTAGGTGACACATACATTGTACATGTATCGCCAACATCAAGGTCACAGTTATTTATGTTTAACTGTGACTCCTGGTCCGCTGATGGATTAAAGCTAAAAGTGTTCTTATTAGACTTTATATACTAATTAAAACGTTATTGGAGTTGTCTGATCTTTGTTCTATTTAACCTTACTATTAAACAAAAAAGTTACTTGAATCTCATAAAATTTGACAGTTTAAACATTTTTGGCTCAAAGCTATGTCAGTCTTACAACTTTGATCAACTGTCAGTGATGCCCAACAGACTTTGGTGTTTGGAGTAAACAAAGCTGTTAACCCATTTGATATTTTTATAGTGTGTTTGAAAAACTTGTGCGTAACAAAATTAAAAACAATTGAACTATTTCTACACCAGATGACTATTGTTGCAGAGGCATTGAAATAGTGGAGGTGCATTCTCCTGATGAGAGGAAAAAGACTGAAAGAAAGAGCGAAAGACCAACTCATTATAGACATGGTAAAGGTTACGACATTCAGGAGTTGGAGAAGGATACGAGGAATCTTGGGATTAGAGAGGTCAACAATAACAGAGCCCCTGGTGAGCAAGAGAAGAAATACAATTTATACTTAAATACATGTAGGTCTTTAAACCACTTTCTTTTCACATCGCATGTATCTCACTCAGTCGGCAGGGAACATCCAAAATTATAACGAGTCAGTGTTTATAGCTTTATTTCAGGTATAGTGAAACATCATCATATAAATTTCCCAGCATGCATTGTAAAATTTTCCCAAATATTTGACTCTGTGACCAATTTTAGATATATGATGATTAAAAATTTTGATAGTGCAGTTTCATAAGAGAAATTGAAAGTAATGGTCAAAATTAAGACTAAAAGAGAAAAAAATTATAAATAACAAATAAATGAGAATAAATTACACCGTGTAATTCTATGATTACTTTTCCAGCTGAGCCTGTGCATAACTAAGCCTACATCTCTGTTTGAATTAAATAACAACATAAATTATTTTTATATTATCTATTATTGTATCAATATGATACGAATAATTCTATAAAGTATTTAGCTATTTTGCAGGTTTGTTCAGTTGTGAAGGAAATTAAACCAAGAATTGGTGTATTCTTATAATTATATTTATTCCGAGATATGAGAAGTTGACACAGTAAATCTTAGCATTGGCTAACTTCTAGATGTATATTGAGGTGTGATCAAGCAGTAGACACTCTTATAACATAAATAATCCGTTCTAAGAGCGTTTACGTTATGAGGATTTTACCGTAAAGTAAAGATACGAACAGTAAAATACACATGAACTGCCTAATCTGTTCAAAAACTTTTTCAAACTCATCTTTTCAAAAATAATCTAAATAAAATTTTTTAATTAAATGACAGGTCTGTAACTTTGGTAAAATTGATTTTACGATAAGTTAAAAGGAGTTTACACGTGTACTGTTAATTAAAAAAAATCTTTTCACTCTTTTTAGACGGCAAGATCAATGCTACTAAAACATTTTATGTCAAAAATAATATAAAATGAAAATATATCTATACTATAATAAGAGCGGTGTTTCTCTGTCCGTTCATATGTCCGAAGCCAGGGTTAAAGGTCAAGATAAAACATCACTTCCAACTAGACTCCTAACATTCAGCATGGTAGACCGGCTCTCTAATACCTGCACCAATCAACCACCTTTGAAATTTTAAGAATAATTGTGAACATACATATTCTCTGTGCTCTCTTGGTACACATGACAGTCTCTCACAGCACACTAGACTACCTCGATACTCGTATATGTAATAGAGATAACATAACGTAATCTAACATAACATAACATAATGTAATCTAGGTGACACATACATTGTACATGTACCTTGATAATCTAAGGTGATACATACATTGTACATGTACCTTGATAATCTAGGTGACACATACATTGTACATGTACCGCCAACATCAAGGTCACAGTTATTTATGTTTAACTGTGACTCCTGTACATAGTTTTCTCTCCTAAGTACCCTAGGACACTTATGTATTCGCCTCATCTAACTTTCGCGTTTTTGCGGAGTCATCCTTTCGCAAAGATTTCATGTGCGAAACTAAACTATCATAATGAACGAGCGAAAAAGCGAAATTAAATAGCTTTGTTCATTAATAGAATGATAGTCCAAGAAACAAATGGCAGCAAGCGATCAAATTGCATTATCGACCTTGCCCTAACCATTCTACCTGCGGTTCACAATTACAAACTAGTCGCAAATTGAAATTTTTTTTATCGTTGAACTGAACCTGAGGAATCGAATTACGTTTGTTCCACTGCATTTATTTTTACATCACTATATTTTCGCACTCATCAGAGCTGCGAAATTAAGTTGCTGCGAAATTTTACTCTGTATGCCACTCACGAAACTAAATACTAACGAAATATAAGTGTCCTAGGGTATGACAAGAGAGAAAGCAATATTTTTAAAGCGAACTTCGAGAATATTGTTCAACTCATTCAATTCAAATTTGAGAAATTGCACCAACTTGACACTTTATGGTATATGGCATTTTTTTGTGTTTTACGGAGCAAGAACTTTACATAAATTCTTTACGTTAGGTGGCTCAAGAGCGTCTACTGTGCTTCAATGCTCATCAATGGTTCAAATCATCGTATTTTAGTTGCGCAGTTCATCTCTGACCAACTTTAAAATTCTTAAAACTACTTTGAAATGTGACTAACCATCAGCCAGCATTTACTTTCGTACTATTACTTTTACCCAGCATTAGCAATAACAATCTGAGAATTATGGAGGATGCGGGCCTCTGATTGGCTAAAGGACCAGGACCAGAGGTTGCTAAGCATTGTGGAGATTGAGAGCGATTATAGATAATCGTAGTACCTAGGTTAACGTGGTACATATATATTTTTCCAATATATTTCTAAAATTTCTGCGATAGTCCAAAAGGGTGGTTCCAAGAAGCTGAAAAAATAATCCAAGAGGCAGAAAAAAATGTTGATATCTTGTTCAAACACGGTGTCTTTACAGATATTGTTGAACAGAAATAGCTTAATGCATTCTTGGCTAATGTTTTACAAAGATTTAACAAGTCATACGTAATGTCTCATAAAAAAACGAAACATTAAAAAATTATTATTTGTATTAAGGACAATTGGATATTGATTACATAGGGCCGGAGTTTAAATGGTCTGCTATGCAAGTAAGTTCAGCCAAGACAAAGGAGGAAAAAAAACCAGGCAAAGATAAAAAGTCAGTAGAAATACCGTACAGCCCAGAAAAAAGAGGGCAGATGTATGTAGGAGCAGATGCCATTCCCAACGCAAAAGAGTCACGCTCTAGCTACCATACCTTTGGGTTTGTTGCTTAATAATTACACTTGATTATATACACCTTTTGTAAAATATGACACATATGGTCTGTTGTTCTATGACTACACACGGTGACATAGAATTGAGTACATCTCTTGTAAGATATGACGCATATGGTCTGTTGTTCTATGACTACACACAATGACATAGAATTGAGTACATCTCTTGTAAGATATGACACATATGATCTGTTGTTCTATGACTACACACAGTGATATAGAATTGAGTACATCTCTTGTAAGATATGACACATATGGTCTGTTGTTCTATGACTACACACAATGACATAGAATTGAGTACATCTCTTGTAAGATATGACACATATGGTCTGTTGTTCTATGACTACACACAATGACATAGAATTGCGTACATCTCTTGTAAGATATGACACTTATGATCTGTTATTCTACGACTACACTGTGACACAGAATTGAGTACATCTCTTGTAAGATATGACATATACGATATGTTGTTCTACGACTACACACAGTGACACAGAATTGAGTATATCTCTTGTAAAACTTGACACATATGATCTGTTGTTCTATGACAACACACAGTGACATAGAATTGAGTATATCTCTTGTAAAACTTGACATGTTATAATATAATCATAACTATATAATATATTATTATATAATATAGTTATGTTATATAATCTTTCCAAAAAATATATTTTAGTAGCCCAACAAGTCCTCTTGTCGAAGAATTAAAACAGAGGGAAAAGAATAACAAAAGGCATGATAAGATGACAAAAAGAATCGAAGAGTACCCAGACTACAACGGTGCTTCAACTAGCAAGGAGTACTACTTCAAGGTCTGCTGTAGTTTATTAGAGGGAACCACTGTAGCTACAGTGATAGCCCTACCTAAACTTTTGTTTTGCCTCAAAAGTTTGCGATATTATCAGCGAAAATTATTAAACGACACATGTCGTAAGTTTTTTATCTATCATGTTTTTTGACTTAAATTTGGAATTATTGCGCAATAAAATTTCAACTCGGGTTTATTGCTTACCAAGGTATATATTTGTCGTGTTTATTTTTTGCATATGAGCAGCTAATGATAATTTTTCATGCACAAACTTTGCATATTACAGTAACTCTAATGTGGGCGCAAGAAAGCCGCTACAAGGTCAACATCTAACAGTATTAAATTAAATTAGACACTCAAATGTTTCCGATGATGGGGCTAATCCGAAAGTTATTGTCATCCAAAAGATAAAAATGGCGAAAATCTGCAAGGCAAGCGAGTTTTGTTACTAGTAACTTTTTACCAAATGTTGCTTGCTTGCGAAAGATGGAAACTTGCGGATGATGCGCAAGAAAACGCTGCACAAGCTATTCCACTTTGGATACTTAGTACACTTTCATCGTTTTTGTCTCGATTTGAGCAGTTTTGAATGTGCTACTATATGATCTGTGGCATAGAAATCCTTGTCTTTTTTTAACAAAGAATCCGCATTAATCCCAACATGTGGATGACTATTGAAATACTTATCACACGGTAACTCAATGTGCGTTCGACTTCGAATACACACCACCATCCGCGTCATGGAAGCATAGTGAGAGAGCAAAACTTATGAGAAAATTTTTTCTTAAACTTCTTTGCTATCAGAGAAGTGCAGGCCTGTGACTAACCCTTTTTTTTCGATCACATTGTTGAATGCTGTTTGGGAATGCTGTTACAAGTTTATATATATAAATCACAGTGTTTGTTTGTCTGTCGTTCGTTTGTCCAGTTATGGCGATTAAAATCAAGGGACAAAAAACTGCTTTGCACTATACTTGAACTCGGAAACCCCAGTTCTGCAAACAGGTGTCCAGCGCTATTCGCTACACCACACGGTCTGTTCGCCACACCATGGAATAGTTGTGCACGTACTTATTACGCCTGCCAATCTTTATTGGCAATTGGTTAAATACTCATGTTTCAGCAGCAGGCTTGAAACAATTTATTAAAAGAAAAATTTTGCTAAAAAAATACATGACCAAACCTTTCCAAAATGCTATAAATATATGTATAGATACAGTATAAACTTAATTAAACTTATAGCACACTAAGAAATACACAAACACCTTCATTTAAAAGTTAGAATAGTAAATGTTGTATATTTTGATTAAAAAGAAATTTTCTGGGCATAAACTCTTTTATTCCCTGTGCAATGCTGGGCATTCAGCTTTGCATATTTATTCAACAACTATTTGAATACCCAGTGTTGCACCGGTAATACAAAAGCTTTTGTACATAAAACTTATTTTTAATCAACATATACAACATTTAACATTATAAATTTTAAATGAAGGTGTTTATTTATTTCCGTGTATTGTCCTATTTCTGTGTACTGTGTTTATTTTTGTAACTCTTACAGTACCAGCTGCAGTGCCTACTACAGATCTATACTGATTGCAATAGTCTTGTTGGCTATACGAGTTTAAGTATTTTCAACTTTAACGTTCAAGTTCAAATTTAGTTGACAGCGGATTTCTCTCTCGTAAAACTTTATCAATATAGCTGGTCAGACGAACGCACAGAAGAAGAAACATTGAGATTTAGCTCCACCAGCGCAAAACTCTTTTCATAGAAACTACACATGCTTGGTGTACACTCTTAAATCAAAAACACAAATGGCAGTTTTGACAGAAGACAGTTTTGTGTCTAATTTATTTGGTACAGCTTCGATATTTCGATGACTTTCACCCTTTTCAAGTCATTTATTGTAGTCTGACCATCTTCTCATTACTTGTTGTAAAAAATCCAACTTAATAACAACATGCATTCTTTGTACAGGAACAAACAGAAGGTCCTCCAAGAAACTGGATGGACCAGAAAAAGGAGCACATGAATGAGAGAGCTTTTTCCAGCTCACTTGCTAATGATCTAGAAAGCAACATGACAAATGCATATGCCCTGAACCGAGCGCCAGAAGATGACACTATTCTAGATAGACAAATGCCTGTACCGCCTCTTGACATTCCCATACCACCGCCACTGCCACCAGAGATGCAAACTGCCGCTGGGCTGTATTGAAAAGTCCCTTGAGGTCTAACGATGGAATGAGAAAATCTATACGACAGTCTTACGTGATCTAAGTTTGATAAAAATCTAGATCATCTGTCATAGAATTTACATGATTATCAATATTATATTATTTTAGTTAAAAAAGCTTATTTTTGCAGATATTTATAACTCAAATGAGTTATATTACAATTATATTTTCATTAGTTAAGGTTTTTTAATCGTAGAATTTGCCCATTTCTGATGAGAAAACAAATTATAACTACATCTGCACCTTAACTGTGATAAACATGATTATAGCACTTGCATGACAAAATTAGTAGGTAGTATTTTCTTTGTCAAAGCTGGACTCTCATTCAAAGGTAGTTTACTATCGATCAAGTTCATTGAATTAAACTCTACCCAAGCTTTTCTTAATCTAACCATTTTTTACTGAATCTGATTTCTATTGCCTATGTTAAGACTAAAATAATAAAATATAATTATAAAATTCAAGCGAGTGAAGGTTTTAAAACATGACTAGCCAATCAGCATAAGCTATATAGTCACCTACTAATGTACACGGGATGGAAGCATTCAAGCGTAGCTAGAATTGGCGTCATCCAATCCTGCCAGTAAAACATGCGTATTACCTGATCAACCCTTCGATATACCTAATTTTGAATAACTTAATAAATTATATTCCAGTTACAAAAACTACAAAAATTTTCTCATCTTTTCAAAAAGGAAAACAAATTAACTTAAAAATGCCAAATTGGTGAAACTTGTTCAGTTCTCAAATAGCTATGGAGTCTACAAACTGAAGAGGGTTTTCATAATAACCGAACATGTGCCATCGATATACTCTCCATAACAACTGAACATGTGCCAGTGATATACTCTCCATAACAACCAAACATGTGCCAGTGATATACTTACTCTCCATAACAACTGAACATGTGCCAGTGATATACTCTCCATAACAACCGAACATGTGCCAGTGATATACTCTCCATAACAACCAAACATGTGCCAGTGATATACTTACTCTCCATAACAGCCGAAAATGTACCAGTGATATACTCTCCATAACAACCGAACATGTGCCAGTGATATACTCTCCATAACAACCGAACATGTGCCAGCGATATACTCTCCATAACAACCGAACATGTACCAGTGATATACTCTCCATAACAACCGAACATGTACCAGTGATATACTCTCCATAACAACCAAACATGTGCCAGTGATATACTCTCCATAACAACCGAACATGTACCAGTGATATACTCTCCATAACAACCGAACATGTACCAGTGATATACTTACTCTCCATAACAACCGAACATGTGCCAGTGATACACTCTCCATAACAACTGAACATGTGCCAGTGATATACTCTCCATAACAACCGAACATGTGCCAGTGATATACTTACTCTCCATAACAACCGAACATGTGCCAGTGATATACTTACTCTCCATAACAACCGAACATGTGCCAGTGATATACTCTCCATAACAACCGAACATGTGCCAGTGATATACTCTCCATAACAACCGAACATGTGCCAGTGATACACTCTCCATAACAACCGAACATGTGCCAGTGATATACTCTCCATAACAACCGAACATGTGCCAGTGATATACTCTCCATAACAACCGAACATGTACCAGTGATATACTCTCCATAACAATCGAACATGTGCCAGTGATATACTCTCCATAACAACCGAACATGTGCCAGTGATATACTCTCCATAACAACCGAACATGTGCCAGTGATATACTCTGGGTCCATGAACTACTTTTGCAGCACAGAATCAACGAGGAACTTAGTTACAGTATGAAATTCATTTATTTACCTATTCATCCAGAATCACTCAAATGCGTCATATAAGCGAAAAATATATTGTATTCTCAGAAAAGCAGTCATATAACAAGGCTTAAATCATGATTATCAGCAAGACACCGAACATAACGAAAATACAGTCATAGAATTTAATGCCGACAGGAGTGCTATAGTGAGCTGACAATGTAATTAGGCGGTAACCGCTGTCAAGCACTGACCAATACAAAAGATTTAACAAAGGAACCTGGTAACAATATTCACATACTGTCGGTGTATCTCTTCCTGAAATATGGTAACCAACCATAAGCGTCTACGCTAATGAATTACTTACTGGTGAGCCAGAAACTATTAAAAATAATAAGAATGGTTGAAAGGGACAAGACTTTTAGGAATTCAAAGCGTTTTATTACTGCCAACTCATAATGCATAATCTATGAGAGTTGTAGAGTCATTTGGTGGCTAAGGCTCGAATAGTTGGTTTTTCGATTTCCCCAAGTCTCTGTCGGGCTTGTAGGCACCATAGATAGTCTTCTCATCGCGCTCAAGCTTTGGCTCCTCGTAATTTTGTTCGCTATCGACTCGGGATTATTTTGCATATAGTTTGACATCTTCGTCTACAACAAATATGTTAGTCGTTGCTAACTCACAAGCATAGCTGTGGTTCAGACAACATGGCTGACATGAAAGCCTAAACTGTGAAGCCTTGCATCGACAGATCGATGCAAGATGATGATCGATGCATCGATATATCGATGCAAATTTGGCAACATGCAGAATAGTAATAAAGACTGATTATTTCAGTGATTATATAAAACATTAATCAAAAATAACATTTTGTTACTGTATGTGTGAATATCAGGAATTATTTTGCTGTTTCATACAAAATCATGGCTAATAAAAATAGCTGTTTGTAGACAATTTGTATTACTCAATAACTTTGGATTGCTAGAGTTTACATAGCTAAACAGAAAGAGTAATTGATTTCGGTTACCGAATTCATTAAAACAACCAACATTCTAAATCCTAATCATACCCATTCGAAAAAGGGTATCGTGATTAACTAAGAATTTAATGATTAGACAGTCAACTTGATATATTCAGAGCCGGAAACTTTGAGCGGGGTTTACATATTAACGAGTTTAAAACCTCCGCAATTCCTCTCGCTGATTTTACCATTCAGCTAAGTTTCATAACCTGGACAATACTTTGTGAAACAGCGACTTAATGTGTGGTACAATGTTAGAACATTTAATTCGTACTTCGGAACATACAAAAGTGTAGAACGTAGGAAAAAATAAGTGCTTAATATTCCCACAATGACACTATGCAAGGTAGAGAGCTGAGACTAGGGACTACAAGTTAGAGAGCTGAGACTAGGGACTACAAGGTAGAGAGCTGAGACTAGGGACTACAAGTTAGAGAGCTGAGACTAGGGACTACAAGGTAGAGAGCTGAGACTAGGGACTACAAGGTAGAGAGCTGAGACTAGGGACTACAAGTTAGAGAGCTGAGACTAGGGACTACAAGGTAGAGAGCTGAGACTAGGGACTATAAGTTAGAGAGCTGAGACTAGGGACTACAAGGTAGAGAGCTGAGACTAGGGACTGCAAGGTAGAGAGCTGAGACTAGGGACTACAAGGTAGAGAGCTGAGACTAGGGACTACAAGGTAGAGAGCTGAGACTAGGGACTACAAGGTAGAGAGCTGAGACTAGGGACTACAAGGTAGAGAGCTGAGACTAGGGACTACAAGGTAGAGAGTTGAGACTAGGGACTGCAAGGTAGAGAGCTGAGACTAGGGACTACAAGATAGAGAGCTGTGACTAGGGACTACAAGAGGTTCTCGAATTAAATTCTAAAACTCGCGATGGCTTCATGTGAAACTCTTTTAACATATCAGGTCTACCTGAAACAAAAAAACATATTAATTTATTTCAAGTGATGTTAAAAGCAAAAAACTGTAATTAACATTTAAAAACCTTTGCCAAAACTTGTTACATAAATAGCTACAACTTTCTTGTTTTCAATTCCTCGCTATGTTACGCGCGACTTGTTAAGAACTATAGAGTGAACCACGGATAATACATGTTCTTCGGATCACTGAAAAGTTGTAACCAGCTAAAAAAGAATGAAACTGATGGCCCATTACGGCAATAAGATGACTCGGGCAGTACTGATAACCTACCGTATGACTATACACTATAAGCAGTAGAAACTGCGCTATGCTTATTGTCATTGTGACGTTTGAGGGAGGCTTTTGTATTAGAAAGACTAAGACGTCTGTTTGACTCGTGTATGTTGAGTATCTGTGAGACAGTCGAATTCTACAGACAGGAGAAAACACAACAGAGAACTAAAGGCAACATATAGGTTATGACAGGTTTGGGAGAAACAATAAGATACAAATAATATGTACATTTAGCAGACACATTTAGGTTGAATATGGCTAGCGTACCAAAGAGGTCAATAGGAACTTTCCTGACATGTTTAAGGATTTTTGAATTAGAAGTCACAAGAACTGTAGTTAACATCTTTATCAGCAGCTGAATTTTGCAAGTTCATGTTTCGTAATTTTAATTATCAAGTATAGATCATGGTGTAGAGTCAATATATGCAAAGTTACGAAATTGGGAGGTACAGAATCTACAATTCAATTAAACGTAAATGACGACACTTCTATATCTATTTATTGTTTTTTATCAGTACGAATTATCTATAATTTTTATGGTTCATATTCAAACAAATCATTTTGATGGAATAAAGATAGACAAAAATGTGAAAACAACTCTAATATTCTCGCCCATCTGCAAAAAACAGCTTCAACATTTGAGAATTTTTAAGCTTTGTTCACATCACCATCTGTATAAAACCCAATCCAGCATTAATTTTGCTTAAAGGTTGACTTGCAACAAAATTCACATTACAGTTATTTGGTATCAAAAGATTCACCATGTCTTACTCTGTTGTGTTGTAAGTGCCAAATATGTGGAAATGTGATTACAAGCTATTAAAAGCTCAAAAACGAAAAGCGGCCGTAGATTGGAATCTCTTTATTTCGATGACGTAACCACGAAATTTGGTTATCGTCTTTTTGAATTGAAAGGCCAATACAAAGCTCAATATAAAACTTATCGTAGTACTAGTTTATGACAAACACTTTGGGTTTTACCGAAGACCCCGTATCAAATATAGATACTCGCTACTTTACAGTTTTGCTTCGGCATTATTCAATCGTCAAGTCATTCTCTGATCATGTGACCCAATACTTCGCAAATAATTTCTGCAGCACTTTTTGATTATCACAGGTGACCAACAGGCTCAGCATGATTATCAGACAATGACATGTACTCCTTCGAGGTTAAAAAGGTTAAAAAGTTTAAAGATTTTTTACGGTAAGTTATAAGATATCAGTGCTAAAAGCGACAGCATTACAATGACGATAAAACAGACGCGTAAGAACAATAGAAATAGTTTTATTGAATGCGTGAAGTATATTCGTGAAAATATTTCGACGAATAAGGTTGCAAGAAAGTGTAAACAGAAACTATCTCTCACAACTACATCACATTTGAGCCGTTTTGGAAAGGGAATCCAAACTATGGCGGTTTCGTGTGGCTGCGATTTTCTGTTCGTTTTTGAGCTTTAAAGAGCTTGTAATCACCTTTCCACATATTTTGCACCTACAACACAACAGAGTAAGACATGGTGAATCTTTTCATATCAAATAACGGTAATGTGAATTTTGTTGCAAGTCAACCTTTAATGATTTCTACAATAATGGGAATAATACAACCATAAGACTAAAATTATGGATTCTAGGTCAGGTATCACGGTTTAAATATTGCGTACCAGATTTTACAAATTAAAGCGAATGCATTAAAGATATGAATCTGTCATTAGCTTCGGCAGGAACTTAAAGTATAACTACTCATATATGTATGAAATCATCACAAACTGTTAATGACGTAAGCGAAACAAACATACCTGGCAGGTAAATAACAACAACTAGAGCATCATCGGCCAGTACCTGGTCTGCCAGTACCTGGTCTGTCAATACCTGGTCTGTCAGTACCTGGTCTGTCAATACTGTTCAACAACACAGACTGCCGCTACTTAGCATCTGTATGTGTAGCATGCAACAGAGACAGACAATGATAACTACTAACATAAGCGAGCAATGGTATTTACAGAGTATTCAACGATGATTGCTAGACTGAAGGCCAAATAACCACAACGAATGTTCGCAAATCGTCCTGGTTACGCAACACGCTACTCTTATGTACGCAGTAAGAAGCCATGGTAATAAAATAAAAGCGCAGAAATCACGGGAAATTTGTGTTACCACGGCGGATCGTAACAACTGTTATACATCTAACGGCGCTCTGATGAGTTATGATGACCATGTTAATTCATAAGCATGAGTTGTATTTTAAAAGGAAAGATATTATGTTTTACATTAGCAAAAGTAGTAATGTTGTAGCGTGTAGAAAACAAACATCAAAATGCTCAACTTGTAAACATTATTTCAAACGTATATTTCCAAACATTGAAACAGTACAGAGATTACACAAATAATCAACATCGGTAAATAGAAAGAGTGTACAGAGGTAGCCTAGTATATGAGAATACTGTTATTTATTCATGAAGTTTTGTAATTACACTTTACGGCTAATAGTAACATAAACAAATACCATAAACCAAAAGCTGTTCGTTAAAAATGCAGACTTCAACCAGGAATGAACCATGGTTTTAGTTTAAAAGCTCTAGAAAACCTAAGTTCAATACCGAAACAGAAGCAACATATAAGTATGTATATGTTGCTTTTGTAGAGAACTAAAGCAACTTTACAGATCTGTGATTTTCCAATGACCCTTACCTAGTTGATAAACTTAAAAATTGAATCAGGGTTAATGATACAGTTGACGAAAACGGCTTTCATCTTTTTATTAATTGCCAACCTTCCATCTTGTGAATTTCTTATTTTTCTTAGTCACTCTCATGCAATCAGTCGAGTTGCGTCAGTCACACTGATTTCTAGTCATAAATTGTTTAGTTCATGACTAATAAATTAATGCACAACATCAAAGTTGCCATCGCGCTGAGCTCGTTCTGGAGTGGCAGATCTCGCACGCGCTTGACCTGCCTGCATCTGATACAGCTTGACAATTCTTCTCATCTTCGGGCTCTCAATTTGTCTCTGTTGAGTGCTCATCTAAAAATTTAATAAAGAGTATAGCGTATCTCTTACTACCTACTCTATGTTGATTCTGTCACACACACATTTTAGCCCTAACTTTGTATAAGAGTTATTATAGACGAACAGAGAAAGCATAGAATAATCGGAACAACCTGTAGACAACTTTAAGAGGAGAACTAAAGCAACTCTCTGGTCATAATGAAGCCGATACAAAACCTTTGCAACGGACTTGGTTTGAGACCGCCAAGAAACGCCCAAATCTTTCACACTGTTGCTGTCACAAGTTTATTTATTTTAAAATAAATAAAAATTATATGAACTTTCCTTTCGATTAGATGGAATTAGAAGAAGCTTGAATATAGTTTAAAAGCTGCAAAGCTTTTCTGTTGTTCTGGTGTCGAAGTTGCAAAATGATTCGGGTAACAACAGCTCGACAACAATTTTATGAAGCCTTAGACAATGTTCACATAAACATTTTACCCAGTCATATTCTCTATTGCTACATTTTAATAGAATTACCCTTATAAATGCGACTGAATGACCGGCTGACAAAAAATAAATTAGAAATCTTAAATTCGCAAGAGCTCAAGTTCACAAGGTCTTAAACCAATGCAACAAATGTGAAGACACAAAAATTTTTTTCTAATGATAAAGAACTAAATTACCGTGTACACTTGAATGTGAGAAGCATCTTCACCGTTCTGTTTATGGGAAAACTATTTGAACTTATGAAATTATAACACATGCACGAAGTAGTGACACCGTAGGTAGTAGCAGAAGAGCCACTCGTTACAAAAGAATACATGCAGTATCATTACTTACATTATTTTCACTACAGCAATATCATTATATAACAGAATCATTACCTTTCACGCTTCCACCGTGTAGAAATATTTCACAGCGACACTTCAAAACTGTTGAACAAAATGATTCGGAAACGAGGTATAACTAAAGAGGAATGAAAACTTGAATGCGTTATCTCAAATAATGTGATATCCAGTTTACATGATTAGACATTCATGTTGCCTCCAATACTTAACTTTGTGTGACGAGTACCTTAAGCAATGGTAACCGAAGTCAAGCTTGTGTTCCAAACTGATAGTAAGCAAGTGAGACGACCCTGTGGCTACGACAAGGAGTAAATAATTTTTTTAAACAGACAACCAGTTTTTTCTGCTTCAATGTTGTTTGTGCGGTGGTTGGAAAACTCAAGTCATTTGAAAGAATACAGTTGTACAAAGCATATTCAGGAGAAACCATAAGAGGTCTCTAATCAGAAACAAAAGAATACAAAGACTTATCAGAACATGTGTAGTAGAACCTACATCAACTCTTCTGACTTTATGCTATACATTGTCTTACTGATCAAAATAACCTACAAGATGAAACAACTCCTTAAAGTGTCATAAAATTCAGCATACGAAGGCTCAGAATGTTTTACAACTATTTCTTCTAGTAGTACAGACTGAGACATACGTATTACACACAGAGTAACACGTAATCAGTGAAAACTATACAAGGTGTGTAGTCATCTATCTCTCGTTACCTTTATTACCATGGGGCCGACTAACACAAGATATCTGGCTACAAACAAGTCTGTTTCAACTTTTTTCCACATGAAAATAATTTCATGAAAAATTGTGTAGCTCTTCAGAAGCAATAAAATTATAGAGATAATGCCGCTACATTCAACATAGCAGTCGGATGTTTCTAGGAGAGCAAAAAATAACGGGTGGATGCACTAATGACCAGGTGATGCAGCAAGAACCTCAAGGCTAGCAGCCAAAGCGCAACACATTAAATAATAATTCGAATTAAAAGCATAAGGCTTCTTTACGACTGTCTAAAATGTTTATCAATATGAACTCGCCTTGAGGGAGATTGGCATCCATATTTTTACCTCAAAATCCGCTTTCAAATAAATTTACAAAATTGCAATTGATCTTGTTGTCGAAGAAGAAACTTCTGGATTTTATAACAACGCGAATCATGTCTGACATAGAGGTACGTTTGCTGCCAGCGAGTACAGAAGGTTGCTGTGTTGCCAGCGAGTGCAGTAGAAAAGGCTGCCATGAGCGAATGAATCTAGAGTCTAGACCTTATTGCTAACATAACACAGCACGTCTGTGACGAAATGAGAGAAACCAAGTACATTTAAATGTTATTTATTGAAACTTCTCAAAATATAAGCACTATAAAAACCATAATTATTCAATGTATTGGAAATGAAGATGGAACTGTGTATATAAGTAATATTTACAGAATGCCTATAGATTGCCATTAGAGAGAACATCTTGAATATGATGAGAAATTCAATAGATATTAACAAAATGAAGCAAGCATGGCACAAGTCAACAGTGTGTGCTACCCCTACATGTACATGCTGCCCTAATCATGCAACATAGCGAATAGCCTCAAGAGATACGAGGAGAGAAACCTAATATAAATCCCATAGACAAAAATAAGTTACACATTCTAACACAACAATAATCTCTAATTTCGCACTTTTTATAATTTGAGGGCCTCAGACAATCAATACACATAATCAAATGTTGCCATTTTGCATAAAATTCTTAATATGCAGTGATGAGACAGAGCACAGCTCCATACGCATTGGAAACAAACTTGTCTTCTGGCAAATGCTACATTACAAAAAGCTAATAACAAGAAAGAACAAATTATATTATATATATTTTATCAGTAGAAAGAAAAAGCGATCAGCAAAGATACTCAACGCAAAACTCACTAGTATACTAACGAGTAGAGGCCTCTAATAGACAAAACTCACTAGTATACTAACGAGTAGAGGCCTCTAATAGACAAAGGCAAGCGATGCAAGTTTGGAAAAAACCACACACCTATGCTATTAAACAACAAGGGGGGGGGGTGCACATAGATTTCACTGTGACATAGGACGCTTTTCATGAGGACTCAGACTGTGCAGGTGCCCGGGTTCAGTGGAACCACCCAGTGTAGAGCTTCGGTACTTAGCATAGTGGGCGGACCTTATGGATCCCATGCTAATTTGGCTTTGATTATCTAGATGCATACGGAATGCATTGACAACACGTATCTACAATTAACACAAAACAGACTAAACTAAATAGAGGTGTTGCTATATAACATGCACTCCCGACAGAACAAAAAGCTTTGTCTTGGCTTCATGCCTAATAGACGCAGTCTTACAAAAAAGAAAGTATGACAGGGATACCAAAAATTTTCTGACGAAATGAGTTGCCATTGAACAACAGGATTCAAGATCATATTATTCAGGTTAAGTATCGATCAAATAGTAAACATAGTACATCTTGAAACTAAATAAGATAAAAAGGTTCAATTTATAAGCTCTAGACACCTCTAGTAGACAAAGAAGCCAAAAAAAGCAAAGACAAATAGTCAGTATTGTACACTTGAAATTGTCCGCCCCCTGCTATTAATGAGCCGACTCCCTAAAATCCTCAATTGACAGTTAGTACATATACGTGTGTGTCGCACTACGGGTATGGAGAAATGAGCATCCATGCTACATGCCCAGGCAGTTGCTACTGAAAGTAAAATTAGTAGTTGACTAAGATGCTGATTGAAAGGAGCGATTGACTAACACGCTTGAGAGATTCAAAATATGCACAAACTGAGAGCGCGGAGAGAGTACGCAAGGCAGTCACTAGTAGGCTCAATTCCTTAAAAAGATGTTCAACAAATGGCACTGGATGTGAATGACCAGAAAGGGAACAGTGGATTGAGGAACAGCAGGCTAGATGTATTCACACGAGTGTCGTCGAGTTTGTAGAAATGGTACGGACAGGTGGTTCTTGCCGACTAGGTACGTATCGTGAGGTGTGTGGCTTTTATTAAATTCCCTTAACAGAGTCACATGGTTGTCAGATCTCCGGCGATCTTGTGAAAGGAGAGATGCGGCAGCTCTTGGCAAGCTCTGACTTCTCAGTGAGCTATAAATAGACCTCTTCTCTTCCAGGTCCTCCAGGTAACTCCTGAATGCTCTAACTACTCGCAACTGGAAACGAGACATGCACAAGAGGCTGAACACTAAGCACTCCAAAAAACAAAGAAAGACGACTAGAAGAGGCCAGGTGCTTGAGCTCTGCAGAGATGAGGTTTGCGAACTGGTGATTGCAGCAGAAATGAATGTGCAGACAACTCAAGCTGCGGTGTCAGTTCAGCAGAGACAATGCAACGTTAGTAGCGAAGAAAAATACAAATTAACAGAGATCAAACACGCACATCGTGTCAACTGTTCACACAAAAGAAACCGAAGCCAGCGACAATGTCTTCCACCACGGTTACTCTGCAGCAGATGAGCCTGAGAAGCCAGTTAGGTGCAATTGGAACTGTGATCTGCCTACCACACAAACAAAAGGTTGCACAACATTCTATTCAGTAATTTAGGTTCATTAGTAGAAATTGCAGTTGCATACAACAAGCCGAGTGGCAAAAAACAACACTGCATTTTATTCATGAGTCCGCTTTAAAACTTTGACGAATGATATGTAATATCCCTTACCTTTACTTATCCGTCACTATCGATGATTCCAATCCATTGGATCTGCCATTTATTTCACATGATTGTAGAGCGCTCATAAGATTCTTGACGTATTTCTCTTTAGTAGTACGAGCTGCGGCGTACTTATACACCAAAACTAGGTGACAACAGGCGAGACAGGCTAACAGAAGCTAAGCTGACAACAACCAAAACGATAAAAACAACAACTGAAAAGCAAGCTCAGACCAACTCAATGAACAAAATTGAGAGAGAAGTCAAATAGAAGAGGGGTGAGAGGGCAGGCGGCGGATGAGAATGGCTAACAGAAGTAAACGGAAGACAATTTCACTATACAAGTGGTCGCAGAATGGACAGGATGAGCAGAATGCGCTCCACTGATAGACGAAAGATTATTGCATACAGGAAGCGCGAAGCTCAAGGTGCTCGTTATGGGCATTATAGAAAAAGGACACTGCTGGAATATGCAGATGAAGGTATTCAGTACATGTTGAACAATAAGGGACACACAACCATATACATTGCAAGTTACCAAAAGCCAGATGGCAATAGATACAAAAAAAACACATTGATAAATAAAGGCGGGTAGAAGTACAAGCAAACTCAACTGACAAAAGCACAGGTGGGTGGGGGGGGGAGCTTTTAACAAATTATGACATGTTCAACTCAAATGTTGTACATCTTCATGCATAAGTGATTTCTTGACACATGCGAAATGCCTGCTCGGTGTAACCAGGCTAAAGGACATGCATAATGGAGATTCAAGTTCATCGAGTTATCTGACAGATTTGAGACAATTAGAAAAACTAATAATAATCTTACCTGCTGCTGCAAGCGATTAATGCTCCTGATCCAGAGGATCTGACCTCTCGAGGGTCCATCTCCGCTCCGAGGCTCATGTGCGCTGAACGCTGCATGAGTGACCAGATCTTTCTCTCTCACCTCGCGACCAACCGACAGCGATTTGGGAAGCTTCTTGATCGGCAGCGAGGTAATTACCTCGAAAACAAAATTACAGAATCACAAATACTGAGGAATAACCTTGGAGCACAATGTGGACAAGAATAATATGGATATGTCGCAGGCATAATGGATACACGTCGATTATGAAATGTCAATGCATACACCAGTCAGCAAAGCTATCCTATAATATAATTGAAAACAATTAAATAAATTTGAGAGTTATCTCCATACGATTTTAGCTAGAAATTAGCATGTTGATGTATACAAGGCTGCCATAAAGCAGCAATAAACAACTTCAAGATCATTAGTTGCCATAGATGTATGTTCAGAACACCTCAGGTTACTACTATTAGAGATGAATGAGCGCCTCCGAATGCAAACTATACAATACAATAAAATATGAGGATTATATTATATAAAAAAGTGCATGAATATATCAGGTGAGCCCAGACTAACCAAATGACGTTTCAGTTGAGCCCAGACTAACCAAATGATGTTTCGGGTGAGCCCAGACTAACCAAATGACGTTTCAGTTGAGCCCAGACTAACCAAATGACGTTTCAGTTGAGCCCAGACTAACCAAATGATGTTTCGGGTGAGCCCAGACTAACCAAATGACGTTTCAGGTGAGCCCAGACTAACCAAATGATGTTTCGGGTGAGCCCAGACTAACCAAATGACGTTTCAGGTGAGCCCAGACTAACCAGATGACGTTTCAGGAGACGCTAACATTAGCAAGGCAAAATACTACAAGGAAGGAGTCATTCTGAAGACAACACGATAATTCCATGAACATCTAAGAACAGAATCCATGGGAACATCAATTCAACAGAAAACCTATCTAGAAAAAAATTTTCTCATCTCTAAGCTAACACAGTCCAATATTAGCCTAAACTCTTCTTAGTGATATTTATGGATATTCTGAAAACATGAAGATATATTAAAAACTGAAAACATTAAAAAAGAACTTCACTTATTTAAGGCAATGTTTTCATAGATGTTATGCTGTTTTTCATAAACAGTTTTGTCATTCCCATTGAACAACGATAAATAGTTCAAACACAGTAAAGAATGACTGAAAACTTGTTCTCCCTGATCATAATTAGCACAGTTGGCAATAACCAAAGAGTTCAATGCGTATGGTGTAACCACTAACCAGCTCTAACTGAAGATGTCAATGCTTATGGTGTAACCAGCACTAACTGATATCGCCTACAGGATGACATGTATGCGATGCGTGACACTACTGTAACCTTACATTTAAACAGACCATTGTCCCAGTAAAAACTCGAAATGCAGCGTTCTCAATTATTGCAACCTGAACATCATCAGAAGAAACTCTGCGCAAAAGTAAAAGAAAGAAGAGAAGTGATGTAAAGATACCTGGCTCCAAAGAAGAGTTCCGACACCGAAGAAGAGGCACCAGCCCCACTGTTCCCAGCTGAGTGGTACACAGCTAAACACCAGACCTCCCAATTGCACCAGGATTATCTATGTAAGTAACAAGAAGCAAATTGACAGCTAGTTGTGAGTTCACACTTAAGGAACTATCTGCTCTCTACATACAATCCAAATGATTAACTCTCCTATAGATACACACCAGAGAAACTCAGAGCTGCGCTTTAGCTATTTTTATCATGAGATTCAGAATGCAATAAACACAAATAACATAGTCTACGGCAAAACATCAGCAAAATAAATTTGACCAATCACAGTGCATGACCACATAATCAACAGCTTTTATTGGTTAATTCTATACCCTATTTGTTATAAAATGTACTTGATCTTGAGATACAATATGTTATTGCAGACGATTAGTCTCTCATTTTGTAGAGAAACTAAAGATTTGAATGGAAGCAGAAAATGCTTGGTTGCTTATATATTTTATTGCAGCGTTTGATAGGACAATGATTAGAATAAAAATGTCTACAGAATGTTACTCTGATCATATTGGTATGGCCAATCATATCAGCCAGTCATATGAAGATATATATTTGGTGCAGCCAGTCATATGAAGAGATATATATTGGTGCGGCCAGTCATATGAAGAGATATATATTGGTGCGGCCAGTCATATGAAGAGATATATATTGGTGCAGCCAGTCATATGAAGAGATATATATTGGTGCGGCCAGTCATATGAAGAGATATATATTTGGTGCGGCCAGTCATATGAAGAGATATATATTGGTGCGGCCAGCCATATGAAGAGATATATATTTGGTGTGGCCAGTCATATGAAGAGATATATATTGGTGCGGCCAGTCATATGAAGAGATATATATTGGTGCGGCCAGTCATATGAAGAGATATATATTGGTGCAGCCAGTCATATGAAGAGATATATATTGGTGCGGCCAGTCATATGAAGAGATATATATTGGTGCGGCCAGTCATATGAAGAGATATATATTTGGTGCGGCCAGTCATATGAAGAGATATATATTGGTGCAGCCAGTCATATGAAGAGATATATATTTGGTGTGGCCAGTCATATGAAGAGATATATATTGGTGCGGCCAGTCATATGAAGAGATATATATTGGTGCGGCCAGTCATATGAAGAGATATATATTGGTGCGGCTGGTCATATGAAGACATATATCTTTAATGGTATAATAGGTATAATTTTTTTATGAATTATCCCACGACCAAATGAGCGGATGCGAAGTGTGCGAGTTTTTATGATAAATGCATGTGCACACAACTTACGAAAATTATTCATCAACGATGAGACGAACCCTTGTTTTGAAATCTCATCAACAAATTTAACCATCGTTTTGTAGAGTCGTTAAAGTATAATAACGATACAAAACACATTTAAACCTATTTAAATATGTTACCAAGTCTTTGTAAACCGTCGGCATTATCTTAAAACTTACCCATCTGATCGAATTATACACAAATAGACAGATTAATTTGGATGAAAATTGCCACAAAACGCTTGAAAAGCTTGGTTTAATAAAAGTTAAGACCGGCCTACGATACGCCAATAAAGCCGTGCGACAGATAGTAGAACTATTTAGCAGTGCGCATTTCACGAGAAACCCGTGCTCATTTCACCAGTCTATGGCATTGTTTACTTGTAATCGAATTTATTCGAAGGTTTCTGTAATGAACGTAGACCTTTTGAGGCATAGGCCGAATTACAGGTACGAAATTGTGGTACACAGTGTATCAGCCTATGTTTTTTGTCCAATCACCGAAGGTTTCATTATTTAAAACGTTAGCCGAAAATATTTACAACTTATGTACAAGCTAGGGCCGAACTACAACGCCCCTTTATGACGAGAACATTTTTTATTTTAGTAGCTGCAGTTTGCAGAAAACTTTCAGAATCGCGAACGCTCATACTTGCTTTTTGTTAAAGATCGCTATCAAAACCATTCTACATTCAACGCAACCAACTTTCAAACTGTGTATAGTACACAGTAGCTTGCCATTTTACTTCTACTTTTGCATTTCTGAGTTATAATAAACATATTTCCTTATCGTTGTTGGTAAAATACATACATTACAGTAGGTTAGGCCTACAGCTTAAATTAATATTTTTTTTATCGTTGTAAAACAGGTTTGAGATAGTAGTAGATTAGGTGTGATTGTCTGTGTGATTAGGTGTGATTTATTATTGTATTAAACCAAGCTTTTCAAGCTATTTCTAGAACATTTTTATTTCAAACAAGTCTCATTTACACTATACTTTGTCAATTCCTGCTGAGAACTACTTTTTCAACAACCAACAGTACCCTTTCTTTTTTCCATTATCACTTTGGTCGTGGGCTGTATGACAGTGGAATTTCTAGTGTATTAATGTAGAGTAATCCAGGCATATTTGTAACTAGCATCAAGCCTGACATTGCCTAGGATATATTTCATTTTCGACCAGATAGCAGGAAGAAAGGGTGTAGATTTTTCATGCAAATCGCCATAATTCTTTCACAATAACCGTCCATGAACACATTTATCGAAGGCAATTGTCTTGATTGCATGCGAATGCGCAACCTTGAGTTTCTATTCAGATGTTTAGTGGAAGTTTAAGTGGCTGGTGCTCGGAAACCAGACGGTGTTTATTAACCAAATATTTTGGATGGTTTGGCGGAGGGCAAGGAGCATATGGATGGGAAATTTAGGCGAACTAGGCCAAAAAATATGAAAGAGCATAGTTCGCCACGCGCGTGTCAATATGTGATTTAATAAGAGAGATGTCATTAAAAACCAGAGGTGAACACAGGAGGACATAACAGCTCTTAAGTCTGCCGTAACACTCTAACAAGCTCGCGACTCAAACCTGTCCAATGAAAGTGCCAATCCAGATTCCGAGGAATAAATAGTTCTTATGCAAGCCATCTAGAATATTCCGCTGACCATGAATCTTCCTCGCGGTCACTTCATTAAAGAGAGTCATCAGGACGAATGTGTTGAATATCATTGTAAAATGGACTGTTGGCTTAGGACATGCCAAACTTGTTCCATCTTCAATGTCTAGCCATTTGGCTCCTAAAGTAACAGAATGTGTTTTCTACTATCCCAAAAAACAGCAATCTTACCAATTTTACTCATAAAAAAAAGACTCTTGAATTGAAATGAAACGCAGAGCTGAGTGTCCAGTGCATTAGCCTCAGTGTATAAGTTTAAAAACTGTATATCTTCACCAATAATATACATGAAAACATTGTAAATTAAACTTTAATTAATAAGATATTGAGAGAAGATTTCAGAGGAATGGCAAACTTTAGTTTTTGTTTAGTAATAATCTTCTACAGCCATGTTGACTTGACACCTACGATGAACACACCCTAGCTTCAGCAACTAATGAACTCCTCCCCTTCGCATCAAATCTCTCATGCAATCAACGTCTGGAGAGAAAATTTCTATCTGGGTCAGGTTTGCGATACAAAAATATACAAACTATTCCTTTCTGCATATTAAATCTTTTGAGACAACCAGACGCGAACACCAAGCGAACAGTTGGAAATGAGACCTACCGATGAAGAGCATGACAAAGAGGACTATTATCTGGTAGAAGCCTTGTCCGAGGATGTTAGCCATCATACGACGGCTGATGAGAGGCTTTGTACGGCCGTATGGCTTACGTTCAAGAAGCTCATCTGTAGGCACCTCAGTGGCGAGGGCGAGAGAAGCGAGGGTGTCCATGATCAGATTCACCCACAGCATCTGGATAGCCTTCAGAGGACTGTCCTGTGATCATATGTGAACAATGCTATGTAAGTAAGCGATGGTACGTATTGCACTGTTATTGTGTACAGGATATTTATTATCTTGCGTACTCAAGCCATGAATATTCCTTCAAAGCCGTATTGCGCAATATGCATAGCCACAATCAGATACAATTCTATAATAAACTATATGAACAAACTTGGGAAAGTGGGGAGTCCTGATGCAGTCGCTATTTAAATCTGTGCACTAAAATCATCATTTCTATAGATTCTTCAACTGTTTCTAAGAAACAGTTGAAGACTCTATTATTGGACAATATTAGTGGACATATTATGGATATATTATTTGACATTATATTGGACATATTATGGATATATATTATTGGACATATATACATGGATATTATTGGACATAACTGTTTGTAGCAAACACTTATGTCCAATAATATCATCAGAATTTGCTCAACCTTGCTCTTCATCTCAACTTTGATAAGTGAAGCTTTTAGGAAGCCTGTAGGTTTTGCTTACTACTATTCTAGGGCATTTTTAAGCTTGTGCATCATCGCACAAAAAATTGCAATCTATGAAAGAAATTTTCAGATCAGACACAGTGATAATAAAGTCGGCATATATTCAAAGATCTTCAAGAATATCAACTTTTATTATCACATTAAAATTTCATATTATGAAACTCAGTATGTAACTTACTAAATGTGGGGTAATTTACAATACTATGAGACATAGACCGTCAAGGTAGTGAGTGCACATGGAATGATCGGGAGAATACAAATATTTGGGAGCTCGTTCAGTTTGACAAGCACTCGAGTGAATTTGGTTAAAATACAAGAGAACACAATTCTCAACTTCTTAGACAATTGGCTAAAGCTTGTTTTATATTCACCCTCGGTGTGTGTTGAATAGGTCTGAATAGATCGGCAGTTTGCCTATCATGGCCAAAGAATTTGGTATAGTTCGTTACCCAACAATAATTTAGGATGGATGCTGACACAATACTGACCTTGATTGCGGCAGCTCCTACGAAGGCCACAACTATGGCGACTACGTTAACAGTGAGCTGAAACTGCAGGAACTTGGCAATACTGTCATAAACATTCCTGCCCCACATGACTGCCTTGACAATGCTTGTGAAGTTGTCATCCGTGAGTATAATATCAGAGGCCTCCTTCGCCACATCTGTGCCAGCAATGCCCTACAAAATGGGTTTAGAAGACTTTTCCGATTCAAATTCACATGCCTAGCTTGACCCAAACACACAAACTATTCATTCATTCATTCATTCATGAGAGAAGGGCTCACTAAGTTGACATTTCTTACAGGTTCGTGCTATGACTGACAACACTTTCAGAGAAGACTTGCCAGGTTGACAATTCATTGCACGGCCACACACGACTGTAAACCCTCTTATACTAAATAATACGTCACTCCCCAGTTGGAATAATAACCAATTTTAATAATCAGTATTTCTAACTTCCAACTTTCCCCTCGTCAAAGGAGAAACTATGATGTTGAAGATGGTAGATCAGCTAACTTATGGTATTGGTGTGAAGTGAAGGGCGAAGACAAAGTTTCACAAAATACCTCCAAAATGTCTCTTAGAAAACTGTAAAAAGTAAAATGACTTTTCAAGACTCCTGAAAAGATACAATATTTGAATTGTTTCCATAGCAACTAAATAAAATGAGTAAATAAGTGCTGACGTCAAGCTTGTCGATTAACAATTATTACAAACCGTCAGCCAATCAACCAGTCTGTTACAGCCAATCAGCCAGTCTGTTACAAACCGTCAGCCAATTGACTGAACTAAATGCTGTAGCATAATAACATAGATGTCAATAGTTAGAAACCAACTTTCTGCAAGTGTAGCCTTTTAGCTACCAAGCACGGCACACAAACAATAACAGAGCCTCTAAGGTGGTCCACAGAAGCCTTCAAAGATATTGCGTACCACAAACAACAATTTACAAAAAGTTGCCCAACACTACTCACCATCGCAAAACCCACATCAGCCACTTTCAAGGCTGGGCCATCATTCGTCCCATCTCCGGTGACGGCGACAACCTCACGGTTAGGATTTAGCTTGCTCTCTATTATGCCCTTGACCAATGTATACTTGTCGGATGGAGACGATCGAGCCAGCACCCTCAACTTTTGCCAAATCTTGTCAATGAGTTCCTGACGTACCTGTTGAAGTATGGTAAGTTCTATGGCCTAGCCCAACAACCTCAGCAAAATATCACATGACTCTTACAGTCATCGTGCATCCACAGCAACGATTTAATGCATGGGCACCACTGTCAATTGTACTATTGTCGATGCATTCCAGGCAATCAGATTTTGAAGCCCTAAAGCAGTGTTGTCATTGTACAATTCTAACAAGAATGTTGTTATCCTAGTATTTTGACCTGCCCACCCCAGCCGTGGTATGCCTGTGGAATGTGTGCCCAGCTGTTATCCCGCCAACAGCAAAGCCCTTCGATACTCAATTTTACTTTTAATGGAATGTGAAACTAAACCGAGTATGTCTGTCTATACTCCGTTGTAAGACAACGCAGTCAACATGGATGAAAACATGGAAACACTGGATGACACAGGCCTGCACTAGTCAATACTACTACTACTCGTTCAAAACTCACCTAAACCTCTACTACTCATCCTATAGTCTCTCACGCTGCCATTGAAGCGACCTTGACATTTGTAAGGCTGGTTAATATAATGGATCAAATTTGCATAAAAATTACTAAAAAGTGGCCTTGGTTTTAAAATTTTGAACAAAAGCGAAAATCCACAGGAAAAAAATTAAACATGCCTAGCTGAAGAAATGAAGAATAAAAGGCAGCTTATGGATTGATATTGACAAAGTCTAAAGAGTTAAAATATGGGCGGTCTGAACAAGCTCGACATAATAATGTGTTAGAATTAGCACAGATAGATAAAGCTTTGGATGATAGACATCAAAATTTAGATAACAAAATTACACTTCGTAACAGGACGCAACTTTCATGCAATATATTCACATATCTTGTGAATATACCTACTGAGATCGTGTAAACAGCTACTTACATAGTACATATACAAGGTGTCCATACAGTATACTCACAAGGTGTATTGCATATTTTTCTTTCGAATTAACATGACCGCATCAACAGAATGTTTGAAGAAATTTTGAATCATACTTTAAAATCATTTAAATTTTATGTAAGCAGCTTCTGGTTGATGAATGTAGCCTAAAAATAAAAGGCAGCAGCCAAGTTTTCATTGAAATATAGTGTCAATATGCTCATCGCTCGGCTGAGACTGCATCGTCTTGTGCAACTCGAATTCACATGAGTATAGATAGGTGATTATAGCCCAAGGTTTAATACAGCATTCATGTTTATGTTTGATACACTCACAATGCCATTCTCATCCTTGATCCGGTTGTTGAACTCTTTTCCATCGAGCACGAGGAAATCTGATTCAGGGGTGATGATTCCACATTTGGTTGCAATAGATCTGGCAGTATTGATATTGTCTCCAGTGACCATACGAACAGTAATGCCAGCGTTCTGACACTTCTGGATGGAATCAGGCACCTAGAGACCAACATACATGCAGTAGTTGTATGGATACATATATGCAGTAGTTGTACGAATATATACATGTGGTAGTTGTATGAAATACACATGCAGTAGTTGTATGAATACATACATGTAGTAGTTGTATAGATATACACATGTAGTAGTTGTACGAATATATACATGTAATAGTTGTATGAATATATATACATGTAGTAGTTGTATGAATATATATACATGTAGTAGTTGTACAGACATATACATGTAGTAGTTGTATGAATGCATCTTGCATGCTTATGCAATGCTAAATAGGTCATGGCTAAATCATACTCCCGATTCAAAGATGTACATAATCTCAAGAACATCAATGTTAACATCATCATCATCATTCAGAACATCATCCAATGTGTCACGATCTCTTTTTTACATTTTTCCAAAACTATTCATGAAATTTTCAATTTACGGTGGTTAGTCTTGAAAGCCTAAGTTCTGATGATATACTTGATGTCTATGTAAATTATAATGTAGAAATATAGTAAGGTAAGTATAGACATATAGTAAGGTAAGTAAATGTATATATAGTAAGGTAAGTATATGTATGCAGCACGGTAAGTGTATGTATATAGTAAGGTAGGTATATATACATAGTAAATTAAGTATAGTTATATAATAGTAAGTTAAGTATGGATATATAGCAAGGTAAGTATAGATATATAGTAAGGTAAGTATAGACATATAGTGAGGTAAGTATATGTATATAGTATGGTGTATATATATGTATACATCAAGGTAAGTGTATGTATATAGTAAGGTAGGTATATATATATATAGTAAGGTAAGTATATGTATGCAGCACGGTAAGTGTATGTATATAGTAAGGTAGGTATATATATATATAGCAAGGTAAGTATAGATATATAGTAAGGTAAGTATAGACATATAGTGAGGTAAGTATATGTATATAGTATGGTATATATATGTATACATCAAGGTAAGTGTATGTATATAGTAAGGTAGGTATATATATATATAGTAAGGTAAGTATAGGTATATAGTAAGGTGAATATAGGTAAATAATACGGTAAGTACAGTAGATGCTCCTACAATGTAAATAATTTGTTGTGGAATCGTTTACGCTATAGGAATTTTACATTATACAAACAGGCAATTTACATGTATTTTTCTAATTCCGTTCCAAGATCTTTCTAAACTCACTCCTTTGGCCCTTGACAAAGGTTGCAACGCTAGACTCAATGTTTTAATTTATTGGCTGTACTGTAACTGCAGTATTAATGGTTGTATCGACAACTTCACCTTTTTCTTACCACTCATTCAGTTTATAATCCATGATCGTAGTAATTTTACAATAAGTTAAGGGAAGCGCATATCTCCAATGTCAATTTACAACAATTGGTTCATTTTTTTTCTAGACAGCAAGATCTATTCTGCAAAGGAAAAATAATAAAATATATTTTATACTTCTACAACAAAGCTAAACAAAAATAAACTTTTGCTATTGTAACAGCGATGTCTATCTGTCCTTCTATTCGTCTCCAGGGTTCAAGTTAGGAGAAAACTGACATAGTTTTCGATGATACTCTAATTCGTCACATCAGGATTGGTCAAATGACACCCTAACACCTGCATCAATCGATAATCTTTCAAGTATTTCTGAATGATTGCGCGGCTACTGATTCTGTGCTTCATTGACACCAATAACGATCTCTCACGGCAAACTAGACTGCCAGAGTACTTGTGTATCTAATAGAGATATACATGTATGTCGTTTTCTTTCACAAGTATGGCAAAATAGAAAGCGCTATCTTTAACATCTGCATCAATTTATCGTCTTTTACGCACTTTTGAATAACTGGGCAGCTACTGATGCTACATGCTTTATCGACACATCTGACGATCACTCATGGTGAACTAGAGTGCCAGGTTATTTGCTTATATAATAGAGATATACATGTTCATCTTTTCTCTCCCAAGAACGACAGGATAAAAAGCGCTATCTTTAACGCCAACTACGAGATTTTCATTATTCAAACTGAATTTGAGAACTTGCACCAACTTGTCACTTTACGTTATATGGAACTTCTTTTGTAGTATGAAGCAAAAACTTAACATAAATTCTTTATGTTATGTGGAATTTACGTTATAGGAGCGTTTACTGTATAGGTATGTAGTAAGGCCAGCAGTCAAACCTCAATGCCGATATAAACTTGTTCAACAACACAAAAGCAGAGTACAGCAGATGCTCCTATAACTAAACTTTCTAAAATGTTAATTCCACATAATGTAAAGAATTTATGTAAAGTTTTTGCTTCATACTACATAAGAAATTCATATAACGTAAAACATCAAGTCAAGAATCTCATAGTTGGTCTTGTAATATCATTTTCTCTCTTGCCATGCTTGGGAGAGAAAAAGATTTATATTTCTATTATATACACAATTACTTTTCTTTAATAAATACAAAACAGACGAAGTTACCTCACCTCTGGTCTCACGGGGTCTTCAATGCCACAAATTGCTATGAAAGTCAATCCCCCCACAACACAGTTTTCATCTTCCCAGTTTATCTCTCCATCCTTTGGCAGTTGTATTTCATTTGCTGCCGGGTTAGCTGCAAAATGAGATTAAGTATGTTTATGGAGAAGATGTTTATAACAAAAGGCAGCTTATGGATTGATCTTGACAGAGTGTAAAGAGTTAAAATATGGGCGGCCTGAGCAAGCTCGACATAATGTGTTAGAATTAGCACAGATAGATAAAGCTTTGGATGATAGACATCAAAATTTAGATAACAAAAGTACACTTCGTAACAGGACGCAACTTTCATGCAATATATTCACATATCTTGTGAATATACCTACTGAGATCGTGTAAATTGCTACCTACATAGTATACATATGAAGTGTCCATACAGTATACTCACAATGTGCTTACACGGTAAACTCACAATGTACTTACACAGTAAACTCACAAGGTACTTACACAGTAAACTCACAAGGTACTTACATCGTATACTCACCCATGTACTTGCACGGTATACTCACAAGGTACTTACATCATATACTCACAATGTACTTACACGGTACCTCACAAGGTACTTACACAGTAAACTCACAAGGTACTTACATCGTATACTCACAAGGTACTTACACAGTAAACTCACAAGGTAATTACATCGTATAATCACAAAGTACTTACATCATGTACTCACAGTGTACTTACATCGTATACTCATAATGTACTTACACGGTACCTCACAAGGTACTTACACAGTAAACTCACAATCTACTTACACGGTATACTCACAAGGTACTTACATCGTATATCCACAATGTATTTACACGGTATACTCACAAGGTACTTACACGGTATATTCACAAGGTACTTAAATCGTATACTCACAAGGTACTTACACGGTATACTCACAAGGTACATACATCATATACTCACAAGGTACTTACACGGTATACTCACAAAGGTACTTGCATGTATACTCTTAAGATACCTGAGAGCAAACCTGAGAGCTTACCTAAACTATACTCACCAGGTACCTACAAAGCAATCTCCCAGATTATATAGGGAGTACTCACAGGGTACATAGTCCTTGTATGCCAGTGAGAGGGTTCTAAGACCTTCCATGGCCATTGGCTCTATGATATTAGCCACAAACTCTTCCTGGTCAGCTATGGGGAATGGTTCAGCGCCGTTACTGCTTTTCAGTACAAAATCACATCTGCAAGTGGATGTCATGTCATACATGCATCCAACACTCTATGGTGGCACGTTATGCTAGGATGTACTTAATAGTACAACGCCAAAAGATCCAAACAAAAATATACACCAGCAAATATTAACAAACATGTTGAGTACAGACAAGCTACATATGAGATACGGTAGTATTTTTATTATTTTCTGTTTGCAATATCTTTCTCAATAAAAACAACTTAATTTGTTCTTCCTATCAATTGAGTAATAGCTGCACTGATCGCTTCACATTAAAGTAAAAGAGAAAATAACTCTCAGTTTATTGATTATAATTTACCCACATTCAACAATAGATAAGAGGTATGCATTGGAAACCCAAAAGCACCCCCAAGAGTTTAAGTCTCTCACCTCTCTATGACAATAATCTAACACAAAAGAAACAGTTGATAATTTTAGACTGGTTTTTACCTAAGTGATTTTAAACAGATGAATAGTGAATATTTAACACATTCAAACACAGAATGAATACATCCCCAAAACATAAAGACAGAGAACGTAGATATAAACAAATACCTAGACATCTCCTTCACACTAATACGGATATTCGCAAACCTGCTCATTTAGGTTTGAACTGAATTACTTCTAGAATGTCAGAGAACAATAATAATATGACTTGTAATAAATTAGCTGCTGTTTTTATTATGTCAGCTCTCAAAAAACACAGATCGCCATGATGTATTCATGACCTGTCCATCGTACTGCTGCCTAAAGTTGCTTGAAGTTTCTAGTGAAACAGACCATAAACTTCCCCCATATTGGTACTTTTACAAATTCTGTAAGAAGATGCAGTGATGTTAGTGACTATAGAATGAAGTTTTCTTTACAATCTTTGTTTCCATGCTTTGAATAGGTTTGGAGTTGCGTGCTGCCGACGAAGTCACACCCTAGCGTTTCAACGGTTCAGAGTTGCAACATGTAGACCTTTCCTAGATTCACGATGATTCCTAGATGCCTCAAAACAAAACTTGTCCAGCAGACTTGCTTTCGGGTAAGGTCACTTTTCAATTCATGCGTAGACAACTAGTTCCACTAAAAAGTAATTATTTCGTCATCCTCGTATGAGCAATCCATCCTTGGCAAGTATATTTTCATGAAAAGGCAAAAAATCAACCGGAAACAGTAGTGAGTAGCAGTAGACCGTTTTCAGGGCAGAGGCCTCTGTGGTTGTCACCTGAAGTGTGCTGAATTTTTTTACCTCTTATGGGGAGAGCCTAGCCAATATTATCGATTCGGATCTATCAGCAGTGAGTGTTTCTATCATGTAAAGGTACTTCGACAGCGAGTGCCTTCACACAAATTAAGCAAAGCGAAATGGGGTCAAACTTATTCAGATTTTACCGTTACTAGGATTCGGAGTGGAAGCAACTCTGAACCATAGAAACAAAAACCTATTCGAAGCAAGAACACGCAGTGAATATGATCGACTAGCTCATGCAATATTGGAAGAGGAACAACCATGAAGTAACGCATTCTATCCAACCATAAAAAGGAGAGATAAGAGTGTAAGTTTATACTTTCTGAGAATAACTTCGGATGCGCCTTTGGTGAAGACTCGATAGGTTCCATTCTCCAGCTTTATGACAGTACTCATACACTTTCTCACAGAGTTGAATGTGTACACTTTAAATAGCGAGCTTTCTGGCCACGCTTCTCTAATAGGATCGTAATGCTTGCCCATGTTTAGAACCATCCCCAAAAGCGCGCACTCCGTTTTGTTGCCCAACTAGAAAGAGATAATAGTAATAAATATGATAAATATAAGAGAAAGTTGGTCAGCACAAACTTTCCCTCGGTTTATGGTTCATGATTACGGTAATTTTACGTTAATTTAAGGGAAGCACACGCCTTCAAAGTCAATTTAAATCGATTTTTTCATTTTTTTAAACAGCAAGGTCTATGCTGCAAAGAAAAAAGGAAACCATTTAGTTTACGTAAAAATAACACAAAATCAAAATATATTTTACTACAATACGTCTGTAGCCAAGGTTAGAGATTAGAATAAAAAATTGCTTTTAACATGATGTCAACTCGTTATATTTGGCTTAGTAGAGCGACACTAACAGCTGCACCAGTTGATCGCCTTTATGTACAGTAGACTCTCCTATAACATATACCCACTATAACGTAAATTCCACATAAAGTTAAGAATCTATGTGAAGTTTTTGCTTCATACAACGTGAGAAATTCTATACAACGTAAAGTGTGAAGTTGGTGTAAGTTCTCAAATTCAATTTGAATAGCGAGAGTCCTGTAGTTAGTTTCTTCCTTGTTTCCTTAGTTCTTCCAACTAGTTTTTTTCCTTTTGAAGGGCCAAAGGGGTAAGTTTGGGAAGGCCTAGGTAAAGTATTAGGCAATTAACATTTATTTTACTGTTCATATAATGTAAAATCCATATAACGCAAATGTTCCCGGGAGCAGATTATTTACATTGTATGCACATTTACATTGCATCTACTGTATTTCTGGATAATTGTACAGCTGCTTATTCTCTGTGCTTTATCGTGACACTTGGTGATCTATTATGACACACTTTATTGCCAGGGTACAAGGATATAGAGATAATAGAGTGTAGCAAGAGCAAAAACCGTATTATTAAGGCTAACCATGATTAAGGAGAACCCTAATCATTCAAATTGAATTTGAAAACTTGCACTGACTTGATGCTTTACGTTATATGGAATTTCTTATGTAATACTAAGCAGAAACTTTACATAAATTCTTTGCGTTAAGTGGAAGTTACGTAGAAGGAGGTTTACTTAAAAGTTGACTTGCAACAAAATTCACATTACAGTTAATTGGTATCAAAAGATTCACCATGCCTTACTATGCTGTGTTGTAGGCGCAAAATATGTGGAAATGCGATTATAAGCTCTTAAAAGCTCAAAAACAATCAGTTAATCGTCGCCATCTTGGAAGCGCCATAGGTTGGAATCAACTTATTTCTCTGACGTACTCAAGAAATTTGGTTATTGTTTTGGCACGTGATGTTCTCACGTGAATTGAAA
Organism: Watersipora subatra; assembly: GCF_963576615.1. Classification (NCBI taxonomy): domain Eukaryota; kingdom Metazoa; phylum Bryozoa; class Gymnolaemata; order Cheilostomatida; family Watersiporidae; genus Watersipora; species Watersipora subatra. Next base: position 35,734,530 of record NC_088710.1, on the reverse strand, counting down.
GGCCAATAAAAGGCTCAACATAAAACTTCTCGTAGCACTAGTTTATGACAAACACTTCGGGTCTTACCAAAAAGCCTGTATCAAATATACATGTAGATGCTCGCTAATTTACAGTTTCGTTTCAGTTTGGTCTAATCATCTAGTCGTAATCTGATCATGTGACCCATACTTCCTGCCAAAGAGCACGAACAGTTTCAGCAGAATTTTTCAACTATCGCAGGTGACCAACAGGCTCGTCATGTTCATCAGAGGATGATATGCACTCCATCGAGCTAAGGTTAAAAAATCAAACAAATTTTTAAGGTAGGTTTTGAGATATCAGTGCTCAAATGATAGCTTTACAATTATGATGAAATAGACGCGTAAGGACAATAGACATGGTTTATTGAATGCATGAAGTATATTTGTGAAAATATTTCGACGAATGAAGTTGCATGAAAGTGTAAACGGAAGCCGTTTTGGAAATGGATTCCAATCTACGGCGTTTTTGTGATGGCAGCGATTAACTGTTCGTTTTTGAGCTTTTAAAAGCTTGTAATCACATTTCCACATACTTTGCACCTTCAAGACAGCAGAGTAAGACATGGTGAATCTGTTGATAACAAATAACTGTAATGTAAATTTTGTTGCAAGTCAACCTTTAAGTAGTCTAAAATAGCCATCAAGGATTTCAGTATAGAGTTCTACCTGATCAAACAGCTCAGTATTGTTGCCTTGCCGCAGCCTCGATGTGTAGCCACTGTTAAGTGAAATGGAATAGATTATGAGGTCAGCCAACATCGGCTCTAATTCATCATATTTGGGTATGCTTTTGTAAAGCTTTCCTGAAAGAATATATCTATGTATACAGTATGCTAGGAACAGTACACGTATGCTATTGTTATACATTTATACAGTATGCTGGGAACAGTACACGTATGCTATTGTTATACATTTATACAGTATGCTGGGAACAGTACACGTATGCTATTGTTATACATTTATACAGTATGCTAGGAACAGTACATGTATGCTATTGTTATACATTTATACAGTATGCTAGGAACAGTACACGTATGCTATTGTTATACATTTATACAGTATGCTAAGAACAGTACATGTATGCTATTGTTATACATTTATACAGTATGCTAGGAACAGTACAAGTGTGCTATTATTATACATTTATAAAGTATGCTAGGAACAGTACATGTATGCTATTATTATACATTTATACATGGCCTGCTAATGAGGCAACATAGAGAGGCGGAACTCACCGGCGAGATACGCCTGCACAACTGTCATTCTATTAGTTGTAAGGGTACCAGTTTTGTCTGAACAGATAGCAGTCGCGTTCCCCATCGTCTCACAAGCATCCAAGTGTCGTACGAGGTTGTTGTCGTGCATCATTTTCTACAATGATCAAAACGAGTAAGGCATTTGAGTGCGTGTGTGACAGGCTTGTGTCATAAATAACAATGCATGGATCATTTCACGTACATCTCCGAGATCTACTTAGTAGACGTAATGAGATAAAAAGAGCTTTCCACAAAGTTATACGTAGTGTCTATCCCTCTATAAATACACTCTATTAAGGTGCTCAGAAAGAGATCTCGCTCTATTTGTCCTAGAATTTAGCAGATGCTATTGACACGCTGTAACTAGTAAAAAACGAAAAATTATTATGGATGTATTTTCTAATAAAATTCATAAATATAATACAATAAAATACACAATAGAGAATGATACGAATCTATACACCTATAAAACTATGATCGCCTTGTAATCTTGCTTGAAACGGCTGCTCTGAACAAATGGTATAAGTGGTAATTAAAGCTACATTCAGTTTGAGATACTGACATCACACCCCTGTGCAATTCTGATCACCAATACGCAACGCAATAACAGTTACTATAATAGGAGTCGTGTTTGGTGATGTTAAAAATTGTCACTTGAAAAAAGAGTTATTAGATCAGACTACCAAAGCCGCAAGAGTTATCTACGGCTTAATGTAAGAAAGGAGGCCCAATGCAAGTAACGCTGGGCTCAATTGGTAATCTTAGAACTTTTGTTTTTCATGTAAATGTGCCCCTATCTATCTAATAAAAACTTGGGAATGCATGTTTGCATGCATCAAGGACAATTACAATCAATGAATGCATTCATGGTTTGTTGACGTAAAGTCAGACTAGCAATTTGCGTTGAAAATCTGCTTGAGTGCTAAGGTCTATCTGAATATAAACAAATTTGATATAAGTAATAGGCTATATTGATATGATGATCAAGGTTAGTTCAACAATTTAATCCAATATAAGTCAAGGAAGAGCTCATTTGCGGGAAAAGATCTCCTATATTATGCACAGCGAATGTTACATTGTAAATAACAATGCAGAGACATCGCTAAAAGAACAGTTCGAGAAATGTAAAACTGCAACCTCTGAATGTGAAAACAACTCCATTTACTATAACTAAATGTCAATACTCAGCCATCGTGTTCTCTCGTGAATGAGAGTTCACGTATATTGAACAATGAAAGGCTGCTAGGTAGAAAGTGCAATTAACGAACAAACCTATCAAACTTATTCTTTTGAAGCAGGAAGACTATTCATCGTGAACTTAAGGCAGAAAAAGGCCAATGAACAGATAACTCCCTATGACAAGGTGAACTGTTGATTGAGCCAGTTAAGGAATATAACTACAATAAACTTAATATTGAGCCAGTTAGAGAATATAACTACAATAGACTTAATATAGAGCCAGTTAGAGCATATAAATACAATAGACCTAATATGGAGCCAGTTAAGGAATATAACTACAATAGACTTAATATAGAACCAGTTAGAGCATATAAATACAATAGACCTAATACAGAGTCAGTTAGAGAATATAACTACAATAGACTTAATATAGAGCCAGTTAGAGAATATAAATACAATAGACCTAATATGGAGCCAGTTAAGGAATATAACTACAATAGACTTAATATAGAACCAGTTAAGGAATATAACTACAGTAGACCTAATATAGAGCCAGTTAGAGAATATAACTACAATAGACCTAATACAGAGATGGGCAGGTAGAAGAATGATTATTGCTAACTACGCAACTAGATGAATGCTAACACTTCGGATAGTCAAGTCCATCGCTTTTTACTTAATGTTCTTGTTACGAATGAGACCCACCCTGACAGAATATGCTAGGGCCAGTGTGACAGCTAGCGGCAGCCCTTCTGGCACAGCCACTACAAGCACAGTTACACCGATGATAAAGTAGTCCACAATCTTCTTCCAATGCTGTGTGTTATCCCATGGTTTGCCAGCAATCGCGAATTCCTCGACAGCCCATCTGATGAGCAGCACCAAAACCGTGAGGAGAGCGACAGCAGTTCCTAAGAAAAGTGATATCTACGTTCAAAGCATATCGAATGAGTGATATTAGTTATAGGATTTAGTTTGCGACAAGCATTCACTTCTCTGTACTAGTGGCCAAACCAGAAACCATTTTTATGTTCATGTTTCTGAAGCGCCTTTACTCAACTTCAAGTAGGTGTTGACAACAGGCCAGTTTACATATTACTAGAATTCTACTAATTTAACAAGGAGCATGATTAGATATTCTAGAATATACCATCTTATTATAACATGATATTCTAGAATATACCATCTTATTATAACATGATATTCTTAGAGTATACCGTCTCATATAACATGATATTCTTAGAGTATACCGTCTTATTATAACATGATATTCTAGAATATACCATCTTATTATAACATGATATTCTTAGAGTATACCATCTTATTATAACATGATATTCTAGAATATACCATCTTATTATAACATGATATTCTTAGAGTATACCGTCTCATATAACATGATATTCTTAGAGTATACCGTCTTATTATAACATGATATTCTAGAATATACCATCTTATTATAACATGATATTCTTAGAGTATACCGTCTCATATAACATGATATTCATAGAGCATACCATCACATATAACATGATATTCCTAGAGTATACCATCTCATATAACATGATATTCATAGAGTATACCATCTTATTATAACATGATATTCTTAGAGTATACCGTCTCATATAACATGATATTCATAGAGCATACCATCACATATAACATGATATTCCTAGAGTATACCATCTCATATAACATGATATTCATAGAGTATACCATCTCGTATAACATGATATTACTAAAGTATACCATCTCATATAACATGATATTCATAGAGTATACCATCTCATATAACATGATATTACTAAAGTATACCATCTCATATAACATGATATTCATAGAGCATACCATCACATATAACATGATATTCCTAGAGTATACCATCTCATTACAACATGATATTCTAGAATATACCATCTCATATAACATGATATTCCTAGAGTATATCATCTCATATAACATGATATTCATAGAGTATACCATTTCATTACAACATGATATTCTAGAATATACCATCTCATATAACATGATATTCCTAGAGTATATCATCTCATATAACATGATATTCATAGAGTATACCATCTCATATAACATGATATTCATAGAGTATACCATCTCATATAACATGATATTCATAGAGTATACCATCTCATATAACATGATATTACTAAAGTATACCATCTCATATAACATGATATTCATAGAGCATACCATCACATATAACATGATATTCCTAGAGTATACCATCTCATTACAACATGATATTCTAGAATATACCATCTCATATAACATGATATTCCTAGAGTATATCATCTCATATAACATGATATTCATAGAGTATACCATCTCATATAACATGATATTCATAGAGTATACCATCTCATATAACATGATATTACTAAAGTATACCATCTCATATAACATGATATTCCTAGAGTATATCATCTCATATAACATGATATTCATAGAGTATACCATCTCATATAACATGATATTCATAGAGTATACCATCTCATATAACATGATATTACTAAACTATACCATCTCATATAACATGATATTCCTAGAGTATGCCATCTCATATAACATGATATTCATAGAGTATACCATCTCATATAACATGATATTCTAGAATATACCATCTCATATAACATGATATTCATAGAGTATACCATCTCATATAACATGATATTCATAGAGTATACCATCTCGTATAACATGATATTCTAGAATATACCATCTCATATAACATGATATTCATAGAGTATACCATCTCATATAACATGATATTCATAGAGTATACCATCTCATATAACATGATATTACTAAAGTATACCATCTCATTACAACATGATATTCCTAGAGTATGCCATCTCATATAACATGATATTCTAGAATATACCATCTCATATAACATGATATTCCTAGAGTATGCCATCTCATATAACATGATATTCATAGAGTATACCATCTCGTATAACATGATATTCTAGAATATACCATCTCATATAACATGATATTCCTAGAGTATATCATCTCATATAACATGATATTCATAGAGTATACCATTTCATTACAACATGATATTCTAGAATATACCATCTCATATAACATGATATTCCTAGAGTATATCATCTCATATAACATGATATTCATAGAGTATACCATCTCATATAACATGATATTCATAGAGTATACCATCTCATATAACATGATATTCATAGAGTATACCATCTCATATAACATGATATTACTAAAGTATACCATCTCATATAACATGATATTCATAGAGCATACCATCACATATAACATGATATTCCTAGAGTATACCATCTCATTACAACATGATATTCTAGAATATACCATCTCATATAACATGATATTCCTAGAGTATATCATCTCATATAACATGATATTCATAGAGTATACCATCTCATATAACATGATATTCATAGAGTATACCATCTCATATAACATGATATTACTAAAGTATACCATCTCATATAACATGATATTCCTAGAGTATATCATCTCATATAACATGATATTCATAGAGTATACCATCTCATATAACATGATATTCATAGAGTATACCATCTCATATAACATGATATTACTAAACTATACCATCTCATATAACATGATATTCCTAGAGTATGCCATCTCATATAACATGATATTCATAGAGTATACCATCTCATATAACATGATATTCTAGAATATACCATCTCATATAACATGATATTCATAGAGTATACCATCTCATATAACATGATATTCATAGAGTATACCATCTCGTATAACATGATATTCTAGAATATACCATCTCATATAACATGATATTCATAGAGTATACCATCTCATATAACATGATATTCATAGAGTATACCATCTCATATAACATGATATTACTAAAGTATACCATCTCATTACAACATGATATTCCTAGAGTATGCCATCTCATATAACATGATATTCTAGAATATACCATCTCATATAACATGATATTCCTAGAGTATGCCATCTCATATAACATGATATTCATAGAGTATACCATCTCGTATAACATGATATTCTAGAATATACCATCTCATATAACATGATATTCCTAGAGTATACCATCTCATATAACATGATATTCCTAGAGTATACCATCTCATTACAACATGATATTCCTAGAGTATACCATCTCATATAACATGATATTCCTAGAGTATGCCATCTCATATAACATGATATTCATAGAGTATACCATCTCGTATAACATGATATTCTAGAATATACCATCTCATATAACATGATATTCCTAGAGTATACCATCTCATATAACATGATATTCCTAGAGTATACCATCTCATTACAACATGATATTCTAGAATATACCATCTCATATAACATGATATTCCTAGAGTATACCATCTCATATAACATGATATTCATAGAGTATACCATCTCATATAACATGATATTCCTAGAGTATACCATCTCATTACAACATGATATTCCTAGAGTATGCCACTTCATATAGCCGAAAAAGGAATAGCCATGCCTACCAGCATATCCTATCTGAATAGCGAGCCGAGTGAGCTTCGTCTGTAAGACTGACTGGTTTTTAAGCTTGGAGTCTTCCTCGCTGTCATCTTTGGAGTTGTTGGCAACATCTTCTTTTGATTGGTTGGCTATAAAAAGGTGAGTGGATTAGCATCTAGAACCTGCAGACCCTTATAAACATATAAGCAAGCCAAATCCCACACGAAGACACCTACTGCCATGCCACCAGACTCATTCTAGGGAAAACTATAGACTACCCAAGAAAGGCATACACAAACTACATGTAAACAATTGCTTAGCTAGAGTCGGCGGTAGGAAAGTTTTTATAAGTAATGAGATTTTGCACAAGAGCTACTAGTTTAACGTTCAGTAAAGCCTAGTTCCCACATACGTTGCAAAGCACAGGCGACAGCACAACAGGCTATTAGCGGTGAAATGGGAACCTGCACGCCGAGTACCGCCGATAGTTGCTGGCGGCAACGCAAGAGTTTAGCGCTGTTCAAATTTCGTGAAGAGCCGCAGGCAAAACCTTCCCGAAATGCATTGTACAGGTGAAGGTCAGCATTATCGAAACGGCATAGCGAGCGAACATTTTTATGCCGTAATTAGCGATGCAGCTTTATGTGAACATAAGCTGCCGAGCCTAGCATCGCAAGCGCTTTGCTGCGCAATATTACTGCCGGAGTCTCGCAATCGATATGGGAACCAGGCTTAAGGTAGGAGTGTACATGGTAGGAGTGTACATGGTAGTAGTACACTAGTATATTACATGGTACACTAGTACCATGTAATATATTGCCGTGTACACTAGTATCATGTACACTACTACCACATACACTAAAGCAATCTAATAATCTAATAAGTTTTGCTAGAAACTGGATAGCCCGATCATTCAGAACGAATTTCAGATTATGAGCGAATTAGAAGCAGACAAAAAAAATATTTTGCCAAAATTCAGATGGCTTGTGTTTAATCCATGGGCAATTATTGCATTACGATAGCCGATAGCCTACGAGTATGGTTTCATTTACTTATCAACCATAATCAGTTTTATTTTGAAACACGATCAAAATTTGCATTTTTCATCATCAAACTTAGTTTACTAAAAGCCACAAAGTTCACCAGAGTCTTTCGTTACAAACGAATATTGCGAGTCCTATTTATTGAACACCAGTGAAAGCTTTTGTTAAGAAGCATCTTAAAGCAGCAAGATGACTATCAAAAGTAGAGTGTTGTGACACCGCTAGTTGAACGGATAGCCTAGCAAAATATATGGAATTAACCATACTATTACATCCACTCTTTATCAAGTATTTTGTTTGAGTAAACGCACAATGATTTAAATAGCAGATCTACTAAAATGTATTTTTTTTGTGATAAACTGAAACAAATTAGCTCGAGCTAGCATTGACGGAATTGCAAGAAAAAACTATAAAATTAAATGATGTAAAGCCAATCAAGGCGACAATCTCGTCGCTGAAACTAGAAAAGAAATATCAGCTTAGTTAATTATGCTAAATGTTGCTTTTGATTGGAACAAAATGATAGAAATAGTGCAAGAGTTAGGGACTACTAGTGGAGAGTGTAGCACATAGATGAGAGCGAAATAATAAAATACAACATCTACTTGGCTACACTGCCAGCAAAATCCGTCAAAACAGTGAATTCACACCACCCGCTGCTTATAGTTAGTCTAGAGGTAAGTGTAGCTGCAAAACCCAGTTGTATAGAATAAATCCTTCATAAGCGTTGAGAGAATGCCAGTTACCTGCAGCTTTCTTGTTGGCCTCATTAAGTACTACAGAAAATGAAGAGATCTATTATTTGATTTATACTGACAGGTAATATAAGCTCCATTACACACAACATCTCTCAACACAAACACACACTCACAGCTAATGAACTGGTAAGCCCCTGAAAACAAACATACACAGCATTTTCAGGGTTTGACAGTAGCTTTCATTGGAGTTATAATTCCTTGGAAGAAATAATTACAGGCAAGTTCTGGTACACTAAGAGAAATCTTCCGCTAATCGAATTTTGTACTGTTGAGTAGAATTGTGTGTCGCTACTAAAGTAGATCGATGAACTACTAAACTGTCCACAGTAATTTACAATTATTAATTCCGTTCATTTATCAATTCACAATTTCAAAGGTTTTCTTTGAAGGCTATTTATATTTAAACATTGGAAACTTCACTAAAACATGTTAATCTTTGTATCATAGCTGAGATCAAGGGTGTCAGCTGCAGTTACAAGACACAGTCCTTAATACCATCTGACTATGATAGCAGTTAAAGTATTTCACAGATAACATTTCTATAGAATGGAGGATCCTTCAGGGCAGATTTTTGGAAAGATTAATCTTTCTTTAGTGGTGTATTATTTGAAGCTTTTAATCAACATAGGTGGCTCAATGCTCACTCATTTATACAAACACTTACGTGCAGCATGGATTAAAAAGCAACTGTCCATCTTTGATCTACTAGTTAAACGCCCTGAAACCTTATTTACCTGAAAATCAGTAATGAATCAAATAGTTGTAGATCTATTTTTGGCATAGCCAAGTTATTGGCATAGCCATGTGTATGCTAACATGACTCCTGCCTGTATATGCTAACATTACTCCTGCGTGCATATGCTAACATGACTCCTGCGTGTATATGCTAACATAAATCCTACATGTATATGCTAACATAACTACTGCATGTTTATGCTAACATGACTACTGCACGTGTATGCTAACATGACTCCTGCATGTGTATGCTAACATGACTCCTGCATGTGTATGCTAACATGACTACTGCATGTAAATGCTAACATGACTACTGCATGTGTATGCTAACATGACTCTTGCATGTATATGCTAACATGACTACTGCATGTATATGCTAACATGACTACTGCATGTGTATGCTAACATGACTACTGCATGTATATGCTAACATGACTACTGCATGTGTATGCTAACATGACTACTGCATGTGTATGCTAACATGACTCTTGCATGTATATGCTAACATGACACCTAGAATTCTTTTCATGAGTAAAACTGAGCACCAGCAACCTTTGGATTTGGGTAACGGAATAAAATTCATAAATCTACCAAAATCTTAAAAACCCTAAAATGAACGTTAAACAAATTTTTTGTCTAAAACATGCAGACATACAAGGTAGTTGGTGACTATAGGCAATCTATTATCCTTGGCCTCGTAGCTGGACTAAATTCATCACTTGGGTCTACGTCTACGTAGAACCAAAAGGAATGAAAAGAAATTATGCATATTTGGTATTCACATTGTCAATTAAACTAATCAATCGCATCCTAAATCCGTTCACATGGGATTGTCTAGAACTCAAGAGAGAATCCCCAGATAGTGTACACATAGTGTACGCAGTCAGTTTCTACCATTCTCGGATACAACTAATCATTTCAAACACGCCATCTCATCAACCAAAGAATAGTTCATCAATTAAGTCAATAGAGTGACAATGAATTTCCAAGGATACCAATCGAGCGGTCGAGTCAACATCTCCAACTGCTAACATTTACTTGCGTGCATCAATTCATCTCGTATCATTATGATAGTCGTGGCGGCTGTCATACGGGAAAACAAATATGATATTAATAGGACATCAATAATGAACTGCTGCCTCCCTCCTACACAGAATTGAATATGGCACGACGCAATTGCCAGTCAATGATTGAATGCAACCGATGATGGTGAAAGCTTGTAACCATAGGTCGCATAGCGCTCATACTGTCCTCTCAATTAATCTATTTTCATTTTTAACTCTCACAAGACCATTGGTTCGGATGCGGCGTCAACGAAACGGAATATCCAATGAATTGACAAGATGAAAGAGCTGATATGCGCAGCTGGATTACTATGCAATCAGATAGACACCTTGCCATTGAATAACGTGGAATGTTTTACCGAGATAAATTGGCATGTTTAAATAAAAATGGCATGAAAAGCACTAAGATTGACAGTTTGTTATTGAATACATGTAATTGACAATAATTTACAATGCTAACCTTTAAAATAAATTACTTACTCTCGAGGAAAGCGAGTAAGGGTGAGACAACTCCATATAAAATACCGCAGCTGTGATATTAACATCAAGTTAAAGGGAGACGTTTGTATTTGCCTCCAATACGCAGAATTTTTTTAATGATATCAATTTATTTCCATGACCTGCAACTTGTTAGAAATCAATAATAATAGCATTATTATTGCTGAAAGGCTCTGCTAAAGTCCTTCAATTAAACCTAAGCTTTGTTAAAGTCCTTCAATTAAACCTAAGCTTTGTTAGAGTCCTTCAAGTAAAAATAAGTAATAATCTAGAAGTTTCTCGACAGCTACTCAGCTCTATGCAATATACGGTGGCACATGGTCTATGCGGAAGTATGGTACAAAAAGCATGATTTTAAGAGCACAGCCTAAGCTATTTAAGATGAAAAGGCTACGACTATGATAACAGCAGACAGAATAACTTTAAGATAAATATCTCTGATCTGTTCATGGCATATTAAGTATAAGATGGCGAGAGCGAGTCAAGCTAAAAATCCTACAAATCAAGAATAGTCAGCAGCCAGAAGAATAGAGGTATTTACATGAAGGTATCCAGTGAATAAGCCTTAAATAAGCCTTACACTTGAAGTTTTCCGTCTTGAGAATTGACCTGCTTCTCTTTCAATAATTGACTTGATATTTCTTTCAATGAATCAGAATGCTTTCAAAAAATTCACATGATTTTACTTTTAGAGAATCAAAATGGCTATACTTTGAAAGGATAAAAAATGGTTTTACTTTCATAGCATCAAAAATTAAAGTTGAATTCAGATTCATATTACTAGTACTTGGCAACAAAGCCAAGATGGAATGTATACACACCTCATATGATGTGGTATATGAATTAATAATGTGTTGTTCAACTGCATTTTCTAGAAGCCAACACAATTTTATTACCTAAACGACTTCATTTTTCAACATCAAAGCCAATCATTTAGCCTAATATATTGCAACTGTATGTGTAAACGCCATATTGGAAGTTTACACTCTAAAGTAATATTTGTTGTGAGATGACTCTATATGATTAATGCTGAACCAGCAAACTCTATAACAGCGAGCGTGCAAAAATGCAACTTCAACAACAAGGGAAAAAGCTTAATTTTAACCCTTGCAAGAAATAAAAGGATGACAGTGCAAAGTGTCTCCTACCTACATTAACCAACTTACCCTGTCAAATAATTCACTAGTTTTTATTTACAGACATGAATAGTATTTCGTATTTTTAAGACCATAGACCACAACATGGTCCAATGTACAAATTGCATAGAGAATCCTAAATCTATAGATCATACACCACACCACTACTCGGCAATCCCACAGGCTACGAACAGACATACATCTAGGAGCCCATACTACCGTGTATTGCAAACACTATCCTAAAAGCAAGTTGCAAAAGACTTACACGGTGATAACAAACATTCAACAGCAACAAGTAAAAGTAATATTGAAGAGAAATTACGAAAAAAGATTAACTTACATGGCTGTTCGGCTGGCACGGCTACAAAAGTGAAGAGATATTAAAATTCTATTTCAAGCACTCATAAAAGCGATGATATAATATATGATATATGATAATATGATATGTATTTCATTAAGTGAGAAAAATGAGTGAAGTGGGTTACTGAGCATTCTCGATTGACACCGAATGTTTACACATAGAGATCATTGTGCATGTACACTCAGTTGCTTGTGTGAAGACCCGTCGTCATCCTAAAACCGGTCTCGCGTAAAAAACAGCCTGCGGTGAAAACAAATAAAATAATCCATTGGGAATAAACTTTCTTGTTTTGGCCCATTATAAATGTGTCCTGTTTAGATACGATGCATCTGGGCCCCTGTTAGCCACATTTTGGCTACTGTCTTTTTTTACTGGGTATAGGCCTTTTCCAACCAGAGGTCCCTTTGTTCACATCATGTTACAAGAAATCCTTATAGTGTCGATTACTTCTACCCGAAGTTTGAAAACTATAGTATGTTCATTTGTCCTAATACTAAACACTAGATGTATTAGTTTTATAGGAAAGTGTAATAATAAATATATTACCATATGCTGCCTTGCCATTTCCCTGAGCTTCCTTCGGAACTTCCTCAACCTGACCAGACTGATGCGCTGCATTCAATAGCTCCATGATGATCCCTGCCTGCGAGTTTACACCGACAGCTGTTACAACCATCTTTCCACTGCCTTCCATTACATGTGTTCCTGCACATAAAATACTATGGCTAGCCTGATCATCGCTGACTCGTATAGCCGGGACTATCACTAAACAATGAACAGAACTTGGAAAAAAAAACTCCGCAGACAAATTCAAAAATCCATGATCAATAATATTTTCCCGGCAGAAAATTGTACTTTCATATGGGTGCTATTGTTGGTTAACATCTATAAGACCTATTGGAAGACAACTTGACCTGATGGGAACAATGTACTAGAAAAAACTGCCACCCAACATCTCTGCAACTGATGGTTCCTTACCAGATAGTAACATGGGGTCTCTCTCTACTGATTTCTTCATTAGGTCCGACTCTCCGGTCAGCGAAGACTCGTCGATTTGCAAATCACTACCTTGAATGAGGATACCATCGGCAGGTAGGAGGTCTCCTAAATAGTGATGAAACAAATAACTTGTAAACATGCCAACTAAACAGAAGAGATCATTATTAAATTTATGGTAAACTAACGTAAAATAATCCCAACAAACAGCCAGACGCCGCTACCAAAAAATTTGTCTGCGCAAACTACAGAATGCTGCTTTATTGCCATAAAAAGGTATATTGTACCACTCTTCCCCACACTTATATAAGAATAACTTAATCTTATTCATATGGCTGGCTTGAAAATTGCTAGCAGCAGGAAGCCTTTTAATATTTTCTTTTGTAGTAGCTCTGGTTGAAACCCGCAGCTGATGACGCCTTGGTATTGTATGTAACAGACCTGGGTTGTATTTAACAGACCTGGTGTTGTATGTAACAGACCTGATTATGTATGTAACAGACCTCGTATTGTATGCAACAGACCTGGGTTGTATTTAACCGACCTGGTTTTGTATGTAACAGACCTGGTATTGTAAGTAACAGACCTGGTATTATATGTAACAGACTTGGGTTGTATGTAACAGACCTGATATTGTACATAACAGACCTGGTGTTGTATGAAACTGCCCTCGTTTTTCGTGTAACAGCGGTAGGTATATGCATGCGCATCTAGCGGTTGGTCAAGTAGTTTTTCCTCAACCCATGGTAAGTGATAGTAACAAAACATATAGACTCCTGAAAATATTAATGTTATTGCTTCCTGCACTTACCAACTATGTTATTACTGTTTTGTTATTGTTTATTTCACACCAATACCATTGTTTACCAATACCATTCCTCTCCGTACCTACCATATTTCACCTGAGCGATATCTCCCACAACGATGTCACTGACTGGGATTTGCTCAACCCTGCCCAGTCTGATAACTGCAAATTTGTGGTCGTTATCAATACGCTCCTGCAGACCTCTGAACTGTATCTCCTTTCTCCAATCATTGAATGCTGTGACAAGTACGACAATAATCACCGCTCCTAAGATGGCTACACCCTCTATCCAGCCGGGGTGATCAGCCCCCTCTTCGTCTTCTACAACAGTTCAGCGCTTAATGAACAGAAAAAATACACAATCAAGATTGTATGAATCCACCATTCTGATTGCGTGTCAGAATAAGGCGTGTAAATGAGTGATTGACAGGTTTAGAATTTGCCGATGGCTCCTTATCCAGGTTTTGGGATATCTGAAAGATGTTGAGTAACACAAGACATTCCGTATTATTTCCGACATTAGCTATTTTCAATCACCAAAAAACAACAATTCTACATATATACAAAAAACTAAGTTGAGATGATTTGTCTAATTTGACTAATAGCGGACAGTAACTGTATTGATTATATGTCTCTCTGTTGTTGGTGTTGTCACAGTATCGAATGGCTCGCAAGCATGCTGCCCTTGAATGTCCCGTGGATAAACAACCTTCGTCGATGCAAAAGTTGAACAGACCTTCCCTGAATAAATCACCAACATAATCAGGTGAGTTGCATGTCAACTTGAATGAAGATTTTTTTGGAGATTTGCAGCAAAAAGGAGAGCATCTGAATGAGACTTAGTTCGTTATTTGGCGATTTAAACCAGAGTTGTCTGCCCTGTAACCATTCTTCCTATGTTACTACTTCCTCAAACATACCTAATACTATCCTCTAATTTTAACATATTCTTTTCACATTCCACCACCTTAAATCTGTAAATACTGATGGGTTCATTTATTATGATCAACAGCAAAATATTGTGAAGATTACTTACACTCTATATCGACAAAGTTTTTGACTTCTTCCTAAGCCACCCAACTACTTGTTTGTGATCTAACTTTAATTTAATAAAATTATATACAAGAACGGATATTTTGTTTTTCAATCGCTGCTTTATTTATTCATACAAGCACAGTCAAGTCAGCTTAAATTAAAAGCTACATAGTTTGTATAGAACTAACCACAGGTGTCCTTTAGCGGGTATATTGCCGAAGCCGAGACCGGGCCGTAGTCTACACACACAAAATAACAACAAAGGTCCACGTAGTTCTGAGCAAAAACAAAAATATCCACCCAAATATCTCACCAATCCGATGAGCAGCACACACAAAAACTAAACCAATCGACAGCGCCACCCATCATGTCAAAATATTCCAAGTTTCAAGCCATGTCTTGCACAACTCACCTTATGGTTTGTCAAAACTTGTCCCAAAGTCCTTATTAATTTGAGACTGTCTAATATTCGTTTTAGAAATTGTCGCCGCTAGCCTAGCCTAACGTTCTGATTTAACATCTTAGTAACTATCGGGGCATTGCTGAGTGCTCTCGATCTTTTTGAGTCCCTCTTAAGTTTTGTTTACAATAGTGTTACCCCGATTTTGATTGGTTCTTGCATGCTCAAGAAAGATTCAAAAAGATTAGGAGCACTCAGCATTGCTCCGATAGTTACTAAGATGTTGAATCAGGACGTTAGGCTAGGCTAGCGGCAACCATTTCTAAAACGGATATTGGACAGTCTCAAATTAATAGGGACTTTGGGACAAGTTTTGACAAACCATAAGGTGAGTTGTGCAAGACATGACTTGAAACTTGGAATATTTTGACATGATGGGTGGCGCTGTCGATTGGTTTAGTTTTTGTGTGTGCTGCTCATCGGATTGGTGAGATATTTGGATGGATACTTTTGTTTTTGCTCAGAACTACGTGGACCTTTGTTGTTATTTTGTGTGTGTAGACTACGGCCCGATCTCGGCTTCGGCAATATCCCCGCTGAAGGACACCTGTGGAACTAACACTAAAGCTTGATTCTTTTCGTTTGCTCACGATTGGAAAATGCAGATATCTGGAAACCAGGGTTCTTATTCAGCAATCGGATCCGGATTCTGAATGTAAGATACCAAATGCTTGCAACAGTTAGGGTATTAAATACACCCACACACACGAAGATCATTAATGAAGCTACAGTCATACCTCGACATACACTAGGTTTCCATGACGCGCATAATCCGCGAATTTGAGCCAATCCGCAAGTTATCCCCGGCATGGAAACGGCATAAACGGAATCCATCGTGCTTGCAAATCATGAAAACGGCACTTGCGATTAATGCGCATTAGAATATCGATGGCTATTACATTAAAAACATTTTCACGCTTCAGTCGTTTTTATTTCGGTTTCAGCAGTTCCGAACGATTGCTGCTCAGCTTAGCATGACAAGACTGCATAGCTATTTATAGAGTCATTAATTGAGCTAATACTTGACCTATGGTGTCAAGCGCTGGCGTTAAATCCGCATCGACAGGTGTTCATTGAAACACTCGATTGCAAAGTAACTCAACTTGCGAATCATGCGAATGATGCGAATGATGTGAGTCATGGAAACATAGTGATACCAGCCTAATTCGTTCTACAGCTGAGCTAGCATGTCAATTAACTCGTGTCTCAAGGCACTATTTCCTATATAAAATATTTAAATACAAATTAATCCATTACCATACGATGAAAGAAACCACATAAAACAAGATATTGCAGTAGAAAAACATGTTTTTAATTTTTGTAATTCAGTACCTACGCTAACATCGCTAACTAACGCTAACTAGAATCTGCTATAAAATGTAACATTACTATGTACACTACAGTAAGTTTTTACCTTTGAAAAAGACTTAGTGGCTAGCGGCGGTCTGAGAGAAACTTGATAGCAACGCGTTCGGTACAATAAACTTCTGTGATGCTACGCAACAGAAACTTTGAAATTAATTTACAAGAATTTAGCTTACTAAACACACACTTGAAGGTAAATTTTAATCATTTACTAAACTTACTCTAATTTTGTCACCTGAATTTAATTTTTTTACTGTTTGACGCTTTTCTGCCTCGATTTACTATAGCTTTTAAGCGACCTTTTAAAAACTTTTTTTAAACTGATTCGAGAAGGACTAAGCGATGCTGTTCTCAAAAACGGCCTCTCACATACTTTGCCATATATAGTGGCCATCGAGAACCGGCTCGTATCTCGAAGATTACTCGTATCTCAAGAGAGAAACTTGCTTGAAATTTTACTCGTATCTCAATCTTCTCACATGTTGGGCACTCGTATGTCGTGGTATGACTGAATGCATTCAACCTCCTAGAGAAAAGAGCAAGAGACTAGAGGGAAACTATTGGTCACGAGGTCAATATTCCTACTTGTTGAAAAAAATTTATAAATCAAGATGGAAAACAGAAGTTTGTAATGTCTATAGGAGATAGAACTCACGACAGCCAGAGCTGGGCACGAAGGAGAGAGCAAGAGATATAATGGCGGCTATTATTAGAATTATTAGTGTGACATCCTGCAGGGCCTCCCAGACCAGCTGTAGAAATGTCTTGGGTGGTTTTGGAGGAATGACATTAGCTCCGTACTTAATTTGGTGCTCCTTGATCTCACCTGGACTGCCACCCAAACCTACAATCAACAATAGAACATAGCCTCAGTCTTCAATTATGAGGACTGAAATGACTAGACAACTAACAAGGAGACAAGGAAAGGCTTATGTTTAAGTTTTCATGTTGGGTAACCAGCCTGACTGGTTTAAGCATAGACATTGGCTGGACACGCTACAACAGGACAGCCACTGGCTCTCATGTACATTCCTTTATAAAACCATCAAGTCATTTATTACTTTGTAAATCTTAAGTAAGGGTCATAATATTTTCGTGCTAAAAATCAAACCAAAATTTGAATAATCGGAAAACAAACTTACAGAAGAATTAGTAGCTGATTTTTACAGGTTAATACAATATATAATAAAATAAAGCAATAATATAGGTATGGTCAGGCATACAAGTAATGAAACTCATAACCATAACTTATACTAGTAGCTCTGCAGATGTGAATTCATTCGGGAAAAAAATTGTTATATGACAAAAAATTGTTTTGCAAGCATCAAAAGTCATCGCAAATATTTAGAGCTATAGGCTACTGCTTTGGCATCACCTCCTCCTGTACACCAGTATTCCTAAACAAAACTAATCAGTAGCCACATTCAGCACTTGATACAGCCTTCCCGGCCGCGTGAAATTAGACACAAACAGCATAACTGTATGAGAAACTGTCAAACTTCAATAAGACCAAAACTCAGATTTAAAGTCTTTTACCATTATTTCTAAATGTGGAACATGCTGCTGCAGTTAATATATATATATATTATATATATAAACTAGCTGTGCTACTCGTCATTGCCCGGGTAATAAAGAAGCCTTTGGACAGAAAATAGATTTGTATTTAACATATAACAACATTTGTCACCCTAACTTTCAAACTACATATCATGAGAAAAGTGTTTTGTGTAGCTGAAATAAATTAAGATAGAAAATAAAAACAACTGTAAAGGTTTTCAAACTTTGTCAAACAACTTTTAAACTCATATGTTTCGTGCAGGTCAAATAAATTTTACAAAATAAAACGATTATAAAAAGGTTTAGATGTAAATGTAAAATGATTAGCAAGTATTAGCTAAATTAAGTCTGTTTTGCTACGATTACAATAAAATATGATTCGGTAATGATACAATTAATACGAACTGAGAAAACAAAATAAAAATCCGTAGCATATAGAATTAATAATAACAATTCTTGCATAGAAGTGTGTGTCTATAAAAAAGCTTACTGTTCCATCAGAAGCAATTCATAAAAATGATATAATTAATCGCGTGAGAAGAATTGACCTTGACCCCAGATATAGTAACTGAACCTTATGAAAAATATTTCTTAACAGGAACATCGTAACGCATGGGCGCATTGCTAAAATAATTAGCATGCACATGGGGTATTCAGTGTATGAAAACATCTTTAATCAACATGCTGTTCTAGCTCAGTGGTAGAGCGTCAGATAAGAAATTCGTCTTGAGTTCAAATCCATCAGGGTGCGGAACTTAAATATCAAGATTTTAATAGCCGGTTTGACAAAGAAAAGATCCACAGATTTGAGAAATATATATCTCAAAGTTTGTCATTATCTGTTCAGATGTCTGTCTGTCTGTCCAATTATAGCTATTAAAATACTGGAATGAAAATTTGTTATGGGCTGGATTTGAACTCACAGAGATTGCAACTGCAAGTTTCTAACCACGCATTTAACCACTGAGCTACACTGTCCTTATAATTTCATCGCTTTCACCATATACCGTATACCCTTTTCTTGATTGCACATGCTATATGACGTATTAATTGACACATTGCGTCCACGCGTTACGATGCCCCTGTTATAAAATATTTTTCGCCCAACTCCAAAAAACACAACGCTTTTTTGTCCTTGCCATACTAGGGTGAATTTGTTTCCGTCATACGATATCAACAATAATTTTTCTCGAAATTAAAATTTGGCGATTGCTGGACTGATAACGATAAAATAACAAAAATACTGACATGCTATTTTGCTGCTCAGTTTAGCGTTATCCGTTGTGGTAAAAGAAAATTTGCAAACAGATAAGTGATAAAAATTTAGTTGGATGTTTGCAGTTTACTAAAATACATGTATACTAAAACCTCGTTTAAGTATGTGTTTAGTAAGCTAAATTCATTTAAGTTAGATTCAGCTTTTGTTACACTTCTGTCTCAAAGGTAAGAACTCTTCACGTAGGACATTGTAATGTTACATTTTCTTGCAGGTCATAACCACAAAATGCACTAAAGTTATTGTAAGTAACTATAGTTACTAAGGTTAACATATTGTTTTTTTACTATTTTTAATGATGATGATTTCGATAATTTTTACCAGGAGGTGATTGCATTAGATAATGACCATGGGTTTCTATACCACTCTATGCAATATTTTCACCTTGTGATGCCACCACTAAAACGAACTACAATCTTATAACTGTATACCAAATAATTTTTCATTGTAATCGTAGCAAAACAGACTATATTTAGCCATTACTTGCTAAAGATTTCACATTTAAACACCTTTACAGTTTTATTTTTCCTCCCAATTTATTTCAACAAAACACTTCTTCCATGATACGAAATTTGAAAGTTAGTTGTTTTAAACCTTTACAGCTGTTTTATTTTTTTCTCAATTCATTTGAACTGCATGAAAAACACTTTTCTCACGATATGATGTTTAAAAGTTAAAATGATAAAGGTTGTATACATAAATAAAAATACATTTTTTGCCCAAAGACCTTTTTATTACCCGGGCAACACCTGGCATTCATCTAGTCTTTACTATAATAAGAGCCGTGTCTGTCTGTCTGATGCCATGATTGGATATTGACAACAAGAATTGCATCGCAAAAATTCAAACTCACAACAATCAGCTTCGCACACCGACACGCTAATATCTGCGTCAACAGACAACCTTTGTCCACATTGGAATAATTGTGCACATAGTTATTATACCATAAGATTTCTCACTGCGCACTAGACTGCTAGTTTTTATTATAATAAGTGGTATGTCAGCCTATGCCTGAAGCCACAGTTGGAAGCTGAAAAAGAATTGCATTGTACAGGATTCGAACATGCAACATTGGGCTAGGTCACACAATGCACTACCACCATGGCCAACCATTAACCTTCTACATTAGAATAATTGTGAACATACTTATTCTCTGTGCTTTACCCACACACCTGATGATCTCTCACAGCACACCATACTGCGGTTACTAATAAATATAATTTGAGCCACTACTACACAATAAAACGAGAAGATACAGACAAACTTCAACATAGGATTCGAATTCATTGACGATTTTCTTCATATGCTGAATTATTCCGTTCAACTTGTTCCAAAGTTTAAAAACTTGATGATCGTGCATAGCATTATAACAAATGCATTATATCAATCTGCACGCCAAAAACATAATTTTTATATAAATAATTAAATTGTGTAATACAACGATCCGCGCTACTTGGTGCCTCTCCTTCTACGGCTGAGTGCCTCACGGTTTATTAAAGTTTTATCCTGCATGACACTGAGGGGGTGACGAGTTCAGTATACATTTGACAAAGCGATAACAGATGAAAAAGCAAACTATTAGCCTATGGGCCTCTAAGATTATCAACTAAATCTGTAAAACAAATATTGTTGAACTATCTTATCGTTTGTCAATGCTACATAAGCGAAGGCTATTCGAGTGATTTTTTCCCGTCACAAGATCTTTTTGCAGCATGCTACTTACCATAGCAGCATACTACTTACTATTGCAGCATGCTACTTACCATTACAACATGCTACTAATCATAGTAGCATGCTACTTACCATAGAAAAGATGAACCAATCTATAAGGATGTTTTCAGCTAATACAACCTGATGAAGCAAATATTAGAATTATTGACTACCTTCATTTTTACCCAATCTGGGTCACAATAGATATGCTACACTTTATCCACTACGTGAACAATATGAAGAGCGTCTACGTGAACAATATGTACGTCTCACCTACAGTATTGGTCGCCATTACCATAATACCTGAAAGACCGGTGTAATCAGTAAACATATTTTTATTGTCACGTCGCTTGTACATTAAAGACATTTGGATTGACATATGACGTTGGCAGTTTGGGAGACAAATGGTGAATAAGTAGAAGTAGTGATAAAGATACGGAGTTGTTTCAACTTACACTATGTCAGCTTCAAATTAAAAACTATTTACATTCTTTTCTTTAGGTATTTAATATTTGTATATGTTATATTTAGTTATCATGGCCAGCCTCCCCATTTCTACTCATTCTAAGCCAACCTTACTTAGTGTCACTTTTGTTTTCTTTCTCATGATAACTACTGGAGAGGTTCAGAAATTTTATAAAACATGATTATTTACACTTTTTCTAAAATTTCTTGCGCTAATTCTAAGGAGAACACTGCGTTCTTTTTGTGATGCTCTCTTATTTTTCTTCTTCGATACTAATGCAATTCTCACAGGTTTTGTCTAATTCATGATTTTAAAATTTATAAAAGGAAAGCATGAAGCACTGATTTAGATTATTGCAGAACCAAATTACAGCGCACTCTTGCGTTACGTTACAGGGAGTGCTGTTTAAGATTATTCAGACATTGCATAAGCAAACTACAGTGCATCTATACAGTGCACCCACAGGTTACGACGTCCCAGTTTTACAGCTTTTTCGCCTGACCATGTAGAACACGATGTTTTTCCATCCCCTCCGTAGCACATTTTTTTCGTCATACAACATCAACAAGAATGTCTCTCAAAATTTAAATTTGGCAGTTGGTGTTGTGTATATGTCGGAACAACAAAGATGCCAATATGCTATTCTCCAAAATCCCTCCCTAAACGCCTGAAAGAGATACGATGCTAGCTCACTCTCAGTTCAGCATAATTTATTATAAGTTATTGTGAAAACGAAACTGAAACAGATAATAAAGATTAGGAGAATGCCAAAATCAAAGTTTAGTTTAGTAAAATACATACTAAAGCTTAGCTTTGTGCGTGTGCAGTAAGATAAATTTATTTAAGTAAAATTCAAAGTCTGTTGTATGTCTGTCTCGAAGGTAAGAGTTCCATATGGTACATATTGTACCTAGTAATGTTACATTTTATTGTAGATCATAACCACAAAATACACTAAAGTTACTGCATTTAACAATTATTATTTTTTTAATTTTCAACTAAAGATTATTAATTTTGTCATATGTACAGTACATCATGTACGTGTATAAAATCTTGATAGTTTTTACCGGAGGAGAGGGGGGTGGGGAGAGGGGGGTGTTTGCATTAGATAATTACTATGGGTTTCTATATTCCTCTATACAACATTTTCGCCTTACGAGGTCAACACCGAGGTCAACACCGAGGTCAACACCGGAATGAATTAATTTCACATGGTAGGGGTTTAAACACTAGACTCAGCTTTATAATTAACTAACTCTACCATAACTGTAGTACTAATGGTTTGTATCGACAACTTTTCTCCTTTGTCTTATTACTTTCACTCAATTTACGATCCATGATTGTGGTTATTTTACAATAAGTTAAGGGAGATGGCACCTCCAACATCAATTTACAATGATTTGTTCATATATTTCTAAACAACAAGGTCTACTCTGCGAAGGGAAAATAATAAAAAATATTTTATAGGTGTAAAATAAAGCCAAACAACCATATATTGTTGCTATAATAGGATCGGTGTCTATCTGTCTGGCCGTCTATTCACTTCCAGGGTTCAAGGTTGGGAAAAAATTTAGCTTTTGACAATATTCCAACTAGTGACATTCATATTGGTAGACTGACACCTTAACATCTGCATCAATTTATCGTCTTTTACGCACTTTTGAATAACTGGACAGCTACTGATGCTACATGCTTTATCGACACATCTGACGATCTCTCATGGTGAACTAGAGTGCCAGGTTATTTGCTTATATAATAGATATATACATGTTCATCATTTTCTCTCCCAAGAACGACAGGATAAAAAGCGCTATCTTTAACGCCAACTACGAGATTTTCATTATTCAAACTGAATTTGAGAACTTGCACCAACTTGTCACTTTACGTTATATGGAACTTCTTACGTAGTATGAAGCAAAAACTTAACATAAATTCTTTATGTTATGTGGAATTTACATTATAGAAAGTATATGTTATAGGAGCGTCTACTGTATAGCATTACTACATGTATATACTAGGGTCCAAGCTGAAAATAATGATTGGGAAACTCTTCATTTTGTTAGCATGTAGGAGTGACTACAGATGAGCTGACAATTTGAATAAGCATTTGTCAAGCAATGTCAAGGTAAACCTTAATTTCCATATAGTTCATGCGCAGCGGCTACATGCTCGTAAGATTGTCAGCAATGAAACGGTAAACCTACGTACTAAATGCTAATGGCTACTGGCAGAGGTCAGCGCAAGAGTTAAGCGCTATCCGACTAGCAGGAGAAACTCTAGACAACACTCCTTCAAAACGCATTGTGTAGGTGAAGGTCAGAATTTTTGTAGCATAAGATTGCTGTCGAAGTCTCGATGGCAATATGTGAGCCACACTTTGTAACTTCAGTCTTCTGTTAAGACCAACCATTTTCAACATGACCTTGACATTTACATTGCAACTCAACATTACATCGCAACCTGGGTAAGCGCTCAAAGGCGGCACAGCTAATGTGAATGAAAGCCGCAGTCTCAGCTCGCGGTATTTGGCTGGGTGAGATGGCCACCAAGCTATCGAGGCCAATGTGGGAACTACTCTTACCATAAAGGTTGTCTATGCTACAGATAATTAGCCTGGTTTCCATGCCAACAACCTCCCGCAGCGCAACACTGACAAAAGGCTAGACAGCCTGCCATCTGATCATGTAAAGCCATGGCAGCAATGATCACTTGGCCAGGCTGCTATGGAACAATGCACAGTAGATAGCCAGAATGAAGATTTTAGGGCAAAGGGGCATTCAGCACATATTAGTGGTTGCCAAGACCAGCCACAATCGCGATGCTGTGTACATACATGTAGTTGCTAGTTAACCATCATACCAGCACTTCACTTGTTCTAATACATATAGACAATTGATTATGCCTTTTCCAAGGCAATTTCACCAAACATGTTTACATTTTCCTTACTCACAGAGGAGGCAACACAAAGGGATAGATGGCTTCTCACTCAAAAAGTGTGCTCAGCCTTAACAGAATTACCAATTGAGATAAAATTATTGTGAAGCCATCTGAAGACTTCAACGGAAAAACGATCAATGTCACATTTGCTCAAACATGAGATATAGCCATTTTAAAGTTTAAAAACTTGGACATTGATCAGTTTTGCAAAGAGCTAGTCTATTTTAAGTAGGGATATCCCTTGACCTGAATCATTTTTGCTGAAAGTTTGTCACAGAGACTAAACTTTGTGGCCAGAACTATCTAATGGAAATTGAACTTAGTATTTTGAGTAAATGTGACATTGATCGTTCTTCCGTTGAGGTCTTCATCTGGATGTTGAATGCTAAACCTGTCGTGAAAGCACACACTTGGGCCTTTGTCAACCACTCAAGTGAGACTTCCCGACGAGGTATTCTCTAACCTTAAAGGTTGACTTGCAACAAAATTCACATTACAGTTATTTGATATCAAAAGATTCACCATGTTTTACTCCGTTGTGTTGTAAGTGCCAAATATGTGGAAATGCGATTACAAGCTCCTAAAAGCTAAAAAACAAAAAGCCGCCGCAGATTGGAATCTCTTTATTTATTTGACGTATTCATTACAGTTTGGTTATTGTCTTGTCACGTGATGTTCTCACGTGAATTGAAAGGCCAATAAAAAGCTCAATATCAAACTTATCGTAGCACTAGTTTAAGACAAACACTTCGGGTTTCACCGAAGACCCCGTATCAAATATAAATGCTCGCTACTTTACAGTTTTGTTTCGGCATTATTCAATCGACAAGTCATAATCTGATCAAGTGTAAACAGAAACCATTTACCACAGCTACGTAATATTTGAGCCGTTTTGGAAAGAGAATCCAAACTACGGCGGTCTCGTGTGGCTGCGATTAACTGTTCATTTTTTAGCTTTTAAGAGCTTGTAATCACATTTCCACATATTTGGCACCTATAACACAGCAGAGTAAGACATGGTGAATCGTTTCATATCAAATAACTGTAATATGAATGTTGTTGCAAGTCAACCTTTAAGCTTCTCTAATAAGTTTTAATTCACAGAAAATCTCGCAATGCGCACTCAGTTATAACTCAAGCAAACACCGAATATCAAACCTTCTTACCAGAGTCTGCAGTTGTGTAGAGTTTCTCACAGATATTGCCCACGCCTCCATAATAATCCTGGATGCGCTGTACTGCCTCCAAACCTCTCAGCTCCATCAATGCTCTCAGCTCTTCAACTGATACGGATAAGTATTCTACATCACGCTGGCTGTGGAAAACTCCTGCTGCTGAGTCTACCTCAGTTTTCCCATCTATTTCATCCAGGGGAATTACATCATGATCACCAGATGCCATCTTTCTACTGGCTACAACATAAAATAATATTTGCCAGCTAGTTGATTATGGCCCTTACATGACTTACAGTCACAACCATTGAATCACAGGAAACATAGTCAGACCTTGACATACGACCTCCATGCGTTTTAAGATACAAATTCATTAAATACAAATTAATCCTTCCTCTGAGAAAACGACTTAAAAACAGGATATTACAATGGAAAATGTGCTTGCATTGTTCTTCTTCACTACCTATGCTCGCAAAGTAACAAATACATTGTACCTATCTAGTGGTTAAGATCTGCAATAAAATGTAACATTATTAAGGTCTGGCCACACGTAACGAATTATTCGTTCAATCTGACCGAATCCACGAATTTCACAGAATTCACAGATCTATTCTGCCGAATATCATAGATTCGTCTGAGCTGTGCATGCACACCGAATTCGTTACCGAAACGCGTTTAATTGGCTAACCAATTTTTTTAGCGAGCACGATTCTATTAGCTTTGACAAGTGATATAGTCCAAGACACGTACGACGACCCACAATAAAAGTTTCATCGCGATATTACTTGATACATACGATGCAACTGCCTATATGCGCTATTGTTGGTTCTCTCTCGTTGGTTCACCATGACAGGAACTTCTCATCGTGTATCCAGAATTTCTTTTAGATATTTTAGAAGTTATGAATTATTTCTTTTTCAATAATAGTAATTTCTTTTTATGCAGCAAAAGCTCCGTCGCAAAAACAGTCGCTATCTCTAGCTCAAATAGGCAGTTGCATCGTATGTATCAAGTCATATCGCGGTCATACTTTTATTGTGTGTCGTCGTACGTGTCTTGGACTATATCACTTGTCAAAGCTAATAGAATCGTGCTCGCTAAAAAAATTGGTTAGCCAATTAAACGCGTTTCGGTAACGAATTCGGTGTGCATGCACAGCTCAGACGAATCTATGATATTCGGCAGAATAGATCTGTGAATTCTGTGAAATTCGTGGATTCGGTCAGATTGAACGAATAATTCGTTACGTGTGGCCGGACCTTTATACATGTACAGTACTGTGTTGAATTCTTACCTCCCAGACAGACAACAGCGGCTAGTGGTGTACCAACAGAGGTGTGAGAGAGACATGACAGCAATGTGTTCGGTACAATACACTTTTGTGACGCTACGTTACAGAAACTTTGAATTTAACTTCAATAAATTTAGCTTACTAAACACACTTAAAAATAAGTAAATTTACACTAAACTTAATTTTGTTTTCATTTTTTTATCTTAATATCTTACTTATATTAATATCTCAACTATTTATCATTTTCCGCCTTGGGCCTATTCGCCTTATTTTTTACTTGCTTTCACCTTCCCTTCAATCCGGCCATTTTAAAACTTGTTCAAACTGATCCGACAAGAAAAACCGAACAATGTTGGTTTCGTAAGCAGCCTCTGCCTACTCGACCAGCAGCCACCTAGCGAGAACCGCCTCGCATGCTCGTATCTCAACCTTGGCTCGTACCTCAAGGCGAAAACGTGCTTGAAATTTTCCTCATATCTCAAATTTTTCACATGTAGAGACCCTTGTATGTCGAGGTAAGACTGTAATCAACATTTAAATGGGTGAGTTGGTTTGTTAAACAATATCTGACATGATGACAGCATAGCCCAAATTTTCGCACTATTTATATGAATCCATATAAATATTAATAACCGAGTCATGTTTTTTGATGAGCAAATACCCTTGTAATACGACCATAATTAACATACTGCTTGTTTAAATAGTCGTAGAGTGTCTATATCGATTAAGATGTTTTTCAATATCCCCATAATTATCCCTGATACTTATATGGTTACAGTTAGCACTGCAGTGTTCTGTGTTCATAACTACAGCTTTGACCAGTCTAAGGGGGTGACATTTCTACCTACTTCATAACAACTTTCTATCAGCTTGACTCTATGCTATCTATGTGTACCTACTTCGCTCCAGTGTTTGTTCCTAACTCAAGTAGCTAGCATACATTTCTGTTATGCATGTAGCAAATCAGCTAATGCCACATTTACAACGTTGTACGCTTAAAACATGAGAAAATCGTGTAAATATTATGGCATAGTCGGTATGTCATCAAAAAGGCCTATGCAGTTTAATGTAAGTCACAACAGGAAGAAAACGAGCTGAGATTCCAAAAACCATTCTGAGTTTTCCTAAGCCTTTATTTACTTATTCCCTCATCGATCAGATTTCTAGCCTGATAGAATGATTTCTAGCGAGGTTCATATAGTCAAAATCATCACTTGAAATAATCAAACTTTAACACAAGGTAAGCAAAGTGTTTCCAAGAGCTGCCTTAACCGACTAGGATCACATTTGTAGATTCTTGTCTCTTTCAACCATTTTGCTGCCAGACAGTCACACCCTCAAAAAAATTAAATTCAATTCTTACAAATTTGGGAGGCATCATTTTGTTTTATTGAATACCAAACAGGCTTCTGCCTCAGACCACCTACAGTTTATGTCGCTTCCTGAGATACAAAACCTCTAAATCTATAAATCTTTTACTTTACGATTGAGGAAGTCAAATATCACTCCAACAATCTGATAGAATATTTTATATCAGTTTAGTGGGCAATTTATAAACAGGACCGCAATACATGAGCTCTTTTTACCTTTGATTCTTTTTATTGATTTGATTATTTTTACTTCAAATTGACCACAGCCACCTGTGGCAATGGGCAGACAAGTCCTACTGAATAAAGTTGCTCATTCTATGGCAAGAGCTATAGCCATTCAGCAGATCTAGATGAAGCAATTCCATGCAACTGAGTGCTCACTCGACTCAATAAAAACTTTCCAAGGTCAGGCTTTATTCGAGATGTTTCTTAGACTAGTGTTTTGTTTTAAATTTTAGGTAATTTTTGTTTCCAGAACATTAAAATTAGTATAGAAAACGTACAATGTAAATAATCTGTTCTGAGAACGTGTTATGGGGATTTTACATTGTACCAAGCGTACATTACATGTAAATAGTTTAATCAGTATTAAGATTTCCCCAAAGTCACCCATCAGCTTTTGAAA
Organism: Watersipora subatra; assembly: GCF_963576615.1. NCBI lineage: Eukaryota > Metazoa > Bryozoa > Gymnolaemata > Cheilostomatida > Watersiporidae > Watersipora > Watersipora subatra. Next base: position 35,704,884 of record NC_088710.1, on the reverse strand, counting down.
ATGAAAAAACTAAACTTAACTTTTCAATTCAATGATTGTACAGTAATTGTGGTATTAATGGTTTGCATCAACAACTTTTCCCTTTTGTCTTATCACTTTTACTTGGTTTAGGGTGCACAATTACAGTTATTAACAGATCTACGCCGCTGATAAACACGACGTGTGCACACATTTATGATTTCTATGGGTTGTTAATGAACTATTAGAAATATATACATGCATGCATACATATATACTTCACACTATATTTATGAGTGAAGTGAAATCAAGCTTATTCCGTGAGAAAGTAAAACTGCGTGCTTTGATTTGCTATGATTGGCTGTCAAAACCAAATAAGCGTTTGCAAATTTAGCCAGTTCAAACTGCATTTCAGCCAATCTTCAGCACAGTCCAGCCGAAAATCCTAATACTACTAAATTCATGGGTTCAACGAGATTTTGGACAAAACTCCCATTTTTCGGCCCATATCCATTAGGCTAAGCGTAGCAATTAAGAACGCCTGTGCAATGCCATGAAACTGGAAGATATATTCGATACTAGCTGTGCCTCCCGGTGTTGCCCGGGTATTAAAAATCGCTTATAAACAATGAGATGTGATGAGATTTGCTTACCACTTGCTGGCAGGCAACTCTCAAGCAAGTGGTTGGCCGTTGCCAAGTGGCCTGGCACATTGCCAATGGAAAATTCCACTAACCTAGTTAGTAAGCTTCAAATGCTGGTAGACAATGACATTGCGTTAGCATTGTTGCCCAGCTAGGCTATTCTAATAATAGCTATAGCCGGAATGCAGACAGACATACGACACACGGACACTCTTTGAAAAATCTAAATATAGATATAGATGTTAATCTCTAACCCAGATTGGCTGACCATGACAGCATTCTGTGCTTTTGGAAAGTTGAGAGCTTTTATCAAGGCTCACATTTGAAGGCACTTCTATTCTAATCTATTCTATTACATTCCTTAACACTTTCAAACTGTGAGAAAGTCCTCTATAATTCATGATGACTGACATTACAAAAACACTACTGACCAATGAGCAGTTGCAATGACCGAATTGCTCATCAAACCAAAGAGTATACAGTTTAAAGAGTAGCAAGTGTATTTGCTTGTTTATTGTCCTTTTGCACCCAATATTATTTATTTACACAACATGCACTGCTGGTTTACCGGGAATTTCTGTCGCACACTCAGAAGTTGTGGGAGATCATGTTTGGTTTGTTTGTCGATAGCAAACAATTTATAGAATTTCCAAAGCGTCAGGCAAGTGAGTTCGCTTGAATTTTCATGCCAAGGCTAACAGTGCAGCATTTAAGCGCCTGGTACTAAATTTCTATATCTTTAAAGGTTGACTTGCAACAAAATTCACATTACAGTTATTTGGTATCAAAAGGTTCACCATGTCTTACCCTGCTGTGTTGTACATGTAGGTACAAAATATGTGAAAATGTGATTACAAGCTCTTAAAAGCTCAAAAACGAACAGTTAGTCGCCGCCATCACGAAACCGCCGTAGATTGAAATCAGTTTATTTCTCTGACATAGTCATTACATTTGGTTATTGTTTTGTCACGTGATGTTCTCACGTAAATTGAAAGGCCAATAAAAGGCTCAATATAAAACTTCTCGTAGCACTAGTTTATGACAAACACCTCGGGTTTTACCGAAGACCCGTATCAAATATAGATGCTCGTTAGTTTACAGTTTTGTTTCGGCTCGGTCTAATCATCCAGTCGTAATCTGACCATGTGACCCAAACTTTGCGAATAATTTCTGCAGCATTTTTCGAATATCACAGGTGACCAACAGGCTCATCGTGTTTATCATGACGAGTCTCCTTGATATGTACTCCTTCGAGCTAAGGTTAAAAAATTAAACGAATTTTATTGGTAGGTTTTGAGATATCAGTGTTCAAAATGACAGCATTACAATGATGATGAAATAGGAGCGTAACAACAATAGACATGGTTTTATTGAATGCGTGAAGTATATTTGTGAAAATATCTCGACGAATGAGGTTACGTGAAAGTGTAAACAGAAGCCATCCTGTACAACTACGTCCCATTTGAGTCATTTTGAAAAGAGATTCAAATTTACGGCGGTCTCGTGATAGCTGCGATTAACTGTTCGTTTTTGAGCTTTTAAGAGCTTGTAATCACATTTCCACATATTTTGCACCTACAACACAGCAGAGTAAGACACAGTGAATCCTTTGCTACCAAAAACTGTAATGCGAATTTTGTTGCAAGTCAACTTTTAAAGGACTATCTTTAGCATGAGTGAGCACACTTACTAAATTGGTTTCTCTGAAATAAATAACATCATCAAATCATAGCGCAACTCTACGCAGAAATATAGTTGTTCAATAGCACTGTTAGTGTTCAATACAAATATCAAAATTCAATAGAATTATTAGTGTTTAACAGAATTATTAATGTGTAATATAGTTATTATAGATTCAGAATGAAGATATTTTTGATTAGATAGGAAATATTCAATATTCATGACCAAAGGTTGGTGATATTATCACAAGTACTCATGCTATCAAATTAGTCAAATTCGAAGGCGTGAACAAAGAGATCTGCTAATTATCCTTTCCACCAAGGCTCACTGAAAGGCATACATCATCTACAGCAACTAAACTTGAAAGAGCTCAGCATGATCCATAAGCTCAAGTAACATTATTAAATGTTACTTCCAGTCATATTGTTTAAGGAACTTTGTGCTCCAGGGAGACTGTACTTAAGTACCACACTGTACTTGAACTACAGTTAACAGATAACTTCAAGGATAAGAAAACATACAACAAAAATAGTAAGTTGTATATGAACTAAAAAATTGCAAACTACAGGGTGTTGTGCATTACAACTCTCTATCCTACGCCTACCCAGCTCTGTAATTCGCATCTCTATCCTACGCCTACCCAGCTCTGTAACTCGCATGTCTATCCTACGCCTACCCAGCTCTGTAACTCGCATGTCTATCCTAAGCAAATAATTCTTTTCACTTTTTTAGTTTCAAATTGATGATCTACTCTACAAATGTCAAAAGAAATGCTAAAAATTAAGAGCTTGATTAAAGTGGTATTAACATAGTGAAAATATAAAACAAGATCTGGTACAAATACTCTACCAGTACAATACCAGTATAACACGATGCCTCAAACACGCTAACATGTAGCAAAGACCACACAAAATGAACTGCTAATGAGCTGGCATAATAGGCCTTCTATATGGCAGCCAGAGTGGGGGCACCTGCAGTAGTGGAGCACCTGCAGCGCCGCCGCCATACAAGTTGGCGCTATAAAAGTCAGCTGACCCGTAATGAGACTATTAATAAAATGCAACAAGACTCGTAACTCTCAGTGTGATTGAGAGACAACGAAGACTACCAAAGTAGACACATGTAAGAGCTATTTATAGCCGTTAATGTCCAGAATAGCTAATGTCCAGAATAGCTGATGGCCAAACGTATTTGCCATGATTTCTGAAAGCGGCTTGTCCAAAATAATCATGGTTCTTGATTCAGAAGCCTGGTAACTAGCCTCGGGACCAGTACTTCAGGCGGACACATCAAACTCTGGTAGCATTTAGCAACATCAACTCTAGTTATGTTCTAAGGTTGCCCAACAGGGATAACATGATTATTATTGACATTTCGCCTCGTGTACACCGTCTCTTACATCTGTGTGCTCAACATAATTAGAATAATTGATTTCAGATTTCATATATCCTAATAATCCATGGTTTAGACAGAGTAAAAGAAATCAAATATCCAACAAGTGCGTCTGGCAATGTTACAAGCAGCCATGGCTGTAGTCTCACTAAGCGTAGGTTAAGTTTATTAACCTATTTATTAAGTAAGTTTATTGATGTTGAAGCCAGTAAATAAGTATACCTACTGCGGAACTAGACGTACAAGCATTGTGCTACTTAGTCGGTGCTCACTATCAAGGTTACTTATAAATCAACTCCCTCGTACATTCATAACATTCAATGTTTCTATAGAGTAGATGAAGTGGATTTGGAGTTGTGTGCACGCTGAGTTACCGTGCAATAAGTGTTTTAATGGACACTCGCGTGTTGCGGATTAACATGTGTGTTTTGTTAAAAAGATAAGGAATTCTATGTCAGAGGTCGTAGCGGCACACTGCCGTCTCGCGCAAAGCAAAATAGGAATGACCGAAGTGTGGCAAATGTTTAAAGTGGAGTAGCTTGTGCGGTATTTTCTTCATCATCCGCAAGGGTCGTCTCCATCTTTGCAAGCATAAAGCATTCAATACAAATTTGCGAGTAACCAAACTTGCTCGACTTTCGAGATTTTGCCATTTACCATCTTGCGGATGATGAAAACTTGCGGATTAACCCCGTGATGAAAACGTAGCGATTATTTAAGAATTCCTTTTGTCACCCGAAAGAGATACCTAATGCCTGTAACCAGAATTATGTTCATCTGTTTTAATACAAAAATATAGCAAAATCTAGCGAAAATATAAAAATTGTAATATTGGGCAGTTAGTCTGGTTTGTCCAGAAGCATTTCACCTGACATGCAGCAGCTGGGCATTGAAAAATTTCCAAATTTTGCAATTATATTCTGCTCTTCCATTTATAAGTTGCACTAATAATAAAAATATTAATGTTTCTAATTATTTCTATTTGTTTGTGAAGCTGCAACTGCCAGGTGGACATCTCAGCGCCTTAATCTCCGAAAGCAATATTTTTAGAAAGAGTTCCTTCTTAAGATTCTATTCAAACGATTATATCAACCTACTACCATCGATATTTGCTGGACTGATTTCTGTCAATGGCTGTATTTTTGCCGATTTCTGAACGTATTGACATTTCGTTGATCAAATGTGTGACAGGAAAATTCAACGGTTTAAAAAGACCTTTGCATCCTCTGTTGCAATTTTTAGTTTAAGGCTTATTAAGGGCAAGCACATTTCACAACTGACTGATATTTTACTAAAGCTGTGGGGAATGCTAGCGGATTACATTTGCCAGAAGATACTAGGAAGAAATAAAGTTATCAGAGATAATTTTCAAGTAAACTAGCTTCATGAAATATCGTGCAAGAAAATGCTTAATAGAAGAAAATGCTTAATAGTTGTAAATCTTTTACATGAATTTGAAAACCCAATATCTTACAAGTGACCAGGTAGTTACTCCGACTAAAAGAGATCAATTTCATTAGCATTTCATTGCCAACATCTGCTCTACATACTGGAACTGATGAGCCTACAACTCCATGTACCTTGTTACATTGAGTACCCCATATTTCCTCTTTAGACTATCAACTCAACGCTCAAAATAGGTTTCCCAGTCAAACTAGGCCCGAAACATTAAAAATCTTAGAAAATATTCTTAAAGAAAAAGCGGAGGAGAAAGAGCAAAGAATTTGGTAACATGAAATAATAACAAAAAAGCAAACCAGCTTATATAACAAGAATACTCCCTTGGTTGAATACTCAAATAGCAGTTGGATCTAAATGTCACTGTTATACTCAGCACCAAAGGACAGCATTTTAACTAAATTAATAGTGTCGTGGTTATGCAGTGTGTCACAAGTGGTAAATATAGAACTATTAGTTAACTGCCTGGGCGCTGCCGGGTTAATGAAAAAATTCTTGCACAAAAAATGTATTTTTATTTAACATATACAACATTTACTATACTAATTATTAAAGTTCATGTTAATAGAAAAGCGTTTTGTGCAGTTCAAATAAATTTAGAGAAAAATAAAACAACTGTAAAGGTGTTTAAATGTGAAATTACTAGAAAGAAATAACTAAATAGTTAAGAATAAACATCAAAATTTATGTGAAGGTTTTTGCTTTCTACGACGTAAAAATTCCATGTCACAATGTACCAAGTCGGACGAGTTCTCAAAATCGATTTGAATGTTTATCTATCTTGCCACACTCGCAAAAGAAAAACGACACGCGTATAGTGTTATACTTGGTTATATATTATAAACGCTAATATCATAAACGTATACAACTTTTACAACAATCTAGTTCGTCGTGATAGATCGTCAGATGTGTCAACAAAACATAGCATAGGGTAGCTGCGTATCGTTCATAAATACAAAGGCAATCAATTGGTGCAGGTGTTATAGCGTTGGTCCATCAATCCAAATGTCACGAGTTGCAGTGTTGCCAAAAGTTCTCTTTTATTCTAACCTTGACCCCTGGATACAGATAGAGAACGAACAAGTAGTACCATTTTTTTGTAATACAATTGGTTGTAATGCTTTCTTGTAGACGTATAAAATATATGCTATTAGTTTTACTTTGAAGAGTACACATTGTTGTTTAAATAAATAATCAAATCGCTGTAAATGAACGTCGAAGATGTGCGCTCCCCATCAACTTATTGTAGAATTATCGCAATCATGTTCAATAAAAACCTGTGATATTGATCATAAAAAAGAGGAACGTTGTCTGTGTAAGCTAATGATGCTGCAGTTACGGTACAGCCAACAAAAAAAAGTTAAGTCAAATTTTTTCTTTATGTATGCCTAAAGGGATAAGTTTGGAAAGATCTTGGAACGGATTAGGCAATTTACATGTATTTTACTGTTCTTATAGCGTAGAATCCCTGTAACGTAAATGTTCCTGGAATGGATTATTCATGTTGAAGAAAAGCCTACTGTATAGATTTGAATATACAAAGCAGTCTAGAGCATAATGCATAATGCTACCATATAAACAATTTATTACTAATTGTATAGACAACTCCTTCTAACTTTGTGGATTACCCAAGATTTCGTGTTTGGGGCAACCCAGTCATTCAACTTAACAAGAGTAAACATACATTCTGAACCACTTATCTTTGCAGTTTAAATCAAATAATTTCCTATTACCAACATCATGTCAGCTAAACAAAAGCGAGCCGGAAATCAGTTTTCAAACCGTTATATAGATTTCTATCACAAGTAATATCTTTTACGCAAATATGACCCAAACCCAAGTTGAAACCCAAATATGACCCAAACCCAAGTTGAAACCCAAATATGACCCAAACCCAAGTTGAAACCCAAATATAACCCAAACCCAAGTTGAAACCCAAATATGACCCAAACCCAAGTTGAAACCCAAATATGACCCAAACCCAAGTTGAAACCCAAATATGACCCAAACCCAAGTTGAAACCCAAATATGACCCAAACCCAAGTTGAAACCCAAATATGACCCAAACCCAAGTTGAAACCCAAATATGACCCAAACCCAAGTTGAAACCCAAATATGACCCAAACCCAAGTTGAAACCCAAATATGACCCAAACCCAAGTTGAAACCCAAATATGACCCAAACCCAAGTTGATCGCGAAGTAACCCTGAAACGTGATGCCACTTGTACCGCATGATAATTAAGCAGATTTTGTTGAAAAATGAACGAGCAAAATTTTATTATCTGCAAATCAGACAGTGCCGAAATCAGCTGAAAATTGATTACTGAAGTTCAATCTGACAAAAATATCAACGTTCAGTGGGTGTGGTCCGTGTGTGCAATGGGTGTGGTCTCATGTGTGCATGAACAATGGTAAGTTTTACGGCTAAACATGTTCAACAGCAATATTTTATTGCTAGCATCTATAAACAATAAAAAACTGCCACTAAGATGCCGAGATCTCCTTGATTACAATCAATTGAACAGTCCCGGTTTTGAGCAACAGATAACACTTTAATTACATGTATATGGAACCTTGAACTAGGCAGTCACGTGTTACAGACAATTGTGTATAACCTGTTGAGTGATGGTAGACTATATCACATCTTTACTGATAGCATTCAACCTTCACATCATGTATAACCTGGACGGATATAACTGGAGTACCTCAGAACCTGATTGCAACCTCAGAACCTCTATGTATGCATGCATACATGTATGTATGCATGCATACATGCATGTATGCATGCATACATGCATGTATGCATGCATACATGTATGTATGCATGCATACATGCATGTATGCATGCATACATGCATGTATGCATGCATACATGTATGTATGCATGCATACATGCATGTATGCGTGCATACATGCATGTATGCATGCATACATAGAGGTTCTGAGGTTGCAATCAGGTTCTGAGGTACTCCAGTTATACCCGTCCGTATAACCTATTGAATGTTGGTAGACTATATCAGACCTTAACTGGTAGTATTCAACCTTCACATTGTGTATAACCTGTTGAGTGTTGGTAGACTATATAAGACCTTAACTGATAGCATTTGACCTTCACATTGTGTATAACCTGTCAGTTTTAGGAGCATTCCCTTTATGTCGCATCAAACATGCATCAGTATTCTGAATTCTGTTGCCTCTAGATGTCATTGCCTCTGATGGTATTTCATCAGATGTGTACAGCTTAAATTTGAATAGCAAAATTTTTAAATCCTATAAAAACTCAGGTTCTTCGACAAAGCTATAAAGATATAAGGTTTATTTATATATGGCTTACTAAAATATGGCTACTTTGTGGGGTTGTCTCCTCGATTGATATGCCTTAAACAGCACTTTGATTTAATATGATTTCTTCTAAATAAGGTAAAATTTAGCCTAATGATTATTAGAGGTTTTCTTGATCAAGAAAAGCACTGCAAGTTTTTAAATCAGCAACATTATTACAATAAAATACCAGCTACTAAAATAGTCATGTGGTACCACTGTATTGACTGACTGAGCTTAAACCTTATATGGAGTTTGCCACAAGGCAATACTGATTTCATGGCATATTTGCGAACTGAAAAATGGATCTGCTACTTTGTGCCGATAGACATTAGGAACATATATATGTCAGTCAAATTTTAAATATTTACTTCGAAGAATCGTGGAACAATGTAGCTGTTGCAGTAACAGCGGCGCGTGATATTGCGCAAATAGCGACTCAGAAAGTTTCATTGATGATGGGTATACATAAACCTTCACGGCGCATGATTAAAAATTACAACCCGCGATATTCATCAATATCTAATGTTTATCTATAACAATAATTAATATTTAATTAAGGGGGCTTTTGGATTCCGTAAACGTACTCAAGTTCTTTTCATCGAAAGAAATGCGTCCGACCACCTACTCGTGCTACGGCATTTACATCAATCATGTAGGTGCGTGTGCTATCCGACCGCTTATCATGTAGATGTTACTTTGGAGCTGATAGATTTTACAAGCTTAACATGATCACCTTATTAGCAATTCAACGCAAAAGTATCTGATACTTAGAAATTGGTAGCTACTCAAGTCTATATCGTAATGCTTTCGTCTCTTAAAAATCTCATATTTTAAATAAACTGTTTGTGCCGGTAATAAAAGGTGACAGAATTCATGAAGGTTCACGGGTAAATGGAAACTGCATTCGATGGAATCGATAATATAAACACACAAGAGGAACAACAATCTGTCTAAATTTTGGTTGCGTCTGAAACTGAAATGCTAGTAGCTATGGCAGAGCTATCTGAGACTTCCAAGTTGATATTATTCAAAAAATGACTCGTCACGATAGTGTCTTTTGTACCCATTTCAAGACAATTAAAATATTCATGAATAAATTATATTTCTATCTCAATCAATGATGCGGTATCCAAAAGATAGCGTTGACAATTCTTTCCTTGATATTATTTTAAGCATATGTATGGGATCTGAAAACGCCTTGAATCCTTAGCAAGCAGGAAGTATGTAGCCCCTGAAGCTGGCATTATTTTCCCATTGCTAGATACCCACGCATGTATAGACAAGTTTTCAAACCATTCAAATACAGTCCCACCATGATGTCTAACCACAATCAGTCAGGAATGCTATTCGAAAAGTGATTCATTCAAATTCCAAAAAAACTATTAAATAATGTTAATCCACTCCAAGACTAGAAACGACCTTTTTGTGCATTTTTACATTATTTCAGACCAAAAACTGTGCACAAAGAGAGCCCAGTAATACAAAGTACACTGCTTTTCTAATAAATACTTTATTAAGCGAGTATGCTAAGACTGGGAATGTATGACTGCATCTGTAGCAGCTCATACCCCAGCCTTGTTTCTTCAGATGTTTGCTTAAAATAAAGAGTACAAAAATAGCCTGTGTTTCATGTAAATAGAGAATAAAATTAAAGTAATATATTAAATATAGTCAGTATTTCTTAAACCACGACAAACACATCTGCGCACAATGATTGAGATGAAAACTAAAGACAACTAGCAAAAGGACTACAGCCAGCCAATGGACTTTCTTGGCGGAGGTTCGAATCTAAAATGTTTGTTTGGCAATAAAAGAAATCTCATATTTGTTCGAATTCAGATTCATAAGCATCTGAGATATTCACGATCTACTGTTGGACTCTAATGCTACATTCATACTAGAGTCATAGCCACAGGAACTTATCTTATTTAAATTAACAAAAATATGTAGTTTAATAGAGCTGAGGTTCTCTACAGATGACACCCCAGCTCGTAACAGACAAAAGCTAACCTTTATCTCGCATGAGAGAAGCCAAGAGCATGCTCTATAAATAATTCATCAAATGAGTAGCTAGTGACACTCAAACATCAGACTGAACCAAGCTGAGCAGCTGGAGACCATATCTAGCTTGATTCAGCTTCAGATTCGATATTACGAAAGTGATTGTAGGCTAACTGACCTTACATAATACATTAGTGAGATGCTTGCAGTGTGAGTAACTGACACTAATCAGTTAGTCATTATAACAATGGAGAGAAATTACAAAAGATAGATTAAACCTTTTTTCTATAAACATGAGATTGTAAAACTTTCCTTGGGTATGTAATTTAATGCAATTAAGATAAAAAAAATTGTGGGAGGAACATAAAGTTCTACTTTGAAATGGATATTCATGAAAATAAACATAAAATATTTGGTTTGTTGAAGAAGCTTTTTCGGATTAATCTAAAGCAATGGTCAGTGATATAGCCTAAATCTTACCCAAAGACACGTAGGCTAATGCAAACATTTTTGGTGCTACTTAAAAGTCTGAACATATAAAATGTATGAATCACAAGCTAATTTTATGTACATAGAAGTGAGTCTACAGGCTTGTAGGCTTCTCTCATAATCCGTAGAAGCTCAATGGTACATGTGCTGTATTTCGAGACAACTAAATTATAAAAGCTAATATCAAATGACCACTATTAAGGAGAAACCTCATGAAAACTTCAAGATACAGAGCCTATGCTAATACATTTTTGATCCAGTCTTTGACATAGGCAACAATCATGAAGTATGCCTTACCTTCCAGTCTATTAGTTATGTACGAGTTTTACCCCTAGTTACAATCAGTATATATATAGTTCTATGGCCTCAGGATAAAAAATGCCAGGTAGTTAGATTAGCCCTGTCATGGAAGAGCAACCTGCCAGGCCATAAAGTTCCATAGAGTTGGCCTATGGTCAAACGTGAAAGACATTGTAATGCTTACATCAATCATAGTGACATTCCTAAATGAGCAAATTAAAAATAAACTCAATGCCCACCAGAACGTGTCTGCTAATAAAAATAAGTCTTCACCGATCGAGATGTTTTTAAATTCCTGAAGTTTAGGGAGTGTGTGTGGAGGTGGGCACACGAGCTGGGATTTCAAATGCTTACCCTTTATCACAACTGTAAAATAGTCAGCAGTTTTTAATAGTCTGTGTAGTGATTAGGGTATACAATAGGACGTGATAAATAACTCGTCTAGACCTTAGGTAAACCTAGACTTCTCGATACATTGCCCAAAATCTTTGTAAGTATTTAATGTTTGCAGAATGCAAGAAGCAATAGGCTGTTTTGTAACAGACGTGTACAGTGACTGTTAACAAACGTTTAATTAGATTCGTACAGTAGCTACCATGTAAATCTGTATGTTTTGAATGCAGTGTAGAAGATAACTCCAGATACATAAAACCTTCGACGACAGGGTCTAGCAATCTCTGGTGAATATGTGTATGCTTACATTTGATGTAACTTTATCATGTAGCAAAACGTACCTATCGTCGGGTGTTAATACCTGGCAACTGCATAGATATCCTCTCTGTTCTTTCAGTATTAGGTTGTCTGCATACAGCCATCAATAATGTACACTTAACACTTATCGGTAGAAAAAAAAGCTAAAAAGTCTTAAAAATTACTGTCAAACTCAAAACTGAGTTCCTAAAATGTCACTGTGGCGGCGAATTTTTGAAAACAATTTCTGTTTTCACCTTGACATCTGCCTTGAAAGTTCTAGTTATTGGTATGAGGTGGCCTACTCCTGCTACTGACTGTCGAGGAGACGACATGTAGGACAGCAAGTTAAGTTGTGAGCGATAATAATAGCGATGCTCCTAATCTACTCAGCCATGACATATTTCAACCTACGCAAGCCTCTTATAGATTTTACAAGCAATACGCAGCGGCCTGTTCAATCCAATCGATATGAGAATTGCATAGTAAGAATGGAGCCGGTATTGTGGCAAGACATTGATAAAATGGCACTTACCTCGGCCTTCTACTCACTAAAACTAATGCTTTGTAACCTCTGTATCAGCTAGTTTCCATCAATTTTATAGTCTGGGAAAACCTGTGAAAGAGAGAAACAGAGCCATGGATATAAGTCTCATATTTACAGCTGTCAACAGGAAAAATGTTCACTGACAGTTTGAATGCTATGAACAACGTAATCTGTATTAACTAAGGGGGCTAGAAGATAAAATATCTTCCATAGAAACCAATTCAGGATGCTTTTAGACTCATTAGATTCATAGAGGGATACGTCTGTGAGACAAACTTTAAAAAAATTTCAATGATGCAATGCGGTATTTAATAAGTATTTGGTTCAATCTATGCAAATCAGTAAAATTATTGTCTGCATGCCACTCACTGTGTTTCCATTGGGTGGATGATGCGGATTTATAACTGTACACTCGCTAGGTTACTTTACGAAAAGTCTTTCAATGGACATACGCATGGGCGCCTGGTTAAAAAAGATAACAAAATCTATGCCGGAGGTAATAGCGACACACTCTTGTCGTCTCGCTTAGCAGCATGCTTTCGAAATAAGAATGACTGACGTATAAGAAATGTTTCAAGCGAAATAGCTTGAGTGGCATTTTCTTGCGTATCATTCGCAACCGCTGTTTCCATCTTTCCAAAAATTTGGGAGTAGCAAAACTCGCTTGACTGGCGGGTTTTTGCCGTTCCGATCTTACGTAACCCACAAACTTGCAGATTAACTGCATCACGGAACAGTGACTATCAGCGATATGTGACTGACAGAGCAATTACTCTAGCAATGACACTGACATGACATTTTAGCAACGCTGAACATGTTTGTTTCGAGGCGAGCATTTAATTGACATAGCCTAAAACATTGAAATGTTTATAAAGCTCTCAGATTATGTAAACAGAATCTAACCAACATGGTTAACGAATATCCTGGGTCCCAAAGAAAGACAAAAACTACAATAAATTTAAAACTACAAAGGGTACCCAAACCAGTATCCATTATAAAGCGAGGGCAACTGAAAGCATGTTAACTGAATAAACTAACTCAGGAATACTGTGTGATACTTGTTTACATACTGACCATCGCAAGCAACCGACATAGTTGTTACATCTGATAAAAATTGGGACATTCCATAGGCATGAAAATACATGCTGGGTAAACTATGAAGTCCGCATTTTATGAGACTCGTCTCTGGCCTAGATGGCATGTTACCGAGTTGAATCACCACATATTGATACTGTGAAGCTATCCCACAGACAATTCCTCACCAAATGTCATCATGAAGACCTAATATTAGGCCAGTGTTTGCTGCAGTACAAATGCATATGCTCCAGTTGGGCAAGCGCACGACAGCGATCAGACTGATCTTGGCTCGTACTTGACTAGCCAAGGATTATTGATTCAATAACATTCACCCAGCGGCAGTTCAGTTACCTGAGTTTAGGAAAAGAAGTAAGAGATAGTTGAGAAGCCTATTGACTAGATGAAGCTGTCTGTGATAGAAAATCATATTAAAGTTTCGTGTATCAACCATCCTTGTCTAACAGGCTTATTAAGATCAAATGAACGAAAAAGTATTAAAAAGCTAGTAAGGCATCAAAAACTGTAAAGTTACATATATACGATGGGTAAAATAAATATTCATCCATCTAATTTCAATATGAGATAAAGATCCAAATCATCCGATATTTTCAAGATTTTCAGTGACTGAATATTGCTTATTGGTGGTAAGATTCTAATCTGGCATATTTTGAATAAGGATGCTGACCTGCCTATATACAATTCCCTAGATATGCGAGTATCAGTTGTAAGCATTAGTCAATTTTATTTTGGAAATAGAAGAAGAAGAATACAGAAGCATAGGGTAACAAAATGAATTTCATTCTACAATAGCCACATACCTATTGCTAAATTGTCAGTGCCTAGTGTCGATAGTGATGTATAGCTTGTGATAGGTTGCATACCGGCTGCCATAACTGCATGAGGACTAATATACAGGACTAATAATGGAATGAGCTCAAATGATCACTATTGTAATATTTACCTCTTCTTCTTGATATGAACTATTATGAGAGCAATAGGTGTGTCTGTGATTACATAGTCTTGTTTACTTGCTTTAATTCACTGTTAAATTTACTACGACTTTGAAAGCCCATCAGAAAATATACTTTCATTTTCTTTGATTGCTCGTTGTAGGAATCCACTGTTTCATACTGTTAATGAGTCTAGTGTGAAGTTAACCAGTAATGAACAGCATGTTATTCGTTTTAATTAAAAAAGTGTCAGCAGTAACAGCTTCTTGATTGTGCTATTTCTCGTGTTAACTTGCCGTTGGCCAGCTGATGGCACATTGCACAATATATATCTCTTTGACTTCAGACACGAATGTTGCAACGATGCAATTTTTAGTACCGATGGTTTTACTAAAAATTAGTAAAACGTTTTATACATTAAGATTTTACTATTTTTTAAAACAGATTAAAACAAATGTTTTACGCTTTTAGGTGTACAAGCAGTGTAAAGCACACTTAGTCATGTCCAACCCATGTTTAGCTTCTGAAACTTTGAACCTAATATGATGATTTAATTCTAGTCAAGTTCATAATTGATTTATGTACATGTATATTGTATTCTAAACACCTTGAAGTATAAATTTCTATGCACATAAACTAGTTTCTGTACAGAATTAGTTGCATGGGTAGCCCGCAAAATAACATAGAACAGGGTTAAACTGGATTATAAACGACACCATCAGATCAGATCAAAAATCTTCCCACTAAACTCTTCAGAATGCAGCAACAGCGTGATAGTTAACACTAGCTTCACAGCTTCCAACTTTTTGAAAAGTAGTAAACTAATAACTATTAATGATGTCCGAAAATTCGTTATATGACTTTAAACCATGGACTCCTACATTAATGAGAAAATGTCCAAGTACGAACGAAGCAATGCATATTCCGACAAAAACTACGCTTATGAAGCTTTTCAATGTTTTACTGCAGCAAGTCATTCGACGCAAATCTTAAAATTAAAACAGCCTACCCTTGATAATTTTTCCAAATATCTTCTCGGAAGATCACACGAGCCTGTACTAGCTTAATGGCAGGTCTACTACTACATGTACTACTAGTACTAACTACGTTAAAATAGGGTTAAGCGGAAGCAATACTGTGGCGCCCGCCTTCGCGAAAGTCTGTACAAAGGAAAAGAAGACAACTTCGGTCTGATAAACTTGAGTCGTTCAAGCTCGCAGATTGGTGATTTGCAATGTAACTACAGTACTTCGAAGTGAGCAAAAAACCAGAATTGATATTTACTGTTCTTTTATAAAACTGATTTATATCCTTTAGGTGAGAAACTTCAAGATTTTCTTTTTAGATTAGCACTTAATCATACCTTTGCAATCTTCTCTGGTTAGTTACTATCCTTGCCTTTAGTGCTGGTGAACATCTTCATTCATACTTCATTGTGTCGTCATGTCATTATTCTTTGACAGCTTTTTTACATAAAAATCGAAAAGCTAAAAGCCATAACTTTTTTACCTATGATAGTTAATTTGTGGCATAAGAATTAAGGAAAGCTTATGCTTGCTAGCTTACCTTACCATTCAAAAGATTGCACATGCGAATTTTATTTCAAATAGATTCAATATCTTCATTTGTTACTTACTGGTGAGAAATTATCACCTTACTGTAATATAACTTATGATATCGGTCTTTAGCATCTTTGTATCTAATATCAGACAAGTTGCAACCCTTAAGAGGGCGCCTAGTTACTTGCTTGTATTGCTTGCTCATCACAGCTGTTTCTGTAACACGCTTGCAAGACCACCAATTTACAATGTTACACAAGTTCAAAAGCCAATACTTACTTTCGCAACACCAAGTTTACCTAAGGATTTGCTAGCATTTTTTGTTGTTTTTTCAAGCAATTTTGGCTACTTAATACATTTTTGTCAGGGGTGTAGGAATTTTGTTTTTCTTTTTGTAGTGAAACGTAGTTACATCATAGCATAGAATTTTTACAATATGTCACAAGCAACTACCAAGTGAAGCATGTCAGTAGTATCCACATTTGAACATAAGGAAAAAGCACATTGTGAGTAAGCTATTAAATAACAACAAAGTTTTAAAAATAAAATATTAAGCAATCCATAAATGATTTGTCAGTTCATACAGGCATTCTGTGAATAAATAAATCTAGCAAAGGATTCATAAATAAAGAACGGATGAACCAAAAAAAGAATTATGTCTGTCTTTAGAGTTACGGTCTTGTTCTGAATATAGTTCTGCCGGGTGATAATTATTGATAATGTCCAGCATTGCACGGGTAATAATAAAGCTTTTACACAGAAAATGTACTTTTAATCAAGATCTACCATTCTAGATTTTAAATGAAAGTGTTTGCTTATTTCTGTGTACTGTGTTTATTTCTGTTCAATTCATACTGTAACGGCTGCAGCGCCTACTACAGCTTTATACTGGTTCTAATAGTCTTTTGGCAATGTGTGTTTAAGCATTTTTCTTATGGTCAACAATTCTAGCCTGATGCTATCATTATGCTAGCTAAAATGTTTAGCATGAAGCCATTAAAGATTGGCATGTGTAATGAGTATGTACATAATTTATTCCATAATACAGCTAGTTGGGCAGTGTAGCTGTTGAATAAATGCCTGTCTGGGGAACTGGAGGTTCCAAGTTCAAATCCAGTGCATAGCATATTTTTCAAGCCTAAAGATTTGTTGCTATAACTGAACATGTGAACAGACACTAACAAAAAACAGAAGACAAGCACTGAGATATATATAGATGAGTAAAAACTCAATTGAACTGAAAGGATATTATGTCTTTTTTAGAGCTATCATTTGGTTCTAAAGACAGCTCTGCCAGGTAATGATAACAATTATTGAGCTATTTTAATACCAAGTCATTACAATTCAAAAAACATTACTGAAGTAGCTTTTTTTCTTGACATATATCTGTGAGAGATTTTTATTACAGGATATTTATCCCAATGAAGTTTATATACTGTGTATAAAAAAATTCTTTCCCCACCCCAGTTAACCCTTGCGGTTGGTAATTTTTGCTATAACTCGAGTCTCCTACCAGAGACCTTCGAGTTTGATATCACTCGCCTCAAGATCTTAGCTGTTCCTAATAGCACACTTTTCTGCAACTCACTTGTTGAGCTGCAGAAAAGTACTCTATATATATATATATATATATATATATATATATATATATATATATATATATGAAGATTATTAAAAACTACAGGTTAAAATCATTACTACTATTAGTTCCATGCAATCGTGTGGCAATCTTCAGGTAGAATGACTAAAATGTATAATGTACAAGCTATAAAATTACTTAATAAAGCTGAGGGCTTAATACTATTGTGTGATATATATATTATAGTATACAGCAAATTATGTAGTCAAATTATGTTATATTTTTATATTTTTATAAGTTATGTTCTTCAGACTCTACGGTTGCCTGATATACTATGCAGTCTGAAAGGCATTCTCCATTTAGAGGGCAATTTTCCCGATTTTTGCAGTTGCATTTTCTGTCGATGTTGGTTGGTTGCGATAGTGCTTGTTTATTGTGCCCGCTAATTATGTGGTTGATGTTTGAAGTACAGCTATAACTTAGTTTTACGGAGTTTTTGTTGAAGATTTTGTGTAATTTGTGTTCTGGTGGAAATTCACTCTCCAGGATCTGGAAAAATTGAACGCGATGGGCAAGAGACACAAACGTATGTAGGCCTCACCGAAACAACTTTTAAAACAAGACTAGCCAACCACAAAACATCCTTTAAATATCCTACTAAAAGGCTACAAACAGAATTGAGTAAATACATATGGGACTGAAAAGACAAGAACATTCGCTATAATATAACCTGGAAGATCATCAAAAGAGCGCGGTTTTACAACACATCAACAAAATCTTGCCAGTTATGTCTATGGGAAAAGTACTTCATCATATTTGAACCAAAGTTAGCCAGCCTTAACATTAGAAGTGAGCTGATATCCACATGCCGGCATGCCAGAAAACACCTAATTAGCTCAATAACATAATTTGACTACATAATTTGCTGTATACTATAATATATATATCACACAATAGTATTAAACCCTCAGCTTTATTAAGTAATTTTATAGCTTGTACATTATACATTTTAGTCATTCTACCTGAAGATTGCAACACGATTGCATGAAACTAATAGTAGTAATGATTTTAACCTGTAGTTTTTAATAAACTTCATACACAGCTCTAATTGACTCGATTATTGAGCACTTTACTTTACAGTGTAAACCACATATACTATATATATATATATATATATATATATATATTTGCCATGACTGAGGATTTAAATGAGCATATACCTACACTGCGATGCTAATACACTTCTTTTGTTCAGAGAGCACAACTCCAGTTTACTAATTATGATGAATCTGTCACGTATGTTTATGTTGCTTTATTTGGAGTAGATAGATTATGATTTACATTTCCATAGTATTTTCTGTTTTATCTCATGCTTTAATTATTTTTCCTTCAGAATGTGTATATGTTTGCTGTATGTTTGCTGTACATACGTATGTACATACATATGTATGTACGTATGTACATACGTACGTACATATGTACATACGTATGTATGAGTTTAGTGTATTTTCCTTTTGCTAGCTATTTTTAATAAGGATTTGTGTTGTTTGAATCTTGTTGTAAATCCTGTTTTGTATAGACTCACAATTGTTTTTTTAGATTGAATTGTTAGTTCTGTAACTGTTAGTTCTGTAACTGTTGGTTCTGTAACTGTTCTGTATTTGTTAGTTCTGTAATTGTTAGTTTTGTAACGGTTAGTTCTGTAACAGTTAGCTATGTAACTGTTAGTTCTATAACTGTTAGTTATGTAACGGTTGGTTCTGTAACTGTTAGTTCTGTAACTGTCAGCTCTGTAACTGTTAGTTCTGTAACCGTTGGTTCTATAATTGTTAGTTCTGTAACTGTTAGTTCTGTAACTGTTAGTCCTGTAACAGTTAGTTATGTAACTGTTAGTTCTGTAACTGTTAGTTTTGTAACAGTTAGTTATGTAACTGTTAGTTCTATAACTGTTAGTTTTGTGACAGTTAGTTCTGTAACTGTTAGTTCTGTAACTGTTAGTTCTGTAACTGTTAGTTATGTGACTGTTGGTTCTGTAACTGTTAGTTCTGCAACTGTCAGTTCTGTAACTGTTAGTTCTGTAACTGTTGGTTCTGTAATTGTTAGTTCTATAACTGTTAGTTCTGTAATTGTTAGTTCTGTAACAGTTAGTTTTGTAACTGTTAGTTCTGTAACAGTTAGTTCTGTAACTGCTGGTTCTGTAATTGTTAGTTCTGTAACTGTTAGTTCTGTAACTGTTAGTTCTGTGTACAGTTTTGTTTGTTACCAGCTTCACATTGTCTGTGTCAATTTGTTTGTTGCCAGCTTAAATGTCAAATAATTTTGGATTTAAATTTTTAGATATGTTTTTAAGTATACTTAGAGAGTAATTGTTTTTACTGTTAACATCCAGTATTGTCTTGTTACGCTTTAGATATAGTCTGTATATTTATATAGTTTACTAGGTCTGGTTTTGTTTTAACACTCTAATGTTTTTAGGTTTGCTTTAATAAGTATTTTTAAAGTTGTCACTTTTTTGTTATTTTTTATTATTTCTGCCTCGTGGTGGTTAGATTTGTATACAATTAATCTGTCATCTCTATAAAGGCTTTCTTCACAATCCAGTTATTTGTTATTATTGTGTAAAAGGAACACCTGACTACTACAATGGTTCTAACCCATCAAAGCTTCCCACCGTTACAACTATGCTTGTTATGTTGTTTGTCTTGGTCCACTGCTAGTTGCTATATAATAGTATAGACTTGTTATATTATATGTTTTGCCTCCTGTGTTGTTGCCTCCGGCTTTTCGTTTTTGAGCTTTTAAGAGCTTGTAATCACATTTCCCCATATTTGGCACCTACAACAAAACAGAGTAAGACATGGTGAATCTTTTGATACCAAATAACTGTAATGTGAATTTTGTTGCAATTCAACCTTTGAAGCATTTTCAATATTTTTTTAATGTCTTCAAAAATTGATGGATAAATTTGCATAAGTCAAAATTTATTAATGCAGTTTTTTTGCTTTTATCTTTCAAGTTTTTCAACAATTTCATAACAGGTTGAAAGTCTTGTCATTTGTTTAATTTTGTTTTTAACATTGTTTTGTTTTTTATATTATCAAATGGATGCTTTCTTATAAGTTAAGACTTTCTTATTAAGTTGGACTAATTTTTTGCTAGTAGGTTGATTTTTGAAATTGTTCTAGTGGCCTTTCTTGATAATGATTTTTCACTCACTATCTTTTTTATTCTGTCGTCAAGGTCCAGGATTTTTTGCGATCACTTTGCCTGTGAATGTTTTTGCGTCTATTTTATGGTATTTTCTGTTAATGCTGCTTGAAAGCAGTTCTGC
This sequence comes from Watersipora subatra, assembly GCF_963576615.1. Taxonomy (NCBI): domain Eukaryota; kingdom Metazoa; phylum Bryozoa; class Gymnolaemata; order Cheilostomatida; family Watersiporidae; genus Watersipora; species Watersipora subatra. The sequence continues at coordinate 35,683,904 of NC_088710.1, read as the reverse complement.
ATGTATAGATGGTTCCACTTTTAAAAAATGACTGTCCACTTTTGTTAACAGGTTTTCAAATTTTCAACTACGCTCAGTTTTTTTTTTATTGTTGCTTGACAACTGTTTTGTAATGCTTTTGAAATTTGGTATTTTGTATAAAGTCAAAAGTGCCTGACTGCATTGGTCAAATCCTCTAATACTCAAACACTCGCTAGATAATTTAAAGCCAAATTTTCAGCTTAGGAAAATAAATATTAAACCAAAAACCTATCATTCTTTGACAGAATCATATATTGTTTATTTTGACTGAATGCTCCAAGCTGGTATTCCTTGTATCAGAAACTGATAAAGAAAAACTAATACGGCTTCAAAAATTGTGTTTAATGGCTGTGTTACCTGTTATGGACAAGATATGAGAATCTGATATGAGGATCTGATATGAGCTAACTTTGTTACTATTTACTGTATAAAATATTCAGATCGCGTCTCCAATCTGCCTGACCATCTATTACCGTACATTAAATGTAAAAAAGTAAATCTTTTTTACTTTTCTAAAGAAACTGCTACACCTTATAACAGATGCGAACACCTTGCCAATCCAGATTACAGAACAATGTTATGAAAAAAAAGCTTTTTCTTTCAATACATATAATTTTACTTTATTATTCTTTATTTTATTTGTCCCATGTTCTAATTCACTTTGAAGGGCATTGAACGGTGATAATTAAGCTTATATCTATCTATAAATGTTTATTTGTTCACTTGTAGGGTTTGGGTAGAAAAAACGTCTCATCTCTTTTGCTCCATTAGCACGTTGAACATTTCTATCAGCCTTTTGCAGTAGTCATCCACATGTACTTTCTGGTACTGAATATTTTCCTTTTACTTGCACCTGCTATTTGCTAAACATGTTGACTGATTTAGAAAACATTGAATATTAAAAGAAATTCTACCTCTTGTGGTTTCAAATGAATTGTTCTTTTTAATTTAAAGCCTGTTTTAGCAAAATAATTGTATTTTTATAGTAAAAAATGTAAACTGTAAGTAAGTGTTATGCTGTTATTTAATTAAAATATGTTTCAAAATTTAAAAAGTTTGAAAATCCTTCAAATATTAATCGAATTGGAAGCCACGTTTTGCTCACTTTACTACCTATATTAAAAAATAATGATCTGCAAGTCTAAAGTTTATACAAGATAATTTTTCTTTCTCTCGCAGTCGATCAATTTGACAATGACTGTCTTATGGTTTAGGCTTTATCATTCACTTTCATGCAGCTCTGTTTCCCCGCCTTCTCATGCCATCTGTTTGTGATTAATTCTCTCAACCTCATGTTACGCTTAGCTACATCTTTGCATCTCAGTCTGAGTCTGCCCTGATTTCTCTTTCCTCTGTAGAGTTGTGAATATAATAGTTCTCTTGATAAGTAGTGACAATACAATATTCTCTATGAAATTAAAAATATTCTAGCAAATTCTAGATATTACTAAAATGTATTTTGAGTAAAAATGTCAATGTAAAATTGTTCAATCTATTATCTATGTTGTTCATGCTTTTGACTGGTTAATGATTTTATGTAAAAGTTTAGTAAGTTGTAGATATTGCTGCTCCTTCAATGTTGCTAATATCAATGATATATAACCCCCATGTGGTGGCTGCATATCATTGCTGATATCCATCATAATTACCCTTGCTTTTCGCACGTTGCTTTATAGAGAGTTTTGTTAGGCAAAAAGTTTATTAATTAGTCCTGGAATATGTTGCTCTATTTTTGGTTGATAGCGATGATAGCTACTAACTCACAATTTATCAGTCTTTCTTTAAAAAGTTTTTATTACACCCCTATTACATTGGTCGAACAATTCCCAAGCTTTGATGCTGTCCCAGATATTCACATCTTGCTATTAGCATTGATTAGACAACTCTTATTCTTGTTAATGGTATAGCAATTTTTTTTGTATATTTTTTCCTTCACTGTTAGTGAATGACGTTTGTTGTACATGCTGCATTTTGTTGGTTCTTGTCATGGTGCCATTATTTCCTTAATCCAACAAATTAGCATATTTCTTCCAGACTGTAAATCATTGTTTTTAACTCTGAGACTATTATAAACGAGCGACTCTTATAGAGCGGTCACGTCCACAATAATTTTTACATTAACTTTAGCTTGATAAAAAGGTGTTACAAGTATCGGTCTTTTATCATATATGCGGTTGCCAGTTGGTAAGATAAGAAGATCACTAACCAGCAATAACAAGCGTGCATAAATAGGGAGATTCGCATTGAACTCAAAAGTTTTGAGTCAAAACCCCAATAACAAAACTCAAAAGGGGTTTTAAGTTCAATGAAGATTCGTTATAAGAGGGCGTGTTGTAGAAAAAATGGTCTAAGCATCGCATACGGGAAAACTCGTTGACGAAAAATTAAATGCCCAACAATGGATTTAATCAACGCACCAATGTTTTACACAACTCAAGTTAAATCTCATGACATCAAACCACTGAATAATTTTCAAGTTTTAAAATTGTTTGAACGCTTTCAAACTTGAGTATATACGCATGTGTGTTACACGCATCCCAAAAAGTGATCCATGCTTACGATAAATTCGTACGTGCATGTATAAAAAACTGCCCAGCGTTGCCGCGTCTATGGCATTCGCGCATCGGGAAGAATTCTGGTAGTACGTGCAAAACGTCAGTTGTATTTTTTCTTCTCTTATTATATGGCGCACAGATCTTCTAGCTGATTACGAAGTACTTGACGTGTGAGTTAAGCTATTGAATGCATAGCTGGAAAGAAAGCAGCATTCAAGTTTATTAAGCCTTGGGTCACCAGCACTGTTTGAAATTGTACATAAATAACTCACCGGCATGGAAACCATTTTTATTATATCAATTATGCTAGTATTTTGATGGAAATGCACTGTCGTTATCGTTCAGTCATGTTACACGGCACGATTAGGTAGCATGTGAGCATTCTTTTTGCGTTTCTTTTTTGTAGTGCATCATTTAATAAAGTGATGCGTGGTAAAACTCTAGTAAAGAGCAATGGTCTTGTTTTTTTTGTAAATGTGGGGCGTTCACATAAATTATAAATTTTTGGTAGCGCTGGTTAACTCGATGAACTTTTTTGCATTAACGCAACAGGCCCTGTTGGCTAAATTGCTGGCAACATGGAACTTATACTGCTCAGACTAGGTACTATACTTTAAACTCCAATTATATACTCAAACTATATGACTCATTGTCTAGATGCATATCTAAAACCAGCCTCTTATTGTAGCAGTAGATCCAGGTTTATTTGCCTCTTATTCGACTTAATAAGGGTTTGTCTAACAGAATTAGGGCATGTGCTCTTCATATATTTTATGGTAGTTTGTGGAAAACATGGTAAAATATGACTATTGATTACCACAATAAAGATTGCTCATATATATATAGTTTGGTGTCTGAAATAGTTGCTGCCATACTTGCTCAAATTGTCTCCAGCTCTACACTTTAGCAGACTATCTACACAATGTGAGAGCTACCATAGAAGGTGTTCTCTTAACCTTGCTTGAGAGCGAAGGTAAAGCATTCACTTGTTCAAAGATGTTGCTAGCATCCATTCCTTTACATAGTGGTTGTACATTGCAGTGATCAGTTGGGGAAACTCTATGAGGCAAATTGTCCTTACTTAGACAATCATAAGTGTTTAGAATGATTTCCATGTAAAAGAAAAAGAAGTTAGCCTACACCAGAAGCCTTTGTATCTGTTAGATGCACGTTACGTATATAAGTCATATAATACAGTATTATCTATTTTAGCTACGGTCATAGCTTTTAATGATAGAAAATGTTTTCTTCATTTGCTGTCATGAGATCTGCTTGAAGTAAAAAAAGAGTCCTGTATATTTGAGTTCGATTTGCAGTCTTATTTTGTAACTTCAGTTAAGTTTGACTCTTCAAGCAAGATATTCCACTACCAAACAGTGAACAAACAATACCAAACAGGAAGCAGGTTGAAGATGTTTTATGAAATAGTTATTATGAAGAGACATAGGCCTACCTACAATTTTGGAGCCAACTATTTTGTTACACAATTAGTGATGGATTATATAGTGTGAAAACAAATACCTATGACCAAATACCTATGAAATACATTACAATAATATGCAACGATGTAATTATTACTTTCAAGTGACAGCTTTCAATAATTCAAGTACCACCAAGTACCTTCAATGGTGAATGAGTCTCAAGCAGCAAGTTCAATAATTTTTATTATAGGCTAGATGGTGGAAAGATGAAATTCTTTAATTGCACTGTGGATTTAAACTACTCTTGGAAGGATGTTGCTTTGGCAGTATTTCAACGTTACCCTAATCCATACAGGTATTGAAATATCGAGCTTCTAGTTTACTGATAGCAAGTGATAGGTTTGAAAGTTTCAAGTGATGGAAAGTTTTTGCTAGTCTAAGTGTTTTGCTTATTTGTTGGATTATTTGAACAAGTTTTTTACTATTTCATCATATTTTGTGCAAAAGTACCGTAAAACCTCGAATTTAATGCCACCTTTATTTGAACATCACCTCCATTTGACAGCTGCTATAGGAGAAAAGTTGCAAAATAAAGCACCACCCTTTAATTGAATGCCATCTCCATTTGAACACCAATTTGACATTCTTTGATCTTTACGAACCCATAATAGAAATTGATCCACAGAAATGTCCACGAAATAGTACTAATATCGACTCGGTTACATCAATAACAATCAATTCTTTGGTGGTTGCTGTTTGTTTTGAAGTCCATTTTTCAACTCTAAAGCTGACGGTTTTTTTTAAAACCTTGAAAGCGATTGCTAACATCTTTCCGGTTATGTCAGCTCGGCTTACAATGGACCGACGCTCATAACTCCTCTATTGCGCATAAAGAGCCAGTTTTGGCTGCAAACTGTAGCAAACATATCAGTGAGTGCAATTAGCTTTTATACATTATTGTTAAACATAGTTATAACATGAAAATCTGCCTTAAGATTTAGAATAAAGTAACAAATTGAAAGCTTCAACAAATTAAAAAGCAGGGCACAGGCTATAGTATCATCACAGGTTAATTGCAAGCAATAGACATTAACTGGTAGAAATATTTCTCAGCTTCCCAATGCAAATCTCTATTGAGAGATCTACAACAAGTTGGAGATAAGTTAGCAGATTTTTTTGCATCTAAAAGGATTAATGTCGCTCTGCCTGAATGAAAGTGCAAAATATAGACCTGTGACATTCGTTTCGCCCGTGAAAGAGTTAAATTTATCTTCCCAAAATTTTGACGAGTTATATGAAAAATGCAACACCAGCCTCCATTTGAACTTCACCTCTATTTGATCGCCACTATAGGGAAAGGCTGAAAAATAGAGCGCCATGGCATTCAAATAGAGGTTTTACAGTAATCAAATACTATATGTACTTTGAGAAGTGAGCATTGTCACAATTGGTCAGCTGTTGTACACGTGACAATCTCTCCTGGAATGCTAGACTGTGAGGGTACTAGTTTATGTATAATAGATATACTCCTACCGTAAGTCCTCATGCTCAAGCTGCGCGGCTTGTCGTTGGGCACGGCTTGTCGTTGGGCGCGGCTTGTCATTGGGCGCGGCTTGTCGTTGGGCGCGGCTTCTGGTTCAAGTTCATAGACCGCGGCTAAGGCCATTCTTTTAAAACTTACGTGGGGCTGAGGGCGGCTTCTTGATGAATGCGGTCTCTGCTCAGCTCCCGCGCTATAACCATAAAATCTCATTCATGATACACTTTTATGTGCGGTGTTTTGGCGACCTATTCGTTTATTTTCAAGGTCATGTTTTGGGAATACTTTAGGCTAAAGAATTTATCGCTGTAAGTCGAGACAAATTCGTGACACACCAGTGAGAGACAAGTGGTTGGGAGTGTGTTAATACCTGCTGACATTGAAGCAGAAACTGTGGACCAAACTGAGTGCAAAACTCACCATATCAAACAAACCGGATAAGCTAACCTCACAATCCTATTCAAATTATCAGTGAAGATTTTATTTAGTTTGAATTCATGACATTAAATTTCTTGGGTGTTTTTTTGTATTTTTTAAAAATAAATTTAAATTCCAAACGAAACTTTTATCTATGAAGGTGATGAGGTATGTTTAACTCACCACAGTCATAATTATTAACACCTTTTCATTCTTGACCGGCATCTTTCCATAAACATGAAGCCCTCTAACAGCGCAATAAAAGTCTAGCTGAGACATGGCAAGTAAGTTCTTGATGCAAGGGTTCAGGAATTTTAATTCGAATTTGGAAGTAAAAGAAAATTCTTTTCACATGTACTGATCTAGCCTGTTTTCTTATTCAAGAGGACGGAGGTATAGCGAAACCCGTCTCAACACTTTCGCTCCCGAAGGGGTCAAGGACGACAAAACCTCATTCGTTAGCCGCAGTCTGTGGGCATATGCGGCTTGTTGGTAAGGGCGGCTAGATACCACAGACGGCTTGTCGGAGGGTTATTTTTTCCTTCGTGAGTCATCTGTGAACACAAGCCGCACAGCTTGAGCATGAGGACTTATGGTATACGTTGATGTTATCTTAATTGCTGCAAGAGAGAAAACAATATTTTTAAGGCTAAATATGGGACTTTCGTTATTTAAATTGAATTTGAAAACTTGCACCGACTTGACACTTTGTTATTCGGAATTTCTTATATAATACGAAGCAGAAACTTGACAGAATTTTTTACGTGAAGGGCAATTTATGTTATAGGTTTACGTTGTAGGAGAGTCTACTGTAATGATTAGAGAAATGTCTTATGGTAGAGTTTGCGTTTTGTAAACGAGTTTAGGAATGCCGATTTTTATTGTAGAACCTGTCATGGATATTGTTAAAGAAAATGCTGAGTTAAACATGTATGACAATATGTGGATTGTTGTAATGAATGCTTTTTGTTTAGTGTTTTAAATATTAACAGTGCTGGAGGGTTAAGCAAAAAGAAGTGCCACAATAATGACTTCCTGTCTGCAACTAACCCAATCTTTACTATATTAAGAGCCATGGTGGTAGGTTGAGAAAAAATATTCTATCGCATGGGGTTTGAACTTGCGGCTTTCAGCATGGTAGAATGACACTAACAACTGCACCAGTTGTTCTCTGTTCTTTTTGGCAAACGTGATGATCACTAATGGCTCAGTAGGCTGCCAGGGCACTAGTTACTAACAATAGTAGGGAGTCTCTGAATATATTATAATTACTCACATTCTGATTCACCAACGTTTTCCAGCAAACACGTGTTAACGGAGGATGTCCTAGATAGACATGTCGATGATGAAGGCAACCTGCACACAACAAAGCTGCTAACCAAAACAAATTCTATGCCTAAATGGGGTGAAAGATTCTACAAAGGACCAAAATTTGTTGCCATTGTTGAAGAATCAGTGGTGGACCCAAAAGCCCAGACTTTTACAACGTATACTAGAAACATATCTATGTCACGGTTTATGGTAAGAATGGTTGTAAATTATTTTATTGGCTTGTCACCCAAATTACTTGACAGCTAATTAAAACTTTTATATCAAAAATTTGTGCTTAATATCACACTCATCAAAGCCATTATTATTTTCAAGCCTTATTTCATCTAGCGTTAACCTTTTGCTGTGATAGTTTCAGTTGTCAATTTGTAAATTTTCCTACGCAATTAAATCGAAATTTATTACAAACATGGTCTCGGTTCAGTTTATGAATTGTCATACCAAGCTATTGCCTTTTCAATTTATTATATTTTTCGATTATTTCCTTAATGTAGTCAATAAATATGCCGTATATGGTGCTTTATCTCTGGCTGCCACTGTATGTTTATCGGTTATATCAATGTTTTAGAGTTGTACTGAGAAGGTAGTATATTCAGCGAGTAGCTCTACGCATTCCTCGGTAGACAAGAATACATGGCTTGATTCACAAATGGGCTTTGGTCTCAGCGTTCCCATTCTCGAATTTGCCATACAGCGATACAAGAGCAACCAACACAAAGCCATCCTTGGCCTCGAGTACATCATTACGCAGCAGCAGCCATTGACACTAAGAGACAGAGTAAAGCAAAAAAAAGAGCACTTAACGGAGACTGCTATTCATTCAAAGGAATATATCTCCCAGAAGGCCAAAAAGGCATCAGAAATAGCAAGATCAAAAGCTGAACACGCAACATCAAAAGCTAAAGTTGAATTACCGAAAGTCAGTGCATGTGAGATGAACTTGTCAGTTCTATATTAAAATATCTCTTAGGATGAAACCATATGTTGGTGTGTTGTGTTTTCGTAGTCTAGTCGTTCTATTTGGGAATTAATATATAGAGTTCAAATTGAGAGAATCACTGATTCTATTAAACATCAACTGTTAATGTTATAGGACCCATTTTGTTATTTTTGAGACTAAATATCTCATACAGTAAATTTTATTACCAAGTCTATTGATTACAATAATACCATATAGAAATCAACTAGTGTAAAAAACGTCGAGCAATAAATAATAGGTAAATGTGGGACTCTTTTGATAAATGAACGAAATATAAGCACAACAGTTCATTGAATTACAATAGAATAACTATTAAACAACCAATAACATCTCTTATTAGCCTGATCTTCCAGAAGGATCGGTAAAATAGCTTGACAAGTGTGGAGTTTTGAAAACAACAGACAATAGTGATGCTATCATCATGATACAAATAAGTCAAATAAATTAAGGATACAATAGAGGACTATAATAAATATTTGGTCTGTCTTTGCAATTATACATACAGACTAGATGCTATTGTAAATAGTTCATGGATCTTCCATATTGGTTTGAAAATTGTTATGAGATTGATTGCCGAGACAGGGTCTTGTAAAACTATGAGAGACATGACTAAATAAAGGGTTCATACAGATACGCTACATAAATATGATCAGTGATTCCATCATTCATGTCTTGTAAAAAGTAGAAATATATAAGTGATTGTTAAGCGGAAGCGAAACAAAAGTTTTGCCGAGGGTCAAGTTAGTGACTAGAACATATGATTGCTCTGTGATAGGACAATTAACAATAGATCGCCTGCAATAAAAATGGCAACATGCGTTTGCAAGAGTATAACATTTCCTGGGCATGTTATTAGAGTATAATACCATCTTCAGAGTGCACCACTAGTCTAAAAACTAGTTCTTCAGGCTAAAGGCACGTGCATCGGTGGTACTTCTTGTTCTAGAGCATCAAAAGCTGCACTAATGCTTGGTTCATCGTAGGCTTCGGTGTTATTCAGATCAAGGCTGAGACCTAGAAAAACTGTCAAATTAATTACTTACATTAAAAGTTGACATTACTAGGTAGTGTCTCCACCCTGAGGCTAGCCGTGGCCTACCTCAAATATATTCCCTAAATTGAAAGATTAATATGATAGTCTTGACTCCAATATTATAGTATGAAAGTGTCGGGACATCTTCAACATTTAGTCCGTGTTTTATACATAGCCTAGAGAAATAAGAAGTTGTAAAGGACTCATGATCCAAAACTTTTGCATCAGCTTCATTATGCACTTGAACCATTTGATATTTTAGTTTTTCCTCTAGACCATTACAGTACATACTAGAAAAACGTAAATAATCTGTTCTGAGAATGTTTACATTGTAAGGATTTGAATTTAGATAAATAGTAAAATACATGTAAATTGCCTTATCGGTTCTAAGAACCGCCCCCCTACTTTGACCTTTCGAAAAGGAGAAAAACTAAACCTATCATTTTATTTTAATTAATGACTGTACAGTATTAAAACCTTTTGTTTTTTGTATTACTTTCACTTGGTTTAAATCATGATTACGGTAATTGTACATAGAGCTAATATGACAATAATAAAGTTAGGGAAGAGCACAACTTCGACGTTAATTTAAATAGATTTTTTCAACTTTTGTATATATCTAAAATGAAGTAAAACAAAAACATATCTTCACTATAATAAGGGCGTATCTGCCCATCCTAAGCCAGGGTTAGAGGTTAGAATGAACCGTAGCTTTCAATGAGACTCCAACTCTTTTCATTCAGCTTGGTAAACTGACACTCTAACACCAATAGACCACCTCCGGGTATTTCTGAATAAATGTGCAGCTACATCCTAGCTGAGTTAATCGACACTCCTGATGATCTCTCACGACAGACTAGGGTCAGGCCTGTATTCACTGGTTGCAAGTTGGGGCGGCTAATGTTAGGCAACTAGTTATGAACATCTGGTGGTGTGGAGGGGGCGGTGTGAGCCCCAACAGGTTTCTCTTACGTAGGGCCTCAGCTGGGCCTCTCATGTGAAGTTATAAAAAATTTTATCAGAAAGTATCAACATTTTTCTATTTTTTGAGATTTGTTTTGTTTTAGGTGGTGTGACTGATGAGACGTTTTTAAATTAAAATAGGCAAAACTTGACCGCAGTTAAAACGCTCAGAAAAAAGACATCTTTTTCTTTTGAGCGTTTTAACAAAGATCAATTTTGCCGATTTTATTTTAAGTTCATACGGAGGTTTCCACGCTTTCGATGAGACATGGCCAAGCGGATGTTTGGTAAAACTTGATATTTTGCAAACCGTTATAAAAGTTGTTAACAAAAATATTTTGCCACTGATGATGATAAAAATGACGCCTAAGAACTACTAAAAGTTGATGTTTGTCTCTATGGCTTGGAATAAAGTGATATTCTACAGCGATGAAAACCGTCTCCATAGCCATTGGGCAAATAACTTTTCGAATAAATGATGTTGAGATCGAGTTATCTAAAGCAATTTATCATTGCGTTGGAACTGACCAAACAAATCTGTTCGAGTTAACCTCGTGTTTGAGATGAAATGTTACATTTTATCCGAGGGCGAGTTATCCGAGTTTGACTGTACTTAGCTGCGGAAAGTTCCTAAAAAGTTGGGGCGGCTCAGCCGGCCAGCCGCCCCAGGGAATACGGGCCTGACTATGGTTCTAGTAAATATAATAGAGACAGCCCTACAAGTCTTTTTCCCTCGCAAGTGTAGCAAGAAATAAGACGATGGTTTTAAGGCTAACTATAAGAATTTCGTCATTCAAATCGAATTTGAGAACTTGCACTGACTTGACGTTATATGAAATTTTTTACGTAATTTGAAGCTAAAACTTTATATAAATCCATTATGTTAACTGGAATTTACGTAAAAGGAGGTTTTAGTTATATGAGCGTCTACTACACTACGATTTTTGGTATAAAGTTAAATATATGTAACCAGGCCTGAGCTAGTTGCGAAGTCAACAACAATTCACTCTCATGGGTAAGGGTGCAGAGATTATGAGCATATGAGCTCTTGATATTAATAGCAAATTGAGTCAGGCACCTACCGGCAGACCGAACACCATTACCGCCATTCATGACAGGATGCCCCGAAGGGTGGAGATGATTTGAGGTTAAAAAATCGGAGCTATTGCTGTTCTCCAAGCGGGTTATGCGTCTCTCGTCTTTATCGCCTAAATCTCCACCCATCATTATGGGCTCGCCGACGATCATGACATCTTGGTGAACAGGAAGCGTTGGCTAAAAGGAAAAATATTGAATAGTGAAAATTTGCAAATTTATTTGAAATGGAATTAAACTAAGATTATGATAGACTGATAAAAATGCAGGAAAGTTGAGGGTAAAGGGAGAATTGCTGGAGAGAATCAGACAACTTGCTATCCCATTTTAGCACTCACTGAGAGTTGTCCATGCTGTGTCTACACCAGTGACACAGCACATACATAACTGATTAGTCATGTATGATGTGCATGAAAAGTTTTACACGCAACGAGATAAGTCAGGCTTTATGCCATGACAAGTATTTGAATCGGACATACAAACCAAAAGTCATACTGGTTTCTATATACTATGACTTTTAAGGAATGTCGATTTTAACGAAGCGATTATTAGCTGCATGTATAATCAAATGACCAACTTATACAAGCAGGTGAAAAGCGAGTGGCCTGTCATTGATTTAAACTCCTTTATTCATCAGTTGCCAAAGAGTTGCGTCTGTATTGTGCTCCCCTGGAAATTTGTTAGGCCAACATTGTAGAATTTTGAATCCTGAAGTAAGTTGTAATAGAAAAAACTATTTATTACTTTGAAGTGAATGTAAAAGAAGCCCGATTGCATGCACTTAATAGGTTTATACGAAATATTGCAGAGCAGCTAATATTCACAGTCAATGTTTTGAGAAGCTACATGTAAACAGAATTGGGTTTCAACACGAATGAACTATTCCTGTTTGAAACCAGTGTAAAAAGTGTTCTTTAACGCTAGATTTGTGGAAACGAGCTAACATAAAGTAACACGAGAAAACCATGAGTAGGATCCGCTGCTCACTATAGCTAAGCTGACCGAGTACGATAAGCTTCATTCATGACGATGAAACCTGGCTTGGTGTAAGCATACATTTAACAATATGAAAAGTGTGTACACACTACACAGCTTATCTGTTGGACTATGCCCACTGCTCATCAAAAGGGGTGGCAGCACTAATAGAACAGGGGTAGTAGAATATGATTGGAGTTCGAAAAAAGCAAGGTGAGAGAGTCTTTCCTACCAAACTTCTCAGGTCAATATGTGCTAGTGCTGTGCTAGTACAGCCAAAAAACTGCCGGTAGTTGGAAATAAAGATAAGTAGACATTTAAACTTTGTTATTTATACTTTAAAAAAAATTAAAATGTACACTTATACTCGGTCTCGACTCATAAAACAAGGTTTCATCCAGTCATTCGATGATATATGTATATGAAGAATTGTGTCATATTGTTTAGAGCAGCTGACTGATGAATTAACAGCATTCACTTGTTTAATTCATTAGCGAATTAACTGAACATTAAAAGAATAATAACTGTTATTATTTTAATGTTCTTTTAACAACTAAGTGGACATACATGTACAACAACAGGCGAACACTTAGATTTATATATATAAATCATGCAAGAACTAATAGTCAAATTCCTCACTTATCTGTTATATATATATATATCTGTTATACTAGTCGAATGCCTGGCGTTGCTAGGCATTCAGCAAATGCTTTGGCGGTATGAAATAATTACCCAATGAATTTGAGTAACTTACCTGGTAAGCTAGTAAAATCTTTACTATAGTAAGAGCCGCGTGAGAAGCCAGCTTAATAAACGTTAAGTTACATGTAATGATTAAGTGCGCTAGTTAATAATCACAAGCATTTTAGTGAGTATTTTAATTGATGTAATGACTATGACCACGATTAATTCATAGTCATTAATCGTGAACTAAATCTCTGGTTTAAATATATGTATCAGTTATATACAATATATATAGTATACATGCCGTAAAACTAATTTGAATGCCATTTCAAATAAGAGACCACTACAGAAGGGTTGAAAAATACCACCGCTACCCTTTAATTGAACGCCACCTTTCAATTGAACGCCACCTCTATAATAAAAAGTGATCAGTAAAACAGTGTCCATAAAATGGTACTAATAATTACTAAAGCCTGGTTCCCATATACGTCGCAAAGCACCGGTGACAACACTGCAGGCTATTAGCAGTGAAATGGGAACCTACGCGCTGGGTACCGTCGGTAGTTGCTAGCGGCAACGCAAGAGTTTACCGCTGTTCAAATTTTACAAAGAGCCGCAGGCAAAACCTTCCCGAAATGCACTGTTCAGGTGGAGGTCAGCATTAAAAAAACAGCATGGCGAGCAAAAAATTTTATGTCGTTGTTAGCGATGAAGCTTTGTGTGAACATAAGTCGCCGAGCCTAACGTCGCAGGCGTTTTGCTGTGCAATATTACTACCGGAGTCTCCCAATCGATATGGGAACCAGGCTTTATGAATTGGTTACATCAATAACAATTAATTCCTTCGATGTTGATATAATAGTTGCCACGGTTTGAGTGACGGTGTACCTGGGAAGATTGATCGTCAAAGTCATCAGAACTACACCCTGATTAAAAGTCACCAAGGTCTAAAACATATCCATTGTCATCAGAATCATCTGATGACAATGGATTACAATCTGAATTGAAGACTTTAAAGCGTTTTGAGGAACGATGAGAATACTCTTGAGGAACACCATACAACATTATAACATGCATTTTTATGGCGTATTGAAGTCCGTTTGCTAATTCCAAAGCTTTACGATTTTTTTAAACTTAAAAAGTGACACTATTGAAATAATTAATAACTGTATCAGGCTAATATTTTTTCCGTCAAAGTAGTTCCATGTTTAACTTGGTCTGATAATTTGAGGTGTAGTGGGTTACGGTGTTCTTGCCTTAGTGTTGTTTCGATTTACGAAGTGGAATACAAAGTTTTTTCGGTTATGGCATTTTTCCCACCATACAGCATCAACCATATTCTCTTGAAAATTTAAATTTGAACAGCATCGCTCGGTCTTTCTTGTCTAACTATTTAAAAAAGTTTTAGTAAGGTCAGCTAAAAGTTATAGTAGAAGCGAAGCACAAAGCCGGAAACGGACAGGTAATAAAAAATTATAACGATGACAAAATTAAAGTTTAGTTTAGTAAAATATTCAAGCTTAACTCTAAATGTGTGCGTTTAATAAGCTAAATTTATTTAGGCTGAATTCCAAGTTTATGATATGTTACATGGTGTCACAAAAATCTAGCATACCGAATGCATTGCAAGTCTTTCTCACACCGCTGTTAGTCACTGCGTCTGTCTAGAAGATCATAACCACTAAATAGGTAATTATAGTTACTAAACTTACTATGCTACTTTATCACTAACTTTTAGTATGTACAGCATGCATCTAAAAATTAGATGTTTTCTCACCAGGGTTTGCATTAGATAATTACCATAGATTCTTATGTCTTTCCATACGAAATTTTCACCTTACGATTATAACACCAGAACGAATTAATGTCATATGACGGGGGTCCACTGTATATGAAAAACAATTTAGCAGAAATGCTAAAGCCGACCGCATTAATGTCGCTGCACGCGAAGAAGAGTGCAAAATAAAGGCGACGTTAGCATCACTTCGTCCGTTTTACGTGAAATTTATTTTCCCATAATTCAGACAAGCTATTCGAAAAATACAGCGCCACTCTCTATTTAAGCATCAGCTCTCATCAAATGCCAATATACGAGAAGGGTTGAAAAATACAGCGCCATGGCATTCAAATAAATGTTTTATGGTGTGAATATATATATATATATATATAGATACAGTATGTTCCAGAGTTGCATCGTAAGATGAAAATATCGTATCGAGGGGTATAGAAACCCATAGTAATAATTATCTAATGCAAACACCCCCTGGTAAATAGCATCAAAATTTTATATACATACTGTACATAATAGAAACTTGTACCAAAATAATACGTTAACCTTAGTAACTATAATTACCTACAGTAGCTTTAGTGTATTAAGTGGTTATGATCTGCAAGAAAATGTAACATTACAATGTATGTACAACATGCAGTACGTACTGTAGGTAGTTCTTACCTTCGAAACAGACGTATGACATAGACGTTGAATTTAATTTAAATGAATTTAGCCTGCTGAACACATACTTAAAGCTAAGTTTTAGCATGCATTTCAATTAAATTAAACTTAATTTTGACATCGGTTAAAATTTCATCATCTATCTGTTTCGGTTTCACTTTTACTATAACTTACAAACAAATAACGCTGAACTGAGAGAGCATTGTATCTCTTTCAGGCGTTGTGAGAGGTATTTCGGCGGATAGCGCATCAGCATCTTCGTTATTTCGACGTATTCAGCACACCGGCTGACAAATTTTAATTTTGAGAAAAATTTTTCTTGATATCGTATGCCAAAAAAAAATGTATGGCGAGAACGAAAATACTTTGTGTTCCACATTGTAAGCCGAAAAAATCATATAACAGGGACATCGTAACCTGGGGTGGACTGTATATACATATACATATATATTGTCAGCTCAAAAGTATCAAAACAACTATGATGCATGTTGGGATAAACTGGGTAATTGGGCAAGTTGGGCCATGGAGCAAGTTGGGCCAGGCCACATATGCGGCATTGCTGATTGTGTTTGTTTTCTTTAGCTAAGTCACTGAGAACATCTTAGGTGAAGGAAATTTTCTACCATTACTTAGCAAGAAACATTTAGCAGGTGAAAGTTTTATTTGACATTTACTACTATTTCATATCAAACGTAAATGTTACCTGCTATATTGTAGTATATGAGTTTTGTAGAAAAACAGCAGTATGTTTATGTAATTCAGAATGATAAATGGCTAAAATATCACCTTGATTTAGGACATAAAGACTTGCAGCTGCTAAAACCAATATTGAGAATAAGTTCATTTTGTGAAAAAAATACAGTTGTGGTAAGTAGGGTCAACCTTGATGGGGCAAGATGAGTCATTGGCCCAACTTACTCCATAAGCTTTTATTGATCTTGTACTTTTGCTAACATCTCTAAAAGGTAAGAAAATATAAGGTTTTATCAAATACAGTCGATATTGTCTTCACACTCAGTAGCTGAAGTCTTTGCAGCCACTACCAAAGGCACCAATAGAGAAAATCTACTGTATCAATAAGAAAGCTAGCACTGCAGTACTACCTGATACTCCGGAAATGTAACAACTGAAAAAATCCCTAAGAAAATGAAAAATCTGAATACAATCTTATCTTCAAAATCAGATGAAGAAACCTTGACAGACAGCTTGATTAGTTCAGACAGTGATTCACCAGTGTCAGAGACTGATAATGAAGAAGGGAAGAAATCTGTTCAGATAGGAAAGTTCATTTTAGTAAAGTTTGCTAGGAAGCGCAAGGATTTTGTTTATGTTGGAAAGGTAACAGGATGTGAGGGATTGGATTGGCTGGTAGACTTTTACAAAAGGACCCCTCAAGGAACATACGGCTAACCTAAACCGGAAGGCGTGTCACCAGTAGATCCGACCCAGATTAGTCAAATACCAGGTGCGCCGCTATTTACCGTTACAACTACCAGAACGCTAGGAAGTGTAAACTTTGGTGACAGTATGCAGGTAAATATGACAGTATGCAGGTAGATATGACAGTATGCAGGTACATGTAGATATGACATTATGCAGGTAGATATGAAGGACATTCGTGTAGAATTACACTAATAATGCTTTTTACACTTAATAAAGATATGCTATAATATTTCCTTAATAAAATTACTTATGCATAATATTGTATAAACATGTACGCATAATAATTATAAGTGTGAAATATATTTAAGTGTAAATCCAAAATATACTGCAGTTGCAGTTGTAAAGCTTTGTATCATAAAACTGCTCTACTGAATACTTTCTACTTAGACCCAACTTGCCACATCGACTGACTCAACTCGCCCCACAGGTGTGGTAAGTTTGGCCACACAACAAGTTTTCAAACGAGTATTTTGTCAGTTTGAACAAAGATTAACTATTGTGCATTTTCAGTAGAGCACACACACTAACCTATTTATAGGAAAGGTTTTACAATCCTAGAGCTTCCACTGCTGTCATATTTTGCATGAATGTGAATGAAATGAAATGTGAATCTTGCCTTCCCCTCTTATGAAGCAACCGCTGCAAGCAGGACCACACAAACGAAGCAACCAATCACAAAATTGGGTTCTGAGCTAAACTAACCTGTGCCAAAGCTGGGGTGGTTATAGGAGAAGAGATGTTGTTTATGGGAGCAGTCTTAGAAGGTTTACGAGGTGGTGTGATTGATGTATCTTTGGTAGTTGCAGTCTTTCTCAACCTCTTTGGTTTTTTAGCTGGCTTTGGGCTCTCTAATAAATAAACAGAAGCTGTTCAAGAGACGCCTGCAGAGAAGCATTAAATAACCACTTTGTAACGGTTAACATGTTCTAATGTGTAGGTTCATGAATTTTCGTTATCAGCATCGTGCTCTAGATAACACAACAGCTTGTAAGAGTAGAGAAGTGCAAATCACAGCATGTACTACGACTTTCTACTGCAATTACAACCAACAACTGTGCAGAGCTGCTAGGATAAGGCATAGATAAAATGCTGTATGTCACTTGAAAATACCAAAGTAAAAGTACTTAGTGGTGAGATACGCACTCGTGAGACAAAATCGCTCGGAACTAGTGGCACTGTCGGTGTTTGTGGAAAGAACAGGAGACTGGGTAAACTCAGCCATTGCTGGATTCATAACCTGAGTAGGCATGCTGTGGGCCATCATGCAGGTGGGGGCCACCTGATCCGTCTCACTGGCGGGCCAATTAGATAAGCGGTCATTAGGGAGCAGCTGGTAAGGGGTATTGCCATCTACATCTGTTCTTACCGAGTCAGATATAGCTGACACCTGCAAGAGGTACTTGGTGTTGCCTATGACATATCCATATGATTACTACAAGTGTTAGCTAATAAGACACTCGCAGGATGATGGCAACCAACTGACAGCAAAACAACTTTTCATCTGCGTTAAAATATGCTATACCATCTCAATGCTATGTCATCTCAATACTACATGTATGTTATCTCAATACTACATGTATGTCATCTCAATACTACATGTATGTTATCTCAATACTACATGTATGCTATCTCAATACTACATGTATGTTATCTCAATACTACATGTATGTTATCTCAATACTACATGTATGTTATCTCAATACTACATGTATGCTATCTCAATACTACATGTATGTTATCTCAATACTACATGTATGTTATCTCAATACTACATGTATGTTATCTCAATACTACATGTATGCTATCTCAATACTACATGTATGTTATCTCAATACTACACATATGTCATCTCAATACTACATGTATGTTATCTCAATACTACATGTATGTTATCTCAATACTACATGTATGTTATCTCAATACTACATGTATGCTATCTCAATACTACATGTATGTTATCTCAATACTACATGTATGTTATCTCAATACTACATGTATGCTATCTCAATACTACATGTATGTTATCTCAATACTACATGTATGTTATCTCAATACTACATGTATGTTATCTCAATACTACATGTATGCTATCTCAATACTACATGTATGCTATCTCAATACTACATGTATGTTATCTCAATACTACACGTATGTCATCTCAATACTACACGTATGTTATCTCAATACTACACGTATGTTATCTCAATACTACATGTATGTTATCTCAATACTACATGTATGTTATCTCAATACTACATGTATGTTATCTCAATACTACATGTATGTTATCTCAATACTACATGTGTCTGGACATTCGTTGCTACTGACATCTTACTATCTGACTATTTTAACAGTGAGATTTATGACCCCACAAGTTTTAACAGATCTCGTTGCCCAATCAAAATTATTCTCTAAACTATAGCATGTAATGTTATAGTTATAATCCAATACACTTGACTGAAGTTGGAATATAGTGAGTCATGCCATAAAACATCCAAGGCTATAGCATGTCTTCCCTTAGAGGTTACAACCGCTAGTCGGATGCGTATAAAACATGGCAAAAGCTCCCGAATATACAGCTAGACCCACGCTATATATAGAACTGTTAATGTACAAGATACAAGTTGCATCATAAATTTTAAAGGTGTTATTAAACAGACCAACTGAAAATCATACAACTTTCGTATTTTTTTCAGTATATTGGTTTATTTTTTGTGACACGAGAAAATCTGAGCAAACCTCTTACGTAAAAATGTGTTAGTCAACAAGTACTTTGTTAGAATAATTTGGAGAAAGATGAGAATATAAAGCCACATTTGCATGACTAGTCAGTATATACTGTATCTATCAACACTGCTGAGTTATTTGTACAGATATCCTTGCTAGCACACATTGTGTGGACTTGAGACTCATGAGAAGATGGGTACTTTATAGTGACAACAAGTCTTCACTCTAATAAAACCCACCTCGATCCCCTCGCTTAGAGTGTTAGAAAAAAAGATTGCACTGCTTGAAAACCGAACCTAGATATTCAGATTCCCAGCCAAGTGAGCTATCATCTGCACCACCCAACCACCTTCTCATATTTAAGAATAATTGAGAGGATATTCATTACACATGACGATCTCTCACAGCGCACGGGTCTACCGGTGCACTAGTAAGCATAATGCCAATGCTGCCATAAGCCATCGCTTTAAAGCATCGCCCCATTTATAAACTTTCCTTCATGGGAACTCATCTAGACATTTTTCATACCACTGAACTGGGTCATTGGCTGGTAAGATATGCAGGCCTGCATTATGAAGACAAGTTAGGACAACTCCGACTAAGACTTACATTGAGAAAATTAAGAGTGCAGCTATTGATGCCGAGTAGAGTGAAGTTACTCAACAGTGACTCTACCGAACCACTTTCCTACAAACAAGGAAACATTATGCGATGTTTGAACACAGGGCAACAAAGGTGTAACACTGGGTAAATGATTATCAAGATATTCTCTATGATATGTTTACACACCAACAGTAATGTTTAAGTAATTTGATGTCAACTCCACTCCCCAAAAACTTTCCTCTAAATATATAAACATTTATTGTTTGGAACAAGGTTCAGAAGTAACACGACACCAACTATTGCCTCAGAAAGCACTGCGATGCGCTTTAATGCTTCATCATAAAGTTCCCTTTAATCCATGATTAGGTGAAAATCTGGTAATAGTCTTGCTAAATAGAGCCATTTATGTGTCATAACATATAAGGTCATTTGAAGCATCAGTTCTCATGCAACTGATTAAAATGTACATTTATACTCTGCCATGACTCATAAAACAATTTAGGTTTCCACGAGTCATTTGACGACACGACGTATATAAAGAATTTCGCCTTATTGTTTCAAGTGGCTGACCAATGAATTAACAGCATACGATCCTTATACATGTATATAAGTAATGTACATGTACATTATATAACATATATACATATATACATGTATATACTAATAGACCAATTCCTCAGTTATCCTATTGAATGAAGCTAAACTATTGTTGAAGCAGATAAAGGACTGACTCAATTGTATCTCCTTCGATTGTTTCTAAGAATATTTATTTTCAATGAGTTTGTAGAATTCGACATTCCAGCAATGTGTGAGCGGAGTTTGTCGTTCAAGGTCAAATCTCACGTTACTCATCTTTTACTAAACGTTATCAATAGTGTGAATGCACCACTGAAGTGTTCTGCATGTAATGCGAATAAAAATTCTTTATACTAAAAATAGATCCTGATTAACTGAAGCATTTACAAGCTCCGAGACTAGCCTTTTGTAAACAATAATGCATAATTCTTTTCATGCCATAAAGTTACTAATCGAGGCTGTAGTTGTTTTTTGAGTCGTTGTCAAATATGCATTTACATTTTAGCAAGTTACTAGAAAACTGATGCTTCAAATGAAATGAAAGTTAGTGATTCTACATAAAAGACTGCTTAACAATATGATGTTAAAAACACGATGTTAACAACACAGTGTTAACAACACAATATTAACAACACGTTGTTAATAACACGAAATTAACAACATGGTTTTAACCGGTTATTTTGACCTGGCCAAACAGTAACTTTAATGATGATTAGGAGTAAATCTGGCAAGGGCCCAGATTTCCTTCATGTTCAATCAGAAAGTCAGCAGGTAGGTGTGAGGAGACTGGTTCTCAGGAACCAAACAGAGTTTTAAAACCAAATATTTTTAGTGACCTGGCAGAAGGCTTAGGAGGATATGCGTTTGAAGTTTGAATGAAATTGGTCAAAAAATATAGAAACACAGCGTTTATGGGGACTACCAGACGCACACACACAATGACAATGGAGGGTTTGTTAATATAAATGATACAAATAGAGAAATGTCTTTTGAAAATGATTAGTTCTTTGTACATCCAAGTCATTCAAATTACACTTATCCAATGGCCATAATAAGCAACAAGAGTAAACAACTCCCAGCCACATCTACTAAACACGATGATCACAAAATGTCCTTCAACCACTAGTGTGCAGCACACACACCATATGCAACATACCTGAACCCTTATAGAGATCATCTCCCTTGGTACATACTCTTTCTGTCTGAGCAGATACTGAGACCAAGAGAGAATTCTTGCTCGCTCATCAAAAGTACACTGCAGGCTCATTCGGCTGTCCACCAGCACCTGTAGGAGCAGACAGTCCGGCATGAGCGTTGGTGTTCAAACTATCACAAGCCTGCATAGGTTTGGTATGACAGCATTGGCATGGATGGAGCGCGCAAGAATAGTGCATGCCCATAGCAGACTAGTTTAGAATGATGGAATGGACAAGCTTTGAGTAGGCAAGATGGCAGATAGGTTTGAAGTTATGGGTGGACAAGTTTGGAGTGAATAGGGTGGACAAGCTGAAAGTGAACAGAAAAAACAAACAAAAGTGTTGAAGGTAAAACGGCACAACCTACTATTTTATTTACAAAAGACTCTTGTTTGCGGAGAGAATCTAGATGACAGAACATCAACCTTTACTTCTTTACTATATATCATAAAAGACGTGTCCATCCATCTGAAGCCACGCTGAGAGGCTACAAAAAAGACTGTTTTCAACGAGATTCAAACTCGCAACTTTTCACTTGGTAGGCTGACAATCTACCACCTGCGCTAATCAACTGCAACTCTCCACTTGAGAATAACTGTGGAGCTACTTATTACACCCGATGATCTCTCACGGTGCACTACACTGTCAGGGCTGTAATGAAGAGCTGTGATGGTAATGCTACACTACATATAATCAAAGTAAATGAGACGGCTTCAGGTTTCTCTATAGCAGGCAACACGTAACTGTCTTCTTAATAAATCAGTTGGAATAGTCATCAGATTCAAAATATGATGCTGGAATAGTAGCTAGAAGCATAACATCAAAAATTACCATAAAAAATTCAAATGTTCTTTTTCTGTTTTACTAAACTGTGTCTTTTAAAAGCGTGAAAGATGAGTTGGTAAATTCACAATCTCATATTAGCTTTCTCTGCCCATGGGGTGGGGAGTGGTCATTGGCTAAACTGCCTTGCCCATGGGGTGAAGAGTGGTCATTGGCTAAACTGCCTTGCCCATGGGGTGAAGAGTGGTCATTGGCTAAACTGCCTTGCCCATGGGGTGAAGAGTGGTCATTGGCTAAACTGCCTTGCCCATGGGGTGAAGGGTGGTCATTGGCTAAACTGCCTTGCCCATGGGGTGAAGAGTGGTCATTGGCTAAACTGCCTTGCCCATGGGGTGAAGAGTGGTCATTGGCTAAGCTGCCTTGCCCATGGGGTGAAGAGTGGTCATTGGCTAAATTGCCTGTCCAACCCTAAAGTATTTTGCCAGATTCAAATTTATTTCTAAATTCACCAAATTTACAGCAAAGAAATGTGTGGATGAGTCTGTGGTATTTGCCAATATCTCTAAAATTAATTTGCCTAGAAAACGTGGTTTAGAGAGCTTTCACCAGAGTCCATATTATATGTAATTCTAAGATCCCTTTTTTCCAGCTTCCCCTACACGGCATGCAACAATCCCTCTGACACCCTATTTACCCAAGGCACCAACCCATATTTTAGACCTAGACATGCACCATAACAAGTCAAAATGTGCGTACCCTGGCAAATGATGGCTGGAGGTACTGCGTGGTTG
This sequence comes from Watersipora subatra, assembly GCF_963576615.1. Lineage (NCBI taxonomy): Eukaryota > Metazoa > Bryozoa > Gymnolaemata > Cheilostomatida > Watersiporidae > Watersipora > Watersipora subatra. The sequence goes on along the minus strand of NC_088710.1, from coordinate 35,660,321 downwards.
TGAGTACATTGTTACACTCAAGTACTGGGCCTGAGTGTGACAAATACTGCTGACAGTTGCTGAAGGTGAAGTGCATTTCCGTTACTCCGCCATCAAATATTGAGCTAAAATATTGTGGAATCATGGCCCTTCCAATGGCTAAAAACAACAAAAAGTACATGTGTTAGGAAGAGCTAGTACCTTGTAAAAGTCCGAGCTGTACAGGCGTATTAACCTGCAGAACGAGGAGATAAAATTATATCAGATGGTGATAGTGAAATGCTGAACTATAGAGGTAGTCGGATGGATGATCTAACAAATGCTATTACGGCCAACAACCCATGAGGTTTGTCTTATACCTTCTTACAACCTTATATTTTGGCATTTTCAAAGGTGCCCATGAAAAGTCCATTGCCATCGCAAAAAATTAGCAACAATAACCGGTGATGTAATATGCAAAAAAACAAATTTTGACTGGAAACCGAATAGAAATTACAAGTGTGAAGACAGAAATAATCAAATGACCCATTCAAGCTTAGACCAGCTTGCAAGATCACTGGTCTCTCAGTTAGGCACGAGTTGCAGAAGTTCTCACTAGTCTGTTGCAAGACGAGTAAAACAACCTTAAAATCTAAGGCCATGTGATACTTGAAAAGCAACTCGGATGTTTTCACATTTTATCCTAGCGGTTTACCGGATAGCTTCACACTGTTGACCTTTCAATGCGGGGTTGTCTATGATTTCCTATCGTTTGCCTGAATTTTTTCAGCATGAATGCCAGCAAGACCATTTGCACTTGACATATGATCCCCGACCCTAGTCTCATGCGTTACAGCTTTTGTTTTAGCCAACTACATTTTTAAACACCAAATAGTACGCACCGGTTGTTTCAGTAATATTCTACGTGCAGAACTGATATAGAAAATGTTGCCCCACTTTAAAACTTCAGTACCGAGTCTCAGGCTGACACTGACCTTTACAGAGACTTACATTCGTCAACAAACACAGCACCTTGAAGGAATGATCGAATATTAATTATTATTATTGCATCTTTATAGTCTAGTATAATCCTCCAATTGTAATTTCGTTGATGATCTGTCGCTCTGTAGAAATGCAATACTTCTTTTCAAGTACAGTACGTCCCCGAATTATGTCCCTGTTATTCGAATTTTTTGCCTTACGATGTGGAACACAGTGTTTTTTGTCCCTGTTGTACGACATTTGTTTTCGCCATACGACATCAACAGAAATTTATCTCGAAATTCAAATTTGGTCGTCGGTGTGCTGAATACATCGAACTAGGTAACTATAGTTACCAAGGTTAACATATTATGTATTTTGTCCCTAATTTTTAATATGTACAGTACATATATAAAATTTTGATGTTTTTTTACCAGGGGGCGTTTGCATTAGACAACTACAATGAGTTTCTATACCACCCCGTACAAAATTTTCGCTTTACGATGCGAACACTAAAATCGGATGGAGAGAGTCCGCCGTACTACCTAATTACACAAATTTTGCAACTTTGTTATACAGATATATATCACAAAAGATAACTAGTTGTAGCAGGCGACAGAGAACAGAACCAAGCTTATCAAGTTTAAACAATCTTTAGTCAGCCCATAAAACCTTTCTCAGCCGACACCCAACAAAACATTAATATTAAAACAGGAATAAAAAATAACTTTTTAAAGCAGATTTTTAAAAAGCCTTACTGAAATGTTTCTCTCCATCTGTAGGTGTACAGAAGGAGATAAGCATTGTGGCAGTGTCATCAAAAAACTCCATGGCAAAGCCATCCCACCACCACTGACTATTGAAGTCTGGACGCTCCTGCAGTCTTCGATTTATTTCATGTATTTTATGTTCCAAGGAGGGGGCGTACACAGGAGCTGGTGGTCTTGCCATTGGAGAAAGAGCATGCATTCTACAACATAACAAGAACTCAACGAGTTGTTTTTGATAAATAATGTATCTGTTTTCATAAAGCATTCGAATGTGAGCTCACCGCGGGCAACAATTGTATTTTTCACTGTGGCATAAACAAGCTTTATTCAAGCTTTATCGAAAAGTCAAAACCTATTCACTTGCGCTATTTATTTACCTATATATATATTATAATTATAATATACATAATCCTATATATAACATATATGAATATATATGCTACATTCTCTTTAATGTATGACAAAAGGGAATGCAATCAATTCTTATATATTTTATTTCCATTGACCTTAATTACCAATAATGATACCTGTGTTGCATAGATGCAACACAGGTATCATTTATATCTGAAAACAATATGGGTGAGACTGAATCTTTCTCCTGATTCTCATTCTACCCTTATGAGTTGTCTACACTTATCATTTGAATCCAATCTAAGGTTTTGGTATTCTCCCGGATGTCTTAATCAATATAAATAAAAGATTTATGAAGGAATATTTCATGCATCTTGTAAGAGATTTTATGTTCATGCATCTCTCAAAGTCTGTGGCTAGAGTAAAATGCGGCCCAAGTTCTATTGTATTTATGCTCCACGATCTAATCTTTCTATAGCAGAAAGCACGAAGGGTGCATTAAAGCATTTTCCCAAAATAATAAGATACCATAGAATGGCTTTTTTATCTGAATTTCTTGTAAATATCTAAATGTATCCCATCAATTTACTTCGATGCACCTCAGGTAATACATGAATGGGTAGCACAAAAGAGAATCAATGCAATGAATGTACAAGACAATATAGACACTTTGCAAGGTAGGCTATAGTCTAAAATACTATTCTGAGTGGTCAGTGGAAATACAACTTTGAGATACTTGAAACAATTTAACTTACGGTGTTTTGTAACTTTTATGAAGATCCACGATTAAAAATTTAACCAACCTAAAGTCAGAAGGTTAAAACCAAATTTAAAAGCTTTGTCATAATTAATTGCATTATACGGCACAATTAAACAACCATCTGACTAAAAGCCCTATTTTAGTATAAATAAAATATTTTATAACAGGATTCTTTTTAAAGTTTTCAGTTTTTTAAAGTTTTTAGGTCTTTATTGGGCATATTGAGAAACAATTGTGTGACCTAAAATTAAGCATTCTTACGGAGGAGGAACTGGAGAGGCGTACATGTTCCCATGGGCCGTCTGTGCCACATCCATGCCAATGATGCGCCAGCCAGTTCAGACAAAGGTCATTTGGCCATCTTGTAAGTTTACCAACTCACTACAATATCAAGCAAAACTTCTTTAGACTGCAACAACACCGAGCTATTTAGTGACGATACGAGATCTTAAAAATATTTGGCAATTTTAGCTTAAAACTGCAACGATTAATTTAGAAAATATGAACTGTTGATAATGAAAAAAAATAATACTCTTTTTGCTTTTTAAAGATTTTCAAAAAGTGTGCAACTGTAATGAATACGATCTTTTCTAAAAATTGTAACGGTACCAGCGCATTGGCTCACATACGAGAGCCAGATTATTCGACAAACCTACTTATTTGTAAAGCAAAAGCAACTATTTGGTGAGATACGTTAACTACACCAAAGGTTAATGAAGAGGAAAATTGCCTAGATTTTGCAAACCTCGAGTAACAGTTACATTGTAGGTGTGTTGTTAATGAAATTAGAAGTCAATTACACAAAGCAATAGGTTTACAACATCTACGAAGAGGAAAATAAGTATGTACTACAACAAAAAATTGATACAAACAATATTCCAATTTTAATTACGATCGTAGCGATGTACCCACACATTGAGACAATTGCAAGCAAGCTAACAGTTTAGGACATAATGAAGCCAAAAACACTTTGCGTTTATAATTTTATTTGCGTGGTCTTTAGCAACGCACTAGCATTTATGTTGAGTAGCAAATAATACACATTCTACCTGCAATCTTTTATCTGATGCATACATTGATTAGACATAGATATGAAAGAAACGTGAAAACACAAAACGTCTATGCACCACCAACCTAAGCTAATTCGGAGATTCGCAGAATGACTAAAATCAGCTGATTGATTGGTTGTTTGAGGCGCGCCTTACAAAAGTAAGAGACTTGCATAAAAGTGAAACCGAAGGGTAACAAAATAGTTTGCTCAAGCCCGTCACATTAGCTCAACTTGAGTAATATTCTCTGATCGAAGCACCTATTTGGTGTGACGCTTTATCACTTTTATTACTTGCAGCCCCTCTGCATTGCAACGATTTATGAACGCCTAAGGTAATTGTAGCAAGCGTCAAGCACTGCTCAGTTTCATGTTTTAGCGTAGTAGACAAAATGTGGAATTATGTGAGCATACCTGCCAACTCTCACTTATTGGGTGTGAGACTCACGCAATTGCCTCACCTCATGCTTCACGCGTGTCACGCCATTGCCCCTTTTACCTAAGAAAACCTGTTTTTTTGCCCCAATCTTCCAGTAGTAGTCATATACTTACTACTAATAAACAACTATGTATAAACCTATTTGTGGCATTCTCATCTATTAATAACCTCCTCGACATGTGGTTACTGGTTTCCATATGGAGTTATATTATCTTCCGCTGTGGTGTTTTTATATGCTATGAAAATTTACCCCACTTATCAAATCCTCGCATTTTTATTGCCCCCAAAATAGACTCTCACTCCTTTCTCCACTCCAGGGTTGGCAGGTCTGTATGTGAGACTACATTCAATGTCGCCAACTAACTCCTACTCTTAGCCAAAAGGTGCATGTCGTTCTGCTGTCTTGCTCAATCTCTTCAACTCCTCTTTATTTCGTTCTACCCTATGATGCTACGCATTAACACTGCGTTTCTCCCAAATGTTCAAGGTGCCACATGTTAGGTATATAGCTTCAAGTTAATGCTGCAGGTTCAAGCATGGGATACAAATGACCATGGCGCTAATAAAAACAAAGGTAGTTTTCAAGCTAATTTGGCAATTTGATTGGATTCAGCACATCAGTTTAACCCGTCTATGTTTGTAACCCCAACCTTGATGCCTTACCCAATATAGTTTGATTTGACAGCGGCAAACAGGAGTGTGCAACAATTTTATTCACTGTTTATTGTGGTTTATCAAACACTCAGTAAGCAACAGATCACTAGTACTTTTATTTAAATCTAAAACGCAACTGAATAGTCCATGTACATAGTCTAACACAAAGTCATTGCATCAAGCATGATGTAATGTAAGCATTGCAATAGGCTGTACATACTACATACTATGTAGGCAATACATTCTACATTTATTTCAGCATGTGTACTGGCAGTATGAACTTGAGCTCCATTGTAACTTAAAATTATACCATTATTGTAAAATAGAACTTCTATTGTGGTTGATAACTGTTGCTGTTGGCTTCTTCACATCATTTCTAACAATAAGAACTTGTTTCAGTCATTGTAGGGGACATCTTCGTTGTACCTGATGTCTTTTGTTGTGTTGCATCACTTGTCTGTTTGAATTGCATCTTTTTGTTTAGGGACCTTTACTCATGTACAGAACAGCCCTTATAAATGCACATTGAATTTAGGTCCTGGTTGTAAAGTAGTTGATCAAAGGAATAGCCAATAGGACATACTCCAAAAGACTTTTTTTGCTGCACATGTTTCACTTTCTTACTGCTCAATTAGTTTCCTCATGTTAGTTTAGAAGCTAGGATTTCTTTGATTTTATTAGGATTCCACCTTTGTCAATAATGTATCCAAAATTTCAACCAATTCTATATTAGATTCACATTTTTCTGGAGTAAATGTGACATTAACTGCTAACAGTGTTCCAGAATTCTATCACCTAGGTTGCGCTTTTTTCTGGTAAATTATATACCGATCTGTAATCTATCTATAGTGTAATTAGGCTTGAATATTAAGTGCTGTATTTCCTTACACATGTTTGCATTACGTGTTATGTTTGTCCTTGACATTGGGAGTCATTCTGGGCGCAAGTGAAGTAAAATAAACTGCCAATAAAACTACAATTCTTCTGTCTGTAGCCACTGAAGATCTAAAGACAATAACACTACATTATTGACCTGACAAACTACACTCTCGACTCTGACAATAATTTTCTACATTGGTCATTGAAAGATCTCTTGATTTCAGGAAATGCCAAACAGAAGCCATTTACAGTAACACTGGCTAAATGGGGTAATAAAACCCATACAGTTCTAGGAAGTCCGACCAAATCATCTGAATATATCCAGAAATGGCGTCCATCTTGCTATAACTAACATTCTTTAACCCACTTAGAGTTTTTTCTCTAGTATTCAAGGTATAGAACTCTTTTTAAACGGAGTAATTCAATGTGCTTTAGAGACAAAGCTTTTCACTGTTCTCAGGAATTACCATACAAAATGCTCGTCATTCTGTGGGAATTTCATTTTTTCCATTACCCTTAAAGCCTACAGTCTTCGTAGTTCCTTCTGTAGCTGAGCACGTCTTTCCATCACCATCTTTTCTCGGCATAAATTAGGCCTCAAGGATGCGTCATCTGTTGATTGCATCTCTTCCAAACCCTAAAAAATTGTGGATACTTTTGGATAAGGAGTCTGAAGCTAACTCATCTGTGAACTATTATCAGCTGAACCTCGGCTATTGTCGGTTTAGCCAGAAGTTGTGTCACTACATTTTCTTCTACATCATTCTATTTCTCAGCCACCTTCCTTCTAAATGTCATGGTCACCTTCGCAGTTTCATTTACGTTCGCCACCCAACTTTTTGACAATCAAACGTCTATGTTAAACTGTTAGATAGTAACCTTGCCATGTTTTATCATAACAAATTATTCCTTCCATTTATTATGTTTTAATTGGTTTAAAATAATTGCCAAGCATTTGAATTGTGTTTTCTAGAGTTTTTCTCTGATCCTTCCATCACCTCATCAAAATTGAACTATTTGTAACATAGTTCTCCCACTCCCATCTGTGTCAACACGTTAAATAATGGTTTTGCTCCAGATGTCTTAGATATCTGTGGCTAGTTGGTAGATCTTGGACAGCATTTTAAAATTTGCATCAGATGTCAAGCTACTGCCAGAGACGTCAACTCTAACATCTCTAATAGCAAAGCTAACATCTTTTACAATCAGTTTAGTCCTCAGCCATCTGGCTAGATGCTGTTAGAGTTTAATAATAACTGAAATGTTCAGCAAAGGATTATTAAAAAATGAAATACAGATTATTAAAAGTTCTTTTCCGTCAGACTAAAGCATCATGCATAGCCATCTGTAGGCAAATTCTGACACCGTGTGATACTGTGCTCAAAATCACGGAAAATCTCCTGCCTTTGGTTATAAGTTGTTTTCTAGCTAACTGCTTGCCATTCTTCTCCCTTGTGCCTTATGCGATGTCTTCAGTACTTCCCTATTCCATTCTACTTCATGCTGTCATATCAGAGATTGTCAACTAAGCGTTTGGTAGCTTCTGTTAGGTCATAAGAGTCAGCGTCAAGCTCTTTCTGTTTTCAGGCTATATAAAAAATCAAATAGAACTTGTTACATCTGTAAGGGGTTTGGGGTTTGATTTATCAACATTAAACTTGCTCTGTCTTCAATGGCAACTGCACAAGTACTCATCTAATGATGTAGTACTTATTGACACTTCAAATCATTATTTCTGTTCAACCTAAAAATCATGCAGCTGCATATATATCTTGTATCTATGCTGTGGGCTGCAGAATGTTAGCAGGTTCTGCAATGCCGATATATTGTAACAGATTCTATCTGGTGTAGGTGTTCTCTATGGATGTGTGAACTGATTTGTGATTATTTTTGCGTTCTCTTTAGCTTATAATACAGTTCGTCGGCTCTGCAATTTACATGGTCTTTTATTTTGATGCAGTTTTTGTCTATGAGAGGGAGATGTAGATAATCTTAGTTGCTATTTTCAGCTGGTAGAACTAACATGAGGGTTGACATTCAGTTAGTCATGGTGGGGGTGGACAAGTCCTGGAGGAGACTACATTTTTTTAAAAGCCTGCTAAACTCAGCAATAACCAGCTAGATTCTAGATTTTTCCATTCAAGGCATCTTTTATCAGACTGATGAGCAGACATTTAACCAACTCTGTCGAGTCAAACTGTCAAATGCATAAGTTGCTATACACAAATTCAATATTGTAAACTAGTATAAACTATATCTACATTATATGCTATATGGTTCTATTACAGTGATTATGTCTATCACACTAAGGAAGGCATTATAAATACTATAATTGATGTATGCATTCGTGGCGAGATTGAGTTAGAGGGAGGCAGTACTGAATTTCAAAATGGTAATTTTTATTACATCTTTTCTTAATCATTCTTTGTTGAGTTTATCTGTTCTCTGAATGTTTTTTTCCTTTTTTGTTGTTATTTTCATGCAAGTAGAATGATGGTTGCCAAGTAATTTTGCATAAATCTTTTTAGGTTAGCTGCTGTTTGCTGACTAAAGAAAGCACTTGCCTCACTAGTACTAAGTTTTTAGGTCAGCGACACGCTGTTCCACAATCTCAGAACATTACACAGAGATTATGCTCAAGCTAATTTTTAAAATGAAATTTGAAACCACTGAGCTACCACTTTACTAAGCAGTTTTTCTGGTGTTTTAGAGGAAGAGTCTTGCTCCTAGTTTCGCAGGTAAAAGATTGCTACCTTCTGAAGAAAATGTTAGTGGTGAACAGGTATTTGGCTTATTTTTCCTTATGTTAAAATTAGTATCATAAACTTATGATATTCAATGTAGTATCTTTCCTTCATGTGCATGTATATATAATGTGCTTTGAGCAATGCCATTCAATTCTCTCCTTGGAGATTTTTAAAGTGCTAATGTAATAATGTGCTAATGTTAAGATGTGTAATAAAACGAGATATCGATAAAATTAAATTATAATTTTATGCTGAAATCTATCATCTCATTGTAGAACAAAAGGGTGAGAGGTCTCACTCTAGTTAAACCTTTTATGTCTCCTTACAAAAGACCTCTTCGACCTGTGAACTGCTTGTCACCTTCCATCATGAGCAGTTCAAAGACAAAGCATGGCGAAGACACTTCCAAAGATACATATGTTAGTAGCACAGATATACGAGATGCATGCAGCTAGAATAGTGGCATTTGCAATACAGAGAATGGCCGAATATATTTTCCAACTGTTGTTTGTTTTAGGAGGATCTGATAAGGAAGATTTTGTCAAAGCCATTTAAAATTCCCATTCCTAATTACAATGGGCCAGTCTATACCAAGGCATTGGGAATCAGACGCCAGGGGGGTAAAAGAGCTCTTCACGATCCTGCTGAGGAAGGAGCACTCATTCTTTACCATCCAAAGGAATTGCGTGCTCATGAGCAGCTCACAATCAGGTCTCTGGCTTCCAAAGTTCTCGTAATATTACTTGATGGCGTTGTCTCAAGTTTTTAGCAGTTATTGCTGCGATAATATTATATCAACGAAATTTCTTTTCTACTAAGATATTTTTTATTGCTTTATCAATTTTTATGAAAAAATGTAAAAAAGTGATAATTCTAAGCTTGCCGTAGACTGCCAGCCTAAAAAAAGATGATATATTTTACAGTTAAATCTCAACATACATAATTAAACCACCTGGATATTCGCTTTGCGTGTAAAAACTTGTATGCTGGAACAAACAATCTTATAAGAATACATTGTATTTTGTATAATTTGATCCACATCTCAAACAGATAGTGATAAATACTACATATTATTACATAGAACATTAAACAAGCTAGTAATATACATCTACAAGCTAGTAATGTACAACTACATACTAGTAATATACAACTACAAATTAGTAATATACATCTACATGCTAGTAGTATACATCTACATGCTAGTAATATACAACTACATGCTAGTAATATATGACTACATGCTAGTAATATACAACTACATGCTAGTAATATACGACTACATGCTAGTAATATACAGCTACATGGTAGTATCATACATCTACATGCTAGTAATATACATCTGCATGTTAGTACTATACATCTACATGTTAGTAATATACATCTACATGCTAGTAATATACAAATACTTGCTAGTAATATACGACTACATGTTAGTTATATACAACTACACGTAAAAGCCTAAATTATATACAAAAACTAAAGAAATAAACTAGTAATAAATAAAAAAATTGTTTTTCTCATAGTTTTACATTAAAAACAGGCGAATTGAAGGGTAGTCTTGGTGATATAGGAGACAGACTTAGGTAGAGGTGGGGATAGATATATGGAGCTAGTCTAACTTATATAATGCAGTCCTTAAATTAACACAACTTATTTTTGTTTATACATCAAGTAATTTTGTACTTTTATCTGATTATCATGTCCAGTCTTTCCTGTCACTAGTTTTTTTACACTTTAATTTTTTTTTCATGTTCAGTAGACGCCTTTAGATTTTTGTTAAAGTTTGTATCCGAAGATCCCGGCTCATGTTTTATTTGTTGCTTTAATTTTGTTGCAAGTTTGTCCTTCCTTTTCCACCACTATGACTCACATTAGTCTTGGTATCCATGTTTGTAAAATGAAACAAGAAAGGTAGGAAGCACCATTAAATATTGATCAATCAACTTCAAACTAAACTATGTGAAGAAGCATACAAATGTTTAATTCAGAACATTGCCATGTTTCGAGAAATTTTGAACAATAAATGCTAAAACTTACTTGCACTCCATTTTTTTCAATCAGTTTCTACAGATATTCAGTTTTAGGTCTGCGAGTATTTATTCAAAGATTAAGGTTTGTAGGTAGTATTCACTTACTAAATAAAGTTAGCAAGTCTACCTTCCACCTCAGTATCTGGACAAACTCGTGTCAAATAAATTATATACCATCAGGATCATGCGCCGTTGTCCATAGAAGCTACTCACAAAGTTGCTAAGGTTGTAACATTGATCTTTATTTTACTACAGTGACAATGACCTTGAAGTGCATGTCGTCGTGGACCCGGTCCTCTCTAATGTGCTTCGTCCTCACCAGCGAGAGGGTGTAAAGTTTATGTACGACTGCGTAACAGGGGTAATATTATAATTAGTGTCTCTGTATAAACTCCTGAACGAGCATCCTAGTGTCTGCTCTTTGAAAATTTGATTGGCTAGGGCGCTGCTTTATTACTAAAAAATGGCATGGTAAAATTTGAAATATTTTTGTAAATAAGGGTATTTTTGTTAGATATTAAACTAAACCCTGAGTTAACAGGTTCATTCTTTTACTTTTTTTAATTTTTTAATATAAACAAAGTTTTCAAAAAAGTCATTTCACTGGCTATCATTCAGTCACAACTTAACCAATATTGAGCACATCTTGTGAGATCAGACTATAACTTCTGTTGTAACTATTAAACTGTAAATTGCTGTCTGTTATCTACTGATAGTTCAGTGCTATCACAGCTAATGTAAAGAAGTAACAATGTTCTATATATAGTAGTTATTATGTAACAAGTTGAATAAAGCGAATTTGTAGTTTTTATGGTATTGTGTTGATCTGGAGACCTATCAGGCTTGATTTGGTATCTGAGCAGATTCTGAATGGTTCGATTTGGTATCCTAAACAGTGTTGATGTACTTCTCTCGCTAAGATTGTAAGTTTAGTGTTAAAGTTTAGTGTCGTTTATATACTGTGTAGGCTAGTGCTGGACACTGTAATAAAACTCGTTGAACTTGCAGGTTTATCTTTTCTCGAGTCTCAGGTAATAGAAATTTTGAGCATTTCGATATTGCGGGTTCAGTTTTTACTTACGAGTTCTGGTTTTAGTACACCGATCAGTCGAGTAGAGTGAACAAAAACTCGGTCTATTGCGCCCTGTCCTCTAAGCACTGTTTAACAACTCACCTATTTACGGTGCAAGCACGAATATCGGTCGATAGTAAAAATAATAAATAAATTGAATAGAGCTATAATTGCGTTGTAAATTTTAAGATGTCTGATGTTTAAAAATTTTAGACATAAAACGTGTATTAACAAACCCGATACCCGAAAAACCCATTGGCCAAGAAGTACTCGTGCCCAGCACTAGTGTAGGCCATGCTTAGTATTCTATGTCATTGATAGACTATAATATTTGGTGTCATTATATTACACATTCATTATTAGCAGACGGGTTAACAGCCAATTGTAGGAAATGTTTTATAACCTGTTGAGAAATGCCTGCATGGTAACCTGAAATAACAGATTAATGTTTAATGGTTTAAGTTATTTTTAATATGCTAGAGTTTGTTTCATTTTACTGTAGGCTCAAATAGCTGATAACCATGGCAGCATAATGGCCGACGAAATGGGACTGGGAAAGACATTGCAGTGCATAACACTCCTATGGACAGTATTGGTATGTACAACTGATGCTGTTAACTTTATATTGGGAAGTTTCTGGTATGTTAATGAATGAATGATACAAGAATTGCTTAAATAAATTTCCATGCAGCAATAACTTATATTATCTGATTTTTAGTAAGACAATACTTTGATTTGACTTCCGTATCACTAAAATTACATGTGTTATGTTAGCTTCACTCACTACCAACTATATATTTTTATGGCTGACTACAGAGCCGTTTGAATCTTATTTACTCGCTTAATTTATACTTCAATGTTCAGTAGAACTTAATTTATACTTCAATGTTCAGTAAAACTTAAAGCTTTAAATTTTTAATATATAAACAAGATTATTCAATTTTTTCATAACGTATTTAATTTAAAGGTAGCTAGCAACTGATGCGTAATATCTTGATTAACAATACAATTTGACAGTTATTTCTAAGATTTTAGTAATCATAGACATTGCAAGATTTATGAGGGGATCCATTAAATGGTTTTTACTGAAAGATTAATTAATGTTACCGTATTTTCTGGGTGAATCGCTGTGGATAATAAGAAAGTTGTCCGCTTTCTGTAAGTACTTGGCTCGTACCTCTGTCCTATCATCAATTCTAATGTTTAAGATCAAAACCCTTGTCTGGTTCTTCATCCTACACCTTAAAGGTTGACTTGCAACAAAATTCACATTACAGTTATTTGGTATCAAAAGATTCACCATGTCTTACTCTGTTGTGTTGTAGGTGCAAAATATGTGGAAATGTGATTACAAGCTCTTAAAAGCTCAAAAACGAAAAGCCGCTGTAGATTGGAATCTCTTTATTTTGATGACGTAGCCACAAAATTTGGTTATCGTCTTGTCACGTATGTTTTCACGTGAATAGAAAGGCCAATAAAAAGCTCAATATAAAACTTATCGTAGCACTAGTTTATGACAAACACTTCGGGTTTTACCGAAGACCCCGTATCAAATATAGATGCTCGCAACTTTACAGTTTTGTTGCGGCCTGGTCTAATCGGCAAGTCGTCATCTGATCATGTGACCCAATACTTCGCAAAGAATTTTCGCAGCACTTTTCGATTATCACAGGTGACCAACAGGCTCGTCATGATTATCAGACATTGATATGTACTCCTTCGAGGTAAGGTTAAAAAGTTAAATGAATTTTTTAGCTTTTAAGAGTTTGTAATCACATTTCCACATATTTTGCACTTACAACACAACAGAGTAAGACATAGTGAATCTTATGATACCAAATAACTGTAATGTGAATTTTGTTGCAAGTCAACCTATAACATAATATGAACAGGTGTCACCGATGTGTCAAACATGACCAGTACTTCTGCTTGTTTTATCCCTTAAGATGAACTTGCGCACAATTTTTGGTAAATGTTATTAGAAAGTATCGGTATTTTTCTATCATTTCCGATTGTTTACGATGTTTGAGGTGATCTGAATGCCAAGATATTTTAAGATTAAAATCAATGAAACATGCTTGTAATTAAAATGCTCAGTTTTAATTAAACCCTAAACTCTTATGATCAACATTTTTAAGAAAGCTATTATAGAATCTTTGGATGAGGTTTGGATAGGGACATCATCAGTATCCCTTTATAGATATTAAAATCAACAATGGAATTGTATGTGGGTGACCTGTGCCAGATGACTTACATCTTTTAAAAATATCCTGTGTACGCTTTGTTTGAAGTGTTAGCGGTTAAAATAAATGCACCACTGGTATGATATACAGATTGTTAAGTTGAAATTATGCTCACCATGAAGTAGAACCGTCTTATCTAGAGTCATTAAATATTAGTTGAGTAAGTAGTTGATATAAGTAGAAGGGTAGTTCATCCAACTATTGCTGCCGAAAAGGATAAATTCCCAGAATTCAACATGAACTCTGCAGTAACCTCAATGTGTTTCTACATTCTAACATTATTATAATTAGGTGTCCTAACATGGATGTCATATTATGTTATGTTTTTATGCTTTTTTTATGTTATTATGTTATGCGATGTCATATTATTATATGTTAGGTGTCTTAACATATTATGTCAGAGTTCATAATAGGTGTCCTAACTGAATGGAAAAATTTGAATCTTATTCATAATGTCAGAAACATTTCATATTTTATTGCAGAAACAGAGTCCGTCTGGTTCGCCCCTAATAGACAAAGCACTAGTAGTGTGCCCATCTAGTCTTGTAAAGGTAAAGCATGAGCGTTCTACCCACTTCTTTTATCACCATTCAATGCTCGCATATTTATATCATTGATCTATTTGTGGTAAAATAAATATAGTATTTTATTTTATACACTCATACCTCGACATGCGACCTTAATGCGTTCCGGGACCGAGCTCCTATGTCAATTTTTTCGTATCTCAAAACAATATTTCCTATATAAAAAACTAAATACTAATTGATTCGCTCCCACCCTCTGAAAAAACCACTTAAAAACAGGATATTACAACGGAAAAATGTGTTTTTACTTGTCTTTCTTCACCACCTATGGCTCACAAAGTAACAAATATAGTGGTTAAGATCTGCAATAAAATGTAACATTATTATACATGTATAGTACATACTGTATGGAGTTTTTACCTTTCAAACAGACAACAGCAGCTAGTGGTGTACCAGCAGAGGTGTGAGAGAGACTTGACAGCATCGCATTTCCCATTATGCCTCGCGTTCCCTATAACTTTTAGCCAACCGTTTAACAACTTATTCAAACTGATTTGAAGAGAAAGCTTAAGCGATGCTGTTTTTGAAAGCAGCCTCTCACATACTTGACCATATAGTGACTATTGAGAACTGGCTCGCATGGATGGAAGAAACTTGCTCCAAATTCTGTTTGTCTCTCAATTTTCTTGTATATTGGGCACTCGTATGTCGAGGTATGACTGTACATAGTCAGGCGTGTGTCAACTATGGGAATTAACGGGAACAATAACTGGTTAATGACAATAGCTATTTCACCTCTAAGTTGACCTCCTTGTTCAGTACAGCTAATAAAGAAGTTGGCTTGTAATTTTTGTAAAAGTATGACTTGGTTTTGTCTAGTAGAGTTTCATAAAATTATTGCGGGTCATTATGTGACAGTCAGTGACCAGTCTACAAGGACCGCTAGCTGTAATCTAGAAATTGGGTTTGAGATTGGTTTACCAATCCTTCAGCATTTCTATAAATGCTACAGCTCCTCAACATCTCAACTATAAACATGCTGCTACGGCTGTATGCCTGATTGCCCTTATGGAACTTTTGAATGTAAATGGCTAACTCCAGAGTTGATTAGTGAAAATTTTATTATCCAGCAAACAGATTTGATCCGAAAATGTTAGCGGTTGTAGTATTCTGAGATGGTATCTTACAACATCTTTGTCGAAGAAATTGAAAAATTGGTTGAGTGCCAGAGACGCCTAAAACTGGTCTTGTTTTTTTGCATAAAATCTTGTTTCATTTGAATTGATAAAAATACTCACTGAAGATACGAATTGTCAGTCGAGTTGAGGGAGAGGACAAATGTTGCGCAGTTTAAATATTAAATTTGTTATCCTTTGGTTTACTTCTGGTATCTCCGGTTCATTCAGGCTGCCTTTAGTATAATGTAGATGAGCACAGTTTTTTCATTTGTAGAACTGGCATAATGAGATCAGCAAATGGTTGGGTCAAAAAGTCGCAGCCCTCGCCATAGATAGTGGCACAAAAGAGAAAATAGACAAGGATTTAGGTGAGGATTTTATGGCTTTCACCTTTCTTCTCTGATAGTAACTATACAATTAGGAATTATAGTTTTCTCCGGTAGTATCACTGACCTGAGGGTAAGTTTCTGCTATAGACCTTGTCACACTGGTCTCTACTTGACAGTTGGCCTGACAACTAACACTGAGAAGCCATATTATATGGTTGGCTACATTTAGCTTAGTTAACACACACTAGCATACTATACACATTAGCGTACTATACGCATTAGCGTACTACACGCATTAGCGTACTACACGCATTAGCGTACTACACGCATTAGCGTACTACACGCATTAGCGTACTACACGCATTAGCGTACTACACGCATTAGCGTACTACACGCATTAGCGTACTACACACATTAGCATACTATACGCATTAGCGTACTATACGCATTAGCGTACTACACACATTAGCGTACTATACACATTAGCGTACTATACACATTAGCGTACTATACACATTAGCGTACTATACACATTAGCGTACTATACACATTAGCGTACTACACGCATTAGCGTACTACACACATTAGCGTACTACACGCATTAGCGTACTATACACATTAGCGTACTACACGCATTAGCGTACTACACGCATTAGCATACTATACACGCTCACCAATAAGGTTTAATCAGATGTTACACTAAACTTAATTCTAATTATGTTTTATTTTTCTGTTTTTTCTACTTTTCTGTTTTTTTCTTGGCTATTTTGACCTCGTGTTTGACTCTCTTTCACCTTCACTTTCAGCTTTTTTAAAACTTCGGACTGTTTTAACGGGAAAGACCGAGCGATGCTGTTTTTGTAAGCCGCATCTCGCATACTCGGCCACCTAGCGGCCGTATCAGGAACCGTCTTGTATGTTTGTATCTCAAATTTGTCTCGTATCTCAAGGCAAAAACTTGCTTGAAATTTTCCTCATATCTCAATTTTTTCATATGCTGGGCCCTTGTATGTCAAGGTATATTAATATGGCTCTAGTGATGTTGATTCAGCTTTTTGCTACCGAAGGCCTAAATGACTATTGACGATTGGAACCCTACTGTTTTCTATGTTTTGGTCAATTTTGAACCATTCAAGGTCGAAGATATGCGTAAAGCTATCCAAGTTAGGGTGAGTAAAACATTGCACCACATATGTGTGCAATGAGTACTTTGAGAAGGGTCACCATGTTACATGGGTTCGCTTACTGTGATGGTTCGCACTCTACTATTGATCATAATTGGACTTTTGTTCTCCTCCTGTTATTTAATGTATACTGATTGTAGTAGATTGTGTAGTAGATAGTCAGGTCATAGTATCTGGTTGTTTTCTGGTAATCATGGAGCTGATAGTCA
This sequence comes from Watersipora subatra, assembly GCF_963576615.1. Classification (NCBI taxonomy): domain Eukaryota; kingdom Metazoa; phylum Bryozoa; class Gymnolaemata; order Cheilostomatida; family Watersiporidae; genus Watersipora; species Watersipora subatra. The sequence goes on along the minus strand of NC_088710.1, from coordinate 35,642,965 downwards.
GGTCATAGTATCTGGTTGTTTTCTGGTAATCATGGAGCTGATAGTCAGGTCATAGTATCTGGTTGTTATCTAGTAATCATGGAGCTGATAGTCAGGTCATAGTATCTGGTATTTATCTAATGATAATGGTAGCTATAACCTTTGGAAAATTTTGGGCTATATGCTGTCTGGTGGAGGCTCACTCTAGCGTCTGTAGGAATGGGGTGTTGCCAAGAAGGGAGTAGTCTTTCCTGTATACAAATGCTGAATGCTTGATGTTGTCTACTTTAAGTTGCATTTCACTGTTTAATCTAATTGTTTTGTTGTTACAGCTTGTGTTGAGTCTCAAAATGCATCTCTTACAGCTGGGTTCATGCATAACTATGGCCGCCGTCACCCGACTCCCATACTTATCATATCTTATGAGACTCTCCGTCTTCATATAGATCAGCTCAACAGGGGACCAATAGGTATCATGTTCTGTGATGAGGTGAGTTTTTCAGCACTTCTGAATGCAATATTGTATTTTGGTTGTGCCAATAGACATTTTAACGGCTAACTCCTAATTTCCTTATTGTGGTCTGGCAATTCTCTATTCAATGGTTATGTATATAAACACAAACCCCTTCCCTCTGTAGAACCCACATCTGAGATTACTGATCTACAGTTCCCGCATACAAACTTATTTCAATCCATGATTTGCATTATTATGTTAAAAGCATTAAATGTAAATGTTTTTATAAGCATATATGCTATAATTCGTTTAACTTGTTCCACAACTCAACCACCTAGTGGAACTTCTTGATACTGTAAATGATCACACATATCATCAAGATAATTGTATTATATATTCTATGATATTTAAAGAACTAAATTATATGTAAATGATAAATTATTTGGGTACTAGTCCATGAGAAAAGTCTTCATTGCTACTTTACGTTTGAGAATAAACCTGTCGTGATGTGAATAAGTGACTGAACCTGTTGGCTGGACAAATTTTCAAGTTTGGCAGTAGAGTTGGTGATAGAGATTCACTGCAAAGGGATCGTTCTTCAATTTAGACTGTGCAAAGTTTAAACTAATGTAGCTTATGTATTTTTGTTAATGTCGAGTTATTTTGTATTTTCTTTATAATTCTTACTAGATTGTTCATATACAAGACTGATACTCTTTGGGAAACTTTGACAAATGTATATCAGAATATCTTTGGTTGTCAAGTACTTGCTCAAATTCTATATCAGGTTGAAGATTCAGATGTTGAGGTGATTGTAAGCAGACCTTTGACTGGTAACTAATAGTTTTTAAATACAAAGCAAATAAAAATTAAAAGTTATACTTTAGGTTTTAACTGATTTAAAAATATACAACTAGCTCAGCAAGTCTGCAACACTTCAGTATTTTATCTGCCAGAAAGACAGCAAGGGAAGATTTTCTTTCATCCTAGATTAAAAGATGTAAAGTTTTTACTATATTGATATGTTAAAATGAAATACCATTTTTAATAAGAATTTAACTACTTATGAAAGATAATATTGTTGGCATAGCTTGCTGAACATTTGCACTGTTGCGGCACAGTCGTCTCCCACCACCCTCTCTAAAACTAAACTAGCTAATGTTACGAGAAACTTTTATTCAAACTTCCAAAAACTCAATTTATACATTATAGAGGTGTGTTTTGGTTCGCAATTAAGTTATTCTACAAAATCATTGATAATATCATATCGCTGCCTCACATCAGTTTGTCATTACCAATGTCTTATTACTAGTATTTCTTTGTTAGCATAAGTCATTACTAGATATTCGCTTCATTATTTGTGTCACAGGCTAAAGAGCAGTTGTACTATGAGTCATTACTAAATATTTGTTTCATTTGTAGGGGCACAGGCTAAAGAATAGTGAGAACCAGACATATACTGCACTTAACTCTCTCCAATGCAAGAGAAGACTACTTCTCTCTGGCACTCCTATCCAAAATGATTTGCTTGAGTATTTTAGTCTGCTCAACTTTGTCAATCCTGGCCTTCTAGGTTGGTCTAATCTCACTGGGCCATTCTATGTTACTCTCTGTTTGCTCTATGCATTGCTTCTAGGTGGGTCTAATCTCACTGGGCCATTCTATGTTACTCTCTGTTTACTCTATGCATTGCTTCTAGGTTGGTTTAATCTCACTGGGTCATTCTATGTTACTCTCTGTTTGCTCTATGCATTGCTTCTAGGTTTGTCTAATCTCACTGGGCCATTCTATGGTACTCTCTGTTTGCTCTATGCATTGCTTCTAGGTTTGTCTAATCTCACTGGGCCATTCTATGGTACTCTCTGTTTGCTCTATGCATTGCTTCTAGGTTGGTCTAATCTCACTGGGCCATTCTATGTTACTCTCTGTTTACTCTATGCATTGCTTCTAGGTTGGTCTAATCTCACTGGGCCATTCTATGTTACTCTCTGCTTGCTCTATGCATTGCTTCTAGGTTTGTCTAATCTCACTGTGCCATTCTATCGTACTCTCTGTTTGCTCTATGCATTGCTTCTAGGTTGGTCTAATCTCACTGGGCCATTCTATGGTACTCTCTGTTTGCTCTATGCATTGCTTCTAGGTTTGTCTAATCTCACTGGGCCATTCTATGGTACTCTCTGTTTGCTTTATGCATTGCTTCTAGGTTGGTCTAATCTCACTGGGCCATTCTATGTTACTCTCTGTTTACTCTATGCATTGCTTCTAGGTTGGTCTAATCTCACTGGGCCATTCTATGGTACTCTCTGTTTGCTCTATGCATTGCTTCTAGGTTTGTCTAATCTCACTTGACCATTCTATCGTACTCTCTGTTTGCTCTATGCATTGCTTCTAGGTTGGTCTAATCTCATTGGGCCATTCTATGGTACTCTCTGTTTGCTCTATGCATTGCTTCTAGGTTTGTCTAATCTCACTGGGCCATTCTATGGTACTCTCTGTTTACTCTATGCATTGCTTCTAGGTTTGTCTAATCTCACTGTGCCATTCTATCGTACTCTCTGTTTGCTCTATGCATTGCTTCTAGGTTTGTCTAATCTCACTGGGCCATTCTATGGTACTCTCTGTTTGCTCTATGCATTGCTTCTAGGTTTGTCTAATCTCACTGGGCCATTCTATGTTACTCTCTGTTTGCTCTATGCATTGCTTCTAGGTTGGTCTAATCTCACTGGGCCATTCTATGTTACTCTCTGTTTACTCTATGCATTGCTTCTAGGTTGGTCTAATCTCACTGGGCCATTCTATGTTACTTTCTATTTGCTCTATGCATTGCTTCTAGGTTTGTCTAATCTCACTGGGCCATTCTATGGTACTCTCTGTTTGCTCTATGCATTGCCTAGATGTTCAAGCTGCAATGTTCGTTCTTGTGGATTTGACTAAACCTAGCAAGTATCATGTCATTTTATTTTGTATGTGAATTAATTTTGCTATTTACGCACGTGTTTTTGGGCTCTATCAAACGTACATGTGTCTGTTGAGCTCTATAAATTTTACATGAAATTCTATGAACTTGCATGAACATACGTACATATCAAGTGTTACTTCGTAAGTTCGCTCATCTCTAAACCTGCTTAGCATCGGGTCATGTTTCCGACTATCAACCTGCCAAAATCGGCGCTATAAATTCTAAGGCTAAATGTCAGCATCACTCTACAGCTTCATCCTAAATAAAGGACATTTTCTGTCGCTCTCTTTGTTATAAAATATTGAGTAGTTTTACATATGTACTGTTACGGCTTTTAGACCTTTTACTGTTTAGCCTTATTTCTCAGTTTTGTCTAAATATCAATCTATATGTCTGTTCTATCCACTTCTCTGTAGACTGATTTTTCACTCATTTGTCTATAGGATTCGTACCGTATATTTGATATGTGTTTTTATATTCTTAACTCACCATCATTCATACCACAGAAGTTCATAGTACATATAGCTTTAATTTCTACTAATTTTTTTTTACTACTATATGCTAAGTATGCACTATATATACACATTCGTCTATACTTTCATTGCACCATTATTGAACTTTCTTAAATTTAAAACTCCCAGTATACCTATGTTCTGTACATTCTCCGTGTGTGTATAGTACAGTTCCACTTTTCATTGGGTATTTGTATACTCTTTGTAACCCTTTTGTATTGTCTCTGTATATTCATGGCATACTTTTTGTACATTCTGTAGTCACGCTGCATATATAATGTGTATACTACTCTGCAAGGCACTCTCATATGTCAGTAATTTCTCTATATATTGTCAGTATACTTGTATTTCAATATTCTCTCACATCTCTCATCTGCACCTTATAAGTCTAGTGCACTTATATTGCAGGCACCGCCAGTGAGTTTAAGAAGAAATATGAAGCACCAATATTAAATAGCAGAGACGCTGATTCTTCAGACTCAGTTCACCAGAAGGGGAAAGAGAGGCTAGCCGAGCTGCTCACCCTTGTTGATCGCTGCATTATACGGAGAACTCAGGCTTTACTAACAAAATACTTACCAGTGAAAAGTGGGTCACTATCACCGTATATATCATGAGGGGAGTGAGAAAGTGAGATGGAGAGGTGGTAAGAAAGAAACAGTGCTAGAGGGAGATGTGAGAGAGAGGGTGGTGGGGTGAGGAAGTAGGAGAAATGCAAGGATAGATAGGAGAAAGGGGAAAAAAAGAAAGGTGTGAGAGAAAAGGGGGTCGATTAATAGAAAAATGGGAAGATCGAAATAGAGGAAAATGCAAAGAGAGCATGGGACATACAATAAGGGCAGAAGGAGAGCGGAGGGATGGGAGAGACATGAGAGACAGAGGAGAAGGGGGAAGCATGTGATGATACATTCGCAGTTAGGAAAATACTGATGACAATTTCCGTTATTCTGCAATCTTGTACAACGGAGACAAAAACTTTATTTGACAGGCGCTCATTTTGGTAAAGACCATATTCAGCTTACTAATTTAGAGGACTAACAGGGACTTGTCATGCTTCGTACATCAAAACTTTGTGTATACAGTCAAATCTCTACATAATACTACATACTATATACTACAGTCAAATCTCTACATACTGTAATCAAACCTTTACGTTTCAGTCGAACAAGTCGTCTGTTGCAAACTGACAGAACTGCAGTTGCAGCTCTACATGGCCTTCACCAAACACTACTCAGCTAAGTTTATAGAGTCTGAGGAACAGGAGAAGAACCCCTCCTCACTTTCTTCTATCACACAACTTAAGAAACTCTGCAATCGTAAGGTTTACCATATGCATGTAGGCTTCTTAATGAAATTTATATTTTCTGGATAAGTATCCAGGCGCATTAAAAGGCCATCAAAAAGCTTGTATTTACTTTTGTAATTAAATTATTCTGTACATGTTTTTGCTGCCATAGTGTATTGATGAGTTTCTGAGCTCTCCTATATGCCGACAAAAAAATTCTTGTGGATTTTCTGGTTAGTAATTAGTGTTTATTTTTTCAGCCATCTTATTTTGGTAGTGTTTCTGGTTTTTTTCTTTGTCCAAAATGTAATCCGTGGTTCAGCACACAAGCCTGGTGTGTTCGGTGTGATCAGATATAAAACAACTGACTTGCTGTAAGCATGGTACTATCTTATCATGTTACAAATCAGATGCACCATCTTTTAGTTTGGACTAAAGGCACTGCTGCTAGCTAACCAATCAATATTTTAAGTAAATAAACTGCAACAACAAAAATCACTTGGATATATTACAAAGAACAAAAGCTTTTTCCCCATAATTTAATTGTAAAAATATTCCTTCAAAATTCTCTTCTAGTCTTCCAACAGCCATATTTCTCCATTCAGACCAAATATTCCTCCTCCAAGCCTTCAGCCCTGTTAACTGATGACATTGTTTGGTTTGCGTAGATCCTGAGCTGATATATGAAGCATGCAGAACTGGCAAGGACAAGGATATTCCAAAGAATATCATGAAGATATTCCCTGATAATTTTGCTAATAATAAAAGCTTTCAGCCACAGCTGTCAGGTATTTGTATATTCTGAATATTTAAGGTTTTCATCTTCTAATCTAACAGTTGTGAACATGACTTGTAATCAATTGGCATTTCACATCTCACAACCTGCTGTCAAACTCAAGGTAAAATGCAAGTTCTGGACTTCCTGTTGGCCATGGTGAAGGCACAAACTGATGACAAAGTGGTGCTGGTATCCAACTACACTCAGACTCTTGACATGTTTGAGAAGTTCTCACGAATGAGAGGGTTTGTGTTTCTATATAGTATATACTCATTTTATACTTACCTATAATATATACTCTTATGCTTGCCTCTAACATACCCTTCATATATACTTACCTGGAATATATATTTATATACTTACCTATAATATATACTCCTTATATGCTTGCCTCTAATATACCCTTCATATATACTTACCTGGAATATATATTTATATACTTACCTATAATATATACTCCTTATATGCTTGTCTCTAATATACCCTCCATATATACTTACCTGTAATATGTATTTATGCACTTACCTATAATATATAATTCTTACATACTTACCTGTAATATATCCTACCTATATACTTACCTATAATATATAGTCCTTATATACTTACTTATAATATATACTCTTTATAAGATATATTCTTACATTACACTTTATAAGGTAGGTATGTATTTACTTATAATATACACTCCTAATATGGTATACACTTAACTATACTATATACTCTTTATAAGGTATATACTTACTTATAATGTATACACTTTGTAAAGTATGTGCTTACCCATAATATATACTCCTTATAAGGTGCAATGTATATACCTACCTAAAATATTTATTCATCATAAGGTATGTATTTACCCATAATATCAAAAATATCTATTCAGCATAAGGTATGTATTTACCCATAATATCAATTCAGTTTAAGGTATGTATATTTACCTATAATATCAATTCGGTATTAGGTATGCATATTTACATATAATATCAATTCGGTGTAAGGTATGTGTATTTACCTGTAATATCAATTAGGTATGTATTGTATGTTTATCTATAATATCTTGCGAATTTCAGAAATATATGTGCTATTATATGTCTTTTATTTTCTGTTCTGTCCTTATTTACATGTTATTGTGTAACTTTACTGCGTGGCCATGGATTACTTACTGTAAAACCTCTATTTGAGCTCCATGGCATAGTATTTTTCAACTCTTCCATTATAGTGACGTTCTATTAGAGGTGACATTCAAATAAAGGTGGCACTCAAAGTTATAAAATATAACTTATAAAATTATCCAGCTGTGTACATACATACCTATCTTGTGTAGTCTTAGCATGTGTACGTACCTCATCGACATGATACAAGTTAGTTGTAAATAGTCGTTAAAATGTGCGCATGATTGTAGCCGGTTGTTATTTCGCTTTCTCTGTAATTATGCACTCATTCGTTTGTATATTAATTCACAACCAGCGAATGTACTTGAAGGTATCTTGTATCCCTCTTCTTGCATTATCATGTGTTCATCGGAGTTGTCCTCTCTATGTTTTAGGTATCAGTTTGTACGACTAGATGGATCAATGAGCATAAAGAAAAGAGCTAAAGTTGTGGAAAGGTTCAATGACCCGACAGTAAGTCGTATTTTCAGGACTTGACCTTGACCTTTTAATTCACCCGCTTGTATGAGTCGTCAGCTTTACTGTCCCTTTCACTCCTCTATTTGTCTGTTTTTTACTTACTGGCTGTTTTATGTAAGCTTAAATTATGAATCTCACAACCGATTATTAAATCCATTGGTTAACAAAATATACTCTACATTAATCTCTCTTTTGAAATTTAACATGATTGATCTCTCACTTGAAGTTTAATATGTTTGTTATAATAACTCATATCATAAATCGGAACTAGATGTTTGTCACACTCATGTGAACTGTTTGTTTGAACTACGTGCGTTATTCGCAACCACTCAATGATTTCTCTTTTGAAACTAAAAGTTCCTCGCTTGTTCACTATTTTCTCTCTCCTTTGAATCATGATATACATGATACATGAATATAATGTATGTAATTCTTATGCACTTGTAGATGCACTTGTAGATGCACTTGTAGATGCACTTGTAGATGCACTTGTAGATATACTTGTAGATGCACTTGTAGATACACTTGTAGATACACTTGTAGATGCACTTGTAGATGCACTTGTAGATACACTTGTAGATGCACTTGTAGATGCACTTGTAGATGCACTTGTAGATGCACTTGTAGATACACTAGTAGATACACTTGTAGATACACTTGTAGATACACTTGTAGATACACTTGTAGATGCACTTGTAGATACACTAGTAGATACACTTGTAGATGCACTTGTAGATACACTTGTAGATACACTTGTAGATGCACTTGTAGATGCACTTGTAGATACACTTGTAGATGCACTTGTAGATGCACTTGTAGATGCACTTGTAGATACACTTGTAGATACACTTGTAGATGCACTTGTAGATGCACTTGTAGATACACTTGTAGATGCACTTGTAGATGCACTTGTAGATGCACTTGTAGATACACTTGTAGATACACTAGTAGACGCACTTGTAGATGCACTTGTAGATGCACTTGTAGATACACTTGTAGATGCACTTGTAGATACACTTGTAGATGCACTTGTAGATACACTTGTAGATGCACTTGTAGATACACTTGTAGATGCACTTGTAGATACACTTGTAGATGCACTTGTAGATGCACTTGTAGATACACTTGTAGATACACTTGTAGATACACTTGTAGATGCACTTGTAGATACACTTGTAGATACACTTGTAGATACACTTGTAGATACACTTGTAGATACACTTGTAGATGCACTTGTAGATACACTTGTAGATGCACTTGTAGATACACTTGTAGATGCACTTGTAGATGCACTTGTAGATGCACTTGTAGATACACTTGTAGATGCACTTGTAGATACACTTGTAGATGCACTTGTAGATGCACTTGTAGATGCACTTGTAGATACACTTGTAGATGCACTTGTAGATGCACTTGTAGATGCATTTGTAGATACACTTGTAGATGCACTTGTAGATACACTTGTAGATGCACTTGTAGATACACTTGTAGATGCACTTGTAGATACACTTGTAGATGCACTTGTAGATGCACTTGTAGATGCACTTGTAGATACACTTGTAGATGCACTTGTAGATGCACTTGTAGATGCACTTGTAGATACACTTGTAGATGCACTTGTAGATGCACTTGTAGATGCACTTGTAGATGCACTTGTAGATACACTAGTAGATACACTTGTAGATACACTTGTAGATACACTTGTAGATACACTTGTAGATGCACTTGTAGATACACTAGTAGATACACTTGTAGATGCACTTGTAGATACACTTGTAGATACACTAGTAGATACACTCATAGATACACTCGTAGATAAATCTATGTAAATCTAAACTTTCAGAGTTCGGACTTTATATTTATGCTGAGCAGTAAAGCCGGTGGCTGTGGTCTCAATTTGATTGGAGCAAATCGCTTGGTCATGTTTGACCCAGATTGGAACCCAGCCAATGACGACCAGGCTATGGCCAGAGTGTGGAGAGATGGTCAGAAGAAGCAGTGTTATATATACAGGCTTGTTGCTGTGAGTCGATATTCTGTTTGTAGTGCAGGTTGTCAGGTAGATGAGTCATAACCTCTTCACTCATCCATATACATGTATATAACCCTTGTTTGAGACTGCTGATGATTATAATCAAGCATCTTCATTCGGAGATGAAAAATGCATTGTAGACGGGCACAATCGAAGAAAAGATATTCCAGAGACAGGAACACAAAAAAGCATTGAGCAGCTGTGTGGTTGACCAGGAGGAGGATGTAGAAAGACACTTTAGTTTAGGAGACCTGCGGGAGCTTTTCACCTATAACCCAGATACTAAAAGTGACACGCATGACAGGTACCCTGTGATCATAAACTAGAGCTTGAGAGCAGAGTTATACGTGTCTGAGTTGCTAGTCAGTGTTTTTTAATAGAAAATTTTGAGTAAGTTGCAGAATGTGTTGATCTAAGCACTAGGCTAGCTAAGATCTAAGGCTAGCTATGAGTCATCTTCAGCAGAAGTAGATATGCAGTCTAACTCTAACCTCGGTCTTCCAATGTCTCAGATCTCAAACAACTTTGTGTTTGAACTAGAATTTTCAGACAAAAAAAGACTGGTGTAATTCCATTCTAGAGCAAACAAGCTGTAAAACACCTACATACAGTAATGACTCCTAGTTGAAACCCACCCGTGAGATCGTAACTAGATTTCTTTTAAGTAGTAGTCATAAATTTAACACCTCAGAACACTTGAGCTGCTTTTTAAACTTTTACAATTACTATACAGGTACATACACATGTGTGTCCTTCTACATGTTGCATACTTGTATAGTATATGCAAGTGTACATGTTGCATACTTGTATAGTATATGCAAGTGTACATGCAGCATACTTGTATAGTATATGCAAGTGTACATGCAGCATACTTGTATAGTATATGGTTTATACAATACTGAAATTCATATGAACTCGACAAGAAGTGTGTCGAGAATCTAAGAGGTAAACTCAATGATAAATATTTTTGAACCAATCGGTGTCACGATAACAAAATGTTGGAAAGCAACTTACGTATTGGCGATTCTCTGTAAATGAAGGAGGAGCGATGGTCAAATTCTGTTCAATAGCTAAAGAGCAGTCTTGATCTATTCCTGGAATGGATCCTCTTTTTATCGCTGACATCGACCAGCTCGTTGCTAGGGGGACTTCCATATTGAGACTGATTGTCTATTGCTATACATTGCTAAACGAAGGCAAAGAGAATGCACTGAAATCACATAGTGACAACAAGTATACTGTACATTGTACCACCGCTTCAATTTACTTATTTCAAAACAAGAAAACAACGTTTAAACATAAACTTATCATTACTAAATGAAAATCAAAAAACTCGAATAGAAGTGATGTTTAAAAACCATGAATGCACTGAAGCCCCAATAGTTAAAGCCACTATGTAGAAGGTATTACTGTATATATTGCCACGTTACTTTATATAACTCATTTAAATAATTTATGTAATTTTTTATGTATCGCATTAACATATATGAATGCAGTCAAACCTCGATATGCAAAATCGATCTTTTGACATACATTGTATGTAATTCACATAACCTGTTCTAACTTACGCTATATATATATATATATATATATATATATACAGTTTAATTAATGGTTTTTATTATATTTTCTTATATTATTTTATTTTTATTATATTTCTGCCAGTATTTTTGCTAGCTTTTAATTTGGAGAACTTGTTTTAAGAGAGTAGTTTTCATGTATCATCTGTTGGAATTACTTCAAATGTTGAGCCAAGTACTCGCTCATATGTTGGAAATATTGTATGTTGAGTCGTATGTTGTATGTTGAGTCGTATGTGCAAGTTTAACTGGGTAGCTTTAAATGTTGTACTGCGATTGTATATGTTTATATTAAAATATATTTGCACACGTGTATATTTGTAGTGTGTAGTTCTATTGCATATACATTGTATGTGAGGTATATATGATTCTGTTGTATATAAAATCATCTAGGTATGTTTACTTTCTTTGTGTATATCCATGCTATCATATGTATAGTTCTAATGTACACTCCTTGTTTTTACCATATCTCTTCATGAAACAGCAAGCCTAATAAACAAGACTTTAACATGAATGGCGGACACTGTACCTTCTCTTCCAGGCAAGACCATACAATAACACAGGGAAAGCTTCTCATGTCGGACTATTTCTTTGCAGGTTCAAATGTAGACGATGCGTGAATAACGTACAAGTGAAAGGTCCACCAGAAGGCAGTGATTGTAGAGATAGTTTATCTTCCTGGAATCATTCGGCTGTCAAGAAAGGCTTGAGTGATCCTATATTGAAGGGGGCGTGGCAATCTGTTGTCTCATTTGTCTATCACCACAAGTCTCATGAAAAACAGAAAGTTACTGTTTGAGTTTAACCATCTGTTTATTATATTACATATAATTTTATGTGTATTGTTATAGTACACTATAAAACAAACTTATTAATATAAATGGTTGTTAGTCGGAAATCCCTTTTAATTCTCAGGCTGGTGCTGGCACTATTTTAACACAGATATAATGCTTTTCATTCATTCAATATTTGCAGTTAAGGTTGGTTAATTTGGGATTTAGTACCTTTGATTTTTTATGCCATTAAAATAGTCCATTATGCAAATAATTGCTGAATGACCATCGCACATTTGAGCAATTATTCCCCTCTACATAAATACTCATTTTTCGTGCGAAGATTGTTCTTTATTCGAACATTTCACTATATTATCGAGTTGTCTTCTCGTTCTAAACCTTAGTTTTTCTATTATGCTCAACTAACGTATACTGCACGCAATATCTGTAAATACATTTTGTTAGTGTGTGACAACATGGTCTTTAGTCTATCTGTGAGGTCGTCCATGTGTCACAATATATTCAACGCTCGTCTACACATAGCTCTTCCAATCTTAATCGCTACAGCTATACTAATTATGCCTCCAAAAAAGAAAGATGCTCCAAGTAAAAAGACGGAACAAAAACAGAAGGCCAAAGTCATTGAGGTATAGCGATTAAATTTGATATAATGTCTCTCGTTAAATATTTTGGCCAATAAGTTAATGGAAAATTGTTTTAGAGTTGTATTTTTTCGCCACTCAAATCGTTATTAACCTTATGATTTAGTAATGCGTTTTGCTAACACAGTGTTAGTGAGCTCATAGGATAATTGTATATATGTATATACCTACAACTTGTCATTCGAGCAAGATTTTTCGTATAATCTCAGTGATATTTGGCAGTGACATTTTTGTTGTTTGTTTAGTTTAAATACTGCTATTTCGTTTAATTGCTGTGGTACTTTGTGGGAAACATATATTGTAAAATATGACTATTACTTACAGCAATGAAGATTACTCATTTGTATATTTGTTTTTTTTTCATTTTCTTATTGCTTTTGTTGATCAAACATTTTGGATGTTGTAGGACAAGACATTTGGCCTAAAAAATAAAAAAGGAACTAAACAACAAAAATTCATACAACAAGTTCAAAAACAAGTGTTGACTCCCCATCAGAAGGCATCACAAGAGCAAACAGCATTGCAAAAGAAGAAAGACGAAGAGGCAAAGAAGAAGGCGGAATTAAACAACTTATTTAGACCAGTACAAACTGTTTCTAAAGGTAAGGTAACATATTTTTATTCATTGGTTATGATGGATAATCGAGCAAGGTTAGATTATCCAAATATTCTCATGCTATAACTGATAGGCAACTAAATTTTGTCTATAATTCAGCCCGTGGCATTACATGCTTTTGATTACAAGTATTTTAAATCAATATTAATATTGTGACTGGTTAATAAAAAGTATTTGCTAGTTTATGATGCAGTAGGCAAGTTATTTTAATTAATGTTTCGAATAGCTTTTCTGCTGGCATCCTGTGTTTTGCAATAATTCAAATTCAGTCTTTTCGAGAAAATTGTAAGTTAACCCGAGAATACACGCAGGAGAAAATCACAACACTACCATACACATTAAATATACTCTAGGATTACCAAATAGCCCTCGAATTGAATTTTTTTGCATTGATTACAAAGAAACTGACTGTAATAGCATTTGTAGTTGCGCACTTCTTGCTAGATGTTCTATTATTACCTTATTGTGAACTCTTTGACTTACAGGTGCTGATCCTAAGTCGGTGTTGTGTGCATTTTTTAAACAAGGAAATTGTGGCAAAGGTGCCAAGTGTAAGTTTTCGCATGACCTAACAGTAGAAAAGAAAACAGAAAAAAGAAGCGTGTACAGTGATGGTAAAGGTAAGATAACTAATATGACCTTATCGGAAACACGGAGTAGATTGTTTGAATAAAATGCTCTATTAGATGCTAACGTTTGTGTAAAGATTCTTTCTATAAACTATACCAGTTTTATGATTGGTCAATAAAGTCATTTATGTAATAAATTGCGTGTTACATAATGTAGCAGAGATTTAATAGTTTTTATTTACTAGCGAACTTGTGGCATAACATAAGGCTGGATATTAATGTGTGCGCTTGCTGTGCTCTATTGTGGAGATTTTATGTTGTTCAGAGGTTCCTCTCCTAATGAATTTAGGTGACTAATTTTTTTTAAACCTCAAAGAGTCTGGAACGGAAATAAAACTTTTAAAATTGTCATGAATTCGCTAAAATCACCTTCATATTTTTCTTCCGCTATACATTTAATTTCAATTTTTTTTTGGTTCAAATGTTTGTTTAGCTTTTGTTGAGTTGTAGAAATTCATTCCTATATTCGCTCATTTGTTTCGATGGTGGTAAACAGATATATAAGGCCCTGATTGATGAATAGTCATCACCCATACACGTTGACATGCCTCGAGCGCTCTTCTTATTTTTCTCTCAACGTTTCATTCTTACCTGCTTAATATAGATTCTCATTTCACTCTACTGATATTGCTCCATTTGTAACCAGCATTACCCGAGTTCCATTATGTTTTGGCTTCTGTATAATTCTGTTTTGGCTTCTGTCATAATGTAATCTACTGTCGCATGTACCGCGCTGTGTCTGTCATACAGATGAAGATATGGATGGATGGGATCAGGCTAAGCTGGAAGATGTGGTGGATAAAAAGCACGGCTCTAAAAACAAAGGTCTTCCACCAACTACAATTGTAAGTAACTTCATATCCAGACAGACCTACTCGATGAAAGAATGCTTCTTTTGTGTATGAGATTGAACCAAAAACACTCAGGAGCATGTGGACTGCTGTCAGGGGTGTGCAGAACAATTGCTAACTGAGTTTTTTTGCAGTGTTAACAAGATTAGGAGCTGATCTGTATATATTACACTAGCTGTGCTACCCGGCGTTGTCCGGGTAATAAAAAAGTCTGGACAGAAAATTTATTTGTATTTAACATTTAAAACCATTTCCCATTCTAACGTTCAAACTACATATTATGAGAGAAGTGTTTTGTGTAGTTGAAACAAATTAGGAGAAAAATAAAGACAACTGTAAAGGTTTTAAAACTTTGTCAAACAACTGTAACTTTCAAGCTATTAGCCAGGTACACTGCCAATGGAAAATTCCAATAAGCTGCTAGGCTTCCAATGACGGTACTCTATGGCGTTGCGTCAGCATTGTTGTCCAGCTACAGTTATTCTAATAATAGCTATAGTCGGAATGCAGACAGACATACGGACATACTTTGAGAAATATATATATAGATTAATGGTGTTTTATTGCAGCTGGTTATGCTCACTTACCATTTATCATTGTTTTATTCAATGTAAAACACAGAGAGATGAGATGTGACAAGTATGGTCTTACTCTTTTAGATTTGCAAACACTTTCTAGAAGCATTGGAATCGAGTAAATATGGCTGGTTTTGGGAGTGTCCGGGTGGTGAAAAGTGTCACTACAAACATGCCCTCCCTCCAGGATACGTTCTTGCTAAAGATAAAAAGAAGATGGAGGAGCAAAAGGTGACATAAAATGTTTATGAAGAAATGAACTCACAGTTAGCGATAATTTCAGAGTAGGGAGAGTTTGTGTTAGTTTTAATGTTGGAGTTAGTCTGTATACCCTGCTTGAGATGGATTGCCTTTGAGTGGTGCTAGTTTATAGTCTACCAGTATTGCAATTACTTTAGGCGGTGAGTTGTTTCTTATGCTGCAATTCTAACGATGCTTTATATTTTTACACCTTTTGTTCTCAGCAGAATAAAGGGTAAATTCAACTGGCGCTACTCTGATTTAAGGGCTTGTAATTTGTTGCGCTAAGGATGGACAACTCTATAAATTATCTAGAGGTTATGACTACACTAGCATGTATCGTTCATGTTTATTCAGGAATCCATCACTTTGGAAGATTTAATTGAGAGAGAACGAGCTAAACTGGAAGGTAATCAACCCAAAATCACTCTGGAAAGTTTTCTTGCTTGGAAAACTAAAAAGGTTGGTTAAAACAACAGCCATGCAGAAACACCAATTGTATTGGCAGCAGGTACAGCATCGGCAGCAGTTATATAATAAAGATCTAAAAAAAACTTTTTGTCAGTCTGCATGCCTTGATAAAGTTCAATAGCTGCCTAGGGTAACATTTGTTTGTAATGGTTATTAGTACATTAGAACGTCTCTGCATTCACGCACCATTGACATGCTGGAAATTCATTGAACACTCTAAGGGTGTATATGTGACTAAATGACATGCAGAAATAGCTTTTTAAGTAATCTTATAATTGTATAAACTGGTTTATTTAGTCTGCAAAAAAATGACATTCATTTCACACCATTTGTTCGTGACTTTTGATTTGCAACTGCTGACAAGCCTTTTGCCGCACTTCTCCTCTACCTGTAATTCCAGTGCAAGTGGTCTCATGGTCTCATGCATTGTTTTGGTAAAGAGAAATTTTGATAACTTATTGCTTCAAGTTGTTAAAATTTGTGGGGTGGCATTTTCACATTTTTATTAATTATGTAGAAGTGTAATGTATTATCTCTGAAGTCAAATATCTCTGGTATAGTGGTGTAAATAGCATATGACTACTCAGTAGTACTGCTACTGCCGTTACTAAAAACATTGCAACCTCTTTTCATCATTGCATGATCTAGGAGAACTTACGAGTCTCATTTTGTGCATAGGCTAGAATAAAAATAAACAGAATAGTTGATAATCCAAAGGAAATGCATAAGTTCAGTGTTGGTTTGACCCTTAAATTTCTTACCATTCTGAGAAACTGTGTTGCCTTAGTACAGCAATACTAGCGTGTAGCCTTAATTCTTAATAAAATATATGTTTGTAGGCCAAATTTGTCTACTCAGCTGTTATTAAAACCAACAAAACAGCCCATTCATTGTTGTTTACTGCTAACAAATGCAACTTGTTGTTTGTAGAAAGTTGAAGATTTTACCAGACTAGCTGTAACTCTAATTATTATGATTCGTTGCAAATTTGAATTTTATATGACTGTTGAATGCAAGTAATATAAGAATTTGTCAAATTAAAGCATGTATGTCATTAATATTGAAAAGTGTATTCACCAGCATTCTGATGTGCAATACATTACACAAACAATTTGCATGAGCAAACGGGAAGCGTAAAAACAAAATTTATCTAAAAAAATCATAAAATTGATTAAAATAAAAAATTCAGGATTTTTTCTAACCCTGGAGTAACTTGTGTTGTTGAGTCGAGAACAAAGTGCTGTCTATGCAGCTGTTTTGACGTTGAATGAGTCCAGCAGTCAATTGGACTCTGTTTCCAAATCCCACATATATTCACATCAAGGTCATAAGTACATTTAACATCTAACATTAAAATAGGTCTGCATTAATATAGAAAGCAACTGCTGTAGCTATGCACTAGTAAAACACTTGCGCTTATCAAATTGGGAGGAATTTGACTGCTTTACTACGCAGTATTTTTATCCATTGCATAGCATTTCTTGAGTTGACTTCATTGCTCACCTCGACCTTGTGATTGAAGAGAAATGAAAGAATAAAGAAAGATAAGGCTGCTAATGAGAAAAAGAAGGCTGATTTCAAACAAGGAAAGATGTTTGGGGTCAGCGGTCGTGACCTTTTCACTTTCAACCCTGACCTTGTTGCGGGAGATGACGACGAGGCGGATGACACAACCTATATAAGAGAACGGGATACAGATGAGGAGGTCAGTATGTTTAAGTACATACGTTAGTCAAAGGATGTTTTTACAGATGAACGCATTCAAAGTCTTCACTATCGAGCATCGATATGAGCTGAAGGTTTAGTTATAGTATGTAGTTGTACATGTAGCATGTAGTTGTAGCATTTAGTTGTAGCATGTAGTTGTAACATGTAGTTGTAGCATGTAGTTGTAACATGTAGTTGTAGCATGTAGTTGTAACATGTAGTTGTAGCATGTAGTTGTAGCGTGTAGTTGTAACATGTAGTTATAACATGTAGTTGTAGCATGTAGTTGTAACATGTAGTTATAACATGTAGTTGTAGTGTGTAGTTGTAGCATGTAGTTGTAGCATTTAGTTGTAACATGTAGTTATAACATGTAGTTGTAGCATGTAGTTGTAGCATGTAGTTGTAACATGTAGTTATAACATGTAGTTGTAGCGTGTAGTTGTAGCATGTAGTTGTAGCATGTAGTTGTAACGTGTAGTTGTAGCATGTAGTTATAGCATGTAGTTGTAGTATGTAGTTGTACTATGTAGTTGTAGCATGTAGTTGTAGCATGTAGTTGTAGCATGTAGTTATAGCATGTAGTTATAGCATGTAGTTATAGCATGTAGTTGTAGCATGTAGTTGTAGCATGCAGTTGTAACATGTAGTTGTAGCGTGTAGTTGTAGCATGTAGTTGTAACATGTAGTTGTAACATGTAGTTATAGCGTGTAGTTATAGCGTGTAGTTGTAGCGTGTAGTTGTAGCGTGTAGTTGTAGCGTGTAGTTGTAGTATGTAGTTGTAGCGTGTAGTTGTAGCGTGTAGTTGTTTCGTGTAGTTGTAACATGTAGTTGTAACATGTAGTTGTAACATGTAGTTGTAACATGTAGTTGTAACATGTAGTTATAGCATGTAGTTGTAACATGTAGTTGTAGCATGTAGTTGTAGTATGTAGTTGTAGTATGTAGTTATAGCGTGTAGTTGTAGCGTGTAGTTGTAGCGTGTAGTTGTAGTATGTAGTTGTAACATGTAGTTGTAGCATTTAGGTGTAGCGTGTAGTTGTAGCGTGTAGTTGTAACACGTAGTTGTAGCACGTAGTTGTAGCGCGTAGTTGTAGCGTGTAGTTGTAGCGTGTAGTTGTAGCGTGTAGTTGTAGCGTGTAGTTGTAACACGTAGTTGTAGCACGTAGTTGTAACACGTAGTTGTAGCACGTAGTTGTAGCGCGTAGTTGTAGCGCGTAGTTGTAGCGCGTAGTTGTAGCGCGTAGTTGTAGCGCGTAGTTTTAACACGTAGTTGTAGCGTGTAGTTGTAACACGTAGTTGTAGCGCGTAGTTGTAGCGCGTAGTTGTAGCGCGTAGTTGTAGCGCGTAGTTGTAGCATCCTTAATTAGAGAAGCATCATTTTATTAATCCTTGATAGGTTAATAGTTGGTAACCTTTGGTTTCCCTGTAGTATCAGGACGGTCTCTGATTGGATGAGAGAATTAATCATTGTTTAGTAAGCCAATATCGTTTAAAGAAAAGCAAGTGCCTTGTTGAAACACACCAGAGAGAGAGAGAGCTTCGCTTGACGTTAACCATTTTCACAACTGTTCAATGGGTTTCAGGCGCTTGAGATGCAGTGCAAGGAGATAGATTTGTCCGAGTTTGCCTACTCATCCAGCAGATCAGAGGCACCAGCAATAGCTGCTGATATCTCTGTTGACACAGGTGAAAGATTTGCTGACCTCAACTATACCCTCAACACTAATGGCACTTGTTCTTCTGCTGGCAGAGGTAAAACATAGCTTTCTTTTTACTCTTCTTTCTCAAGAATAGCGTGGTAACAAATTATGTAGGCTGCAAGTCAGTTGTATGATGTACATATGTTATGACAACGGTGACAAAAACCTTGGGTAGGATATTTTACTCCCTTGTCATTCATCTCAGCATTTAGATTGTCCCATTCCATCAAAGACCTCCCTGTCACTGTATAGAATAGACTACGTACAATATATGTTGTTTATAAATGTCTTTCTGTGTTTATATCAGCTCATACAATGACAACCTTCACCGATCGAAAAAAGCACTTGATTCGGATTTGTTCATTTTTGTGCGCATCACTTTTTTAAATCAAGGGTATTGTTATTAACCTATTGGAATTCCATCTCTTGAGGTTTTCTGAGGGAGAGACATGTTTTTATATTTTAATGGATGATTTTACCTACTTTGATGATGGTATTATTGATTTTATATATGTAGTATGAGAATTCTGTTATGTGCAGATTTGTCTGCCCGTCCGCAAGGATATGTGGAAAGTATGAGCAAGGTCAGGTGACTGCTATAAACATTTCTTTAAACACATATTTACTGCTCAGTAAACCCCTTGAGTAAATATGTATCGTCAGTCCTGTCTGTTTTTTCTCTTAATCATAACTCAATGTCACTGTAGTTGCGCAGACAAAAGGCCGTATGCCACTTTTTCACCATTTCTTTGGCATCATGTCCTTTACATCGCACATTGCATAAACTCTGACCTCTAGCAGTTTGTGTTGATTACCCTACAGAGGTCTACCCCCTCCATCAAGTTGAATTTACACCATAAGTTGGGAGTACAACTTATGGTGTACAACTTACATTTGGAACACAAATGGGAGTTAACAACATGTTGAATTAATTTATTATATTTTTATATATTCCATCGACAGATAATGAAGAAAATAAAATGAACATGGCTGCAGCAGCGACAGATGAGGCGATCGCAGCAGCAATGGCTGCCACAATTGATGACGCAGGGCCTATAGATGAGAATCTGTTCGATGGTGATGACATAGACGAGCTAGATGATGATTTAGAGGAATTAACACTATAGCATCAGCACTATAGCATCAGCATGTATTTTTATATTTGCCATTCAAGACGTCATAGTTGTAGCATTTATTTGCTATGCTTGCTTTTGAATTGAATGTGCAGGAGAACACAACTCTTTTAACAATATGTGACAATTGTAGGTAAATGGTTTTATGACTGGCTCAGTGATATTGTTAAATATTGTGTATTAGATATATGGATGCGATGGAAAGGTCAGCTTTGTTATGTATTGGCAAACTGTGATATCACATGCTGCTCCAACTGTTGAACTTATAAGCAAAGATTTTCAGCTTCTTGGGTTGGCATGTATTCAACCAGGAAATATAAGCATTTGTCGAAGAGATAACAAGCACTGGTACTACAACACTAAGCGCAAATGGTAGCAATCTAAAATACGAATTGTACATACAGTCGTGACCCTCCATAAAATAACAAGTATACATTGACTATATAATTACAGACATGAAATAGTAGAACCGCTTGCTTTAGCGAATAGGCTTATTGCATGTCCATTTCTGCATCACAACCCATCTCATCCACAAAGCACACAGGGATATCATGGCTTAGTGGATTTGCGCTGAAATAAAAGCACTTGGTTAACTGACCCCAAAACTACAACTCAAAATAATCACACTCTGAACTAAGTAGCCTCATCATAAAGTAACGAACAGGGAATTGGTAATAACTGATGAAATGAGGTCTCGTCTGTATTGTATTGTATCCGGTCTCAGTCAATCATACTAACACCTCAACCTTTTTAGATCATGCCCTTTTATGTAGTCTCTTTACTAACTAAACTAACATGCAACTATTGCAACTTATATTCTAGATACTGAATTACCGGTATATTCATGTATGAAATTCATAGTTGACAGTAGAAATTCATAGTCACTTGCATATGTAATTAAACACAAATTTCTATAAAAAGCAAACAACTTCGACGAGTCCCAAGTTGATCAAAAATATTTGAGAATCACCAGTCACATTAATTCACAGTGCCTAGCCTTCATGAGTGACTGCATAGCGGATGAACTCGAACGCTGTGTAATGGTACATTAAGTTGGAAAGGCCAAGAACTATAAAGATGCACAATTAGAGTAAAATAGTGATCAAGGACGCCTTTTTTGCGACAGCAAAAAATGTTCATATCTAAAGGCGTTTACACAAACTTTCCAAGATTATCTTTAAATATTTAGTTTGGCTATTCACATCAGCAAAGACCACTTTTAGGTTAAGAATGATTTTATGCAATTACTTGAGAATATATTGTATTAGCAAATATGATGTATCAGTATATGAGAAAGGTAAGATGCGTAGTCGGCAACAATAACCTTGCAGTAGCCAGAAGCATGCCATTAGTGTGGAAGGGAAAGAAGTTATTGAACGATTGAAAAGGGTGAGGCAATTGACAGATATGGAATTGAGATATACCACGATCACTGGACAAACACAAAATTTACCTCGGACTGAAAAAAATTCATTCCATTTTATAAGATGCATTATGTGCGGGCTGAAGATCTGGTATCACAACTAGCATGTTTTATATGATAACTAGCATGCTTTATATGGTAACTAGCATGTTTTATATGGTAACTAGCATGTTTTATATGGTAACTAGCATGTTTTATATGATAACTAGCATGCTTTATATGGTAACTAGCATGTTTTATATGGTAACTAGCATGTTTTATATGGTAACTAGCATGTTTTATATGATAACTAGCATGTTTTATATGGTAACTAGCATGTTTTATACGATAACTAGCATGTTTTATATGATAACTAGCATGTTTTATACGATAACTAGCATGTTTTATATGGTAACTAGCATGTTTTATATGGTAACTAGCATATTTTATATGGTAACTAGCATGTTTTATACAATAACTAGCATGTTTTATTTGGTAACTATCACGTTTTATATGGCAACTAGCAGGTTTTATATGATAACTAGCATGCTTTATACGATAACTAGCATGTTTTATATGGTAACTAGCATGTTTTATATGGTAACTAGCATATTTTATATGGTAACTAGCATGTTTTATACAATAACTAGCATGTTTTATATGGTAACTAGCATGTTTTATACGATAACTAGAATGTTTTATACAATAAGTTAATGTTAAAGAAATTAACATTAACGTGAAAATTAAAGAATTAATGAAATAAGTAAACTATGCTGCAGCTGCCAGCTAATATATAATCGCTAATTGTAGAAAATTTCCCCTTCAAGCTTTCACCAAACCAATGTCAGTTAGAAAGTCTATGGTGTTACAGGAAGTACATTTACAACTATGCTGTCGTTGTAAGTATATTTACAACAGCTGCCATAGTAAGTATATATACAATCTAGAACTATCATGATGAGTATGTTGTAACACTAAGTACATATACAACTACATTGTTACAGTAATCGTATGCTGTTCATCAGAGGGAGTACAATATCAAAGTCACCAAATGAAATTGAGATACAACTGGAAACTAGGAACTATGCCTACCTGGCATTAGGTGGAGGAGTAGCGAGTTTAACAGTACAGTAGAAACTCAGCCTACCTGGCATTAGGTAGAGGAGTATCGGGTCTAACAGTAGAAACTCAGCCTACCTGGCATTAGGTGGAGGAGTATCGAGTTTAACAGTACTGTAGGAACTCAGCCTACCTGGCATTAGGTGGAGGAGTATCGGGTCTAACAGTACAGTAGCAACTCAGCCTACCTGGCATTAGGTGGAGGAGTATCGGGTCTAACAGTACAGTAGCAACTCAGCCTACCTGGCATTAGGTGGAGGAGTATCGGGTCTAACAGTCGGCACGGATAAAAGATTAGTAGAAAGAGTCCTCGTTGCCGTCTTTTTTTTACGTTTGGCCTTGAGCGTGTCAAGGTTTGTAGACGAAGATCCATCTTTTATAAATTCCACACCGGAAGGCTGCCAGAGGACAACCTCCTTACAAGGCCTGTAAACACCGCTTACATGTAGATAAGAGGCGCAGAAAGTGCTGCAGTAAAAGCTACAGTCACAGCTCTACACACCAAATTTATTCGTAATGTTTTTATAAGAATACGTTTTGCTTTTTTTAATTTGTTGCACAACTGAAAAATTTAATCATAAATACTCAAGTAATGAATGTATTATATAAAACTATGTAAAAACTAAATTCAAAGAACCGAATCACATACAGAACTAAATGAAAATAATAATCAAGAATAAGGATTTATTGTCACTTCATCTTTATGTTGCAAAACAGTTGAATGGAGACAGATAGTGCATAGGTAAGGATGGGAATAGAAATACTGAGTTAGTCTAACTTAGACTATGCTAACTCAAAATTAACATAAATTATTTATATTTTTGCCATTTTTGACATTTAATCAATTTTATTTTTAATCATTACATTCAGCCTCTCCATTTTCACTTGTTTTTAAGCTTTTCTTAACAACATTTCTACTTCCTTACTCACAATGACTCAATGTAAAGAACGGATCAGAAGTTGTTCACTCATGTTTTGTATTAATTCTAAAGACCACATTGCATTGTTTCTATTTTCACCTGTATGAACACTCACACTAATCACGGATCTTACGATCCATGATTCTATAACTACATAAGATGGTGCTAAGCGCACATTAATGGAACACGGTAGAACCAAACTATGGGAAGCATCATGTACTTACGTAATAACTTACAAACTGCAATGTTTCGAAATCTTTGAATATCAAGACCAATATTGGTAAAGTTTTATGTCAAAACGTTCATATATTAAAATGGGCGAAACGTGACTGTAATGACAAATGAAATAAACAGACTGACTGCAGCAATTTAAATTAAATATTCAGCCAGATAAGCCAACCGCTAATAAGTCATCAATTAGATTAGGTATAAATTGGCTTATTGTTAACACACGTGCCAAAATAAAATTTACCAGTGCTAGTTTGAAGAAACAAGCCAGAACCACAATACCGTTAGTAATGCATTTTCCTCACCGAGGCCTAAAAGATTGTAAAATTAAAAGCGCTTCAACAAAAAACCATTTAGTTTTGTAGCACAGGCCTTTCGCGGAGTACCAAACATGCAAGACTATTTACTGTACAATACTAGCACAATAGATTACATAATGTGTCCACTATACCAAAACTCTCATATTTAATAAGAAGTGTGAGCAGAAGAGAATTGAATGACTTACTTCGGTACAAGTATTTGCGGCAAAACATTTTTGTTGACAGCTAGTTTTGACTTGAGATCAGGTAAAATATGTAGTACAGGATCTTGAATATTTTCTGACGAATTCACTGAGTCTATGTCACCACCCATGTCTACTCCTTCATCTATTTCTATGTCCCCACAACTCTCTAATCTGCAAGGAGTTGATGATTGGGAGGCTTTATAGTAAATGTGACTGTTTGATGAGAAATTGCAATTAGACCAACAATCGAAACATGCACTCTAAAAATGCTAAGAACATCAGGTTGTTAACAACAAAACTGGAACCCTGGCAGTGACAGCTTTAGGATAAGAGATAAACGCTTCCAATACATACATTTAACATCTTGATATACTTCATGATGCATTTGGCAATCGGGAAATTAAAACAACTGCCAAAATGTCTAGTTCATGGAACTAAAATCGAGAACCAACATTAAAATCACGAATGTGAAATTATCTTACCAATAAATGAAGGAATGCACAACTCCTAATAACTACAACGAGTGGGGAAAATACTCACTTTTGCTCTAGGTTATGATAATGGTCCCACATAGCACTGACAGTGCCAGCATCGGTTTCTGGCATGACATTAGAAGTAGATGCTTGTACATCTGAGAACAACGACATGTTGTGAAACTGCTGAGCAACCTTCTCTTCGTTAATCCGCATCTTACAGGGCGGGTCATCTAAAAATCTTCAACAAAGGAATGCATAAGAGTTAGAAAAAAACCAAGACTTTTTTAGAAATAATCCCATTTTTTATTTAAATCAATTTTTTATGTTCCTGGTTTTTAAATGAATTTGATTTTCGTTTCTCATTTTTGCTCATGTAAATTTTCTGTGTATTGTATGACACGTCAGAATGCTAGCAAACCAACTTTTCAGTACAGTCATACCTCGACATACAAGCTTAATGGGTTGTGGGACTGAGCGCTTGTAAATCAATTTACTCGCATCTCAAGGCACTATTTACTAAATAAAATCACTAAATACAAATTAATTCGCTACCATACTATAAAAACCACCTAAACAGGATACTTCGGTGGAATTTTAATGGTGTGTTTTTAATTGTTGTAATTCAGTACCACAATTATAGCGGTTTAGTTGCTATGATCTGCAATAAAATGTAATATCATTACTATGTACACTACTGTAAGTTATACCTTCCAGACGAACAATGTGGATACAGGCGGTCTGAGAGAGACTTGAAAGCAACGCGTTCGGTGCACTAAACTTTCGTGACCCTACGTAATAGAAACTAAATCTAATTTCAATAAATTTAACTTACTAAACACACACTCGAAGCAAAGTTTTAATCTCTTGCTAAACTTACTTTAATTTTATCGTCGCAATTTTTCAGTATATGCCTCCGGTTAAGCAGTTTTTGCCTCTCATTCACAATAACTTTTAGTCAACCTTTTAAAAACTTTTTCTAACTGATTCGAAAAGAAAGATCAAGCGATGCTGTGTTTGAAAGCGGCCTCTCGCCTACTTGGCCATATAGTGTAGTGGCCATCAAGAAACGGCTTACATCTCAAAGATTATTCATATCTCAAGGAAGCTAGCGAAAAAGTCAGCTCGTATCTCGAGTTTGTCACATGTTAAGGCAATCGTATGTAGAGGTGTGACGGTATTGGAGACTTACATGCTCGAATTTGACAAATTTTTATATCTCTTGCATTCAGCAGCCATATAAAATTATAATGTGCAACCTACATGTAAGTTTGTAGAGTTAAGGGTAACGGTGCATCTTAGGTCGGTATAACGCGCATACAACGCGTGTGCAACGGACATACAAGACACTTGCAACGCACAAACATTGTGGATACAACGCGCATACACTATCATCACAACGCACATACAACGGTCAATAGAAAATAAATAGAATACTTTGTGTAATGTTTTAAACCTGTTTTATTGACAGACTATAAATATAAATAGAATATTGAATAATAATATAATATTACTACTATTATTACACATTAATATTATTAATATTATTAATATTAATGTGTTAACAGTGTCACGTTGTGCCGCATGCGTTGTTAATTACTTGTGTCGGCGTTGCATCCACAATGTTTGCGCGTTGCAAGTGCCTTGTATGTCCGTTGCGCATGCGTTGTATGCACGTTGTACCGACCTAAGACGCACGGTTACCGAGTAAAGCTACTAGCAGTTTTATACAAAGTGCGAGTGAGAGCCAAAAACAAAAGGCACTATGAGATATTTAAGCGTATTCTTTTTTGGTGTGATCGATGCAGTTGTTCAGGCAAAAAATAAACATCAGCTTACTGGTTTTTTTCAGTACATAGCCAGTTTTTTATTTTTTAATGAATGAAAGCAAAAGTTTAGAGTACTCTTTCAATGCTTGCACTTGAGCTGATTGCAGTAGAGAGTTTGATGTCATTCATTCAACAGAGTAGAGAGGGAAAGCTGTATCAGTTAAACTTGCTACCTTATAATTAATCCTGCTTTGAGGTTTATTAAATAAACTCCCAGGTATTAACTTTAAACATCTGTAGCACTGTACAACAAATGCGGTCAATTATCTCCATCGCACTTGCTAATTCATGATAGAGGAGTGTTTACAGATTTACAACGCAGACGTCAAAACAAGATAGCTTGTCAAGAAACACTGACTTGTGCAATATTATGAAAAAGTTGATTTTTCGCCCAAAAAACTCAACATTTTATTATCATTTTAAATCATTTGATTTTTGCATGTCAATCTAAGAATGAATGGTAATCACGCCTTATTATAGTACATATGTTAAAGGAGTAAGGTTAGAGAAACGGTGAGTCACAAGAGAACGAGACAAGACATTTGCCATTAATGGCTTGGAACCATCATTTAGGCAGAAATATTTGTAGTTTTCAGAATAGTTGTGTTGTTAGATTAACTATGTAATACCTCAGTTGGTGAATGGAATATTCAACAACCGACAGCAAAGTCAAACAACAAAAAGTCTCAAAATACACATCGAGTACTGCCCTGAACTTTATAAAATACAACTATTTACCACACCTAATGCCTAAAAAAGGTTTGGCGCTTCCTTGAATTAATGAACTAGCAATAAAGGGGTTGCAGCAATGACTGTTGTTAGCAACAGTGAAGCAATTATGGCAACAAATGCTATAGTGAAAGGTGAGTGAAATACTTTAATAGGAACCTTGACCTTGGTACTGTAGCTCTTTCATAGGACTATGACACTATAGGTATATGACACTACAGGTATATGACACTACAGGTATATGACACTACAGTCATATGACACTACAGGTATATGATACTACAGGTATTTGACACTACAAGTATATAACACTACAGGTCTATGACACTACAGGTATATAACACTACAGGTATATAACAGTACAGGTATATAACACTGTAGATATATGACACTACAGGTATATAACAGTACAAGTATATAACACTGTAGATATATGACACTACAGGTATATAACACTACAGGTATATGACACTACAGGTATATAACACTAGTTATATAGCACTAAAGGTCTATGACGCTATGAGTATATAACACTACAGGTATATGACACTACAGGTATATGACACTAGTTATATAACACTAAAGGTCTATGACGCTATGAGTATATAACACTACAGGTATATAACACTACAGGTATATAACACTACAGGTATATAACACTACAGGTATATAACACTACAGGTATATAACACCACAGGTATATAACACCTCAGTTATATAACACTACAGGTATATAACACTACAGGTATATGACACTACAGGTATAGGACACTACAGGTATATGACACTACAGGTATATGACACTACAGGTATATAACACTACAGGTATATGACACTACAGGTATATGACACTACAGGTATATGACACTACAGGTATATAACACTACAGGTATATGACACTACAGGTATATAACAGTACAGGCATATAACACTACAGGTATATAACAGTACAGGTATATAACAGTACATGTATATAACAGTACAGGTATATAACACTGTAGATATATGACGTTACAGGTTGATAACTGTGTCAGTAGTAAGATTTATGTTCTTTACTCAAAGCACTGTATCCTTTTAGAAGACTTTTTAAAGGTTGACTTGCAACAAAATTCACATTACAGTTATTTGGTATCAAAAGATTCACCATGTCTTACTCTGTTGTGTTGTAGGTGCCAAATATGTGGAAATGTGATTACAAGCTCTTAAAAGCTAAAAAACAAAAAGCCGCCGTAAATTGGAATCGCTTTATTTCTTTGACGTAGTCATGAAATTTATTTATTGTCTTGTCATTTGATGTTCTCACGTGAATAGAAAGGCCAATAAAAAGCTCAATATTAACTTATCGTAGCACTAGTTTATGACAAACACTTCGGGTTTTACCGAAGACCCCGTATCAAATATAGATGCTCGCTACTTTACAGTTTTGTTTCGGTTTGGTCTAATCGGCAAGTCGTAATCTGATCATGTGACCTAATACTTCGCAAATAATTTTTGCAGCACTTTTCGATTATCACAGATGACCAACAGGCTCGTCATGATTATCAGACAATGATATGTACTCCTTCATGTAAGGCTAAAAAATTAAACAAATTTTTATGGTAAGTTATAAGATATCTCTGCTAAAAGTGGCAGCATTACAATGACGATAAAACAGACGCGTAAGAACAATAGACATGGTTTTATTGAATGCGTAAAATATATTTGTGAAAATATTTCGACGAATAAGGTTGCATGAAAGTGTAAACAGAAACCATCTCACACAATTATGTCACATTTGAGCCGTTTTGGAAAGAGAATCCAAACTACGACGGTCTCGTGTGGCCGCGATTAACTGTTCGTTTTTGAGATTTTAAGAGCTTGTAATCACATTCCCACATATTAGGCACCTACAACACAACAGAGTAAGATATGGTGAATCTTTTCATATCAAATAACCGCAATGTGAATTTTGTTGCAAGTCAACCTTTAACAACTTTGGACTTGAAAGCATCGGAGAGAAATAATATATTGCATAGTTGTTAGAGTTGATTATCAACTACATAACAATAAAAATAATAATCCTACATGTCATTGCCTTGTATTACTGCTCTGGCACAAACATATTCAATAGGTGAAGTGGTCTCAAGAGAAAATCAACACGGATCAAAATAACAATTTAGGCGAAATTGATAGACTTTGCTAGTGCTCACTTCCTTCAAAAGGTCTACTATATAACAAACTTCAAGATACGCTAATAACTGTCAGCCAATTAAGAAAGGCAGACAGAAAATAAACTCGCTACACATCTGAACCTGTGTGCCATATGTCCCAGGTGTTTCATTCTCAACTTTCAACCCCAAGGGCTTGACGAAAAAAAGGACGTTTTAGGGGTGTTTTTTGGTGGTCAGACACTCTAGAGTGTTTCCATAAAAAAGGGATGGATAGGTGGGTAGGGGCCAAACCTGTCTCATTGAGATTCCACACAGTGGAAAGAGGTACTAATGAGCTAAAAAAGGGGAAAATTAGTCTGTAGTGATGAAGTAATAAAGGCTAGTTTTTTTATTAATGTTTAAGTCAGTTAAAAGGGTACATTTTATAACATCTCAGACTAGCCCTTGGGGATGAAAAGAAAAGAGTGAAACCCCTGGGCCGTATGCACATTTTTAGAACATAAGAAATGTAGTAAAACCAACCTGTCATCACTTGGCCAGTGTCTCTTGTGTTTGAAATTGCTATAATTCAGCTGAGAACTGCAAAAGAAAAATTAGTCATTGGTGGCTGCTAGTCAACTGTTAGTCAACTAGTTAGCAGTTAGTCAGCTGCCAACTGATAACTCAGCTTGCTCAGATCAACAACCAAAAACATTCTACTCAAACACATACTATTAGCTAAAGATTAAATTGTAGTCTATGAACATAATATTTTATTGAAAACACCGTGTAATTTAGCCGCATATTCAATATGCAAAGACATTCTCATCCGAAAGTCATATCCTGACGGGTATATCCTAAGTGATATACCCTCGTCATCTAAGAAATACTGTAACAATACTCATATATGCAAACAAACTTTCTTTAACACAATACTGTTCCAATGAGTTACATAAACATAGGAATACTCTAGTATAGCACAACTCCGTCTTGCATCAATTATTTTAATACAGACACTCTAAGATAACAGAACATTCAGGTAAAACAAAAGTGCAACTTCCTGTCAGTTTAGATCTACTCACCGAAGCGGTTCATCTGTACTTGAATGTGCTTTATATAATGTTTTGTTACGAATGACAGAAAATGGGTGTATGTATACAGCATTGTCAATGTTTGAAAGTTACAAGAAAAGGCTGTGGTTGAATAAGCCTATCCTAGTGAATCAATACTAACACATTATGTACTGGAGTTGAGCCTCGCATCCATGAAACATCTGAGGGTAATGACCGACTAAAAGACCCTCCATTTTGTGCTGAGTTGTTCGTACCCATGTAGCGCCAGTCGGATGAAATGTCAGTCTTGGGTTGCAAAGTGGCAACATCTTCTACAGGAAATCCACTAACCCTTGGGTCTGGTGTGTCACATCTCACGGAGGTTTTATGGCTCATCGCTAAATCACACACATGTAAACAGTCTTGAACAACAATGTACCCCAATGGAATCAAAAGAACATGGCATCAAAGAGTATGCATGCATCATTAGATAGTTTGTTAAATTTGCAGATATTTTCAAGCTGGTGACCAAATACACGCATGCATACAAGTTAAGTTACAAAAAACTAATGCTTTAAATGGTATGAAATTAAGCGATTATATGTAACCAAAAGGACTGCTGCATAACATGGGTATTAAAAGATTTTTGCATATCACCACAGTTAAAAATACCCCTAATCACCGAGAAGCTACACAAAAAAAATTCCTGTGCCATATATTACCTTGTGATTAATGCTTGTGTTATGCCAGATAGTTTATATTATATCATATTAAAATGTTTTTTGTAACAAACACAAGCTAGACCTTAAAATAGCAACAGATTTCTTTGAAATATAAGATTTAAATTAAGATCGCTATTTATAATAGTAATGCTACTAAGCAGAATTGTTATGTGTATGTGCCGTGATGCATAAAAAGCTCCTCTACATAACATGTAGAACACGTGGGTACTTGTTTTCTTGTAAGCAGTCCGTGTATAATTCTAATGACATGACTGCTTAAACTTGGTCATTCGTTGACTAACAGAAGTAAATTCAAAGTACACTCCGACCATGTTTCTTTTATTGGGCACACGCATTCAAAACATTTTTCTCTAGCGCATTGCGAGCAACCTAACTTTAAAGAAAAATGTGCCAAGAAATGTCACTTGCAGGTTCTTCACTATGTATGAGTATAATAGAAATTAGTTTCATTGTTTAAAGTTATGGAGATAAATTTTCAGCTTTTGAGCGGTTAAATATCTTTTCCAATTTTAGGCAGGCGTATGTATAGCAGATGGTTAAACAACACATAATAATTGTGCCTATTTAAATATTTTATTTCCACCGATTCCAGTCTCTAGCTGTTCAACCATGAGTTTCGCTAGCCTATCTACTGCGATGGCTAATTTACATGGATTCAGTATCAGAATCTTAATTCTTCTGGACACAAAAATATTTTGAAATTCGTTTGAAGAAATTCTGCAAAGTGGTTTATACAACCGATCCATTGTTATGTCTGGGCCTGAACAAGATTTTGCCAGGTTTTCGCTAGAAACAGATTTAAAAAATCTGAATGTTTGAGAATGTTTTTGTCAAACCTTTTAACATTTGAATAGTATAATATAATATGCTGTTGAATGGAAAGATCACCAAAACAAAATACAAACCTGAGCCTGAAGCCAGACCACAAGATAAGCATACAATACATACAAACGGCAAGACACCCACGACATCAAAAGATCCAATGATTACAAAACGTCAAAAAGAAAATTAGAAACTTCAAAATGAGAGAAATCAATAATAAGAAATGAGTCATTCACCCTGCCTGAAAACCCCAAGAGCAACATTGGAGAGAAATCAAATGACTACTCGTATCCAGATCTGCGGCCCTTTGTCAGACACAACCTAGATACCAGGAGTAAGTCACAAGCTCCATTCTACATCACTTACGCCAGCTGGAGACTTACTCACGCAAGATATCTTCGCATACCTGACATAAAGCTTTGAACCTTAGCAGTCAACCTACTCCCATCGACTAGCCTTCCTACATGGTGGACAACTATAAAAGAGAACAGCTTCAATGACTCAGCCTTTCTTTCCTGAGGGCCTGCTTAGGTACTCTCCCTCTGCCTGCTGAGGAGCCTCTCTCTCCTGTCTGTAGAGTCTCTTTTCTCCTATCACTTGCTAAAACTCTCTACCTATGGACTGTCACGACTCTCATTTGACTATCAAGACTCACGCCTTATGGGACTGAGCAAACGAACATGGATGATCATCCGAGTACGTGGTGTAACTTTTATTAGCTATTTTTATCCTTTTGTCATTAATTTAATGCTTCAAATTCAGTTAGTTGTGTATTTCAATTGTTGGACTGATAAAATAAAGAAATATCTTTTACTGGTAAATGGATTATAGTCCGAACCTCGATGGGTTTTAAGCTCGACGAGTTTGTATATCGACAACGGTTGGTCCAATCTCGACAGCGGTTGGTCTCAATCTTATTATAATATTAAGTTAATTTATTAATATTATAATTATTACATTTTGCATTATTATTATATTTATAGAAGTTTATAGTTTTACAGTCTATAGTCTTATTATTTTCTTGTGTTCATTGATTTTCTCAATTTTCTCTCTTGAGCAGTTCATTTACAATTTTGGTATCACCATTATGATAATGATTATGCAAAGGCATGCTATCAATTTAAATCAGATAACCACTGGAGGTTATTTCTAGTTTGTGGGTCTAAAATTTCTTCTATCACCGTGATATTGGTGGTGTACAGTACAGCATAAATGGTCGATATTTGTCGATATTCAGACCAACCTTTGTCTACATTCGGACCAACCTCTGTCGTGATTGGAACTTTTCTAGGTTCGGACTTGTCGATGTTGGGACTGCTTCCCCTGGTGAATACCAGTATTGCTTACAATAGCTTAACACCTTCACTGGTACCCATACCTGCCAACTCTCACGCATTGGGCGTGAGACTCACGCAATTGTCCCATGCCTCACCCAACTCACCCCAGTGTCACGCAATTGCCCCTTATACCCAAGCAAGCAAACCTGTGTTTTGCCCCAATCTTCAAGTAGTAGTCATATACTTACTACTAATAAACAACTATGTATGAACATATTTGTGGCATTCTCATCTATCAATAACCTCCACGACATGTGGTTTCCATATGGAGTTATATTATCGTTCGCTGTGGTGTTTTTATACGCTATGAAAATTTGCCTCACTTATCAAATCCTCGCGTTTTCATTGCCCCCAGAATAGACTCTCACTCCTTTCTCCACTCCAGTGTTGGCAGGTCTGCTGGTACCTGAACCAGGAATAATCAATCCAGCTTCCACAAGTTAAGCAAAAATGCACAACTGAACATAGTCAAATTAAAATAAAATGACAAAAGCAAATTCAACACTGATGTTGTGTGTGGATTCAGATTAGTTATGCATAACGTAATTTTTTCCATATCCGCCCATAAGAACGTGTCTGTTCAAGCCGCAAGGAATTACTTTGTTGTTGCGGCAAAGCATTGTTGAGAATTCTATTGCTTCTCTTTAAAACTTCACAATATTCAGTTGTTGAACCAGGTATAATCACAGCTTTGACATAGAGCTTGGTCAAAAGCTTATTGTCTGTATATATTGTTTCGCGACACCTTTGCTGTATAAAAGTATTGTTACTTACTTGCCTCCTTTCCTTACTTGCTTATCTCAGTAATTGTGAAAGCCATATACTCTATAACTGCAACCAAACACTTTATACACGAAATGATACGTAAGGTGTGTATTCGCGCAGTTTCTAGAAAAATCTGTAATTATCAAAATAATTAAAAAATCGTTTGCGCTCGGACGAATAAACTTTGCACAAATGTTAAAATTAGTCCAGCTGTTACAGTTGCTTTGATAGCGTATCCGCCAGATACGTTTGTGCTGTATGACTGACTCGCATCTGCGAATGTAGTACGCACTCACAACCGTTGGCTGCAGGTGCTCTGCTCTTATCGTAAACCGAACGCCCTGGACTGAACACGATAGATAGATCATAGAAAAACGCATAAAAACGGTAATCATTTGCTTAAAAGTTATCAAAAGAATATCATTTGCAAAAGAATATCATTGCAGATTGAAAAAATAAATAACAAGTTCCCTTTCATAGGGCTACGTATAGGTAACTGTCGATATGTTGAATTTTGCAGTTTGTTGGGATGGTTAGTGTCAAATGTTTAATATCTACATTACCAAAGTGTGAACGAATTTTACGAATAGCTATGCAGGATTTAAAAAACTAATTGTCCCACGACTCTGCGCTGATCATACCACAAATAGAAGTTGGTTACTCGTGGTTAGGTCGGTGAAGATAACTCCAAGTTGTGTTCACAAATGTAGTAAACATCTAGTCCATGCTGGGGGATGTGCGTTGGATGGTGTGACACAACATACATCGCTTCGCATTTGTTTATGTATATATAATTGGTCGATAAAATGATGATATGCAAGAATACAAGTTTGGGTTAATTTAAAAAAAGGCTAGTCAAAAGCTCATTTGTTGCAGATTGTAGCTCTGCCACAGTTGAATCACTCATCACAAGCAGTTATACTTGCACAGCTCGCATTAGAGTATTGTATCCGTAGAAAGCGACTCAGCTACTCCTACATTGTGACCAATTTCAGGTTAGCTTAATAGAATTACAGGGTTTTAGTCGTAATGGATGTTTAATGATTCGAGTTTGGATCATGCAAACATTTCTACTATCTTTGTTTCCTACAATTGTGTGTTTCCTTGTACATTCATTCGTTAGAGTATCATTTTAAGGCTCAAGATGAAGTATATCTTCAGAAATCCTTTATAGCAGTTTGTAGTCCCACCATATACTGTATATATGGTGGAAGTAAAATTATGAGCCTGCTGAAATATGAGCCTTACAAATGGTCAGTCATTGGCTCAGATTTTGGGCTGTGTACAGTATAATTTCTATTATATAGTATACAGTCTAATCTCCAGATACGGTGTACAGTTTAATCCTTATATACAGTGTACATCCAACTTCTATTATATAGTGTGCAGTCCAATCTCTATTATATAGTGTACAGTCTAATATCTATTATATAGTGTACGGTTTATTCTCTATATACAGTGTATAGTCTAATATCTATTATATAGTGAGCAGTTCATTTTCTATATACAGTGTATAGTCTAATCTCTGTTTTATAGTGTACAGTTTAATCCCTATATACAGTGTACATCCAACTTTTATTATATAGTGTGCAGTCCAATCTCTATTATATAGTGTACAGTCTAATATCTATTATATAGTGTACGTTTTATTCTCTATATACAGTGTATAGATTAATATCTATTATATAATGTACATTTTATTCTCTATATACAGTGTATAGTCTAATATCTATTATATAGTGTGCAGTTTATTTTCTATATACAGTGTATACTCTAACCTATATTATATACTGTGTATAGTTTATTAGTTTATTAAATAGTTTATTTACTGTGTAACCTTTATTATGTACAGTGTACTGTCTAATATTTATTTTATACAGTGTTCAGTCTAAACTCTATTATATATCACTATGTTTCCATGACATGCATGATGCCATTAGAGTTTTGCGTAAGTTGAGTTACCGTGCCATTAAATGTTTGAATCATAGACCTATTAACTAATAACTATACTTACATAGTATAATTAATATGTATAGTTAATATCAGTTAATAATAATAGTTAGTATACGTATAGTTGATAGGTCTATGGTTTTAATAGACATTTGCAAGTTGCCATCTAACCCTAGTGTTTGCTAAAAATACCAGACTGCATCGCTAATTATTGACCCTACAGGTCAATAAATAGTGATGCAGTCATGTCACTCTTAGCAGTATGTAATCCCACCATGAGTGCATTCATTCGGAACAGCTGAAATCGAGATGCATTTATAAAAGATTGAAATGTGAAAATATTTATACATAATGGCACTGCCTGCCCAATATTTTATTGCGTATCATTAATTTGCAAGTGCTGTTTTCATCATTCACAAGCATGAAACATTCGATAAAGATTCACGAATAGCAAAACTCGCTTACCTAACTTACGTATTTTTGTCGTTTCCATGATGAGGATCTTCTGCGGATTGGCTCAAACTTGTGCATCATGTGCGTCATGGAAACTGCATATCTCTATAATCAGTAAGTCAGTGGTTTGAATCACAGAAGGACTATTGATGGTGTCAGGAGGGGCATCCAGCCACAATTACTCCTGTTCCAAATCCCATGCTCAGAGGGTCACAGTATATTTAGGTCCAGGATAAAACTGGTTTGGAATAATGCGACATATATGCAGCCAAGAGGGCATAAGTCTTGATAATTAAATTAAAAATAATTGAATTAAAATGAAATTTAGAAAATTATGCAGTGTAGTCTAATCTCCATTATATAAAGTTGTACTTTAACCTCTATTTTATACGGTATAGTGTGCACTCTAAAATCAATGTGATCATAGCCTTATACATCACCAAGTTACTGTAAAATTAGCCTTAGTCACTCCTAGGTCAGTGTCACCATAGCCTTAGACACAACTAGGTTAGAGTGAATTTAGCCTTAGTCACTCCTAGGTCAGTATGATCTCTCACTGATCGCCTAGAACAACTTAGACTGCTCTTTCTTTTTAATGTCTGTTTATATGATTGTTCATGCGGCGGCGGTTTTACATTTTAACCTAATTGAGGTCAGAGGTTGTGACCTCATTGTATATATTGATATCAAATGACATCAAAGTCAAGGAGGCAGTGCTTGCAGAACTGCGAGCCATAGGTCAGTATTGCAGCAGCATAAGCAGAAGTAGCCCTTGTCACACAGGTACAGTACTTGCCAGCATCAATTTCAAACTCATATCTTATCTTTATGATTCTAAGCTGCAATTTGTAAATTCTACTTTATATATAGTTATAGTGTGTAAGTTTTACTGTAAAATATGTAAAATAACTAAAAAATGTGCAAGCATTAGCCTATGGCTACCTCTCATTTTTATCTGCTCATTGTCATGATTTTCTTCAAAGATCCGTAATTTACAAGTTTGCTTACGTTTAGACCTGCCTTTCATCGAGATATTCGTTGGCAGAATCTTATGATCAAGGCTAGCTAATATTTATGATCAAGGCTAGCTAATATTTATGATCAGGGCTAGCTAATATTTATGATCAGGGCTAGCTAATATTTATGATCAGTGCTAGCTAATATTTAGAATAAAATTAAGAATTGTTCTGTTAGAATGTTCTACGTAAAATGTGCACAATGTTGAATAAGATTTTGTATAAGTAGTTTTATAAGTAATTTATAATTCATCCATCGCTCTAATCTTTATGATCTCTGTAAACGGTTTGCTTTTTATTCAAGCAGAATGTCTGCTCCCTTTCTTGGCCTTGCATGAGTTTTGGTAATTTCTTGTTGTCATTTCTGTGCACCTTTTCTACAGCATCGCAGTTATCATTGTAGTTCATCTCCTTAAAGAACTTACTTGAGGCATCGTTACCGAGACAAGATGAAACGTATTTTAACGCATCTCAAATCTCAAAGTAAGTCTAGTGAAATTAGCAAATTCTGTTTGTATTTTAAGTTTTTACCTTCGGGTAGTGCAGCTAAGGTAGGTCTGTGATAAGGTAGGTCTGTGAGAAGGTAGGTCTGTGATAAGGTAGGTCTGTGATAAGTTAGGTCTGTGATAAGGCACTGTAGGTCTGTGAGAAGGTAGGTCTGCGATAAGGTAGGTCTGCGATAAACTAGGTCTGTGATAAGGTAGGTCTGTGATAAGGTGCTGTAGGTCTGTGAGAAGGTAGGTATGTGATAAGGTAGGTCTGTGATAAGGTACTGTATGTCTGTGAGAAGGTAGGTATGTGATGAGGTAGGTCTGTGAAAAGGTAGGTCTGTGATAGGTAGGTCAATGATAAGGTACTGTAGGTCTGCGATAAGGCTTATTGAAACATCAAGTTATTGCTTGTAGTTTCTCAAACTTTTGTGACACTTTTGTATACTTTTGTAACCTTTAATGTATCATACAGATACTAACAAACTGTACAAGTGTGCAGTATGTTAGTATCTGTGTATGACTACAAGTGTGCATTATATTAGTATCTGTGTATGTCTACAAGTGTGCAGTATGTTAGTGTCTGTGTATGACTACAAGTGTGCAGTATATTAGTATCTGTGTATGACTACAAGTGTGCAATGTGTTAGTATCTGTGTATGACTACAAGTGTGCAGTATGTTAGTATCTGTGTATGACTACAAGTGTGCAATGTGTTAGTATCTGTGTATGACTACAAGTGTGCAGTATGCTAGTATCTGTGTATGACTACAAAGTTCAGTCACATCCGACTAGCCTAGTGTGATGTGCACTTGTATAAGACAGCATTAAATGTAATATCTCTGGGGAACTAATTGCTTCTTTTCAATTTTTCTCTTTTATTCAGTTGTTTGCTAACCTTTTAAACGATTTTGAACAATACAAATGAGAAAGCTGCTTGAAGAAAGGTATTTATATACCAGAGTCTTTGTCATGCCGTATCAGCAGTAGCTTTTGCTTTAAGGGCCACCATATGTCTGATATCTCATCTGCCCATGTGCCAATCGAGCTACTCACACAGGCCATAACTGGTAAAATTAGAGTATTGATGATGGTCACGTTGAACTGTCGTTTACCATGATTAGAAGGTGAAGAAGTGAATAGTCATATGGATTTGTATAAGTTAATGTTATGTGCTTCTGAGACAGTTGTTCACACTCGTACCATGAAAGTTGAGGTCCAAATGTGAGCTACTATAACTTGTGTCGGTTCATTTATATGTGTTAAAAAGACCCAAACACCTTAGCTGTACAGTAATGACAGATTTTAGTTCTATTTCATCTTCTGGAGATTTTTGGCGCCTGCTAATGATTCCTTTAACGGTTGACTTGCAAAAAAATTCACATTACAGTTAGGGTATTAGGTATCAAAAGATTCACCATGTCTTACTGCTGAAAGGTAGATGCTGTGTTGTAAGTGCAAAATTTGTGGAAATGTGATTACAAGCTCTTAAAAGCTCAAAAACGAACAGTTAATCGCAGCCATCACGAAACCGCTGTAGATTGAAATCCCTTTCCAAAACGGCTCAAATGGGACGTAATGGAACACGATGGCTTCCGTTTAAACTTTCATGAAACCTCGTTCATCGAAATATTTTCACAAATATACTTCACGCATTCAATAAAACCATGTCTATTGTCATTACGCGGCTATTTCATCGTCATCGTAATGCTGTCCCTTCGAGCACTGATATCTCAAAACCTACCGTAAAAATTCGTTTGTTTGTTTGTTTACCTTCGCTCGAAAGAGTGCATATATCATCCTCTGATAAAGATGATGAGCCTGTTGGTCACCTGTGAAAGTCGAAAAATGCTGCAGAAACTGTTCGCGCTGTTTGGCAGGAAGTATGGGTCACATGATCAGATTACGACTACATGATTAGACCAAGCCATAACAAAACTGTAAAGTAGCGAGCATCTATATTTGATACAGACTTTTCGGTAGAACCCGAAATGTTTGTCATAAACTAGTGCTACGAGCCGTTTTATATTAAGCCTTTTATTGGCCTTTCAATTCACGTGAGAATATCACATGACAAAACAATAACCAAATGTAATGACTACGTCAGAGAAATAAACTGATTTCAATCTACGGCAGTTTCATGATGGCGGCGATTAACTGTTCATTTTTGAGCTTTTAAGAGCTTGTAATCACATTTCCACATATTTGGCACCTACAGCACAACAGAGTAAGACATGGTGAATCTTTTGATACCAAATAACTGTAATGTGAATTTTGTTGCAAGTCAACCTTTAAGATCTATAGCCGGATTTCTGACTAACACACGGACAGACTTTGAGAAATATATATATTAAGCTATAAGCTATATAACAATAATCTACCAAATGCTACAAATATCATTCAAGAACAAGTGACATAAACGAACCATACTTATGATACATGCAGCAACAAAAATTAACGCTTTTGAAACAAAAATATTTGCATCATTTGCTCTGCCAGTTGCATCCTAATTGCTGCGTTCGATGGAGCGAACATCTTCTGATTGTTCAATACCTTCCACAATGTCTTCTGACCTCAACTCTTCTTCTTCAAAGCATTTGTGCAAAGTGCAACACGTAAAAGTTTTGATTTTCCACTTCCACTTGATCGTCACGTTGACATACTTCAATCTTTACGAACCCATAATACTAAGTCATGAGTAAAAAAGTGTCCACAAAATCTTATTAATGTTTAATCAATGTTTAATGTTTAATCAATTAATTAATGTTTACATCAATAATAATCAATTCTCTTGTTGTTCAACTCTAAGGCTTTTCATTTTTTCTCGTTAAACCTTTGAGAGCAACACTGTAGCAATAATTAATAACTGTATGAGGCTAATAGTAGTTCCTTGTTTAACACGGTTTTGGTACTTCGAAGTACACGTATATAAAAACGGTTTACATTGGTCTAACAGTTTACGATGGTATATGAACGACTAGTTTTCGACTAGAAGTCGTGCTTAGCGAGCAAAACTTTTACGCGTTGCATTTTGCATAAATGCTTTGAAGAAGAAGAGTTGAGGTCAGAAGACATTGTGGAAGGTATTGAACAATCAGAAGATGTTTGCTCCATCGAACGCAGCAATTAGGATGCAACTGGCAGAGCAAATGATGCAAATATTTTTGTTTCAAAAGCGTTAATTTTTGTTGCTGCATGTATCATAAGTATGGTTCGTTTACGTCACTTGTTCTTGAATGATATATGTAGCATTTGGTAGATTATTGTTATATAGCTTATAGCTTAATATATATATTTCTCAAAGTCTGTCCGTGTGTTAGTCGGAAATCCGGCTATAGATCTTAAAGGTTGACTTGCAACAAATTTCACATTACAGTTATTTGGTATCAAAAGATTCACCATGTCTTACTCTGTTGTGTTGTAGGTGCCAAATATGTGGAAGTGTGATTACAAGCTCTTAAAAGCTCAAAAACGAAAAGCCGCCATAGATTGGAATCTCTTTATTTCTCTGACGTAGCCATGAAATTTGGTTATTGTCTTGTCACGTGATGCTCTCACGTGAACTGAAAGGTCAATAAAAAGCTCAATATAAAACTTATCGTAGTACTAGTTTATGACAAACATTTCGGGTTTTACCGAAGACCTTATATCAAATATAGATGCTTGCTACTTTACAGTTTTGTTTCGGTTTGGTCTAATCGGCAAGTTGTAATCTGATCATGTGACCCAATACTTCGCAAATAATTTTCGCAGCACTTTTCGATTATCACAGGTGACCAACAAACTCGTCATGATTATCAGACAATGATATGTACTCCTTCAAGCTAAGGCTAAAAAATTAAACGAGTTTTTACGGTGAGTTATAAGATATCACTGCTAAAAGTGACAGCATTACAATGACGATAAAACAGACGCGTAAGAACAATAGACATGGTTTTATTGAAATGCGTAAAGTATATTTGGGAAAATATTTCGACGAATAAGGTTGCATGAAAGTGTAAACAGAAACCATCTCCCACAGCTACGTCACATTTGAGCTGTTTTGGAAAGAGAATCCAAACTACAGCGGTCTCGTGTGGCTGCGATTTTCTGTTTGTTTTGGAGCTTTTGAGAGCTTGTAATCACATTTCCACATATTTTGCACCTACAACACAACAGAGTAAGACATGGTGAATCTTTTCATATCAAATAACTAATGTGAATTTCGTTGCAAGTCAACCTTTAAAATCTTGGAATAAATATTCCGTACCGAAGAGAATTCGATCTCGGACCAAGCCGTTCACCAGTCTTAAGGGGTGGTCACACGAGCACCGAACCGAACTAAATGACGCAAAACGACGTCGCTTTCAGCTGTAAAAAGTTCGGCCGAAGACATTTCTGGCCGAAACGAACCATTTCAGTCCTGCTCGAAATTTTGTGGCAGAACCCTTGCTCTTATTGGCTGGTTAAAATTCTAAAATTCTAGCGAGCACGCGTCACATTTCTCTTTACGTGCGTGTCAGTAAAGTTAAAAAAGAAATGGGACGATACTTTTATTTCGTTAAATAAACAACATGAAGCAATTTACGACAAGGCTTACCTGGACTTGTGATTGTGTTGCATAAAGGTAAGATGTTGCACTCAAGTTTTGCATAAATGTAAGAGAATGGTTGTGATATTCTTTCGTGTAGAATATAAGCAATGTGTCATAGTCATCCTGATGAAGTATCGTTGACTGATTTATTTATGTAAAACCACAGTACTATGATAAAGACTGTTTTTGTTTATGTACTCAGAATAGAAAAACATTCATATGTTAATAAAAAAAAATGATTATGTTGATGAAAAGGTTTGGCAAAATCTTTGTATCAAGTGATTTATTTTGAGCAACTGAATGATCTTCTGATAAAACTGCTGTGTAATTATAATTTATAATTGTTCCTCAAAGTTGTTTCTTTACAATAGAAATATTCAACTCAAATGCATAAAAACTACTAATGAAACAGTGTGTTGTCTTTATACGTGTGGTATTTAGGAAGCGAAGTGACTTCGGATGCCGTGTGACATGTGCCACGAACTGAACCAGCCTCCAAACCGATCCTACGTCTGTTCGGTGCTCGTGTGACCACGCCTTTACGCCTAGCCCACTAGACTACGGAAGTCGAATTGCTAGCCTGCCAATATAAGTCATTATATCAGAACTATACCTAACTGCTTTACGTATGACGCGGGTCATAGCATAACGTCGCGAGAAGCTGTTTGCTCACATTATTAAACTGGCTAATAGCAAAACTCTCACTACTTCTCATTGCTTATAAGACAAAAAACTTTTCTCATGATATGTAGTTTGAAAGTTAGAATGGCAAATCTTGTTATATGTTAAATACAAATCAATTTTCTGTCCAAATACTCTTCTATTACACGGAAACGCCGGGTGTAGCCTGTCTTGACAAACTGTTGTTTTTGCGGAGTTGTTCCCCCGTTGAGTGGGTGAGCAATGCAACAGCTTGTCACAAGACGTACTGCACTTGATGCATCAGCTGCACTTACAGGGAGTTGTTCTCTTCCGTCTATGCAGCTTGGTTGCGATGTTATGTCGGTCGCTCCGTTGGTAATCATAACGGATTTCGGGCAAATATTTATGTAGAAAAAATAAGATTACAACGTTTAACCAGCGACCAGTCTCTGCGGTAAACTTTAGTAGAACTTGAGAACTTAGGCAACAACAGCGACTAAAAGTGTCATTATTTGTGCGCTCAGTCAGTTTTATTTCTATTTTTGTATCAGTCAGTTTTATTTGTTCTTATGGATTTTATTTTCAATTTATTTTGTTCTTAAATTGTACTAACGTTTACAACGGAGACTGGTCTTTGGTTAAACGTTGTAATCTTATTTTTTTCGACATAAATTTTTGCGCGAACTCTGTTATGGTTACCAATGGAGCGACCGCCATAACATCACAGCCAAGCCGCATAGACGGAAGAGAACAACTCCCTTTCAGTGCAGCTGATGCACCAGGTGCAGTGCGTTTTGT
Source organism: Watersipora subatra (assembly GCF_963576615.1). Taxonomy (NCBI): domain Eukaryota; kingdom Metazoa; phylum Bryozoa; class Gymnolaemata; order Cheilostomatida; family Watersiporidae; genus Watersipora; species Watersipora subatra. Next base: position 35,598,421 of record NC_088710.1, on the reverse strand, counting down.
GACAAGCTATTGTGTTGCTCGCCCGCTCGACGGAGAGGGGGGACAAGTCCGCAAAAACAACAGTTTGTCAAGACAGGCTATTCTGGGTGGCACAGCTAGTAGCTTATAAATTTGTAGATTTATAGCGTATTATTTGATAGCATCATTGCGATAATGTAATCTTACTATGGATCGACGCTCGTAACTCCACTTCTATTGCACATAAAAACATAAAAAGCCAGTTTTAGTTGCAAACTGTCGGAAACATATCAACGCGTGCATTGAGCTTTTATGCAATATTGCTAATTATAGATATAAAATATAAATATGTCTTCAAATTTAAGAATGACGTAAAAGTTGAAAGATCCCAACAAATTGCAAAGCAGGGCACAGGTTATAATATCATTTCAGATTAATTGCAAGCGATAGATATCAGCTGGTAAATATATTTCTCGACTTCTCAATGCATATTTATGAGAGATAGTTGACAAGTTGGAGGTAAGTTAGCAGATTTATTGCATCCAAAAGGGTTTAATATCGCTCCACCTAAAAGAGAGGTCAAAATATAGGCGATATTCGCTTCACCTGTAAAAGGGCTAAATTTATCTTTCCAAAATTCTAATGAGCCATTTAAAAAGTACAACGCTAGCCTCTATCTGAATTTGACTGCCACTTCTATTTGACTGCCCCTATAGATGAAGGGCTGAAAAATAGAACGCCATAGCATTCAATACGAGGTTTCACGGTACTTCTATTATTTGTTATTTTAGTTTCATTTTTAATTCTTTCGCTACCGCAAGCCGATGTATCGGCTTTCGCGGTAATATATCGACTTATTAACAGTTTCAATTTTATTTTCATTACAAAGCCTACACATTAGCTAGACCAAATAAATTTGGTCTCCAATGAAACAACATTGTTGCCAATCACGTGCAACCAATGGAAATTTTTTTGGCTCAACTATTCCATTTCTAATTATTTTCCAAAACGAGAAAACCAGATCGTTATCGTCATGGCAATAAGAAACACCGCGTTCGTTCAACGCAAAGAAAGCGTCAGAAAGTTTGCGAGAGTGGGATTCATTAAACAATTTTATACTTATCTTGTAGAGAATTTTGTTCTGAATAAGATGCATGATACAGTAAAATGATATCTACATCGATTCTCGAGATATTGCCTAATTACTAGCGGTATATCGGTTTTTCACAATTCTGGTTGAGTTAATTTGGGCAGAGTAATCATTCGGTCATAATTTAATGCGGTAGCGAAAGAGTTAAAAACAGTTTGTCATCAGAAATTTCTATTTGCTTTATGTACTGCTCTGTCACGATGTAACTATGTTCTAGCAGTAGTTGGTCTGGTGTTTCAGGATCAATTTTATTAGTGGGCTATATTCACTCACCAGTGTCATTGATCATTAAATTTTTAATGTAGTAGATGTCAGCCAATTGTTTTTCATCGTGCTGACACAATGTCAGTCTGTGGCTATATATCTCACGATATTCTAACATATCGACCTGTTGTTGTTCAAATATGTACTACGAACTGCGATTCTACATCGACTTTTTGATCACCAGTATGGCAGTTTTCAGGTCTGCCGGCAATCCAGGCAAGCGAGAATGGTGCCAGTAGATTCACTGATAGCGGTATTTGAGTAGATGTATGTGTAGATTGTTGTTTAATGTCATTTGCTTATTATTTGAACTACCCTGGAGTCTTTGGTTTGCCATTCCAGCTTGCTGATATAAATGTTGTAACATAAAAAGTTCTAATAGTGTACAGAGTAATAATTTGTGACACACTGTAAGGTTCTAAAAAAGACTGACCAAGAAAGCCCAGTTAATGAGTAACACCAATCGAGACACTAGATCACAGCCATCAGCCAATGAAATAGCCCAGCAAGGCCACCCAACCCAAAGCATCAAGGACCGCCAAGGCGTTATTACTGGTGTGATCCGGTCACCTTGGCTAAGGTCAGACTGTATAAACAATAAGTATTACCTAGTTCATCTTGTAATGAAGGTCAACGCATCCAATGCCCAGCTCAGTGCAATTGTGTGGCACTAGAAAAAACTCTCTACAACCAGTCCATCGTACAAGTCTGCTCATAGAATGGTAGTACTTGTTTTACATCATCGGTTTTGCGCCGAATTTATACACCCTCGTCTCTGATGCATTCTTACATCTCTAAAGAACAAAGCTTAGATTTTTAGAGACAATTATTTTTCTTATAAGGCTTGCTCGACGCTGTACCAGTGAGCAGATCTCAGACCAAGATGCTAGTCTTCATTATACATGTGATAAGAGCCCTGTCTGTCTGGCTGTTTGTGGTTACAAAAAATATTGCATAGTGCGGGTTCAAATTGCAACTCTCAGCATGTTAGACCAACACTGTTACAACTACACTGATTACAGCCCACTGGTTTTATGGAATAATTGTTTGCATAGTTATTAAGCCTGAACATGTCTTCTGATGATCTGTTATAAGCCAGGGCTAGAGGTTTGGAAAAAGATTACTTACAGTAGGATTCGAACTCGCAACTTTTGGCTTGGTAGACTGAAGCTCGACCATCTGCCCACCTTGTCACATTTTGAAATAATTGTGCAGTTAGTTGTTACACCCAGGACTGGCAGGGTACTAGTACCCTAGTACGTACTAGTATAGTACCCTGTACTATACTAGTACGGGGTGCTAGTAGTAGTACCCTGTACTATACTAGTACAGGGTACTACTTATAATAAAAGGTGTAAGCTAATATATCATCCAAAAAATTACCTACGGTATGTTGAGTAGTATGTACCAATCTGCCTTGACTTGGAGCAGGTGATTGAATAATGGTAAAGCTTTATTGATGTTGTTGTTTATGTGTGTCTTATATTACATGACCATTTCGCTACCAAATATGCCTGTTTCAAATCTCTAGAGTCACTCTACACTCTATCTATAGCTCGATGCAGCAAAAGACACACATCCAGCTATGTTCAAGGTCAGCCAGACGGACCAACTATGAAAACCGCTTTTCCCGGACCAAAATCGCTCGCTCAGAAGGCAGCTCTACAAAACATGCAGGTACATTTTATATCATGGTCTGTATGGAAGGTCCATATTTTAAAGCGCTTTGGGTTGGCTACGTGTGCTATAGGGGGTAGGTGGGACCAAAATATATCTAGTGTGGTGGCGCATGTGATAAACAATCCTTTAGGCCAACGCTTATCTATAAGCTTAGGGTTATCTTTACCATGCTGCTTTTTACTGCATGCAGCTCGCTGTATCTATGATCAGTGACCACTTGCTGTATCTATGATCAGTGACCACTTGCTGTATCTATGACCAGTGACCGCATATCCAATAAAACTTTTGTGGCTTACATTGAACACGTTTGTTATAAAGCAAGCATTTGGTTGGGTAGCCTAAATACAGTGAAACTCGGATAACTCGCCCTCGGAGAGCTCGAACACATGGTTAACTCTAACGGATTTTTTTGGTCCGTTCCCACGCAATGATAAATTGATTTAGATAACTCGACGTTAACCTCGTTAACTCGAACAGTTTTTTGCCCAACGGCTACCAAGACGGTTGTTATCGCTTTAGAATATCACTTTATTCCAAGCCATAGAGATAAACATCAACTTTTAGTAGTTTTAGGCGTCATTATTACCACTATCGGCAAACTATTTTCGTTAACGATTTTTCTAATAGTTTGCAAAAAATCAAATTTTAACAAACATCTGCTTGGGGATAGCCTTCCGAAAGCAAGGAGAAGCGAGTTAACCTTCAGATAAGCTTAAAGAAAAATCGGCAAAATTGGTTTTTGTTAAACCGCTCAAAAGAAAAATATGTCTTTTTTTACTGAGCGTTTCAACCACGATCAAGTTTTGCCTATTTTAATCTGAAAACGTCCTGGCAGTCACATCACCTAAAACAAACAAACAAACAAGTCTCAAGTAATAGCAAAATATTGAGACTTTCTGTCTTTCTGATAAAAATGGATTAAAATATTACATGAATAGCCCCTTAACTTGCAACAAGCAATCAATGCTTTTGATTTATACATAGTTTGTATATGTACTGATAAATACATGTACTTGTGACAGTGTTCTCAAAACTTGAACACTCTGATAACTCGAACACTTTCTCTCGGTCCCGTGAAGGTCGAGTTAGCCGAGTTTCACTGTATATTAAAATAATCATGAATATCCAGGTCACAGCTTTTATTAATGTATTGCCACTGTCAATTGACCCAACTCGTTATTGTCTACCAATGTTTATCCCAATCAGACAAAAACTACTGTATATCTCCAAACATTGTTAGGGGTACAAGATTGGACTCTGAATGTCTCATGCGTAACCAATCCCATACTCCTAGGTATAGAGAATCTGAAGGCCCCTTTTCACTACTGTATGTTTTTTGAATTACGAGAGTTTTGTCACATTTATGCATCATGGAGTAGATGTTGCTAAATAAATAATTGTTAAGCAGATTTATAGATTTTATTCACCTTCATGGACAATGATTGTATTCTGCATAATGTATGAGAGAATTCCTCACAGAGCAACTTGAAATAAGTAACAGGTAGTACTAGAGCTATGGAGCAGCTAATCTTGCGTTCCCATCGGCGCCATCAGTTTACATGTCGTTACTCATAAAGTATTTAAGCCCATCAGACGATTGTTGCTTGCGTATATGTCATCAGTGTTATAATAGACTAGCATCGATGAAATAGCTATCTCCGATCTTTCAGCTTCCAATATTCTAGCTATCTGTCAAGGTCTCTTCCATTTTAATGCAGATTGGTTAGAATTTAACCTGTGAACCTTCCTACCCCCACAATGAGGTCACCTGGCTGTAACTATTGTTTTGTATACTTGGTAAGTAAGAAATTTTGTGGTAAGTAGTACCCCATCACTGACCTTGACTTTTAGGCTGCGGGTGGAGTCTCTTTTTTTGCCGACTACAACAAGAGTCTCGGGAATTATGTGGCCGATGTTGATGGAAATGTGCTGTTGGATTTTCTAATGCAGATTTCATCCCTGCCTCTCGGTAAGTTCTCATCCGCCTCTGTCTACAGGTGCTACCTTCCACTACAGATAATATTGTAAGTGACACCTCGCTGCACTGCTAGATTAACGCTGTCTGGTCTGTCATGAACTGGAAAGCAGTGCATTCGTGCTACCAGGTAGTCTGCTTATACATTATCAGCAAATATGCACTTAAATCAGTGTCAATATAATATATCGACACTGGACCATATGACATATAACTAAACCTAATCGTTTATGATAATGCACCTTACAATATTATTGTAAGGTGCATTATCATAGGAGACTAGGTTCAGTTATTGTAGGTTCAGTCTGGCAGCGACTGAAGCGGTAGCAGATATGATAACTAGAATGGCAATCACTGTAGTTTGGACATGCTAACAATACCTGGCAGTCGATTAAATATACTATTAACTTTTTATAAAATATTTTGGTTTTGTCAAATATTTCGGCTTAACGTTGAATACGTATACGTAGTAATAAAAATAATGTCTCGAAATTTGCGTAAAACATAATTATAATATATTTTATAATAACAAAGTTAAATGTTCTTAATTTGATCTGCTGTCTAAATGGCTCTTGTAGCTAACAGATTAGTTGTATTCTACATTGCTATGTCATGATATCAACCAGCTTATATTAGTTTTTGATGATCCCATTGAATTTACAATTTAAATTCTTGTAATGATGTATTTTCGTCAACCAAAGCCGACAAAACTATAGATGAGTTGAATTTTTCATAAGATAAGTTGCTAGCAACTGGTCTACATCAAGTCATCGAAGCATTGGTGTACTAGCCTAGCTCTACGTAGACATGTTTTTCACATATTTATATCACATTTTAGGTTACAATCATCCGAGGATTTCAGAGGCTATGAGAGACCCTAAAAACATAGTAAGTGACAAAAACTTCAATTTTACAGTTAACAGTAAACTAGTCAGTTGTACTGAAGCGCTATTTGGATTATAGCAGCTGTAATCAAATGGCATCTAATAGGTCTGTCATTCTTCGGAGGACAAGTTCACTTTTGGAGTTATCAAATCTTACAAGGTGGCCTTCTATATACAGTCAAACACGGATAACTCAAACTTCATGGGACCGAGCGAAAGTGTTCGAGTTATCAGAGCGTTGAAGTTATCAGAGCACTGTCGCAAGTCCATGTATTTATTCGTAGATACATGTACATATACAAACTATAATAGGTCCTATAAATCAAAAGCATAAATGGCTTGTTTCAAATTAAATGCTTCTAATGTAGTTTAAAATTTTTTTATTAAAAAGTCTCGAGATTTTTTTATCACTTGAGATTGGTTTGTTGTTTGAGGTGATGTTATCGCCAGGACATTTTTTAGATTAAAATTGGCAAAACTTGATCGCTATTAAAATGCTCAGAAGAAAATACATCTTTTTTTTCTTTTGAGTGTTTTAACCAAGATCAATTTTGCCGATTTTTTTTTAAGTTTATGCGAAGGTTACCTCACTTTCCCTTGCTTCCGAAGGGTGATCGCTAAGCGGATGTTTGGTGAAAATCAAATTTCACCAAACCTTTAGAAAAGCCATTGACAAAAATATTTTGCCAATGATGGAAATAATGACGCCTATGGACTACGAAAATTTGAGATTTACCTCTATGGCTTGGAATAAAGTGATTTTCTAAAGCGATAACAACCGTTTCGGTAGCCGTTGGGCAAAAAGCTGTTCGAGTTAACAAAGTTGAGATCGAGTTATCTAAAGCAATTTATCATTACGTGGGAACGGATCAAACAAAACCGTTCTAGTTAACCATGTGTTCGAGCTATCCGAGGGCGAATGATCCATGTTTGACTGTATATAAATCGCAGTGTCTGCCTGTCCAGTTAGAACGATAAAGTTTTAGTAACGAAAAATCCGTCTTGCAGAGGATTTGATCTCGGAACCTCCAGATTTTTAGGCATTGGACTTACTCATTAGACTACAACGTTCAATGAGCGTAGGTATCAATAATGGCTCATATTGGCAACATATTCATTACATCGATTAAAATACGCAAAATGACTTGCATCACCCGTAACGATTACCAGCTGGCCTCATTAGGTGAATGCTCGGTGTTGCACAGGTAATAAAACCGTCTTATAGTAATGTAAATGTAATGTTTATATGCTGTTGTCCATTACCCGTGCAATGCAGGGCATTCATCTAGTTTATTTATAAGAAATCATTGCATGAACAAATCAAATGGCTTTAAACTATGTATCCAATAGTCACAGATTTCTGCCTTGCAACTATCTATTGTAAGAAACCTTACTACATCCTCTCTATGCAGCGCTAATGGTTTCTCTCACATGCGTAACCTTGCAAAGCCAGGCTACAAAGTATGGATGGAAATTAACTAACATTCTGGGCTAAATAATGACCAGGGCAACTACATCAGTAACATGATTGGCTCGCTGCAGACTTAGGAATGTTTCGCACAGAAGGTGGAGTCAAGATAACATGCTGGGTCAATTGAGCTTATAACCTCTTGTATTTTGATTTGAGAGGCGATACTTGTAATGGCATCATGGAGTAGATAGTTACTATTGTTTGTTTTTCATATGATTGTCTATATCAGCTTGCAGTCTATATCCGCAGTATATATCCACTTGCAGTCTATAATAGCTGACGATCATTTTGAGGGACTTACGACAGTATGCTGCTTCAGAATACATTATAGTCAAACCACAGTTTTCGACCGGTATTCATTCTGGAAGGTTATTCGAAAAGCAAATTTTGTTAAATAGAAAGCCATTTTTCCATTATAATTAATATAAATAGTTTTAATCCGGTCCAAGTCTAGAAAAAAGTTTAAAAATCTTTACCTGGGCTTCTAACTCCATTTTTGTCCCTCCTGTTCTCGTAACACTCCAAACTGCTGACTACAATACCTCTTCGTGAGAAATAATTACTGAAGACGTGTGATTTGGATGTGAAGTTTTTTTTTGACTGAGTGATACACCCTTCAGTACAATAATATTAATGTCAGCCTAAAATGGCTTGAAAGCATTAGATCATCATTAGACTTTAGCTGAACAAAGTGAAAATAATAAAATTATATTTTTAAAATATGATTTTAATTCACATAAGACTTTGAAGAAGTTTGGAGAAAAATGCCAACAACAAAAAACTGTTTTCGACCAAAATATTTCGAGTCTATTTAGACCTTTGATAAGCCATCTTAGGAGGTATCATCTTTTGCAGAATATCTGCAAAGATGATTGTAGGGCAGCGACTTTAAATCAATGTGCTAGTTTACTCGTTTAGTCATTTGAAGTGATTTTGTGCTGACAAACCATTTCTTTCTAGTATCATATTTTTATATAACTATGTCAACCATTAGCAGGTGTCAACCATTAGCAGGTGTCAACCATTAGCAGGTGTCAACCATTAGCAGGTGTCACATCACGACTATTCATACTAGTTAAAGGTTGACTCGCAACAATATTCACATTATAGTTATTTGGTACCAAAAGATTCACCATGTCTTACTCTGCTGTGTTGTAGGTCAAAAATAGGTGAATAATTAGCTAGATAAAAAGGTAGATAAATAAATAGATAGATATTTGATAAATAGGTAGGTAGATAGAGATAATTGGAAAGATACATGTAGATATGAACTTTATTATCACCAGTTAATGCCACGATTGTACTGTACATGTATATTGTATCATGATTGTATATAGACTCGCAGACAATCTTCATGCCAGTTGGGTTGTTACAGCAAGATGGAGGAGTTTTACTGTATTGAATAATATCTTTATTCCTAATCAACCAAAGAAGAAGCAACTTTCCAAACCAGTCGTTTTTATTGTTCTGGCAGCAAGAGGTTTCTGGCAGCAAGAGGTTTCTGGCAGCAAGGTGTCGCACTAAAGATTGTTTCACGAAATAAAGAGCACTCACCCTTTGAAATAAAGCTGATTCTTGAGATTTTTTGGCATAACTTATGATAATCTCTTAGAGTGAATGTCTGACTAAGCAGCATAGTTTGAGTAAATTTGTTTTTGCTGTCTTGCTGGGAACTCTTGCTATTACAGACTACAGTGAATATTGCATGCAAGGTCTGCTCAATCAAATGAAGAACAAACATTAGTATGTAACTATCTACCGCAGGATGTCATGACTAGTATTACCTCTCTATTAAAGATACAAAAGGTCATAAGGTCGATTGGCCCAAGATGTCATCTTTATCCCTCTTCCTGTGCAAAACATTCCAGAGTCTGCAGTGAACCAATCATATTACTGATGTAGTTGCTCTGGTCATTATTTAACCACAGTTAGTTATTTTCTACCAATATTTTGTAGCCCGGGTTTGCAAGATAATGCATGTGAGAAACCATAAGTGCTGCAGATATAAGATATAGCAAAGTTTCTTACAATAGATGCTTGTAGGGCAAAATTCTGCGGCTATTGAATGTACAGTTTAAAGCCATTCAAATGGTTCACGCAATGATTTATGTGGAAAAGGTCCACCTTTTAAGAGTCGATAACTCCAAGCTTGGATTTTCTGCTTAGGATTGTCAAACCTTTTTGTTCTGAAGATTATAAGTTTTGTTTGTTATTCTCCCAAAGATGAACAGAGTCAGAGTATGTTTGGAAATTGCTGTTTGTTTTGTTTAAAGATTCGCTGCGATATTATTCCTTACCTCTTCGATAACTGTCAACAGAGACACAATATGATTTCATGGGAATTTAGAAAAGGCGCATGATGTGTGATGGTTAGAGAAACTAACAGATTTATATGGCTGCGCAAGCTTCAGAAAAAGCTGTTTTTGTGGAAAACTGTTATAACACTCATCCTATTAAGTTCATTTATTTGTGGCTTCATTAACTTTTACTGGTAGCATCATTCATTTCTTTTACTGGTAGCATCATTCATTTCTTTTACTGGCAGCATTATTCACTTCTTTTACTGGTAGCATCATTCATTTCTTTTACTGGCAGCATTATTCACTTCTTTTACTGGCAGCATTATTCACTTCTTTTACTGGTAGCATCATTCATTTCTTTTACTGGCAGCATTATTCACTTCTTTTACTGGCAGCATTATTCACTTCTTTTACTGGTAGCATTATTCATTTCTTTTACTGGTAGCATCATTCATTTCTTTTACTGGCAGCATCATTCACTTCTTTTACTGGCAGCATTGTTCACTTCTTTTACTGGCAGCATTATTTACTCCTTTTACTGGCTGCATTATTAACTTCTTTTACTGGCAGCATTATTTACTCTTAGTTTTCTGTTCTGTCACACATCAAATTTATATTATCTCTACTTGTAGTCTGATAGGTTAATAATGGATGCTGTGCTACAGAAGTGCACATCAGAGTTGCACAGATCATGCTACACTTTTTGTAAGATGGAAAATTGACAGTTTAACCCTGCTATGGATTTTTATTATTTTTGATATTTTCAAAATGGGATGTTTCTAATGTGAGACAGTTTTTATGTACACTTTGCAATTTATTAAAATTTATAAATATTCCAAACTTTTAAATTACGAAGTAATGTGAATAATTCTTGTTGAAGCTCTTAACTAACTTTACAACTATCAAAATAAACTTGATAAAGTCATTTTAAAACTGTTTCAAAAGTTTTAATTTTCTTACAGCACCAAACTGTATTTTATCTGAATTGTCTCTTCTAGATGGCAACCAGTGATATGTACTGTTTTTATAAATAATAATAATTATTATTATATGTAGGCTAGATATACAATGACCAACATACTGTATATGAAGTCTCTCTATTGCCATCGTATTGCCATAGGATTTCTATGGCAAGACTTGTGTTTTTATCAGACCATGAAGTCAGCCATTGCCACTTGTGATAAATAAATTTGACCTTATTCCTGTGCAGGGCAGGCCTGACAGTAAGTTCTTTTGTGGATAATAATAATAATGATACAGGTTTTATATCTTCGCTTGCAGTAGCTACAGTAGCTCTTGTTTCAAGTTGAAGGTTTGGTTAGGTTTTTAATGTATCATACTTTTCGGACTATTAGCCGCTACTTTTTTCTGATGATTTGAGCCATGCGGCTTATATAAGGGTGCTGCTATTCTTTGGCTTTTTCTTTCACCTCTAAGGCGCATTAACTGGAATCTCTGGTTAGTGTGCCTCTAGCGGTGAAAGAAAAAATGAAACAATGCCTAACGGTACTGTTCCGCTAGGCACTAGGTTAAAAAGCGTCGGTTAATACGAAACAGGTTAGGCACTGTTCCGTTTTAAACAGGAAAGTTGCTGCCGTGTTATAAAGCACCGTCCTGATTTCTGTGACCTATACAAAGGTGCGGTCTATGTATTGTTTCATTATCGCTTTTTGGAAAATAAAGCAGATACGGCTTATATAGGGGTGCGGTTTATAGTCCGAAAAGTATAGTATGTTCAGCATTATCTGTTATTCTATAAATAAGTCATGAAATTTTTGGTAGATGAGACTAAAAGTAATTAACATTTAAGAAGAGAGAAAACAAGTCATCATATTTTCATCACACTCAGTCAGCATAAGTTTGAGGATGCAGCATTTGTATTTTTTCCGAGGGCTAAAAAACTGAGGCAAATTAATTTTAGTGCATTTATCTATTTAAAAAAGTTTGAATATGATAGAGGGTAGAGGCTATGTTCATTATATAATATAATCACTACTATTAATCGTGTCTCGTTAGAATAAAGTCATCTATCAGCTAAAACAAAAGAAACTTGATGATAGAATGATTCCCAGCCAATCTACAAGATTAAACTATTACTATGTACATATATATACCGGTATACTTTCTTCTCTGACTAGTCACGTCTCACGACTCGCCCGGCTCTTGGGTTCATACCTCCTGCTGATTGGATGGATCAGCTTAACTCAACCCTGATGAGCGTGGCACCTGCTGGTGTAGACGGTGTGCAACTGATGATGTGTGGCAGCTGTGGCAATGAATATGCATTCAAAGCTGCATTCATATATCACCAGGTCTGTCATTTTAGCTTCTCACTTTCATACTCGCTGTTTCTGCAGTGGTCCTGCTCCTTGAAATGAACAGCTATAATGAACAGTATTAATACATATTGATGGTACAGTTAAAATGCTGTGATATAGTTCTGTTATATTAGTGTTATAGAGTAGTACTGTTATATTAGTATTATAGAGTAGTACTGTTATATTAGTATTATAAAGTAGTACTGTTATATTAGTATTATAGAGTAGTACTGTTATATTAGTATTATAGAGTAGTACTGTTATATTAGTATTATAGAGTAGTACTGTTATATTAGTATTATAGAGTAGTACTGTTATATTAGTATTATAGAGTAGTACTGTTATATTAGTATTATAGAGTAGTACTGTTATATTAGTATTATAGAGTAGTACTGTTATATTAGTATTATAGAGTAGTACTGTTATATTAGTATTATAGAGTAGTACTGTTATATTAGTATTATAGAGTAGTACTGTTATATTAGTATTATAGAGTAGTACTGTTATATTAGTATTATAAAAAAATGCGCTGAAGCTAGCTTTTGCAATGAATATTTCATGACAGGCAAAGAAAAGGGGAGGAGCCTTGCCAACAGCAGAAGAAAACGAGAGCTGTCTTTGGAATAAGAAACCAGGAAGTCCCGATCTAGCCATACTGTCTTTCGAGAATGCATTTCACGGCCGCACTACTGGTGTGTTTTGGTTTGTGCAACTCCCTTCACAGGTCTTCAGATAATTTAACGCTAAAAATTCTCTTGTCTACGACGACCAATCAGATGTTTTTGTATAAATTATAAATATCACACTTATCATATCTTCACTCATTTACGCCAGCACATTCCTAATTTCAAACCGGTAAAATTGATTAGGCAATGATTTTTTAAATTACTAGCATGTGAATTATAGAGTTTTAAAAAGCAGAATTGCCTTTCATAAAGTAAAATTTATGATAAAACTTTCAAAGCAAAAAACTCAGCGCTTTTGCTAAGACATGGCAAGTGAAGAACTGTTTTTCGAATTAATAGAATCTCACAAAGCCTCTGCGGAGCCCATTCTAGAATGATACAGTGCACTTGCATGTACGTACATGTTTTATTAGTTGTACTGAGTTGATGCAATGAATTAAGGGAGACCTTGAGCAAATTGCTTTGGTTGTTTGTCTGAGGAGCCCAAAGCTGGACATAACCAATATTTTGAGTGTTTATTTCCTATTAAACTTGAATCTTAGTTTGTACTTAGTTCAGTAATTTATACATTATTCAATCAAATGAAATTCTGTGTAGAATAATGAACCCACCTAAAGATGAGTGAACAACTCTCTATCTGACTGTTTCACTACTTTCTGTAGCATGTATAGCGGTATTAGTTCCACTCCATTCTTAAGTTTTGTTAGATGGGCCATTTAAAGGTTTCTTATAAATGTTGCTATTTTTAGTAATACCTGAGCAGTGAAAATAAATTTATCCCATTGTCTTGCACATCATTTTTGATAGTTTTAAAAATCTGTGAATTACAAACTATTTCATTGTCAACTCCTACCAAATCTTGAGTTAAAATAGTAGATTGGCTTTTCACCTACTTCCTGTGAACACATTTGTTCATATGTAGTGGACAAAGTTTTATTCAAACTATTGTGACAGCAATCACTATTACTAGTGTGATAGTTAATCTGCCTTTACGAATGCGGGTATGTCACACATAATAGACTTCAGGCTGGACAAACTGTGTACTGGCTGAGTGTATATGTACCTTACAATAGATTAATCGTCAGCCACTGTGTATTGCACGTATTAGATACCGTCTGCTCATTAATCAATGTTCATGTACACAGGTAGACGGAAAGTAACAATTAACCAATCATTCCTGACCTAGATAATGCCTAGGTTCATGCTAATGCCTCATCACTGCTAATAAACTGTGGTTTTTTAATAGAAAATTTGGTGGCTATTTACTTTTTCTGATTTGTTTTGCATTACATAATGTTTATTACAATCGTTCGATGTTGTAGTAGCCATTTAAAATAGTTCTCACTGAAATAATAAATATAGATGAGCGTTGTTCTATACTCAGGGTCTCTGAGTACCTCGCATGCCAAACCTGTACATAAACTGGATTTCCCGACCTTAGACTGGCCTCACGCCCCATTTCCTCAACTCAAGTACCCTCTGGAGAAACATGTCAAGGAGAATAGGAATGAAGAGCAGCGGTGTCTCAATGAGGTATTTCACGAAGTCCTTCAGATGGGTTTGACTAAGACAACATTGTAACACGCCGGAAAAAATATCTAGTGTTTACCGTAAGTCCTTATGCTCAAGCCGCGCGGCCTGTCATTGGGCGCGGCTTTTGGTTTAAGGTCATAGGCCACGGCTAAAGCCAAGTTTTTAAAACTTACGTGGGGCTCAGGGCGGCTTCTCGATAAATGCGGTCTCTGCTCAGTTCCGCGCTATAACCATAGAATCGCAGTCATGATACACTTTTATGTACAGGGTTGTGGCCACCTACTCGTTTATTTTCAAGGTCATGTTTATGGAATACTTTAGAATAAAGAAGAACTTATCGCTCATGTTTAACTCACCACAGTCATAGGTAATTAACACCTTTTCATTCTTGACCGGCATCTTTCCATAAACGTGAAGCCCTCTAACAGTGCAATAAAAATCTAGCTGAGACATGGCAAGTAAGTTATTGATGCAAGGGCTTAGGAATTTTAATTCGAACTTGGAAGTAAAAGAAAATTCTTTTCACGTGTACTGATTTAACCTGGTTTTTTATTCAAGAGGACGGGGGTATAGCGAAACCCGTCTTAACACTCTCGCTCCTGAAGGGGGTCAAGGACGACAAAACCTCAGTCATTAGCCGCGGTCTGCGGGCATATGTGGCTTGTTGGAGGATTATTTTTTCTTTCGTGAGTCATCTGTTTTTGAGCACAAGCCGCACGGCTTGAGCATGAGGACTTACGGTAGTCTATTGGCTGCATCACAGGTGCTTGGGTGTCTCGTTTGCAAGCTAAGTCAGGAAATGGTCATTCTTAGCATGGCAAGAGTAGGCACCTCAGCGATTATTCAACACATTCTATAAATGTAGTCTATCAAGTCTATTTCACACGTACTTCGACGCATTTAGAATATGACATGCAGTGTTGCACCCAATTTAGAATTTATCGAGTGCGTATTGTATCTTTATTCTCCAAAATACTATATTGGACTTCCATTTTCAATAGCGCCCTGGCTGAAATAGAGACTAAACATGTTAAAGTTTTAGCCTGTGATGTGTTGGATGTTTTGAGGTTGAGCGGTTGATTGACGAAAGAGCAGCGATTGGGCAGAGCGTTGCCGGCATCGTAGTGGAACCAATAATGGCCGAGGGTGGAGACCATGCTGCCACCCCTGAGTTCTATAAACAGTTGCAAGCAATCTGTAAAAAGGTCAGTTACACGCCTCTTTTATTTCTCTATTTAAACTCCTGTATTGTTCTAGACTCCTGTATTGTTCTATTGTCTTGATGAGTTTGATAGTGAATTAGCCTTTGTATCTTGTGAAACCAATTAAATCAGCAAAGCTATAATAAATAAAAATAATTTGTTTTATTACTTACCTCAGAGACACCAATATAAATAGTAGAGAAGCATAAATGGAAGCGAAGGCTACATGTAGGTTCAAAAATAGAAATGTTGATAGAGTATAACTTACTTAACCTACTTACTTACCTACTTACTAGGGCTACTCTAAACTCCTGTCAGTATGTATATCTTTTGTTATTTTTGAAATTTTTTTTTCTAATTTTTACAAGTTATTCCACTTTCACTTAGGAAACTAGAATGCTTCAAAGAACTTCCAATGTTGTTAAAAACTATTTCTCATACCGTACAGGATGAATTTATTCGCGGAGTTATATTTCGCAAAAATTGTCTTTTCATGCAAATTCGCGGATGAATTTATTCGCGGCTGAAAACTGCCACTCTCTAGGAAAAGTTAACTCTATTACATCTAGTAATAGAGTTAACCTTACGCATGCGCGACTACACGCATTGCGCGTTTTGTTTTCTATTTAGCTTACAACTACGGGTGGATCGTGCTAAGCTATAAATTCTTTGCTGCGTTCAGAGGTTTTCACGAATATTCATAGATTTGAAGGCCTTTGAGGAACCAACAATTTGTGGTAAGTAATGAGTTTTTCACATTTACTAAATTAGTTGAATCTTACTTTGGTTTTTCGGTAAAACGCAATATTTATTTTTCCATCCCTACCGCTTCATTATTTGTTTTAGTGTGAGAGAGAAATTTCTCATCATACACAGAAGAACAATGATTGCAAGGGTGGTAGATGTCATTCTTAGAAGATCACCAATCATTCAGGGAGGTCTTGAAATTGAAGTAGAAGTGGCCGCAGCTGCTGACGAGGAGAATATATCTGTTTTAAAAATGGAACAAAAACGCCTTTACGAGCACAAATCTTTGGCCAACCGGCAGAACTTTGCAATAGTAAGCCACGAGGAGAGTTCTGATGATAACTTTCTTACCAGTCATGTAGTAGCGAGAGAATCGCCTTTAACATCTACCCAAGAAAGTGACAGAGCAGCTATTACCAAAATAACTAGTCAGAGAGCACCATTACACGCTAGTATTCACTTATCAAGAGTACCAGTTTAATTTTATTGCTAGATAACCGCCATAATGACTAAACTGTTTATATTTACTCCATTCATCGTTTGTAAAATTTTATTTGTGTTTGAAATATTTTATTTGTACACTCAAGTTTGTAGTAAATTATAATATATCTATACATGAAATAAAATATATAATTTAATCATGTTTGCTGCAGCGATATCAAGGAGTTGTTGTCGATGAAGGGGTCTAAGTTGACTGGTTGCCTCTCTGCCAATATTCCTGCCTTGATGAATATTACTACTTGTCTCTAGTTTTCGTAATAGGAGTAGGTTGTTTCATTCTCAATCTGCAGTAAACACAAAAAAGAAAAAAAATATTAGCAAGTGTCAAGGAAGTACAAAAACAATAGCTGAAGTATTTAATGAGAGCGATCAGTTTTTAAACAAAAGAATTAACTAATGCAGTTAATTATGGAAAAACCTATCTGCACTGCAAATCAATTACATACCATAATGTCCAGATCAGAATCATGATCGTCCTCAACTTCGGTATTAGAGATTGATGGAGTTGATTTCAATGTAAAAAGACTAGGAGAGATTTTTGCGATGACGAAGCCATGCAGAATAACTTGTGAAAACCTTGAATAATTTTGTAAAGTTTGATGCAATGGCAATAAAACTCGAAGCCCGGCGATGATTTTAAAGAAGTTTTGGAACTCGGCTACGTTTAGTACTTTTGCCTAGTGGCTATTTTTGTGATGACGCCATTCTGCATATCTTGTGACAACCTTGAATAATTTTGTAAAGAAATGTGATGCATTGGCAATGATGTTAGCTCAAAGCCCAGGCAATGATTTTAACAATGTTTTGAAACTTAACTACGTTTAGTATTTATATTAAAAACCAGCCTAGCGGCTAGTTTTTAATTTGATGCAGTAGTTATTCTCCCTTGTGATTAAAAATAGAACTAATTATTCACGGAATTTAATAATTCGCGGAGTTGTCTGTTTGCGAAATCACGAATTTTCATAACCAACAAATATTTTCATCCTGTACGGTATAGAGTCAACTAATCTTTCAGATTTCACATCATAATTAACATATCGAGGTAAGCATAATATGTATGTACTATATAAACAATAATTATTATTATTATTTCTTTTATACAATATGCTTGTCATGCCTTTGAGATTCTACTCAACACATAAAGTTACTTTTGCTTTCAAGGTGTTAGGGAAAATTAAGTTCACTGAATGTTTGAGTTGAATTATTGTTGGAGTTACGAACATCTGTTAGACTAAATTGAGAAGACTATTATTAATATTGTTTTTCATAGTAATCCTATTACTAAAAGTATGCTTCATTGTGCATGCTGTGCATCCTCCATTTACTGCAGTAAAAAAACTTATTTATGGTGCGGTATGTTCATACAGTACATACAGGGCTGATCCTCAGAGGTAAGTCGCACTCAGTGTATAGATGGGCGACCTGTGATAAATCAACTAACCCAACGTTTAGAGTCTCAAGTTGTTTGCAGAGGGACATAGTATTCATAGTTGATGAGGTACAGACTGGTGTTGCCATCACAGGCAAGATGTGGGGTCATGAACACTGGGGGCTGGAGTCACCCCCAGACATAACCGTGTTCGCTAAGAAGATGATAACCGCTGGCTTCTTTTACAAGAAGCACCTTATTCCAGAGCAGGTGAGTCTATTGCACCACTCGATATCTTTAGCACTCCTTTATAATGTCTGATTACACTATGCATAGAGATAAAAATTGTTAGTTGTCATCTCATTTTCCTGATGAGATTAAAGAGCCAAGCTTTTTATAAATATATGACGATTGGAAAAAGCAGATGATTGTTTTAAGGCGTGTTTACGCTAACGGCAGCATTTTATAAATTTGTTGATTTTGACCAATGTATAAAAATGTTAAACGTTAGCAAGATTAATTTATTCATGAACATTCTATGCTTTACTATTGCTTTACATGCAATACATTTTATGCTGAGTTGAAATAACAATTTTACTATGATAGGATCCCTCAGTTTGGATGCTCTTGCTATAACTTTGGCTAAACAAAACTATTACATAAATAAAATAGGTTTTTGTATGATGATTATAAACTCACTATTATTTAGGCTTGCTGTAGGCAATCTTGTCTATCCAACCACTCAGTATTATGTTTTGGTACACTGCGAAGTACATGTAATTAGTTTTTTCTATTTAAGCTAGAACAATCTTTCCAGATTATTACTACAGCAACTACCATGAATTGCCTGTAATTGTGTTGGTGGTATTTTACTTGTAAAGTGTAACAAATTGGGTAGTAAATAGTTGCTTGATAGAATAGACAGTTTTCATTTAGATTCATATATTCTATCACTGGTTTGCAGATGACCAATTTTAAAGTTGTTTGCTCTCTGATTAGCTCATCTCTGTTACTGGTGTCCTTTTTGAATTAATCTTGTCAAAAACCTTCGGAAGTTACGGCTGGTCCATTTTCCATCTACACATTGCAGCATTGGTTTCCAATCACATTCAAGGTCGAGGTCATTAGCTCCTGTCTTGCCAAAAACTCAGCAGTGTCTTTTCTGCGTCACTCTCAAGATGAGCTACAGTCAAACCTCTACTTTTCCAGCGTCCGAAATAGAATGGAATATTTTAACAAGTATTATACTCGACACGCAAAGTAGCTTCTAGCATGTAATGCTCTAAATTTTTCAGAGCATTGTGGTTTTGTTAGTTAAATGAAAAGGCTTGTAAATTTTAAAGGGAGATGGTAAAAATATCAAAGTAATATAAAATTTGCCAGCTCAGTTAGTTTAAACATTTCTGAGTCAGAGTCAGAGTGAGTTAAGTCTTATATCTCTATCAGCACTTATGAGTATACACATACATGCATGTACCTCATACGACAGTTTAAACTTAGAATATGTTCGTTTGAACCTAAAGGTTTTACTGTAGTATGTAGAGGTTTGACTGTAGTGTGTAGATGTTTGATTTCAAGTTCTTCATATGGAGTACTAAATATAGGGGTTTGACTGTAGACGCAGTAGCATTGAGTGGCAAGTTAGTTTTTTGGTTTACAATGGGAGCCACTATCTAGCTGTGATTAGCTTACTGTAATGACTGCCTTGTGCCGGTTGGAAGCTTGATTATGCGAGCGGTGTTCTTCAACCAGGGTCATCGAATATTCAACACCTGGATGGGAGATCCACACAAACTCGTCATACTAGAAGCAGTACTTGAGGTGACAAAAGAGGAAAAGCTGATAGAAAATATGGCCACCCAGGGTGTACGACTGAAGGAAGGTCTACAAAAGCTCCAGGTCAGTCTGACAGCGCCGCACAAAAGTCACTAGTTTGTGTTCACTTCATGGTATAAATCTATGCAATGTATACAGCAGAAGTAAAACATAGCTAGAAGGTACACAAAATATTAACGAGTAAAGTTTTTGCAGTAGTAATAAAATGAATTTCAAAATAGAGGCGCTGCGAGCTCTTCACCTTGCTGAAATTAATGGAGAACCTATGACCTACTTGGGCAATTTCAATAAATGTTTGGTGTGTGATTATTCAACGTCATTCATTGCATGATGTCAACCTAAGACTATTTCTTTAAGGAGAAATATTCGGATCAGGTTTCTAAAGTCAGAGGAGTTGGTTCTTTCCTAGCTTTTGATGGCTCAAGTCCTGAGGCTAGAGACAGTATCATCCGTAGAATGGGTGATAAAGGTGTGTACAACTCCCCAAAACTGATAGCAGATGTTTATACATGATTTGCCATAATACGTACTCAGGGTGTCTAATTGGGGATTTCCTTAAATATGTCCTAAATAGCTCATGAAATAATCTCATGTTAATCTATAGGATGAGTTCATGTTAATCTATAGGATGAGTTCATGTTAATCTATGGGATGATCTCATGTTAATCTATGGGATGATCTCATGTTAATCTAAGGGATGAGTTCATGTTAATATATGAGATGAGTTCATGTTAGGTTATGAGATGAGTTCATATTAATCCATGTAATAATCTCATGTTAATCTATAGGATGAGTTCATGTTAATCTATAGGATGAGTTCATGTTAATCTATGGGATGATATCATGGTAATCTATGTGATGATCTCATGTTAATCTATGGGATGATCTCATGTTAATCTAAGGGATGAGTTCATGTTAATATATGAGATGAGTTCATGTTAGGTTATGAGATGAGTTCATATTAATCCATGTAATAATCTCATGTTAATCTATAGGATGAGTTCATGTTAATATATGAGATGAGTTCATGTTAATATATGAGATGAGTTCATGTTAACATATGAGATGAGTTCATGTTAATATATGAGATGAGTTCATGTTAGTATATGGGATGAGTTCATGTTAATATATGAGATGAGTTCATGTTAATATATGAGATGAGTTCATGTTAATATATGAGATGAGTTCATGTTAGTATATGAGATGAGTTCATGTTAGTATATGAGATGAGTCCATGTTAATATATAATGTGAGTTCATGTTAATATATAATATGAGTTCATGTTAATATATGAGATGAGTTCATGTTAATATAGTCAAACATGGATCACTCGCCCACGGTTAGCTCGAACACACGGTTAATTCGAACGGTTTCTTTGGTCCGTTCCCACGTAATGATAAATTGCTATATATAACTCGAACTCAACACTGTTAACTCGAACTGTTTTTTGCCCAACGGCTACCGAAACGGTTGTTATCGCTTTAGAAAATCACTTTATTCCAAGCCATAGAGGTAAACCTCAACTTTTCGTAATTCATAAGCGTCGTTATTACCACCATCGGCAAAATATTTTTGTCAACGACTTTTCTAAAGGTTTGGTGAAATCTGATTTATACCAAACATCCGCTTAGCGATCGCCCTTCGAAAGCAAGGTAAAGTTTGTTTGTTTGCGAATATTATTTATTGAGGTTTTCGTGAGAAAATAGTGTTCTGTTGACCTCATAGTTAAAAGTGAGGTAATCTTTGCATAAACTTCAAGAAAAATCGGCAAAATTGATCGTGGGTAAAACGCTCAAAAGAAAAAGATGTTTTTTTTTAGCATTTCAACAACGATCAAGTTTTGCCAATGTCAATCTAAAAAACGTCCTGGCATAACATCACCTCAAACAACAAACCAATCTCAAGTGATAGAAAAATCTCTATACTTTTTGATAAAAAACATTTTAAACTTTACATTAGAAGCATGTAATTTGAAACAAGCCATTTGTGCTTTTGATTTATATTATAGTTTGTATATGTACATGTATCTACTAATAAATAAGTAAATACATGGACTTGTGACAGTGCTCTGATAACTTGAACGCTCTGATAATTCGAACACCTTCGCTCGGTCCTGTGAAGTTCGAGTTATCCATGTTTGACTGTATATGAGATGAGTTCATGTTAATATATGAGATGAGTTCATGTTAGTATATGCGATGAGTTCATGTTAGTATATGGGATGAGTTTACGTTAATATATGAGATGAGTTCATGTTAGTATATGAGATGAGTTCATGTTAATATATGAGATGAGTTCATGTTAGTATATGAGATGAGTTCATGTTAGTATATGAGATGAGTTCATGTTAATATATGAGATGAGTTCATGTTAGTATATGAGATGAGTTCATGTTAGTATATGAGATGAGTTCATGTTAATATATGAGATGAGTTCATGTTAGTATATGAGATGAGTTCATGTTAGTATATGAGATGAGTTCATGTTAGTATATGAGATGAGTTCATGTTAATATATGAGATGAGTTCATGTTAGTATATGAGATGAGTTCATGTTAATATATGAGATGAGTTCATGTTAGTATATGAGATGATTTCATGTTAGTATATGAGATGAGTTCATGTTAATATATGAGATGAGTTCATGTTAGTATATGAGATGAGTTCATGTTAGTATATGAGATGAGTTCATGTTAATATATGAGATGCGTTCATGTTAGTATATGAGATGAGTTCATGTTAGTATATGAGATGAGTTCATGTTAATATATGAGATGAGTTCATGTTAGTATATGAGATGAGTTCATGTTAGTATATGAGATGAGTTCATGTTAGTATATGAGATGAGTTCATGTTAGTATATAAGATGGAGTTCATGTTAGTATATGAGATGAGTTCATGTTAGTATATGAGATGAGCTTAGATTGATACTCACTTTGATAACTTACATTTAATACTTCACATACTTACTTCACATACTTACCTACATCAAATATTCCGAATACTTATTCTGAATACCTACTTTGAATACATACTGTGAATACATTCACTTTGAATACGTACTTTAAATACTAACTTCAAGCCAGCCGCTGTATCTTGAGCTCCAATGTAATCTCACAACACATGCGCCATTTATAAAAATGTGCTGCCAATCGGATAAACAAAGGTATACTTGTACTTTGATATATACATATGTATATTAACATGTATATTTACTGCTTTTATAATTAGAGGATTAAGGAATGTTTGGTTTGGTTCATAATGAAAAATTGTTTAAAAGCTGGATTCAAAAGAATGAAACAAAAGAATGGTTTTTACAAAAGCTACTCTTGTAATCTGCTTTGGTTGAGTAAATAATTTGTCAGTTGTCTTTTCTTATATGCAGCGTGTAGCCCTTGGAAGTTGGATAACCCTTTGCTGGGCTACAATTGAGTTTATGAATCAATAGTAATGTGCCATTTATCTGGGAGTGTAAAAAAACTGTCTTGGTTATGTTTATGAAAAGAAGTACGAGATCGATGCAAGATTTTTGTACCTTTTTGTTTTTTATGAAGAACATACCATACGATTTGGAGAGTTTTATTCTTTTGCAAAATAGGTTTCACAGAGGTCATGAATTTGCTCATATAGTTATTTCTCCTAAGACTCACGCTGCCTAGGAACTATTTCACAAAGAATTTTTAACTGCACTAAATGAAATCTTCATAGTTTTGTCTTTCCGGGTCAAAACGTAATTACAACTTTGCTAATAGGCCTTGACAAACTTGATGTTTTAAGGAGACATGATAGAATAGGTTTCTGTGTTTTGTATATACTTTTGGTAATATGCAACCTTATTAGTTGAGTCATATGGTAGGGAGAGTCACATGGGATAACTTGTAATGGAAAGATAACTCCCGTCTTGCTCATCTTTGAGTTTGCACCATAATATTTATACCTTTCAGGTGTTCTTGCTCTCGGTTGTGGTTCACAGAGCCTTAGACTGAGGCCCGCGAATATTATCGAGCAATGTCATGCGGATATTTTTATAAATACCCTTGATGAAGTGCTCAAAGAAACCTAGGTACTCAGGCAAGAACAACATAAGATACTTTTATATACTAACATATATACTATTATATTTGTAATAGTCAGTTCTATTGCCTTCGGATGAAATAGTTCACTTCTCATTGGCAGCTTAATTTTTAAATACATTTACCTCAAAGTTGTTTGTAAATTTGCTGTTTTTTGATGAATGTATATGGTATCGTCATGTATTTCCAGTACGTTTATTCAGCTATTGAAAAAGACCTTCAGAAAAACTAAAAGAAACAACTATAGAAACAAGTGAATATTTGTGCATTTAGTTGAACCTTTTCAAATTTAGTTGAACCTTGTCACATTTTTATTTTGGCAATCGAGAACTTTTCAAATATTAAACAATGTGTCACATAGAAAAATTTTAGATTTGATAAAATGCTTATTATAATGAAAGCTTTTTTAACAAGTGAAGTCATTTTATGCTTGCATTATTAATTACATGTAAAATAGTTCTATTGTGTATTGTTTTAGTATTGCTCACACTCTAACCAATTTTTGTACACATTCTATTTCCTGCGAATCTGATATTGAACATTATTAAATATTACTAAGAAAAATATGCGAGAAACTGCTGAATTGTGATCGGTTTGTAGGAAAAATTATTTGTATGAATGTGAGTCATCTTTCGCAGACAGAATTAGCTGTTACTAACACAGAAAGCTGCAATTCGGAATGGTGGGAAGACAATTCTGCACTAATTAATATTTGTTGTTTCTAAATGAACTATGCAAAACATTAAGAATTGTCATCTCATCATGTATTCTGTTTGAACTTGTCACTGTGATGAATGCTGGTGAATACATCACCTGTTAATATTCTTACTGTCTTATCTGTTTCATTATCAATATGATAGACAGTTACTATCTATTAGATTAGATAACGTGATATGAGTCTAAATACAGTAACTATGTTTATTCTTGTTTAGTTTTTAAGAAAAACACAACCACTGCAACAATAAGATCCTTCCAGAGAGTGCTCCCAGAAAGAGGATTCTCTTTATGAGAGTGCTAGAATGCGATCGTCAAAAATTGAACTGCTCGTCTCTGAAAGAGAAAACCAACATAAAATACTAAATATCTCAGCTCAAAATTTTAGCTCTATGAGTAAGAGAGCCGGAGATAAGTTCTGATTATTATTTCAACTGTTTTATAAAATTTAATGGGAGTTGTCTCACCCAATACTAACAATGTGAAGGACCTAGATATGATATGTGATATCACAACTAAAGTTTAGTTACAAGCCATACACAAGAAGCATTAGCTTATCTGACCATGATAGTGTCAACACTTACTGCATTTGCAAAGGTCGCAGCCATTGCTGTCAGTCGCTCTGCCAAACGGGCAATAGATTGCACATACTACTCCGAATCCACAGTTACCAGTATGTCGGCCCAGGACTGCTGCATTGGCTATAAATGCATATTTATACTTGATCAGATATTTGATATTATAATTATTCATGTACCTAAATGATATACAATGCAGGGGCATTGTGCATGTAACCTTCACTGTGCATGTACAGTGATACATTGCATAATATGCAATGTATATAATGCCTGCTATATTTAACATTTGTAAAAAATGTATATTTCAATGGACTCCTCCGGTAGATTCTTAAAAGTTTTGAAATGAATTTCTACATTTCTATGAGTGTTAGTATTACCAGTATTAATAGATATATAGTAAACCGGTTGAATGCTCGGCATTGCATGGGTAATAAATAAACAGCTGATAAACGGTGGCAGGTAATGTAGCTACCATTGGCTAAGTTGACTAATTAGCAATCTTAGCAAATTGGCTAGTTTGAGTGACTTAAGCTAGTAAATTCAGTTTGCTTATATTACTAAACTTACTATAATAATAGTCACGAGCCGTGAAGCCAGCTCGTGTGACGTTACGTGTCCCACAACGTTGTTAATTGTATTTTAACTGATATAATGAATATGCGCACAATTACTCTATTGTATACCAAGTAGGCCCGTGTGGCTAAATGGAGTAGCTCGCTTGTCTACAAACCTGGTGGTTGTAAGTTCAAACGCATTGCGAAGTGGATTTGCATTCACAAAACTTTATTGCTTTAACTGGAAACACAAAGGACAGACCAACAAACAGACAAATCACAAGCATTGAGATTTATATACGGTATATATAAAGTATGTAGTAAATAGTATTAATGCTCAACGCTAAATTCTGATCATTTTAGTTCTTTCTCAAGCAGCTTCAACGCCATTTGGCTGATGAGATTTTGTTTTGTTAGATTGTCATCATTTTTTAAACATGTAAACATAACAGCAAGTTTTAATACAAGAATGGCAACTAAACTGTACATTGTCCCCTCTACACTAGTATCCTCACTCCGCTGCCACTATTACTTTAGACAGCATACTCTGAATATGGTAGCCGCACCTTCTGTATCAATTTGTAGAAATGAGTAACTAAACTTTATTCAACCTTTTTGTATTCTCCTCAGACCTCGAAACAGTCAACAATTATAGTATTAGCATAAAGCACTTCTGGTATAAGTTGGCCATTGGTACAAGTTGATCATTAAACTGAGACACGTGAATAGTGTCTTGGTAATCTAAAATGTTTTTCACCATTCAAACGTTTGTAGACTAAAGGCTTTTGTTTTGATGCTGACTCTAACATTCTTCCCAGTGTCTGTTTTACAGAGCAGCGCTGTAGTTAAACACATCATACCTATTCGAAATGCTGCATGCTCCATGCACGTCGGTGAGTTGCCTGGCCCCTCTGCGCCGGAGTTGTTTATGGCCTCCAGTATATACTTTCTCCCACTTTTTGGTAGTGTAGGAAACAGCTGTTTTGATGTCGTCTACTGTGAGCAACTATTTTCTCTCTTGAATGATGATTGGTTGACTCTCCAAAATGGATGCATTTGAACATTAATAAGGTAAAACTGATAAAATTGATGTTCTCGAGGTGCAAGCTACGCTAATACATCTCTGTAGCTCATACCAGCAAAGGTTTTTAACTAAGGTTTGTAAAAACACTGAAATAATTATAGTTCAATTAAAGTCGACAAATTAAAACCATTTTTTTTATTGTTGATATTACAAGCCAGATGAAAAAAGTAAATCACAAAAGTAAGTCACGTTAGGTTTATGGTTAAGGCAGTTAATGGTTGCATGTTACTATATATTGTTCAGTTTCAGAGATCGTTTTTTAAAATTAGATAATTTGTTGAGGTTGATGTTAAGCTAAAGGCTAAAAATAGATCAAATTAATTCCATCCTGGATCGCATGCACCCACATCTTGAGGCTGTCGAGAAGTGTATGCGCTGTTGTAGCCAAATATAGGTTAAATATGTGAGAAGAGTGAAGGGGATAGAAGTAGGTGTGAGAGAGATAGGTGTAGGAGTAGTGAGAGAGATAGGTGTAGGAGTGAGAGAGATAGGTGAAGGAGTGTGGGAGATAGATGTAGGAGTGAGAGAGATAGGTGTAGGAGTGAAAGAGAGATAGGTGTAGGAGTGAGAGAGATAGGTGTAGGAGTGAGAGAGATAGGTGTAGGAGGAGTGAGAGAGATAGGTGTAGGAGGAGTGAGAGAGATAGGTGTAGGAGGAGTGAGAGAGATAGGTGTAGGAGGAGTGAGAGAGATAGGTGTAGGAGGAGTGAGAGAGATAGGTGTAGGAGGAGTGAGAGAGATAGGTGTAGGAGGAGTGAGAGAGATAGGTGTAGGAGTGAGAGAGAGATAGGTGTAGGAGTAGTGAGTGAGAGAGATAGGTGTAGGAGTGAGAGAGATAGGTGTAGGAGTAGTAAGTGAGAGAGATAGGTGTAGGAGTGAGAGAGATAGGTGTAGGAGTAGTGAGTGAGAGAGATAGGTGTAGGAGTAGTGAGTGAGAGAGATAGGTGTAGGAGTGAGAGAGATAGGTGTTGGAATGAGAGAGGTAGGTATAGGAGTGAGAGAAATAGGTGTTGGAATGAGAGTATGGAAATTGTTGATGATACGTTAACACCAGCTTCAAATTTTTTCCGTTCATGATTTCCCATCAGCGAAGCCTATAACAGCTCCACTTTTTTGTAACCAAAGCCTATAAGAAACAGTAATGCTTCTTCATGTTTCCTGAATTGTCTTTAGGCAGCTTTGGGTGCCAACAAGCATTCTGTTCAGTGGTCCTCTGTAAGCACCTTCAGCATCCAATGGAGCATGGCTTTTGAAAAACCCAATTCTTCCTGTGAAATAAACTGTGTTGAGCCGCGTGTGCCTTATTTTATGCCTACATCATCTGTAGCAAGTACTTTGTTAGATAAGAACATGTCCTCAGTCATTTGTTTTAGTCTTGGATGCTTATCTTCATCAGGCATTCCAGGCCTTAGTTCAGGGATCCGTTTTCTGTTGTCCTTTTCAAAATCAATAAGCAGCCATTTGCTTCTTTTATTTTTTTCTCCTCGTACAGCTTCTTCATTTTTAAGATAATTTAATTGTGTCTTATGTTTTCAGGTAAAATTTTGACTCCTGGCTGCTCCAAGCTGAAGGTTTCTGCTAATTTGTTAGAAATGTATGATTTTGTCAAATCCTAAACTTGACTAGGGGCCACCAGGCAGAATTAGGATTTGTTCTAGAATTTTCCTTGACACAAAGTTTCACTATGTTTAGCCTAATGTACCTTTGTGTTATTTTGTTGTGCATAATTATACAGTTCACTATGAGGGTAATCTATGAAAGCTATCTAATAGGTTGTAAATTCGCTTTGTATTTGAATAACCATTGAACAGAGCTCTTAGAAGGAACATAATTTGATTGATATAGGAGAAATTTATGACATCCTGTGCTTTCATCTGTCTGCTGCACTTGCTTTTTTGTTTTAATTATCAGATTAGAGACAAAAGTACGTTTAGTTGCTCACAGCTGTTATAACTACTAGTACCCTGACAGTCTAGTGTACTATGAGAGATCATCAGGTGTGCAGATGAAGAACAGAGATTAAGTATGTACATAACTATTCTAAAATCTATGAAAATGAATGATTAGGGCAGGTGGTAGTGTGCTGGACAGCAAAGCCTGTACTAGTACCCGGACAGTCAGAAGTGAAATCATCAGGCATGTCAATAAAGCACAGAGAATACGCATGTGCACAACTATTCTAAAACAATGGAATGTGAACGATTAGCGCGAATGGTAGTATGTCTGGCTGCCAACCTGAATATCATGAGTTTGAATCTTGTACAATCCAATTTTTTCCCAACCTTCAATTGCACCTTCAGACAGATGAACACGACACTTATTATAGTAAAGATGTCAGTTACTGCTTTGACACGTAGAAATTAATGCCACAACTACAGACAAAAATAAATATTAGCATGTGCTCACCATAAAAAGCCATAGCAATGGTTATGAGCAAGAAAAGAATCTTCATGTTGTCTGGCCTCTTGCGCAAGTAACTGAGAAATGTGCGGACAACAGCAGCTGGTACTCTGATAAAGTATGAGGAGAGAAATGTGCTCTTTCTCAGCACTCCTAAAGTTATCTGTGAAGGTGAGTGTAGGTTGATAAACTACCAATTATGTAACTAATTTGAGAAAAGGTCAGCTCACATGTAGTATAAACTATTCAGAGATGAGCAGTAGTGTCACTGCTTGCTGCAGGAAGAAAACATACTAGCATTTTTACAGCGGTGTCTGACACCTTTGCTGGAGAACTAAAATTCTCATTCACAACACTGTTACTCATTGTGAATTTAGCCATAAGTTATATATTAAACTAATCCTTGTTTTGTCCTGATTTCAAATATATAAATGAGCCAACGGCAAAATTACGTTTTTTAATGACCAAGTAGATTAAATTCTGAACACTTCATTTCTTTGACGGCTGAAGATAACAACCTGTGTGGATGTAATCATACATTTTTATTCGCTTATTTCAAGTCAGACACATGCCCAGTTTATTTCGACCATCCTTTGAGCTAGCCATGTCTTGTAGTGAAAAACTAGAATTAATTCCTTAGCTTGTCATCTTTGAAATAATTGCCATGATCAAAGAGATGAGGAAAAATATTGTAAAGCTGATGCCTTCCCTACACTATCAGCATCAGTGTGACTCACAACCCAATAGTTGGAAATATTCTCAAGCTATGTTATTCACGATTAGTCTATGCTATAATAAGAGCGCGCTTGTCTGTTTGAAGCAACAATTGGAGGTTGGAAAAAGAACTGCATCATATTGGATTCAAACCCATGACAATGACTACTTGCACCAATCACGTGTTACATGTTTAAAAATTATTGTGCGTATACACACTCATATTTTATGTTTTATTGGCACACCGGGCTGCCAGGGTACAAGCATACATGTATTTAAGGGCAGCACTTTAGAATAGGAACTATTAAACAGTGAAATAAAGATAGTCTGAGCTTCCATCTAAAGACCTACTTGAAATGAGCTTTTCCAGTCAATGATAAAACTCATACCAATTGTTGGTTACCAATCATCAAGTCACTCAAAAAGTGTGAAAGTGAACTGTGTAAATATGGAGTCGTTCTCTCCAGCCCTTTTGAAGTTTAATATCTAGATATTAGAGCCAAAGCAAGCTCTTTCTTAGTTACGCTGTAAGGTGTTTGGTGCACAAGCGCTTACCCTTATGAAGACATTACTAAAACTAATACCTACTAACAAATAATATCTGAGACCATAATATGACCAGTTCACTAACAACTTCTTACTAACTGCGGACTTGTTACGATCAGGGGACAATTTTCAATGACCTGCGCATTGTCCTTCTCCTTCCATGGAGAATGTGTTTTAGTAATAGACCAAGTATATAAAAATGATTTAGCAAAGATTGAGCAAGTTATTTGAAGAAGGCCATTCAATTTATCTAACCTGACTGCGTAAGAAGTAATACTGGTGAGCTCTTGCAGAAACCACCCTCGGAACTCAGCTACTATTACACCCGTTACGGTATCTCTGTTTTTGCAATTTTAAGGAATAATTATGAAAGCAAAGCTCCAATGATGAGAACCCACTACAGTGATTACTATCATATACTGCCTGAAGACAGACTACCATAGTGTTGCAGCAGCTTACATCGCGTTACAAAGTGTCCACTTCTATTGTTTTAGACTAAAACATATTTTCAGTCGTGTCTTAGCGGTCTAGAATACCTGACCAGCAAACGATAGGTCGGTACTCAGTTCTTTAAAAAGGTCACAGATGGTAGCAGGAATGACTTCCAATATTACATTGCTCCCTGGAACTAAGCATGTCTTCCATTGTCGAGGTTCAGCCTTGCCACTGCACTCAGACATGTCCAACCGAGATCACAAAGCCATCGTCTGTGCAACGATGCTATTAAAATCAGACAGCCTCTGCTTGCAGTAAGCTAAGTAGACATCATACTGAATCTTCGAGGAGTTGCTCACCCACACACATTTTTCAATGCAAGATTGAGGATGAAGAAAACTGCTGTCAGCTATTTATATTTAAGCTGTTGGTTTTATGGGTTACTCATACAGATGTCAATGAGAGGGAGCCATTTTGTGCTTAACGTAAGTCAAATACTGTATATGCATGCTACTTTTGAAGTCTACAGGATATCTATGGGAACTTACAAGCCTCAACTTTTCAACAGTCCAATATTGAAGACATTTCAATAACATACTATTCATGAGAAAGCTTCAACGAGAAAATCCTGGTAAGCATGTGGTAACTCGAATACATTTTTGCGAAGTTCGCAGAGAGTAAAAAATATTTGACAAATTGGGTAGGCAATAAAAACCTGCGGTATGAAAAAAGAAAAGGCAATTCCTTAAACAGTTGAGACAACAAAAGTGGAAGCTAATAGGATTAATGACTATACGATAGCAAACAACAAAATAAGTCTTCCATTAAAGTATCAGTAGTGGAAAGTGAACATACATTACGCAACCGATTAGGAGATCGAACGCGTTAACTCCCTGATTTGCCAGTAAAGGTGTAAATTTCAGAGATCTGAAGACAAAGGCACTAAAACTCAAACGGCTCAACAACTGAGACGCACATGACTATTTCCAGTCCATAGATGTACATATCCATAGCTCTACAGATGCATAGATCTACAGATCCATAGATCTAGAGATATTGGAACATTTGTTACCAAATTTCATGAGGTAACAGCCAGTTGTTCTAATCCAGCCTGCATATCATTGCGGGTCGACCCATGACCACGACGGCGTCTCCCTCGCTTGCTTGGTTTCTGTGGCTCATTGTGGTGACCTGAAAAAAATCACAAACAGTTTGTTAGAATAAAAAGTTTGACAAACATATTTGACGGTAAGAAACTGTTACCAATATAATATGCACGTCTTTTTGGAGACAGTGATAAACAATCATATAATGCTATTAATATATTAATATAATATACACTATACAGTAATCCTACTACTTACCAGGGTTACGTTTTGGATGGTAAGTTCAGCTAAATAAAAACTAATTTTTAAGCCCTATTTTAACACGTCAGAACACTTTAGCTGCTTTTTAAACTTTCACAATGACTATACAAGTAAGTACATACACATGTATGTCCTTCTACATGTGACATACTTATATAGTACATTATATATAGAATACTAAAATGTGTATAAGATTATCGAGAACTGAGCAGCGAAGCATGACTCGGGTGCGAATCAGAGAAGTAAAGTCACTGATAAATATTCTTTAACCAATCATTATCAGATGGCAAAGTGATGAAAAGCATTTATATTGGTGATTCTCTGTAGATAAAGGAGGAGCGATGGTCAAATTCCACTCAATAGCTGAGAAGCGCTCTCAACTTACCAATAAAAAAATTCCACTTTATCACTGACATCAACGAGCTCATTGTAAGGGAACTTCCATACAAACAGACTGTACACTCCGTGTTAATGTTTTGTGAATATTGTGTCAGTTTCATATATAAGAAGTATATGAAGTGAAGTTTTCTTGATTGACTTTCAGTTCATATTTTAACTTCAGTCCTAGTATGTTAAACCAAACAGTGCACTTATGCTTTAGTATAGACTTGAATCTGTCTGAATATTCTCGCTTGTGATTAATTGGGTTCGTTGTGAGAAAAAGGCACACACTTGTACACATTAGAGAGAGGTGATAACTCTTGATGGTCACAAACATTTTGTGATGACACTAACATTATATTGTTGCATGTATTCGAAAGAAAGCTATCAAAAACCAGCGATACCTCAGAACAGCGATAGTTGAAGTCATGAAAAAAAGGACTACTGTCACAACTAGTGTATAATAATGGCATACAAAACAGCTTTGAGTTGACCCTTAGGAATATTGATCACAATAGACAATTTAAAAACAGTGCAGAGATGTTGAAAGCACCCAAAGTTATATTCAGGTCTTCTGCAGATGACGTTGCTACGATAAGGAACCAGAGCCTTAAATAGCAGGAAACGACATGCTATAACAAGTGGCTACTTCCAAACTCGGTCCATCAGGAATGGAAAGTTACAAGAGAATTATATGGAACTACAATGATGTCTTTAACCGTTTTAATAAATGGCTAACAGCGATAGTCAGCAACAGACAGCTCTTGGTCATGAAACAAACCTACTATTTAGTCTGTCACCACCAGACTAAATAGTTGGGACATAAAATCAGCAATACATGATTTTTAGCGTTGAACTTTGAATAGCTTTAAAGCTTGACTTGCAACAAAATTCACATTACCGTTATTAAATTCACATTATAATTATTTGATATGAAAAGATTGACTATGTCTTACTCTGTTGTGTTGTAGGTGCAAAATATCTGGAAAGGTGATTACAAGCTCTTAAAAGCTAAAAAACGAACAGAAAATCGCAGCCACACGAGACCGCCCTAGTTTGGATTCCCTTTCCAAAACGGCTCAAATGTGATGTAGTTGTGGGAGATGGTTTCTGTTACCCTTTCTCGCAACCTTATTCGTCGAAATATTTTCACAAATATACTTCACGCATTCAATAAAACTACAGTATGTCTATTGTTCTTACGCGTCTGTTTTATCGTCATCGTAATGCTGTCACTTTTAGCAGTGATATCTTATAACTTACCGTAAAAACTCGTTTAATTTTTTAGCCTTAGCTTGAAGGAGTACATATCATTGTCTGATAATCATGATGAGCCTGTTGGTAACTTGTGATAATCGAAAAGTGCTGCAGAAATTATTTGCAAAGTATTGGGTCACATGATCAGATTACGACTTGCCGATTAGACCAAACCGAAACAAAACTGTAAAGTAGTAGCGAGCATCTATATTTGATACAGGGTCTTCGGTAAAACCCGAAGTGTTTGTCATAAACTAGTGCTACGATAGGTTTTATATTGAGCTTTGTATTGGCCTTTCAATTCACGTGAGAACATACGTGACAAGACGATAACCAAATTTCGTGGTTACGTCATCGAAATAAGAGAGTCCAATCTACGGCGGCTTTTCGTTTTTGAGCTTTTAAGAGCTTGTAATCACATTTCCACATATTTGGCACCTACAACACAACAGAGTAAGACACGGTGAATCTTTTGATACCAAATAAATGTTGTTGCAAGTCAACCCTTAAAGTTTTTACAGATTGATTTCCAAAACTACACATAATCTGATTCCTTATTCTGTTAATATTCTAATGAGTTTAATTTTATCATTTTAATAAAGTTGGACACTATTTAAGGCAGCATATCTATAAATACCACCAATTGTCACATTCTTAATAAGAAACTTCTCTGATCAGAACTCCCTAATATTCTTATTTCTAGAGGTTTAATAAACTCTTTCTATTATGGTGACCTTGAAAATGACTATTATGTTCAGGAAATTAGTTTTATAATTTGGTGATATTAATTCTCAAGTAAGTTATTTCAGATTCCTTATAGTTTAATCATTCTATTAATATATAAATATCCATAGTATCTGGATGAGACAACAAATATGTTGTGATAACAACTTTGGTATGAATTAGCATATTAAACAATTGCATAGCAACTATCTTGTCCAGCGCTGTAATTGACATTATTACCTACTTGCGAAGTGACTGTAGTTAGTCCATGTCACCTAGTGAAAATTTAAACCATTTTGGCTTATTCATAACATGAGAACATTTTTTAGCAAAAAGTAGAGTTGTTTGCTAGCAAATAAGGTGTTCACTCCGGGAAGACTTGTTACAGAATATTGCTCTGATGTAACAAAAGGGAAGATTTTACGAATAGCCCGAGAGAAGAGTACTTGAATAGTAGAATATTTGTCGTTTTGTGTTCTCACTATAATCCTTAAAGGTTACATTTAGTGACAAACCCGTTGTTATCTATGTACCCGCTGAGTGCATACCTTCCTGAGCAGACTTTTTGTGTCCTTGCCGAGAATGTCTAGTCTGCTGGTCACTCATGGGTGTGTGAGGAAAGAACTTGGTGACAGATCCTACAGCCTTCGTTCTCCCCTCCCTGAACACCATACGCATGTTCTCTGCAATACAC
The DNA here is from genome assembly GCF_963576615.1 of Watersipora subatra. NCBI lineage: Eukaryota > Metazoa > Bryozoa > Gymnolaemata > Cheilostomatida > Watersiporidae > Watersipora > Watersipora subatra. The sequence goes on along the minus strand of NC_088710.1, from coordinate 35,563,026 downwards.
ATGCTAGTCTATAACGCTACAATAAGACAAGATGTACAGGCGTGTCAGAGGGTATACTACTAGCTACTTTAGGTTGATTACTGAAAATTTCTGATGACATGACAGAAAATTTTCAAATAAAACTGTCTTTACTATGATTTTCCTAGGCGTCTCCTGCGCCTGCCCTAAAGCTCGTGGTTGAAGTCGTTGACGACAAAAAAGCTTAATGAAACTTTTTATAATTCAGAAAGCTTTCTCGCAGATCTGTAAAACTTTGGTAGAAAATTTTTGTTGAAAATGAGAATGTTTAAAAAAACAATTACACTGGATGTTTTGACAGTTTTGAAATGATAAAACTGTAAAATGCTATTTTCTCAAAATACAAATAAAAGTTTTCTTATCAAAACAATCTTTTCCACATCTATGTATCGATTTACAGTCATGATATGTTCAATTTAATAAGTACAATAAATGAATACAATAGATAACCAAAACTAACCTTTCATATATTCTGGATATTTTATGAACTTGAATCTGCAAGTAGCTTTGTCACCTGTGCGCAGGTAGTCTTGTGACATACTTAAAATAGTAGCTGTTTGTCGAATGCTGCCTACGTGCACTGTAAGATAAAAAGGAGTATGAGCACTTATACAATGTTATAAATAGTTTAAGAAGACTAGCTATAAGTCTAGAAGTTTAGATAGTCTAAGAATTTACGCAGAATATACTAGATATTTGAAAATCCATTTAGTATTGGTTGAAAGCAAGCTGTAGAACCTCAGCAATTGCATTTAGCCCAGATTCCTCACACTCTAAAAGCAATAGAATGTCGCAATTCTCAACCAACACCAATTGTATTATGTCTATAAAACATTATTTACTATGCATACACTTCTAACACAATTAGTAACCATGACAAAGAGATGAGCACTGTTTAAAAAACCTACAAAGAAGTGAGTTATGAATGTGCCGTAAAAGGGTACACTGCAAGTCAAACTCTGTTCATACCTTTAGTGGTAATGTTCATTCTTTTGGTGTTCTCATTTAAGTTTGACCTGGCTAATTGAGAAGCTCGGAAGTGGATATATTTTACATTACATGTAGTGACGATTATTGGGAGTTACTCATCAGGTTAAAGTTGTCCAAAAATATGCTTTAAAGTTGACTTGCAACAAAATTCACATTACAGTTATTTGGTACCAAAAAATTCATCATGTCTTACTCTGCTGTGTTGTAGGTGCAAAAGATGTGGAAATGTGATTACAAGCTCCTAAAAGCTCACAAACGAACAGTTAAGCGCAGCCATTACGAAACCGCCGTAGATTGGAATCACTTTCCAAAACGGCTCAAATGGGACGTAGTTGAACACGATGGCTTCCGTTTACACTTTCATGCAGCCTCATTCGTCGAAATATTTTCACAAATATACTTCATGCATTCAATAAAACCATGTCTATTGTCCTTACGCGTCTATTTCAACATCATTGTAATGCTGTCACTTTGAGCACTGATATCTCAAAACCTACCGTGAAAATTTGTTTAATTTTTTAACCTTAGCTCGAAGGAGTGCTATGTAGCAGGAAGAATGGGTTATATGATCAGATTACGACTCGATGATTAGACCAAGCTGAAGCAAAACTGTAAAGTAGCGAGCATCTATATTTGATAAGGGCTTTCCGGTAGAACCCAAAGTGTTTGTCATAAACTAGTGCTACAAGACATTTTATATTGAGCCTTTTATTGGCCTTTAATTTCACAAGAGGATACCACTTGTCAAAACAATAACCACCATGTTTGAGTACGTCATCGAAATAAAAAGATTCCAAACTACGGCATTTTCGTGATGGCTGCGATTTACTGTTCGTGTTTGAGCTTTTAAGAGCTTGTAATCACATTTTCACATATTTTGCACCTAAAACACAGCAGGGTAAAACATGGTAAACCTTTTGATACCAAATACTTGTAATGTGAATTCTGTTGCAAGTCAACCTTTAAAGAAGTTTAATGAATATGCAAAGAGTATTGCGTTGAATAGTTTTGTAATGAATAATCTGGCCTTATAGATAAGGTTAAATACAGCGACAAGGAATTGAGGCTATATCCAGTGAAATCAACCTATGAATATTCTATAACAACTCCAGTGAGCCTAACAACTTCAGAGGAAGAAAACTCCCAAGGAGGAAAACTATATAGATATATATTAACAAGACAAGAATGAAACTAATACACTTTTTAACCGTTAATTATACCCACCCATAGCCTGATATCTTGGACTGATGGTCGTCGGATGATGTAACACAAGGATGTCTCCTTCAAACTCCCAGCAGGCCTTAGGCTGCAGAGCAGGGGACACAAGGACCATCCCTTTACGGAGTTGCTGTTTCTTTATCTGCACCAGAGAGTTACAATGTCAGCGGCACACCATAACACTAGATCAGCACCCTGTCTTTAACCACACCCTATGATGGCATAACAGAATACGCCGTTACTTAATACGATCTCCAATTATTTCTTATAACTTTGGCTAAGTAAATTCTCTATTTATGAGGTTCTAATTCACCTTTCCTATATTAAACGCTGTTTACCACATGCTCCGGGCTATAAACCACCTAAACCAGTTAAGTGTTCAAGTATAACCTGTTTAAGGGTTACAGGCGCTGCCTCTCAGAGCTTTTGAATGTCCTTTTAATAACATCGTTTACTATTATTAATGCTAGCACAGTTGCAGTTTAGTGTGCAATGAGGGATCGTCAGGTGTACTGAGAAAGCACTGAGTACACTGAGGAAATACTGGGACGCGATTGATTGCTGCAGTTGCTTGAGTGTCGGTCAACTGTGCTGAAATTCATGAGTTCGAGTTCCGTAAGATGCATTCTTTTTTCCCAAGCATCAACAGTAGCTTCAGACAGACAGACATGGTTTATTACAGTAAAGGTTAAACCTGATTTCTGAGGCACGGATTGGACTGCTACAGCGAATATTAAAACTACATGATTTTGCTGGACAATGCTAAGTAATCCATAAAATAGTAAACAGTAACTTTTATGAAGTTTTGGCAAATATTTAGCTTGGCCAGATGATCCAACCTTTTTAAGTGCAAAAGAAGCTGTTTGTCCACCTTTGACCTCCTTGACAGGTAGACGCTTTCTATGTATACTTTTGATAGGGACCGGGGTGAAATTGCCAAGAGGATCAGGTCCCAGCATCATCGTATCGTTTAGTCTGATGGTCCCTTTTATCGTAGTGCCAGACACAACGGTGCCTACACCCTACAACACAAATGGCTCAAAATGGCGCAAGCCGAAATAACAACTAGTTAAGCATGTGTGGGCAACGACAGAAAACTTCCAAACCCACACTGAGGCATTACTACAGCAACATAACTAAACAAAAACTTTTTAATTTGGTCGTCAGCTTAGTAATCTAGTAATCCAGCTGAATTTATCATATATATAAGAAATTATCATAGAGATTGTATTCATCAACTAATAGAATCACACAAGAGCATCTACAAAGCCAGATTTCTTGAAAAATAGGTAATATTTTGGTGTGTTTAGTGACTATTTTATAGGAAATACTTTGAATATTTCAAATTAGCATTTAAATCACCACCACCAGCAATTATGGTTTCACATATGTCATTATAATAAGTACATGTATTCATTGATATAAAAAATAATTAATGAATTGTCTCGCCATTAAATAAAAAGTAACCTGAGATTATCAAACACTGAATATATTTAGATATGAGGAAGTCTGCACAATAGACTAAAGCTATGTACCGGCACACTGAATGTTGAGTCAATCTGAAATTCAGCAGGTTCCGATGCGTCTGTGCACACGGATGTTTGAAGTAGATTCATGAACATCTTGACCAACTCGAGATTTTCTCCTGTCACATTTGACACTTGAAAGATCGGACACATTCTATAACAGCGGAGGTCATTTAGAGCGCAGGCTAAAGAGATGGTGTTCACGCAAGAATCGAAATAAAGCTTTCAAACTTTGCAATATTTGTTAATATCTCAATATCAATTGGATCAGCCATTTGCAAGGTTAATACTGCATTCGCTAATGAAACTGTTATCCGAGCAAATGCGAGGTTCGGTTACAAGCTTTGGGCATTTATTAACCAAAGCTTACCATGTGGCCACCCCTTGCTGTGCTACTAGAACAAGGGCCAAAAAAAGGGTAAAATGAAAGGGCAGGTGTTGAGAATAGCTTTGACTTATCAGAGCAAACTGTATGATAACTCTAGAAGCAATTTGTGACCATGACAGGAAACAATATTCAATAAACATTATATTCCATGTAAAGTAAGAGCACATTTTACTGACTAATCATAATGAACTCCAGGGCATTGTTAAGACTTCCGCAATAGCCTGAACTAAAAGGAAAAAAATTAAGGCTGAATTTAGAAATAAGGCTAAATAAAACATTTTCCAAGTTTCATTATAGAACATACGCTGTCCTGCAGGGATACAAATAAAACTCCGATCTATTTTACAGCTCTTACAAAAAGGCTTCACAAAGTTTGTTATGGAACTTACAAGGGGCAGCAACTCTGGTGTGACGACTCTCAACCTACTGTAAGTACACACGTACTGTAAGTACACATGTACTGTAAGTACATGCTGATGGCTGACACCGAAACTAACAGCATCCAGTTTAATGATTACCTATTATTATGTATTAACTAACAAGCTAATTACGGGTGCAAAGGCTAACAAGCATTAGTCAGCAGGCTAATAAACAACCTCTCTGAACGGAAATTGGTGGCGCAGCAGATGACATCATCAACATTTTGAACAAGAACAGGAATCTTCTTGCAGCCGGGTGACTTTAGCACCCTTTGAATCATCTTAAGCGTGTCGGCGAGAACATTTGATGGGCACATGTCTATCTTTGTCACAACGACGAAGACCGGTACATTGAGAGCCAGGGCTAGACCTAAATGTTCCTTCGTCATTCCAATCACTCCAGCATTTGCACCGACCTACCAGTTGTGAACACAGATTCTAGGCAAACAGAGGCAGTTTCTAATCAACAAATGCATATAGCTATAGAGGTAACATACTTTCTATAGAATATTCAGATGTAAAGTTCTAGAAATAACAAGAAATGAATTAAGGAAGTTGTCAAATAAGAGCGCCTAACAAATAATTAATCATCTATTTTAACAACAACATCGACTTCCATTTACAGATCTTGACTTTTACTTTCAGTTTGAAACTTTAGCTGAACTCAGTGGATGTTAAACCCGCATCTGTCATCAACCCGCTGTAACTCCCATGAGATTAAACCTCTTAAAAATTCATTTTGTATTAAAAAATTGGTCGAAAGTATCAAACTGTCAAAAGTGCCTGACATCAGTTGTAGTTGAGCTGACTCTAAAAGAACAACACTAGGTACAACATTCACTACACTAAAAATGGTGACCATGTTTCATCAAATCATCAAACACATGAATTAGATACTACGGTACGTAATTAATACCTGGATAAAGCGGTTTCAAGGCCATACACCTTTATTGCTTTAAGCATCACAGTTGCAATAGAAACTGAAAGTGCTTATAATGAAACTCACACAAGTTACTATAAAAATGAAAGTGCTTATAATGGAACTCTAACCATATACAAGTTACTATAAAAATGAAAGTTCTTATAATGAAACTCTAACGATATAGTTACAATAGAAACGGAAAGTGCTTATAATGAAACTCTAACGATATAGTTACAATAGAAACTGAAAGTGCTTATAATGAAACTATCCATATACGTAGTTGCAACAGAAACTGAAAGTGCTTATAACGATCTACAATCAATATTATATTAGAATGAAGTATGGACTCACCATAAGCATACAGAAGTCAGGTAAATGCCCGGTCATGCCAAAGACTGTAGTCTTTAGGTACTTCTCGTGGCCAGCGAGGTCAATAAACGTAATAATCTTCAACAATCATTAATCAAAGCTACAGTGTAGTGACCAGTAGCTGAGTTGAATGCACCATCGAGGGAGCAGTACAGCAGTACATATGATAGAGCTAGGCGGTGAATATGAACGTTGCTAAACGAATAACAGTCAACAGAGAGCACAGTTTGTCTAACGGAAAATTTAAAATACTGCTGCTTTACCTAAACCACCAACCATAGCAAAGAATGTAACACATATACTAAAGAGAGACCACTGACCAAAGCAAAGAATGTAACACATCCTAAAGAGAGACCACCGACCATAGCAAAGAATGTAACACATCCTAAAGAGAGTAAAGTATTTCAATATATTGACAAGTCAATGGTGACATGAGAGAAAACTTGGCCCTCTTCTGTTGACAAAGGATACAACCATAAACACTTTCACAAAAGCTAAACATTTTAATTACCATTAAACATAGAAACAGCAAACACCTATATTTCAATCTGAACCCTTCAACGTATCCTTAATGGAGAATAGCTTTGGTTACACAAACTTGCTTGTTTAAAATTGAAGCATTTATCAATCAAGCATATATTTAGAGGCATGAAATAAAAAGTGTGATTGGAAACATTTTAAAATTCAAAGTTTATTCATTGCGACAAACAGGAAGCATTGCAACAGAAAACCATTTGTGAGTGTTTATAATTAGATTAGCTACTCCACTTTTACTCTTTGTTGAATTGTTTATATTTGATAATGTTTACAATGTATACTCCATTCTTAGCACTATTTAGTTTGTTTGATCAACTTGGTATCTTACAACTTATCGACAGACCATTAACCATGAATCATGGGTAAAGAAAGGCCACCAAACATAAAATTGGTCAAAAACTATAGAACACAACTATGATCTTAATTGAGGAATTACATAGAAATGAAAACTGCTACTCATACATAGCCTTAGTACCTTCCATTTAAAAACTTCAAAATATCTCTATTTGGAAGAAGAGTTTGTTTATTACTGTAATCTACCTTGGATGACTGCTGGCAAATCTTTGTCCAATCAAGGTTTCCATGAACTGGTTTATTTATGACATTTCCAATTGTATCAAATCCGAGGATGTCATTTCCCACACTGCTCGTCCTTCCTGTCTCCATCTCATGCTTGTGTCTGAACAGCTTCTGTCTCGCGAAACCTCTGCCATTGTCTAATTCACCATGAGTTAGCACTCCAAGCAATGTACTCTTGCCAGCGTCAACATTGCCTACCACTGCCACTCTGTGATTATAATATAGTTCAGCTAATTCTCTCTACTATCTGTGGCATCATCAGCAAAAAGTACGAGCATGAATAAACCTATACATGTAGTTGAGAAAAAAACTAGCACGAGCATAATAAATCCCTGAACAAGGAACCACTTAGCCTACACCTATACTGCCTTGTAAACCGCTACTTGAAGTCCATTGCCTTTGTAAATATATGTGTAACGCCTTTTCACAATTCTTAAAAGCCTCAATGTATACAAGAATTGCTAGACAAAATAACCAACAATCCTAATCTGTACACAAAAGAGTTAGAATCCTCAAAGTGCACTAGAAAACTTCTTACTAAAGTCAGCATTTAGACTGACCTTGGCAGCTCTTTCAGTATTTTCATGATAAAACTGACTGATGAACTGGATTGAGCAATAAGAAGATAATTGAAATATGTGAGAAGAGCAAATTTACCGAACTTCCATGAAGTCCTCGCTGTCGGTTTCCTTTCGAACAAGGAATTCTTTTACCATTCCTTCTGTTTCTGCTCTCTCTCGCAGCAGCACACACTGGGCATTAAGACTACCAGCAAGGGCTTCCAGGGTGGCAACTGACGCCTCCATGTCCTTTTCATTTAGCCCAGGTTCCTCACACTCTAAAAGCAATAGAATGCCGCAATTCTCAACCAACACCAATTGTATTATGTCTATAAAACATTAGTTACTATGCATACACTTCTAACACAATTAGTAACCATGACAAATAGATAAGCAGATTAATAAACCTACAAAGAAGTGAGATATGAAAGTGCCCTAAAAAGGGTACACTGCAAGTCAAACTCTGTTCATACCTTTAGTGGTAATGTTCATTCTTTTGGAGTTCTTATTTAAGTTTGACCTGGTCAATTGAGAAGCTCGAAAGTCGATATACTTTACATTACAAGTAGCTCTCACTTAATGACGATTATCGGGAGTTACATCAACATGTTAAAAATTGTGAAAATTATATGTGTATATGAGCCAGGCAATTGTTTTATGCGTGTATGGTATTGGGACATAGACAACTATCTGCTATTTAGGCGCCTACGGTACCAGGTGTCAGGCTAATATCCGCTGTAGTCAGGGCATTATAAAAAAAGGCCTATGATACATAATAATTAATAATAATATGGCTGTCTGTCGGGAGACGACAATGACTTGCATTTTAGCGATGCAAGCTTGGGTCGAGCCATATGGTACCCAGTACCGTATGGTACCCAGTGACCTGGTACCGTATGGTACGGTGACTCAGTTCTCAGTATCTACCACTTCCAGATTAACCTGAAGGGATGCCTTTGCAACATCTCCAGTTTGAAAGAGCCAGGTATCCATTTCACTTGCCCAATGTGCGAGGACAGAGGTGGATCTTTAACATGCCCACATTGTCAGTGTGGTGCACGGGGCCTCCAAGTTATGGTCTAGATCCGAAAAACCCTGCAATTTAGGGTTGAAAGCTTGCTGAGAGCTTTTTTTCAGATAGGCATTGAGCAGGATTCAAACCACCAACCCCATGGTTGACAGACAAAGACGCTATGATGATACATAAGAAATGCTAAAAAACAAAACTGACAAAAAAGTGAACATAAAGCATAGGTAAAAATATGTAACATCTACTGCAATGCACTCTATGGTAGCCTAACATTTGTTTACATACTTGTGCATGTACAAAAGCTGAATGCAAAAGAACATGCGAAAATTTCATGTTCTTATTAAAAGTTTACACTTATTAATAAAAAACGAATAGAAAGCAAAGAAAGAGAAAAGTGCACAAGTGCAGTATAAATAGCCAATATGCATGTAACAGAGACTAGGCAGGGGTTTGTTTAACAACGGAATCGCTTAATGATGGGGTCTTCAAAATGTAACCCGGGTCGTTAAGTGAAGACAACTTGTCCTTAATCATAACTCAACAATGCATATCTAAAAAAATTGATAAGCTGTACTTTTTAAGTTAGAAAAACAGTTTTAACAGTATTACAAACTTAACACGGAACTAAAAAAAATTTTTACCTCATTTTTTAGCAGCTTTTGTTTGTCACAAATAGATCATAAATACTAAACAATATAATAACTACTACTTTAAACTATCTCACATAATAAACTCTTTCTGCATAGAGCAAATCACCAAAATACTGCTCTACAAATAGCTTTAAATATGTTCATCAGGTTAGTAGTTAATAATACTTACATTCAAACAGCTTGCAATGTTAGTATTTGTTTTGTTATCTCTTACCAAAGAATCATGAATTGCTTTAGCTTACCACCAGTTCCAATTTCGTAGATTGTTTCCCCTTGAAGAAGTCGCTCCCTAAGCCTACTGGAGAGCAAAATAAATTGCTCATCAGTTGGGCTTACCATCATGGTTTTAGATATGATGTCTAACTCATCAAGAGCATCACATTTTTCCTCTGGCTGAAACAGGTTCAGGGCTGGAGCCCCAACAGCACCATTCATCTCTCCTCGATTTTCAGCGATACTTTCCATTTATCAAATAGTATCGAGTGATTCGAGTCCGCTAGAACAAACACGATTGCTACAAACTTCGGAAGCAGTATAATAAAGCATAAAATGTAAAAACGTGAAATAATTGTGGCTTCAATCCTTTCACAAACAATTTACTATAATGTATACAATCCATGCAAGTTTAATGTATTGTTGTTAAATCAGATTTGTAGCGGGCACCTCTCTCACAAAGTCGGTTACCGAAGTGGTCATTGTCCACTATTATCCCATATTTTCTTTAGCCGAGAAATCTGAGCGTTTCAAGAATATACTGCCATTACGATATATGTACCCACCAGTAAATTTGCATCGCTTTATATACTTTCTATACAGATTCTATTTTCAAAGCTGTTTCACAATATGATGTAAGTTCAAAACCTGATGGTGACAGACTAGCATTTCAACAGAATTGTGGGCGCTAACCGACGGTACGTTCGTGTCGGTTAGCCTGAGTTTTCATATTCTGTAGAATGGTGTTGTTAGCAGTCTCATCGATGTATGTATATGTATTATTGTATTATTGACTATAAACATAATAAACAAATGTACCCGTGAATATTGTTATGGATTTCCGGAGTTAGCGAGTCAGTGAGATTCGATTTTGTGGTTTGCTGACCGTAAACCCACAACTACCACTGGTTAGTTGCCCTGTTCCCGCAGTAGTCTGCTTTTGCACTAAGGCTAGCTTTTTTGAGAATGTCTCGCCAAAGCTAGGACCGATTTGCTGTGTTTGGGATTTAGAGACACTCTTGAATCGGCAGGGCTGGGAAACGTTTCTTTTTTTATGACAGAACGTATATTTATTCGCTCTTTTACTATATACTGTGTTTCGGTAATTTATTTGCTTTAACGACTTTCCTTTACGATATTTTGTATTAACGGTAACCCTGGTAAGCTAACGTTTATATGATATATCTATATGGTGCTCAATAATAATTCGACTTGTCTTAATTTTGATCGTGGTGTTGTTCTTTGGTTATTGCTACTGAAGCTGTAACGTGGGCTCGTAAGACAACAAAATTAAATAATCACTGGGAAAAGGACCCCAATTACCGAAGTGGGAATTGTTTGCCCCTAACCAGGGCGAATTCCATTTCATTGGTGGTAGCAGTGGTATTCCTTATTTCTCAGTGTTATAATAATTGTCTATACTAAGTCGTTAGGTTATAACAGTAATAATCTTTTAATGGCTGAACAATTCTCGCCCCATTCAACTAATCCTTTTGTTAGTCCAACCCAATCCAATGTTTATGCGAATAATCCTTTTGCTGATTTGTATCACCTGCCAAATTCATTCACTAACCCTTTTGTTGAGTATCCCATACCACAGGAAGTTTGTACTAATCCCTTTATCACTCATTCGACTGAGCCATTTGTTAACACTAGTGGTGTGATGAATAATGATCGGAATGATGGTGAACATGTAAGGCAGAGTAGTAATAATGCAAAGGTATTAATTTATAAAGCTTACTGTAAGTACTGTGTTCAAGGTAGGTCTCTTAGTAAGTCAGTGCCTCCTCCAGTTCCTCCTAGGGTTCGGCCTTCTCACTCTACTGCTATTCCTAGAACTTTGATTAATGATGTCACCCGTTTCATCCATCGATTTCAGCCCTTCAAATACGAAATCTCTTCACCTCAATGCCAACACTCCAGCTTCTCAGGCTCCCCTTTGGAATACCGAAGAGGTAAGCTCTAAGCAACTGTTAAAAGAACTGGTGGACCAATTCACTACAGCTGTCCAAGAATCACGGAATGCTAGCTCTATGACCTCTAAGGTTAAGCTACTGCCACTCTGATTCGATGGACAGGGTGACGTACGCCTGTTTATAAAGCAGTTTGTAGAAGTCGCTAAGCTGTGTGGATGGGATGACCATGTTGCCCTGGTGCAGTTGCGGAGTAGCCTAGAAAGAAAAGCTATGGATTTTGCCAGAGGATATTTTCTGAAAGAGGTGTTTAGTAGGTTATTGGCGATGTTTGGTTTGACCCTTTGCAGGCTCGAGAGAAGCTCCATAGTTTCGAGCGCAAACCCAGTGAAAGCTATCGCCCTTTTGGTGATTGTATTGACTAGTTAAGTCAGTTGGCGTATGGCGGTCTTAATCCTGAAGTGGAGAAGCAGCCGGCTCTTGAACATTTTGACCGTGCTATAGCTGACCCAACTCTCAGGCTGCACCTACTTGCAGTCAAGCCGGAAAAATTAAAAGATGCTATACAAGCTGCTGAAAAGTATGATCGAGTTGGGCCTTCTCTTATGATGATACTAAATAAGCCAAGAGTAGCACCAGCAGTAGTTATAAAAGAACAGGATAGAATTCCTCAGCATTGCAATTGGCCTAGTGACACAGAAAAGGAGTTAGGTCGTTTAAGCACACAATTAGATTCTATATCTCGTCGTCTTAAAGCATTAGAAGGTCTTGCTATGCATAAACAGAGGAGTGGGAGAAACTGTTTCTACTGCCAAGAGCCAGGTCATTTTAAGCATAATTGTCCACTCCTGAAGGCAGATTCTGGTGTATCAGGAAAGGCTGATGGATCCGCTACTACAAAGAAAATGCAGGGAAACTAGAGACGTCCATTTCCTGGTCTACGGGAATGGGGGATGGTCATGATTTAAAGTCCTGAAGTCTGAAGCTCCACCGCGTTGCAATGCTACTGATGACACAATTCAAATCAATGTAGCTTCTTCCATGTCATCCCTGTACTGGCCAGGCAAAGTGGAGCGCCTGTCTGTTTTATTTCTCATAGATAGCGGTTGTGCGCTTAATTTGCTGGCTAGTAGGGTGTTTGAAAGGTTGTTGCCCGATTGTAAGCACAGGCTCAAGCCATTCCAACATCAGGTTGGACAGCTGGCTGATGGGTCAAATTTGCAATTTTTCGGCCAACTTAACCTGACTGGTTGTTTACGGTCTGAGTTTGTTGAGATCTTTTTTGTCATAGCAGATATTGATTCAGACGCCATATTAGGAATGCCTTTTCTGCAAAGCCAAGACTGCCATTTTCGATTTGCAGACTCTATCCTATCCATCAATGAACGCCAGTTGCCGTGTACAGACCGGCGTGGAATCGAGTTGGCTAGCAAGGTGCAGGTAATTCGTAATGTTAACATTCCCCCTTACACAGAACTGGTTCCATGCAAATTGTTGAACCCTATTAGTTCTGACATTGGAATGGTGGAAAGCTGCAGCGCTGCTGCGTCTTTAGAAATATCATTGGCTGCAAGCATTTATTCAATAGATCGTGGAGGAAAAATTCTGGCTAGGTGTGTAAACCCTCGTGGTTGGCACATCTCACTGCGATCGGGTTCTCTCATTGGTCGCTGTGATAGTGTGACGGGAGCGTAATTAGTGGAAGACGGTCAAGTTGTTCAAGTCCGCGGATGTGTTGCAGGCGTGCTACCTCATCTGGATGGTTGTGCGAGCTTACTGCCGGAGCACACAGAATCTTTGTATCAAGAGGCCACTGTCGCATGTTCTCAGCCTCACCAAAAGCAGGACATCCGGAAGTTTTTGATCTCCTACATCGATGTTTTTTCTACGGGGGATAATGATATGGGATTGACGAAATTGATATCTCCTTCAATACCAGATAAAAGTGGCACGAAACCTATTAAACAGGCACCACATCATTTAGGGACGGAGAAGGAGGCGGAAGTTGATAGGCAGATCCAGAAGCTGCAGTATCAGGACTTGATAGAACCAGGGCAGGGAGCTTGGAACTCACCTGTGGTCTTAGTCAAGGAGAAAAATGGCAGCTGGAGGTTCTGCATCGACTACCACCGCTTGAATGCTGTCACTTTACATGATGCACATCTGCTCCCGAGGATTAACGAAAGCCTGGAAGCACTTGCAGGTAGCCAGTACTTCAATACATTAGATTTGATGAGCGGGAACTGGTAGGTACCATTAGAGGAAGATGCTAGGGATAAGGCTGCATTTTGCACTCATAATGGCTTGTGGAGGTGGAAGGTCCTGCCTTTCGGGTTGACGGCGGCACCTGCCATTTTTCAATGATTGATGGAGCGAGTACTACATGGGTTACACTGAAAGTCATTACTCCTTTACCTAGAAGACATTATCGTCATAGGAAAAGCTTTAATAATCATTATCAAAACCTGAAGGAAGTACTAAGTCGACTTCGAGCAGCTGGGCTGAAGCTGAAACCGTCCAAATGCTATCTTTTCCAAACCGAAATTGCGTATTTGGGTCACGTTGTGAGCTGTGATGGTGTGGCGACAAATCCTGATAAAACTGCTGCAGTAGCTAACTGGCCTGTCCCCCGGGATTTGTCAGAGCTCTGAGCTTTTCTTGGGACTGTTGGCTACTATTGCCAATACATACCAAGTTTCTCCAGTAAAGCCCGACCCTTGAATGTACTCACCTCAAAACACGTGCAATTTAAATGGACTACGGAGTGTCAAGATGCTTTCCAATCCCTGAAGCATTCGCTTATGGTTTCACCTGTGTTAGGATACCTGGACCCTTCCCTTTCATACACTCTCGACACTGACACATCTTTCGATGGCATAGGTGCGGTTCTGTTTCAGGTGCAGAATGGTCAAGAGAGGGTCATAAGCTATTATAGTCGAAGTTTGTCTGTACCTGAACAAAACTATTGTGTAACAAGACGTGAGTTATTGGCCATTGTGAAAGCTGTGACACACTTTCAGCCTTACCTAAATGGTAAAGAATTCAGAATTAGGACTGACCATGCTTCATTGCTTTGGCTTTGTAGGAGGACCACTCCTTCTACCCAAATTGCCAGATGGCTGGAAATCCTAAGTGAATTCAATTTTATCATAAAGTATCTGGCTGGAAGTAAACACGGAAATGCTGATGGACTGTCTAGGCAAACCTGTCACAACTGCAAACAGTGCGACAGAATCACGCACTTGAATGGAGGGCCTAGCATGGATAAGTTATGTAATGAGATCAAACAGCAACAGTGTTGTGGGGAACCGGTAACTTTGAAAATTTCTGGTGAACAGCTGTACGCTTTTAATATGGAGTCGACTGGCAATTCTGACTGCATATTATCTCCCAGCAGTTCTGTTAAGGATCGTCGCGATGAGGTACCATCAACTTTACCCGTTGACCCGATGCCTCCTGTTGACCAGGGACTATCTAACCAACCAGGAAACCATGGTCGTCACCATCAGGACTCTGCCAGAGATGATGACCATGCGTCCACACTGATGGAAAAACAGAAGTTGTCGGAGGATGTAGCAATAATCTATGATGCTGCTCTCAATCAGCAAGAGCTTGATCAATCGATTGTTAATTTCGGTAGTCCTGAGTTGAGGAAACTGAGCACGATGCTTTCGCTAATGAGAATAAGGGAGGACGGTGTATTAGTAATTCGACTCTTTCATCGTAATAGACCACGGATAACAATAGTTTGTCCAAAGGACATGAGACAGCAGGTTATGTGGTCTATTCACACTCTTGCTCATACAGGAGTTTGGAGAACATTGCATCGGTTACGATTGACCTGCTACTGTCCAGGGATTACCGCTGATGTAAGACGAGTAGTGAAGAGTTGTGAAGTTTGTAAAATCGCAAAGACAGGTGGGCTCAATCCTTCTTCAAGCAATGGACCTCTTTGGGTAGGACGCCCTTGGCAGAAAGTGGCCGTCGACCTCGTTGGACCATTACCTTTAACTGCAAGAGAAAATAAATGGATTCTGGTACTCACCGATCACTTTACGCGATGACAAGATGCGTTACCCATACCAGATGCAACTGCCTCTATGGTAGCGGAAGTTCTTGATAGCAGGGTGCTTTGTTATTTTGGGTTATCAGAAGAGATTCACAGTGAACGTGGATCTCAATTCGAGGGTCACCTAATGACGGAACTGTGCGAGTTGTGGCATGTCGCTAAAACACGCACAACCCCTTATCACCCGCAGTCTAATGGAGTAGTTGAGCGTGGTAATCGTACCTTGGGTGATGCCCTAAGAACCATGTTGTTGAGCCATGCGTATGACAAAAGTAGTTGGAATATCCTGCTTCCTCAGGTCATGAGAGTATTCCGTGCAACTCCTCAGACAAGCACTGAGGAGACTGCGAATTTCATGATGCTCGTCCGGGAATGAAGATTGCTAGACCAACTGCTTTATGAGACCCATTCTTAACAGCTATCAACAAGGTCTGAATATGCTTTAGAGCTAAAAACTCGCCTTGAGTCAGTCCACAGTCTTTTACGGCAGCACCAGCAGCTGCCCATGAGATCTGCGGGTTGTCGGGAAGCGTCTAGGTTCAAGCCTAGTGACCTTTATTGATACAAAGTAAACGCAGGAGGAAGGGGTTAAATCCTAAACTCCAACCAAAATTTGAAGGACCCTTCTCAGTCCAGGAGGTATTTTGGAATGGGACATGCAGGGTGAATCGACGCGAAACAGTTAATGCCTCTTGCTTGAAACTGTTTAGTCCGTGTTCCGCCTTAGCAGGTCAGCCTACCTTACCTTCTCAAGAGGCTGCAGTAGACAGAACGAGACCATATGATCTAAGTTTTCCTGGTGCGGATTTTTGGTCTGATGATGGTATCTCATCTACTGGCGCCTCGTCGAACCGAAGTCGGCAACCAAGCACGTCTCCATTACCCAGTGGTAGGATGGGGCGTGGTCGCACAAGGCCTGCGAGGCTTCACAACTGTCTTATTTTAAACTATTAGATGAATATTAACCTTATCCTTAACATTGTTAAATGTAAAGGGATTTGAGGAATATCATCAGTTTAAGACTTACTGCAGGTAGCTTCCTGTACCTCGGTGGATATCATAGATAGTCTTACAAACTATCACTATGATATGCATCACAATTTAGCTAAGGGTGCAAGTGAAATTTTTGTTTGTATATTGTACGTTGTTTTTTTTTGTGTGATAGATTTATTTAAGTCAGGCTATCATAATGAACAAGGACATAGCTGAAAAGATCGAGCTGCTTCTAGATGAGTTGGACAATCAAACTGTTATTGAACTAAGCATGGCAACCAGTACTCATCAGTCTGTCAGTCATGCAAAGCTGAGTGCGAGGGAGACAATAGCTCGACGACTGCCTCATAAATGGTGTCGAACTTACATTCATCCAAGATGATGCAAATCTAGTAATTATTTTCAAGATGTCGTATGAAAGAGTGGATGCAAGGCCTGCTGAGCTGTCAAATACCGAAACCAAAGATGCATACGACTCGGAAGATTCCGAAAGCACCAGCGAATACAATGACGATGACTTTGGGAATGAAAGTATTGAGGATGATGACCCTTATGACAATAATTATGTATTGGCGCACGAAAGGTCAAAGACTTAGAAAAAAAATTAGTATCGGGGACAGTATTTTGGCACCTACTACCTTCAGGGACACTGCTATTCATTTGAAATGTGTTCATCTGGAAGCCAAATATGCCTGGCTTAAAGAGACATTGCTCAAAGTGCATCAACATCTGTCCGACCTGGAGCGGTCTCAGGGTAGTGTGTCCACGGCTAGGGCCATAATCGAGTCTCATTTAGACTGGCATCCGCGATCCTTGTTTTTTCGATGTTTCATTTTGTTTCGCTATGCAACATCTAGGGACGGAGAATGTTATGGATTCCCGGAGTTAGCGAGTCAGTGAGATCCGATTTTGTGGCTTGCTGACCGTAAACCCACAACTACTGGTTAGTTGCCCTGTCCCTACAGTAGTCTGCTTTTGCACTAAGGCTAGCTTTCTTAAGAAAGTCTCGCAAAAGCTAAGACCGATTTGTTGTGTTTAGGATGTAGAGACACTTTTGAATCGGCAGGGCTAGGAAGCGTTTCTTTTTTGTGACAGGACGTATATTTATTCACTCTTTTACTATATACTGCGTTTCGGTGATTTATTTGCTTTAACGACTTTCCTTTACGATATTTTGTATTAACGGTAACCCTGGTAAGCTAACGTTTATATGATATATCTATATGGTGCTCAATAATAATTCAACTTGTCTTGATCTTGATGTTGTTCTTTGGTTATTGCTACTGAATCTTTAACATGGGCTCGTAAGACAACAAGATTAAATAATCACTGGGAAAAGGACCCCAATTACGAAGTGGGAATTGTTTGCCCATAAGCAGGACGACTTCCATTTCAATATGATTGGATCACTAATTCGTTTACCGTGTCCTCGCTCTAAGGTAGTAAGACCAGCTTTCTACCTAGCGGAATCAGCCAATGTATTTGGCACATAAATACATGAAAAACATGTACTGTATGTGCCTACCATACTTTTCGGACTATTAGCCGCTACTTTTTTCTGATGATTTGAGCCATGCGGCTTATATAAGAGTGCGGCTATTCTGTGGCTTTTTCTTTCACCGCTAGGGTGCATTAACCAGAATCTCCGATTAGTGCGCTTCTAGTGGTGAAAGAAAATACGAAACAATGCCTAACGGTACTGTTCCGTTAGGTACTAAGTTAAAAAGCGTTGGTTAATACGAAACAGTGCCGTTAGGCACTGTTCCGTTTTAAACAGCAAAGTTGCAGCCGCGTTAAAAAGCACCGTCCTGAGTTCTGCGGCCTATACAAAGGTGCGGCCTATGTATTGTTTTATTATCGTTTTTTGGAAAATAAAGCAGATGCGGCTTATATAGGTGTGCGGTTTATAGTCCAAAAAGTACGGTATATGGCAATTATGCTATGTTACTATGTATCTATTTTGAATTATGAACGGTTAGGCGACAGTCAATAGGACGACAGACACTTAGGCGACACTTTCGGTTCGAAAGGCGACAACTTCAGACGGAAGGGCGACACAGGGGACTAACAGGCGACAATTCCGGACTTTTGGGCGACAATTCCGGACTTTGGGGCGACAATTCTGAGGACAGCATTAATTCAAATGTTGTTGTTGTGAATATTAGTAGTGAACACTTACAAGAGGCCAACTTTATTGATGCCCAGATCGGAAATATTCCATTAGTACATTTTTCACGCATTGCTCCACCTTATTTCCTTGGCATCTATCACCTGCTTATATCCTCATTAATCTGATTACATTATTCTTTTACACACAATAGGAATTCATATTGTATTAATGAATATACCAAATGTTCATTTAATTGAGATGGTTATTATTAAAAAGAAACTGCTGAGATTAATCTGTCTTTAATCGCCCAACTATTTTTCTGTTCATCTAAATTCCACAAATTGAACTCTAGAGTTTGTCAACTCTACACGCTCAAAAGTCATTTAGACAGTCACTACTTTTTTTCCACTTCTTTCCTTTGAATGCTTGGGAAAACTGGCAAGATGCCTATCAGTGTGGCAAGAGTCTGAGATTTCTTACCGCCTAATATATGACAGCATAGAGGTACCAACTTTTTTAATCCCTTTGAAGCGATGCATTCTTGAGTCAATAGCATACCGCTGTTGATGAATCATTATACTATTGCTGGCTCATGTATTAGGACCCTCAGTAGTAACTCTCTAACTAATGTATATTCTTGTTCTAATTGCAGTATGAAAATAAATACATACATCTGTGTTTAGCTTGATACATTTTAATAAATTTGCTTTTTGGTATATTTATACAAATAATAAAGCTCATTTTTATCATATATAACTTTCAAAAGTATGTATGTCAATAGTTTGCAGCATTAATGTTTTTTTTACAATGACTTTATTCTGATTGATACTATGTAGATAAACCCATCTAGCGATAGAACTTCTCTTTCCTATCTAGAATGACGAGATCAGGTTCACGGTTATAAATTGGCAACTTAATATTACTTTCTTCTAATTCTAAAACTTACATGAAAAGATAATTTGAACTGCAGGAATATAATTATACGCAGTGACTCGCATGTACTCGAATGCACTTGCATTTTCAATCATAAACAAAAATAATAGCTGGAAATTCCCTACACCACTCTTT
The DNA here is from genome assembly GCF_963576615.1 of Watersipora subatra. Taxonomy (NCBI): domain Eukaryota; kingdom Metazoa; phylum Bryozoa; class Gymnolaemata; order Cheilostomatida; family Watersiporidae; genus Watersipora; species Watersipora subatra. Next base: position 35,543,454 of record NC_088710.1, on the reverse strand, counting down.
AATAAAGTTGTCATTAAAGTTCAAACCGATGGCCGTCTATGTAATATCTTCTAATCTTTTCTGAAGTCTGTCCTTTATTAAAATAGTTGTGTATAAAAAAGATTCATAGTGCGTGTTAAAATGCAAAATATAGTATATGATGTGGCACATGGCAGCATTAACCTGCAGCTGAGTATATATCACAAAGGTCTTCGAGGTGTTGATCACTCCTCATTGTCTCAAACTACAAGTTGTGTGCCATCGGGATATGTGACAAGGGTGATTCGGTCAAATATCTCAAGTGACTCTAATGGTAACATGGCATCAGGACCGGTTGATTTCTATGCTTTGGAATGGATTTTTTTTCATAAGCTTTCTGTGATGCTGTTTAGTTTTCTTGCAACAAGCTGCAGAAGTTAGCAAAATATGGATATATCTTAAGACACCTATGTCAGAAAAAGCTTTCATTTTTCATACTCAAATAAAATCTCAGCAAACATAGATCAGTGTGAATCGTAATTTAGCCTATTGAGTCTGCATTATAATGACATTGGATTATTATCATAATTGTAAAGAAACAAGGATAAAAATCATTCTTTCCACAAGTAAATGAGAAATCACAATAATAGGGAATTGTCTTTTCATCTCGCACAAAGACCAAACTTCTCTCCCAGGCTACTATGGATTTCGACGATCGAAACCATAAAACTATTTATTTTCGAGGTGAAATAAACTCCAAAGTTTCAACAATTAGAGACAAGATTGTCGACAATTCAGCCGAGAACGTGACTTTTCGAACCGTTTTGAACAAACATGCTGATACAAAAACAGGATTTGGTGTTTTAATTGAATAAGCTAGATGCATTTTTATAAAAATAGCCTTAATATTTTGTTAAATGTCTGAACTAGCATGATCAGAGAAATCCCACCAATGGCGTTTAAAAATACATGTTACTATTTCGATTTATAAAAAAGTCTGTAAAAATAAAACAATAACACTGTCAAGGTTACGTTTCAAAAAATATACGTAAGCATTGCACTAGCCTGTCTTGACAAGCTGTTGTTTTTGCGTAGTTGTCCCCCCGTCGAGCGGCGAGCAACGACAGCTTATCACAAGACGTACTGCACCTGATGCATCAGCTGCACTTATAAGGAGTTGTTCTCTTCCGTCTACGCGGCTTGGCTGCGATGTTAATCCGGTCGCTCCGTTGGTAATCATAACGGATTTCACGCAAAAATTTATGTAGAAAAATTAAGATAAGAACGTTTAACTGGCGACCCCTCTCTGCAGTAAACTTTATTAGAACTTGAGAACTTAGGCAACAACAGCGACTAAACATGTCGTTATTTGTGCGCTCAGTCAGTTTTATTTCTATTTTTGTATCAGTCAGTTTTATTTGTTCTTATGGATTTTATTCTAAGTTTATTTTATTCTTAAGTTCTACTAAAATTTATCACAAAAACTGGTCTTTGGTTAAACGTTGTAATCTTGTTTTTTTTTCTACATAAATTTTTGCGTGAAATCCGTTATGATTACCAATGGAGCGACCGACATAACATAACGTGACATAACCGACAAGCCGCGTAGACGGAAGAGAACAACTCCCTATAAGTGCAGCTGATGCATCGGGTGCAGTACGTCTTGTGACAAGCTGTTGTTGCTCGCCGCTCGACGGGGGACAACTACGCAAAAACAACAGCTTGTCCAGACAGGCTAGCATTGCACACGACGGCAGAATCTCATACCGTAATTTGTCAGTTACATTACATAGCCCTTCAAGCAAACCAATTTGTCGCCTTTCAGTCTGGAGTTGTCGCCGGTTTGTCTGCCGTGTCGTCTTTCCGTTTGAAGTTGTCGCCTTTCGAATCGAAAGTGTCGCCTAAGTTTCTGTCGCCCTATTGACTGTCGCCCAAAGGTTCAGTTGCCATCTAATTTGTCCTGTAAACATTCGCCTCATCAGTAGAATTCTTCATCCTAGTGTCGACGTCCCAAATACAATGTAAACATTTTTGTTAACGAAGTCTCTTATGGCTAGCGGAGAATTTATTAACAGAGCAAATGTTACATAACTTACGTCTTTTCGATTGGATCGGTCTAAAATTTGGTTATTTTTCTTAGTAACATAATGTTGTTTACTGTCGTCTATTTTTCTTAACCATTTTGTTAGGTTTTTAGATCCATTATTAATTAGTCAGTTTCCGAGCACTCGTCAAGTACAGACATTTCCAGTACTCAACGAGTTTTTATCAATAGCGTTTCTCAATTAATTAATTAAATACATGTTCTGTCTAATGAACGCTTGATATACACCAATTATTTTCAGAGAATTATATATCAGTATAAACTGTTGTGTGTTGTTATAGCTGGAATTGAATGTAAGACGGATTCTATATATGTATTGAACAATGGGTAGTTGCTGATACTGACTCACACTATTCGTAGGAAGAGGAACCGTCAGAATAAGTGATATATTGGTACTCAATGGTGCCTTAAAGGTATCAATTGCAGTCAGACACGAACAGTGATTTATGTCAGCAACAACGTCAATCTTAACTGTGTAATCTAGCTAAAGTTAGAAAGCGGAGGGCAGCCTAGAATCTCAATATTCTACAAACGACTTCATCAGTGTTATTGATCATCTTATCTACTGTTTCGTCTCAGGCTAGAACTTCCAGGTTTCAAGAAAGATCCAATAGGATTGGTACACGCAGGCAGAGCGTCACTAACCAACCTGAGGTGGGAGATCTGGAGGACAAAAAGGTATTCTTTTGGAGTCCGGATTTCCAACCTGGTGGACGCACTGGGATCGAGATCAACTCAAGAACGCTACAACAGGTATTTGGAATTATTACATTGATTGCATTTATCAATAATCTTGATTGATTGAAACAGCTACGCTGAGTTTGATATAGTGTTGTTATAGCATTGTCTCAGTAATTAAAAGCAGTAAAAGAAGCTATAACATTGTGGTGGAGGCTAGGTTTTTCCGGCCCCGCTGCCAAGCAATTGGACGTCCTGGTGGATCGCCCCCTCTTAGTTTTTGCTTGCAATTTTGTATTGTGTATATCTGCAGTTGTTAATCCACTGTGGACAGTGTGTTTTTACGACGGGTGAGCTTAAGTAACTGCATAAGTGATTAATAGTTTTAGCCGTCGCACACATATTTGAGACACATTCCAATCTGCTACTGTTAAACGGATAAGTGCACTATCCATAACAAATTAGCGTAACTGCTTAGGGAACTTGAATTTCACAAGAAACAAATTGAAATCACCCCTCTGTCAGAGCAAGCAGATAAATCAGTTTTCAAGCGCCTACAGATTTACCAAAGCATAGGGTAAAGAATTAGTGTAGTGCAGCTAACAATAGGGAAACTGATATACTAACCGTCTTAGTTTTCAGGTGCTTACAAATTTACCGAAGAACAGGGTAAGAATAGTGTAAGGCAGCCAAAGATAGGGAAACTAAAATATCTTGATTCATTTTTACAGTTTTCAAGCACCTGCATATAACTAGTAGAGTAGCTACCTTAGGAAAACTGATTGTAAGCTTACATAGCTTTCAAGCAATTGAAAATACACTACAATAGTGACAATTCTGCAATATAAGCGACAGGGAAAACCTTTTGTTTAATTAATTTTGGAAATTAATTAGCAGATAATTAACCCAATTGAATTTTAAAAAGAATTACAGACGCTTATACTTTAATCAATTATACCTTACTGAGTGTTCATTTAATTCATTGTTGATTGAACCGAGTTATTGTCAAACTTGTGTAATCATAACCATAGCAACAATAGCCAATCTAAGTATTCTCTGTAAGCTGCATTAATTCTGAAGCACAGTAATTTATACATAGCGCAGGAGAAACTGTTGTTGTTACAACACAGAGTGACAAATACAAAGGGAAATATTTGCGTTAAAGCATGGAACAAGCAGGATCCTGGCTGCGTGGCATGGTTGGAGGCAGGACGAGAAGCAATAGACCCTACCAACCAGTCTCCACTGAGGAGATGACACCTTTGACTCAATCGGTAGGCACTGCTTCCAATGGGCAGCCCCAAGCTGCTGAAGCAGGGCTATACCCTGATATCAATACGGTACCCTTAACTGATGATAATAACACAAGTGGCGGAACATCTTTCGCGAGTTCAGCCGCTGATACGTCAGTGAGTCTAGAGGACCCACCCAGCCTCAAGCAACCACTCTCGCTAGGTAACCACCTACCGCTGAGTTATTACCAGGCCAACACGGATAGGCGATTAGGTATTGATACACGGGAGCAGCAACCAATAGGTTACCCACCAATACCTAATCCTCAACCTACCACCGCATATCAGCCACCATTCAGGTCACTGCAGCCCCCCCAAACAGCGACTCAACCGGGCATGATGCGCTTTGCTGCCCCAATGGTTCAGTCACAGCGGACATTACCTGCCATGAGTAGAGAACGACAAGCGGAAGCCGTGTGGAGATCAATACCGACTGATTTGCAGATGATGTTATTGCATGCAAACACATCTCAACCAAATCAGGCCCCTCTGCAACAACCAATCATAATTGGGAAGCCGTCAGCAGTTAGCACACCCCGAACTGTGACTGGCCCACCACAAGCATTTGGTCAACAGCCCTTCGCTAGTGGCCAACCAGCCGAGCGTACCAATCTACAACCACAACCCGTTATACCGTCTCCACAACAACCATTTTCAGGGCAACCGATGGTACAGGTTCCAAAGCCAATGCTGCAGACAGGCTATGAAATTCCGCCGGGAGGAGTCGTTCCCCCACCGGGAGGATTTGCCCCCCCGCCGGGGTATCAAATGCAGGCCCAAGCGGGTAATGTTGCCCGCCTCCAAGAGCCCGTATATCCGGCCTCGCCTATATCAGGCACGGCCCTGAGGTCTGCTGCCGCTCCCGTAGTTCTTCCGAACTTCGAAACCATGATCAACTTTGCTGATGAGCCACAGGAAAGCTGGCAAGGATTTACGGAGAGGTGGGAAGTAGACATGCTCCCCTTCGGTCAAAGCGACGAGCAACTTGCGCAATGCCTGCCGAAGTCCCTTAAGGGATCGGCGTATCAGGCCTACATAAGTCTGGTAAAAGGTGGTAACCCTTGTGTTAGAAGCTACCTAGCCCTCAAAGGCGAATTGGACAAAACCTTTCTACGACATAAGACAATGAAAGGAAGAGCCATGTTCACTTTGACCCAAGGGAAGAAGTCTGTAGGGCATTTTTATGATGAACTGGTGACCTCAAGCAAGGCCGCGTATTCGGGAATCCCCGAATACTACAAGGAGCAATTCATCAGGGATGCCTTCATAAATGGTCTGAAGGAAAAATACCAAGATAAGATAATAGCTGCAGGGGATTGCACGTTGGCTCGAGCATTAGAAATAGCCAAGACTACAGAATATAACGACGCTGTTGGAAAAGGACAGAGACTGGTGGCAGCTAACTCCCACAACGTGAATGAAATTCGATCTCAAAAACCGAAGGAAAGACCAGAAGGGTCAAGGGTAGAGGGGTTAGCCAAGCAGGTCAAGGCCTTGACCGAACTTGTGAAATCTCAAACTTCTAAAGGCCAGACAGCGCAAAACCCAACTATTAATAAAGACAGACAACCCTTTCGTCCAAGTCGCGTTCAGACATCTCAAGGAGATAATTATGGACAAGGGAAGAAGCAATTTAACCACGACATGACACCCAACAGCTCGACAAGAAATATCCCGCCAATGAAGTTTTGTAAAATTTGCAGAAAGAAAAACCATTGGACAGAAAATTGTTACAGCAACAGACGCAACGGCAACTACGGTGATAGATCCGGCAATAAAGTGAATCAGGTGGGGAATGCCGAAAGGAACTTTGAAAAATTGGATGACGAACAGTTTGCACATGCTTTGCTCACTCAACCGAAAGATGAGGGAGAAAAACCAGGAACCCATCGAAAAGGTACCAAGGTAAAGGGCACAAAAACGATGGCATATGCACCAATGCTGGTGTGCACTGTTCTAGCCGTCCTTACTACCCCTTCTTCCGCAGTACACCCCACAGGACCACTGATTTGCGGATCTTCACCTGCGGATAAGCCGCACATCTACGGGATAAATACCAACTACGTGTGTGATAAACAGTCTGTTGACAACTCTACCATGAAACCACAGGCCATGCAACTTATGGTATATCAAAAAAACCTAGTGCAATGGTCCAGCATCGCCTACCAGTGCAGTAAATTTACGCAGACAATAACAACCGAAATAAGTTGGTTATCGGATATCAAACAGAAAACTCCGTCAAGTAAGAGCACAACCGTTACAAGGGAAGAATGTGTCTCGATGGTAAACACGAGACGATGCTCAGCGGGACCTCTGGAAGGTGGTAATGGTGTCTACATTACAAAAAACACCATCAATGCAGAGTACAAGTACTGCTGCAAAAAACATGACTTCACGGCTGAACAGTGTTCGGTCATTGAAGCCAGTGTTTACAAGAGACATGGCCAAGACGTTTTTGAATCGACAGCTGGAGATGTGTCGAGCTGCAAGTATGAAGATAAGAGTTGTTTGCTAGCGGATGGCACGGTGTTAATTTGGAATGAGAATGCTAATACTACGTGCGAATTTACGGAAGATTACAAGGTGAATGGTACATATTTTGATGGTCATTTTGTAAGCACCGACCTTAACCTAGCGCTAACATTCCACAAACATGGCTTAAACACCATGAAGGATTGTTCCGATCGGCCCGTGACAGTTACGGACCAAGGGTTGGTAGTTCGCCTACTCAATAATGTCACCATGGTCGACTTGGCCAATTACACAAAGAAGGAAAATACAGCTGTGGGAGAGGATACCGCAATGCTGAACGCAATGATACAACCATTAGCCTACCAGATGGCACAAACAGAAAAAACTCAATTTTGGAGTAATTATGCGTATACCTGCAACAATATTGCAGAGACCTTGAAAATAATAGCCCTGCTCCTAACTCAACATCCCACTACTAGTGCCCGCTTCCTGTTGAATAATTCCGACATTATAGCCAGACAAGGACCCGACTTTGTGCAAGTGTTCCCCTGCACTGAACTTAATCCAGACTCTTACAAGTTCCTGGGCATGGAGGAGAACAACTGCACAGAGTATTTGCCCATCAACATTACTTTCGGTGGTGATACCTATGTTGGGTTCGTAGACTCAACAACTAATGTGGTTCATACGGATTCCATTCAGGTCGACTGCCGTTTAAGGGACGAGTCGCTTATTAAACTAAATGGAACCGTCTACACTTACCATCGAGATGGAACACTCACTAAAGCCGGATTACTACACAATATATCTATTCCGAATATCCATTTGGGAGCTAACCCACCAAAGATTCACGAGACCATTTACAGTCGAGCTCACAGACTAAACTGGCAGCAATTTAGCGACCATAGCAGTCTCAACAATCTACTGGCCACGCTAAGTCGTCAGAAGCAAGTACTGAATGCCATGGGTGTATCGGCTACCAGACACCGGACGTTGGAAGACAATATAAGGGAGTCCAATGAGGGCGTGCTTGGGAACGCTTATTTCCGGTTTCTAACGGGAGGACATGTTGCTAATGGATTTGAGATGTGGTCATTTCTGTGCAACTTGGGGGTGACATTACTTGCCTCATTTGCAGTGGCATATAAGTTATACACGAAATGCCTCGCAGATCGAATTCAACGCTACCGGAGCGCCCTAGTAGCAAATGTTGAAGGTGGAGTCACAGATGAAGATATCGAAGCCATTGCGGAAAACACCCCTATGTTTAAAGACGGAAATGATGAGATCCTCGCAACCAGAGGAGACGCCACAACTCAGTGCGATTGCAGGAGAATGCATATGGAGCCCTCAGCACCATCTGAAGCGCCTTCGCAGGGGCCCTTTATGCGCCTCCATTGTACGCCCCAGGGAATAGGTATAGTGTCTAATGTCAATGACACCAACTTGCCATTCCCCACTTACTTCCCGCAAGAGCAATATGCAACCCAACATTGACAATCAAGCAACCCACCAACTAGCCAGGATAGAGTGAATGGAATCACATCGAAAGGGAAAAAATGTCGACATGCAGTGGTACGAGTTCTAATTTCGGGAAAACCTTGTTTGGCTTTAGCTGATGCAGGAGCCACTATCACCTTGATTAGAGCTGATATCGCCGCCCGACTGAAATTACCTATTCACCAACACAAGATATCTGCTACAGGAGTGACCAATGACACTCTGAAAATTATAGGCAGGACAGCAGCTAAAATCACATTAGGAGGAGAGGTTTATACTCATTGCCTCCATATAGCGGATCAGATTTCCCATGAAGTGATTTTAGGCACAGATTTCTTGGCCAAGTTAGGTGAGGTTGCATATAACTTTGACAAATGTTTGCTGAAAATTGGAAACACGGATGTACCGATGGGAGATAGAGCAGTAATCCAACGAGATGCCAAAATTTGCATACACAAGGGAAATAAACATGCTGTAAGGATGGTAGACCATATGCGACTACCTCCTTTCTCCCAGACTTTGATAGACATTCGCGTCGAGCACGACTTCAAGGAAGGTCGACTGTGCCTTTTTGAAGGCAATCAGTTAGCGACTTCAAGGAGTCTGTTGATTGGAAGATCAGTAGATCGAGTAAATACAGGGATGATCCGTTTCCCCATACTGAACACAAGCTCCTCATTTCAGATCATGCCAGTCAACGCGATAGTAGGAAGTGTAGAAAGTCTTGAAGAGGACCTACATCTACTTAGGGATAAACCGGTGGTACAATCTGATAGTAGACCAGGAGATTCGTTGAAAATGGAGAACACGGATTTAAACCAGAACCAAATACGACAACTGAGAGGCCTGATCAACGAATTCCAGGACACGATAGCGGAAGGGATTACAGAGCTTGGTCGGACTTCCATAGTGGAACACGTAATAGAAACTGTTCCGGGAGCTACGCCGGTACGTAGTAGACCATACAATATACCTGTACACCTCCGTGCCGAAGTAAAAGATCAGATTGACAAGATGATGGAACAAGGACTAATATCGATGAGCACAGGAGCGTGGAGTTCACCGATAGTTTTGGTGAAAAAGAAGGATGGTACGTGGAGATTTTGTGTGGATTACAGAAAATTGAACGCAGTTACAGTTAAGCATTCAATGGCCCTTACGAACATAGACAATGCTATGGAGATCATGCATGGTAAAAGATATTTCAGTAGCATCGACCTGTGTTCGGGATTCCATCAGGTGTCCCTTCATGAGGATTCGAAAGAAAAATCTTCCTTTATAACACCATTCGGTACCTACCGTTGGAATGTGATGCCTCAGGGGGCATCTGGGTCCCCTAGTACCTTCCAAAGGTTGGCACTGGCTATAATGGCAGATCTCATTACTGAGGGCAGTAGCTGTGTCTACTTGGATGATTGGCTCATGACCTCTAGAACATTTGACAAACATTTGGAGTTGCTCAGAACAGTATTTTCTAGACTCCGGTTCGCTGGACTCAAATACCGGTTGTCAAAGAGTACTTTTTGTCAGAGAGAGCTCACATACTTGGGGCATGTTATATCTGCTAAGGGAATAGCGGTAGCCCCACATAACACTGAAAAGATATCGAAATTCAAAGCACCGACGGATAAGACGGGAGTTAAAAGGTTACTAGGCCTATTCTCCTTCTACAGAACATACATAAAAGGATTCTCTTCTATTGCGGCCCCTCTTATACATCTAACAAAAGATGTACCATTTGTATGGACCGAGGAGTGCCAGCACACGATGGAAGTGCTCAAAGAAAGAATCACCTCAGCACCAATATTATCTTTTCCAGACTTCTCGAGGCCTTTCGTTCTCACGACGGATGCGAGTGCCACGGCCGTAGGTGCAGTACTCTCACAAGTAGGAGAAGATGGCAAATCTCATCCTGTGTCGTTTTACTCCCGAGCACTCAAAGCTCCCGAGCGCAAGTGGGATGCTTGCGAGCAAGAGCTGTTTGCTATCTTATGTGCGGTGAAGCATTATAGGGCGTTTCTTATGAACACCCATTTCAAGGTTCAAACAGACAATGTAGCATGCACCTATATTGTAAAGAAGAGTGATCTCACACCCAGGTTGGCAAGATGGGCGGTACAACTGGCTGATTACTCTTTCGATATAGAGCACAAAGCGGGAAAAGAGAATCTAGTCGCTGACGCACTGTCCCGAGCTGATGAGGTGAATGTGATCGATGAAGATTTAGATGAGAATGACAAGGGCATGTCATTAGCACAGTCCAGAGACTACTACCTTTCTCCTATTATGCTCTACCTGAGCAAGAAAAAATTTCCACCAGACGCTTCTAAAAGAGAGCGTACAGTGATTATGGAAAAAAGCTCTGGATTTGAGCTGGTGAATGGGGTGCTATACAAGGCAAGAGATGGTCAACGTCTGCTGGCCATACCAGCCAACCAGAGAAAAGACTTGCTCTTCGCAGCCCACGAGTCCCTTATGTCAATTCACCCAGGAGTGAGTAAAACTTTGCTCAAGCTAAGGAGCAAATACTGGTTCCCCAATATGAACAAAGAAGTAAGAAGACACATTAGCCAGTGTGAGTCATGCCAAAGGAAGAAGGACCCTAAAACCCCTATAAGAGTACCCATGAAATATCAAATGGCAGACAGCCCATTCGATGTGTTGTCAGTGGACTTTCAGGGACCCTTCGTGGAGAGTGACTCTGGCATGAAGCACATTCTGGTGTGGACAGATCACTTTACCAAGTACACAGAGTTGGAAGCATGTAGAGACCAGGCAGCCATGACAGTGGCCAGGTCATACATCGAAAGAATTTTCTGCAGGTTCGGTTGCAGTAGAGTTTTACTCAGTGACAGAGCAAAAAACTTCCTCAGCGAGGTGGTCACTGAGATTAATTCTCTGCTACGGGTGGATCATCGTAAAACTACTCCCTACCGCCCTCAAACCAATGGCCTCACAGAAGTTACGAACCGCACTATTGGACAGATGCTGTCGCACTTGGTGGCTGAAAATCACAAAGATTGGGACACGTATCTGCCCTTCGTGCAAATGGCTCACAACTCTGCTCGTCATACAGTCATCAACGCATCACCAAGCATGCTGTTGTTCTGCAGGGAGATGAGGATGCCGTATGACATGACACAACCAAAGTTACCTGAACGAGTAAGCCCAGGTACATATGCAGCAGAACTGCATGAGCGTATGGCCACGGTTTGGGAACATGCTAGACAAGCCATGGAAAAGGGAAAAATTAATCAGAAGAAGTATTACGACAAAAAGGCAACCCCATCGACATTGCGAGTGGGAGATGCGGTCCTCTACTATAACCGCCGAGGTTACCGAAATCGAACATCTAAACTCATAAAGAGATGGCAGGGGATCTACATCGTCAAGAAGATGACAGAAAACTATGCGGACATTCAATTATTTGACGAACCGGACCAGAAACCATTCAGAGTGAACCTAAATACACTAAAACAGTATCATGGGCCTGCAGTGAGGGGCAGTAGCCATGAGCTAGATATAGATTTAGGGTACTCACCTGATGACGAATCAGATACCAATGATGACGCCCGCGCTGAGTCGGATACCAGTGATAGGGAAGGTAATTCTTCTCGTAGTGGTGGGAAACCAGAGGTTAGCTACCCGTCAGATGGCACTAGAAGACCTGAAAATGACAAATCAGCAGGTAACACTTCAGTAGTCTCAGACGGCAACAAGAGAAACAGTGCGGAACATTTAACCGTTTCCGGAGACTCAGTATCTTCCCAAGGCAATGATTCTGAAGTACCTGTGGATGACAACAGTCAGATAAACAGAAAACAACCACCACCCGAGCCAGAACAACGAACGCGGAAAGATGCAGATGGTAGATACGCTCTACGGCGGAGAGTTAAGCGGAAGCGGGATGCAGATTTTCTGTATACGAGCTCATAGACTCTCACCTCGCTAATCAGAAGAATCAGGATCAATGTATCATATTTAGCTGTCAAGATATACCTATATATATGTAAACATATACGTACATAATAAAGTCAAGATTGGGTTTAAGTAGTTGTTTTATTTAATCTTATTATGCAATTTACGGAGTAAATTCATTTTTTACAGGGGCATGATCATAATTAGTTTACGATGTGCTCATAGGATATATCTTGCATTATACTTTGAGTTCACTAGTAGTATTATCATAGTTAAGCAACATGCAACTATTTTGTTTAAAAAACAGATATATTCAGGCAATTAAGCATTTTGGCACAGCATAGCATTTGAAGCTTTGCAATACTACTGCTCTCTTGCGCGGTGGTAGCAGGTTATCAGTAGGAATATCACGGGAATACTTAATAGCATCCCACATATAAGGAGGATGTCCAGAATGATCGGGTCTAAAATAAAATTATTGCTATCAACACTTGAGGAAATCAAGTATCACAGAAGGGTACCCAAACCATAGATTATTTATTCAAATATATATATATCAAACACAAAAGGCACTTAATAAGCCAGAAATTCAAATCAAGCCTCTTCAGGGCTTTGTCTGTGCAGATTCAGAGTTATTGATGATTGCCGTCTATTGGAGTATTTTCTAAAACAGCACCAACATACGACAGCCAACAAAATCCCAGCCACCGCAATGACGGGGCCTAGTATATTCCAATCTACAAATAAAAAGTGTTTGAGAATAGTACGAGACTGAAAGAAGATACTTCTTTCATAATATTTATGACATACCAATATTTACTCTTTCTTTGGTAAAGTATTGCAGTGTTTCCACAGCACCCGTAACATTAATGGGAGAAATGGAAGTGGTGGTCAGGTTTGGCTCACCAATGGAGACAGGTAGGTCGGTTGTAGTGGAGTGATAGTCGGATGCCGCAGTGGTATGGTGAGTATTCGAAATAGAGGTAGGTGGAGAAGTTGAGGTGGTGGGTGGCGACGTTCGACAGTCCCACACCTCGTGGAAACATTTGCAGTTGTGGGGGCAACCCTGTTTGGAATCGTGTTAGTAAATTTTTAGTAGTATATATGAATTTTAATGAAATTTCACGATAGAAAAACGGCAGACTAATTAGATTGGAGAAGTTCAAAACGTGGAAATTCTTTCTCCAATCTTATTTTCTAGTCCGAGCCCATAATATTCTGATTCTATGGTGCAGTTGAGAACTTTTTGTTTTTTATTATGATTTAACCTCACGTTCTAGCTGAGCTTATTAACTATTAAACTCCATTTTATCACCAGATTACATGCATATATATAAAAAAAAAAAAAAAATAATACAAGTTCCAAACCATACTAATGAGAAAAAAAAATATATATATAGGCTGATGTACACTGGTACATATATATATGCCTATTTCTGAGATTAGCACGTGTTGTACTAACGCAATGTTTCCTAATTGTTATATCTCGACTATATTCATTGTAAACCATAGAATTAGAATTACTTAATGGGGCTCCAACCACGAGTTCTTAACATATTCATAACTTTATAATGTATTTCAATGGATAAGAAGTCTTACGAGCTAAAACTCGAATAAGACGTTTTATACTTTTATAGAGTAACCCGTATGACTCATTTATCTGTTATATTTCTTTTTCCATTTCATTTTACTTTTGGTTTATGGGTTTCTAGTGCAGACTATTTATATATGTATATCATCGGTATATGGATTTGGAAAATTAAGTACTTACATACTCATGAACCGCGACTACACTAGCAAGAAGTACAACGAAGAAGAATACGTTAGACATGTTGAAATAATATTACGGTATTATACGGACAGGTATTAGCAAATGATATCGCAAAACTCCTCCCCTACGGTGGCCTACGACGATTTCCTCGAACACATTCGGTTGTACTAATACATGATATCCGGCTTGGTTTAAGTTAAATGTCAGGGACTGACAATCTTAACTCCGGGTGAACTGTTATAGCTGGAATTGAATGTAAGACGGATTCTATATATGTATTGAACAATGGGTAGTTGCTGATACTGACTCACACTATTCGTAGGAAGAGGAACCGTCAGAATAAGTGATATATTGGTACTCAATGGTGCCTTAAAGGTATCAATTGCAGTCAGACACGAACAGTGATTTATGTCAGCAACAACGTCAATCTTAACTGTGTAATCTAGCTAAAGTTAGAAAGCGGAGGGCAGCCTAGAATCTCAATATTCTACAAACGACTTCATCAGTGTTATTGATCATCTTATCTACTGTTTCGTCTCAGGCTAGAACTTCCAGGTTTCAAGAAAGATCCAATAGGATTGGTACACGCAGGCAGAGCGTCACTAACCAACCTGAGGTGGGAGATCTGGAGGACAAAAAGGTATTCTTTTGGAGTCCGGATTTCCAACCTGGTGGACGCACTGGGATCGAGATCAACTCAAGAACGCTACAACAGGTATTTGGAATTATTACATTGATTGCATTTATCAATAATCTTGATTGATTGAAACAGCTACGCTGAGTTTGATATAGTGTTGTTATAGCATTGTCTCAGTAATTAAAAGCAGTAAAAGAAGCTATAACAGTGTTTCGGGAGAAAATATTTTATACATAGTTATTCCAAATCCACACACAACACCAGTGTTGAATTTGCCATGTAATCTTATCCTACGTTGATTATGTTCAGTGTGTGCACTTTTGCATAGCTTGTGGAAACTGAATTGATTATTACTGGTTCAGGCACTAGTGAAAGGTGCTAAGCTATTGTAAGCAATACTGATATTTACCAGTAACAAATACATGTACTTCTTTATTCTATAACTCCAACAATTATAATACATAACTAACGAAATTCTAAAACAATAATATTAATGACAAAAAGAGTAAAATAGCTAATAAAAGTTACACCCTTACTCGATCCATATCAGGACCATGTCAGTCCGTAGGAAGGGAGGCTCAGCAGTTGAGATAGGAGCCTCAACAGTTGGAAGGGAAGAAAGCTCAGCAGGCAGAGGGGAAAAAAGGCTGGGTCATCAGAGCTGTTTTTTATAGATGTCTCTGTTAGCCTGTGAGAAGGTGTTTAGACACCCAGGTTCTGTTCTTTATGTTGCAGAGGGTTAGTATATATGTGGACTTATTATAAGTACATCATGGGAGTTTATTGATTGAAAATGCTAACTCCACTTATTTTAGTAGTGTCTGGTAGAGGTTTAATTTCTTTTGGTGGTTTTTTGGCTGGCCAATTGACGTCTCTTTCCTCATGGGTTACTTCCACGGGAAGTTTTCAATTTGCTTGTAGTTGGGTATATGATGACTATTTTTCTTGATAGTCATCTGTTGTACCAGGCATCTTGTTCATTGCAATATTACATATCTCCCTGGTGGTTTAGGCATTTCTCCATTATGCTATCTGCTTTTGCTAATACTTTCATACAAAAACACTGGAAGCAAACACAATTCTTGTTATCGTGGGTTTTTCGATTAACGATATGATTCGCAGTCATATCACAATGACAGAACCAAAAGATTTTTAAACATCCAGAGCTTGGCTACTAACTTGATCTGAAATTAACAGGCAGGCCACGGCCTTATTTTTTTTAGAATGGTGTATAATTAGCCATCAACCTCTGATTCTTTAGCACATAACAATCAGTAGTTATCAGGAATCTAAAATTCGTATGCATGAATTATTCATTACTGTGTGAACTCCAAAGGAATACAATTCTTGAAAAAATTTATATTATCCACAAACATTCTGCTTATACCGGCACATTTGAACATACATCTCCAATAACGTCTTCCGAGCAGTGACAATTATGCATCCTGCAATTATCCTAGATCCTATCAACTAGAAATAGTCAACACTAAGCTTCAATTTCCCTCAGAATGTACCAACGAAAACAATTTAAATAATATTGTTGGAAGCCTTCAAGTAAAAGAAATAAACAGCATAAAAAAAACTTCCCCACCTTGTTAGCCCTGTTTTACTGGCTATGTTAGGAAGCCTACAGACATGTTAGACCTCAACGTCAGCCTGCTGATTTTAGAGACTATATGTTTTACTTGAGTTATTTTAGAACATATAACGTTTTGCGTTATATGTTCTAAAATAACGTAAGAAGTTACTTTGTTGTTTTTATAGTCGTATTTTTACATTTCATCATTATTACTTGCTTCCATACTTCTACTCTTTTCAGTCTCTTTTCTTTTGTATCAACTGCTTTTTCTGCACCATGATTACTAGATAGTATCATAGGTTTTTAAAAGGTATAAATCTGAAGATGTTTGATCAGGTCTTTTTTGGCTTAACTCTCGAAGCAGTGTTCGCTCTTTTCATTGCAACCCCCACTCACATTAGACTCGCTAGTGTCCACAATTGTAAAACTGAACAAAGAAAGTATAAAACATCATCTAATTGTATGCAAACACTCAAGAATCAAACTGTGTGAAGGAGAGCTGCTTAAGGTGTACTGGTTTGTAAAACTGTAACGTTTCAAGTAACTTCGAACATCATATGCTAAAAATATGTTTTGGTTGATGTCGAGTCAAGTATTTGCTCAAATTTATCAAAAAATTGTAGGTTAGGGAGATGATAAGTCGAGGTGTGACTTATTAACAAGATGCAAGTTGACAGTGTACAAGTTAGTTCAGGTACTCATCAAGCCAAGATGTAACATAATTTGTAACACCAATTTTCAAGTCAATGCCAAGTCATGCTCTTCGTAGAAGCACTTGTGCTAATAATCCTCTAGTGTCCAATGACTTTCATAAGAACTATTAAATGTTGACTTGCAACAAAATTCACATTACAGTTATTTGGTATCAAAAGATTCACCATGTCTTACTCTGCTGTGTTGTAGGTGCAAAATATGTGGAAATGTGATTACAAGCTCTTAAAAGCTCAAAAACGAACAGTTAATCGCTGCCATCACGAGACTGTCGTAGATTAGAATCTTTTTTCAAAACGGCTCAAATGGGACGTAGTTGTACAAGATGGTTTCTGTTTACACTTTCACCCAACCTCATTCGTCGAAATATTTCGACAAATGTACTTCACGCATTCAATAAAATCGTGTCTATTGTTCTTACGTGTCTATTTTATCGTCGTAATGCTGTCACTTTCAGCACTGATATCTTATAACCTACCGTAAGAATTTGTGTAATATTTTAACCTTAGCTCAAAGGAGTACATATCATTGTCTAATAAACATGACGAGCCTGTTGGTCACCTGTGGTAATCGAAAAGTGCTGCAGAAATTATTTGCGAAATATGGGTCTCATGATCAGCTTACGACTAGACGATTAGACTAAACCGAAACAAAACTGTAAAGTAGCGAGCATCTATATTTGATACGGGGTCTAAACCCAAAATGTTTGTCATAAACTAGTGCTATGAGAAGTTTTATATTGCGCCTTTTATTGGCCTTTCAATTCACGTGAGAATATCATGTGACAAAACGATAACCAAATGTAATGACTACGTCAGAGAAATAAACTGATTCCAATCTATGGCAGCTTTTCGTTTTTGAACTTCTAAGAGCTTGTAATCACATTCCCACATATTTTGCACCTACAACACAGTAGAGTGAGACATGGTGAATCTTTTAATACCAAATAACTGTAATGTGAATTTTGTTGCAAGTCAACTTTTAAGCAACCTCTACTGTTAAATTTTTCTTGAGCTAAGCCATCTAATTCAATTGATAATACATGTTTCAAAGACACCAGTTGCCTACTGTTACAGCTATTCTACCCTTTTGCTGGGCTATGACGCCGAGGTCTAATCCTAATTCAATAACAAATAATGGGGTCTCGGACTATCTCTTGCTTTCGAGGCCAGAAGAGTAGTAAAGTGGATATGGATGGCTCTTCTGGCGTTTATCATGAGAAGCAAGTCAAAGAGCTTTGCGCTATACACTCAATCAACAATCTGCTTCAAGCGAAGGTGTTTGAGAAAAAAGACTTTGATAAACTCTCTGATGCGTAAGTTGATCACTAAACATCTTTAGTATATTAAGTTGCTCAAACTGTTATGACATGTTCCTTGTGTGGCTGAAACCATCATTGCGATTCATATCTCATCATCACTTTCTATGTTTCTATGACACGATTAATTCGCAAGTTTGCATCATCCACAAAATGAAAGATGGAAGCGAAGCGACAATTGTACATGTAAATGATGTGTAAGAAAATTTTGCCCGAGCTATTCTATTTTAAGAATTTTCCACAATTCAGTCATTCCTATTGCGAAAGCGTGAAGGTAAGCGAGGCAGGACTGCGCCGCTATGACTTCTGTGGTAAAGTTCCTCATCTTTTTTAACAAAGTGTATGCGTTAATGCACAACATACGAAAGTCTAATGAAACATCACACGGTAACTCAGAATGCGCACAACACCCGAACCTGTTGCTCTGCTTATTCTAAAGCTATGATAAAATCTAAATAATGGTTCCATTACACTACTAAGATAGTCAGTCTAGATGTCAGGAGATCATACTGCCTTCGACCTACATTCCATATCGCATAGACTAGTACGCCTGTCAGTCCCGTACACTGTGAGAGATCGTGATGAGTAATTGGTATATGGATAATAATGTGCGGTATAGCGCTAGCGTGCTTGCCTTTGAATTCGGCGCTCTGGGTGTGTTTCTCGTGTGAGGCAATCTTTTCTTTTTAATTGATGGACAGATGGATGGGCAGACACGGCTCTTATTATAGTAACGATTATAATTTGTATGTTGATTTCATATTTCAAACTCAATTATGACACCTTTATGATGCAATTTTTAGCACTTACGTTCCTCTGTCTTTAGGCTCTCTCCTAACACCTTCTTAAACCCACATCGAAGCATCTTAGGAACAGGAAATTATGATATTAATGTCATCATGGCTGCTCTTCAATCACAGGGCCTAGATCTCATCTGGTTTGACAAAAGAAAGTAAGCGATAATTTGACTTGCAATTGATAGTACCTACATATATACTGCCTTGTACACTCTCTCTCTCTCTCAGGGTGTTACTTGTAATTGATAGTACCTATATACTGCTTTTTACACTCTCTCTCAGGGTGTTACTTGTAATTGATAGTACCTGTATAGTGCCTTGTACACACTCTCAGGGTGTTACTTGTAATTGATAGTACCTATATACTGCCTTGTACACTCTCTCTGGGTGTTACTTGTGATTAATAGTACCTGTATACTGCCTTGTACACACTCTCAGGGTGTTACTTGTAATTGATATTACCTATATACTGCCTTGTACACACTCTCCGGGTGTTACTTGTGATTAATAGTACCTGTATACTGCCTTGCACACTCTCTCAGAGTGTTACTTGTAATTGATAGTACCTATATACTGCCTTGCACACTCTCTCAGAGTGTTACTTGTAATTAATAGTACCTGTATACTGTCTTGTACACTCTCAGAGTGTTACTTGTAATCAATAGTACCTGTATACTGCCTTGTACACTCTCTCAGAGTGTTACTTGTAATTAATAGTACCTGTATACTGCCTTGTACACACTCTCAGGGTGTTACTTGTAATTTATAGTACTTACATGTATATACTGCCTTGTACACTCTCTCCGGGTGTTACTTGTGATTAATAGTACCTATATACTGCCTTGTACACTCTCTCAGGGTGTTACTTGTAATTGATAGTACCTATATACTGCCTTGTACACTCTCTCTCAGGGTGTTACTTGTGCATGTTCCGCACGGGTAATCAGAAACCCCCTACCCTTTGACAATGTTAAAAGTATTTACTGTTGCTTAATGTTAGCCCAAATGCTGAGAACGTCTTATTGGCACCATGTTTCACACTATAGTGAAACCTCGGTTCTCGAACATAATCTGTTGCAGAAAGTTGTTCGAAAACCGAGTTATTCGAGGTCCGAAACAATTTTTCCCATTAGAATAAATGTATGTAAATATTAATCCATTACAAGACAAGAAAACAACTTCTGTAAAGCATTTTTTCAACATTTAACACCATAAACTGTACTTTATACTGCATACTATAAATAAAAACAGGTAGATTTAGATCATGTTTAATTTTAAAATAAAAGGTTTTCTATATATGAGGGAAAAAGAAAACAAAAGTAAACATTTCGTATGCTTTGCTCTTAAAACATCAAAAGCATTAAAGTTAAGATACAATTCCAAAAATTGCAGAAATTGATAATGAAACAGCAAAAAAATGTAACAGATCAATTACATCAAAAATCGTAGGATAAAGAAAATATAAACAGCAATGGCACATTTACTTCACATCTTTGAAGGAGAATCCTCCTCCAAAACAATTTAGGTTAACTCGACTGGAGGGGTTGTCTCTCTAGCGGCTCTCTCTCTCTTCGGTAGAGACGTCGTCCCAGTTGGTTCCTCCCTTTTTGTAAAGAATTTATGACGCGTAAATCGCTTCTCTGTTTGTTAACGAATATTTCCACACTGTTTCTGGAGTCGTTCCGAACAATTAATTTCAATGCGCATGCTCCCATTTGGTCGAGAACCGAATTTATGTTTGAGATCCGAGACGAACAAATCTCAAAGTCTTTGGTCAAGAACCGAGGTTCCACTGTATTTTACGAACTGCTAAACGTAACTTTGTTTTATTACAGGGATGTGAAGGAACTGAGGCTAGAAAATATAAATGGCTTTATACTAAACATCCCTTCAGATTACAAGCTAGGGGGTCTTATACCATTCAATTTTAATCGTAAACACTGGATATCTGTGAGAGAAGTCGGAGGTGTCTATTATAACCTTGATTCCAAACTTGGATCTCCTGAAAGACTTGATTCATTACTGAATTTCTTAGGGAACCAGGTAAATGAAAAGGACAGAGAACTGCTTTTAGTTGTCTCCAAAGAAGTGCAAGAGTCATCTTCGTGGAAGACAACGATCACCAGCTGACATCAACTTGACCTTCAATTTCTTTCATATGATAAATCGAGTCTACATAGTAATTGTGATATTTTGAAGTCTCTTATTGTGTCTTTTTAGGACGGCTTGATATCTCGGAAATCTTTTGTACAGTCTTGTATGCCATTTATTTAACACGGATACCTACGCAAGGTCGGCTTATCATACCATGGAGACTGCATATTTTGTGTTTACCATGCAATATATTTTTGATACCATTCAAATATATTTTTAGGATATTTGTGAATGTAAACTGGCAATAACTCGAATGAACACTCCCTGATAGCATACGTAAATCACCAAAAATAGAACACAGAATTCTCATTGACTGGTTATTAGAAAATTAAATCTAAGCACTAGAATTATGCACAATAACTATAAAAAGTATGCTATCTTTTCTTTCAGCAAAGAAACGATGTACAGTACATGTAGAATAGCGAATAAAATATTCAACATAAAACTATTATAAGCAAACATTTGATTATGCGTGTACTGAATTATTTTACTAAAATTTAAAACACATTGCAAAAGAATTGACAAAAAAGACAATGACAACCCTTCACGATTTTCTGGTCATTGATTTTCGAGATATAAATTAGAGATTACAATCATCTCATGCCGCTTTTACTTTTACTCTTTGCAGGACTAGAGAAATATTTGATTGTTAAAAATTTGTGAACTAATGACATGCTATATATTGATATGACAGAATGAGCAATTCGCAATTCAGACTACAGTCCTGTGTATTGCTGCGCGTGTGAACCATTAGCAACACTTGCTGGAGATCGGCTTGACCCGCCTTTGGATTTCGTCTTCTTGGCTTCAGATTTTGGTTCACTAAAAATATGACAATAGGGCTCATACGTTACAAGTCATATAAACAGTATGAGCTCGATGCAATCCTTGAATGTCATTGTAAACATCTGACAACCACTGGAGCTACAGTTATCCAGTGGGATTGTACAGCTCTACAGAAAATTAGTTTTCTGCAATATTCATCAGGATAGAGATACATATCTCTGGGCCCTTCCGATATGAGTTACGCCTGCTGAGGACTAAACTTCCTTGATAGTAATCACTATAAACTCATCTGGACACCTGGTATCGAGTAGCTTGTGTTTACAGGATAAACAATAGGATGCACTCATGTACTAACTCATACCCTAACCGTACCAGTACTAACTCATACTCTCATTGTACCAGTACCAACTCATACTCTCACCGTACCAGTACAGTGCACCCTCGAGATACGATTACCCTGATATACGATTTTTTCACCTTACGAAGTCAAACATCGTGATATCTTCACCTCGCTATACGAATTTTATTTCACCATACGAATTTGAGAAAAGTTTCGCCCGAGTTAAAATTTGGCCGTCGGTGTGCTCATAACACACGTCGAAATAAAAAAGACACCGAAATATAGTTTGCCGAAAACATTCTTAGAACGTTTAGAAGAGACACGATGATCGACTTCTCTCATATCCGCGTGGAAAATTTCGTGTAAAATGCACAAGCGAGAGCAAATATTCATTTGTAGCGTTATTATAGCTTTTGCTATAAACTTTCAAGTCAGCATACGTATATAACTACAAGTATCTACATTTAATTCGTTATCTATGGAATCTGAGACCGATCCAAACGTTACAAAACGAAGGAAAATTGATTTCTATGTCAACGAAGTTGGATGTCGTAAATAAGAAGGGACCCGTATTATTGACATTGTCAAGGAATATGATCGCAACCAATCAGCATTTGCAATTATTATGCAATTATTATTAAAACAAGAACTCCATTAAAGCAAGCACAAGAAAGAGCTTCCGACAGAAGATTTGAATGAGCTAGGTCATGCACGCGATCAGCATTCAAAAGGAGCAACCATTTAGTAAAGGCAAGGATGTAGAAGATACGGAAAACCCCACATTCGCAGAAATATTTTGAGTGTTTAATTTACTGATGTGGACTGGTACATTAAAACAATGCATGTATAATATATATTATTTATCTCTTGTGTGGCATGTTTTTCATATTTTAGTCATTTTATTTGTTTCCTTTTGGTTTTATGTTTTATTCTCTTGTTTAACCATGTCTTTGCATATGGGCTTGTTATCTTCTACGTGAATACAATTCATCGTATGTATGTATGTAACTCATATAACTAGCTACTCAGGATAGTTGAAGCATCCACATTACTTTCTGAAACTTGCTAAAGCCCTGTCCCCCCTAGGGTATAAATACGTACAAACTTTGTATGTATAGTTACATTGATTCTTTTGCACATTTCATACAAGACAAACTACTGTACCACATTCTCTGGATCCTTTTACAAGCGCTAGCTAGAAATTTTCTGCATTGCACCATCAATTTTTTTCGTAGAAAAGGTAGAAGAATTGGACAGGAATGGACAACTTCTTTTAGCCTACTAAAAAATTCCAATTCATTACGTTTTAAATTTATTTTCAAGTGCACAGCACCATAATTAGCATTGATACGCTTTTGCCTCATCTCTGCTTTACTCGCTACATGTACCAGCTAAAGCCACGTTACTCCAAAGGTATGTACGTCCTGTATAGAAAATAAAATTTTATTTTTCTTTTCGGTAGCCATTAAATGGTCAAGTGTGCGAGGGGCCGCTTTCTATAACTGCATCGCTCGGCCTTATTGATTTAGGTTGAAAAAGGTTTCAAACAGATAGGCTAAAGTTTATAGTGAAAGTGAAGATATGAACTGCTGAAGGATAAAATTTCGTGATAAAAAGTTGATACATACTAAAACTTAGTTTCAAGTGTAGGTTTAGCAAGCTAAACTTACTTGAAGTGAATTCAAAGTTTATGTTATGCGTACCTTTTGAAGGCAAGAACTCCTTACCGTACGTTATGCATTTGGTACACACATTATAATTTTGCGTTTTATTGCAGATCATAACCATTAAAATACACTAAATACAATACAGTTTCTGTAGGTAACTATAATTACTAAAGTTAACATACTATTTTGTTGCTAATTGTCAATATGTACACATTTTTATGAAAAAAATTTGACGATTTTCACCAGGGAGTGTTTGCATTGTTTAATTACAATGGTCTATATACCCCGATATACGAATTTTTCACCATACGATGCCAACCCTGGAACGAATTAACATCGTATCTCGGGGGTGCACTGTACTAACTCATACTCTCACTGTACCAGTACTAACTCATACTCTCACTGTACCAGTACTAACTCATACTCTCACTGTACCAGTACTAACTCATTCTCTCAATGTACTAGTACCATAGCATAGAAACCGGTGGGCTATCATAATGATTAAAGAGACGAACTCTACAATCGCTTGTAAGACAAATGGCAAATATCCTTAAAACATCAAACGTTGAGGGTTGTAATTGCAATGAAATTGATAAAATTCAGACCGCTTTGTGAATATTATGAACACTTAGAAGCCTAGTCTTGTATATACAAGCTATGATATGACCCCTATGACCCCTGATCCTAGACTGTATTAACATCTTTCAATCCGCTGTGAAAGTACTCAGGGTAGCACAACTCCTTTTGAACTGAATGTTATGTTGAAGCTTCAAGTTTGTTGAACTCAATGATAAAACAACAGAAATCAAATACAGTATATAGTTTTTAACACTCTTTCAAAGAAGTGATGTTTTACATATAACTGAGGAAACCTATTGATTGCAGTACACTCAGTCTACTCGAGTGTGTATATTTCTTATGAATAGAAAAACAATTAGTTTTAGTGTAAAGCTCTTGTTGTTGAGGAGAAACTTTCTAGTTTTGCATACTTTTGATCTTTCATTACTAACACTTTCAATCAGCATGTTACTGAAAACTAATGGCAGCCAGTTTGCATTTTTTGGCCAGTTAGAAGCGCCCTTGGTATTTCCACGATATCTCAAGAACAGTACAATTGACTTGAAACTTCGGATTAATATTAAAAACATATACTCCATGAAGCGATCAAAATTTTCTAATTCTACAAGAACCAGAAGTACATGTATGAAAAAACAAAGTGAAACTACTCATCCGAGTTTATTCGAGTGTAATGATCAGGTGAGGAAACAACTCCCTGAATAATCTTGGGACCAGGCTTCAATGTGTTAAAGTTATACTATGTATCATTCAGGGTAGATATAATCAAAGATTACAAACACAAATAGGTTAGTATCGAAGGAACTCACTCTAGTATGGGAAACAATACGGTTAATCTGGCTCTAGAAATATCTGTAGCGAGTGTCTCTTCCACAGATACTATATGCTGAAACGCTTTGCGTAGAAATGACTGTAACTTTTTACGTCGCTCATCCACGAAGTTAGCGTCCTACAACAGTACCAGCATCATCAGAAGCCAAATAAACACAAAATTGCACAAGTTTAAAGTTAAAAAATATTAGCGAATGAAAGAAATGATCTTACGGCTTCAAGACAGAAAGTGGCAATATAAACAATGTATACATTTTTATGTATGTAAAAACAGGGAGCAGGTGCCTAAGACAAGCTGCCACCCGTAAACAGTGTCATAACCTGATTAAAAGACTGCAGTGAGCATCTACTTAAACAGTCAGGTAGCTTGTTAGAAACAGCAGAAATAGAACACTTATTTGGAGAAGTGAATATGAGATGACCAGTTGGTGGCTTATATTTAAAAGTTATCAGAAAATTGAATGCATAGAGTCATAACGGCTGTGGCCTAGTGGTCTACATCGCCTGACCCGCAACGTCAATTCCCATAGAAAGGCCACCGATGGTGACAGGAATAACATCCAACCTTAAATTGCTCTGTGCAACTGGGCATGTCTCTATTCCTCGAGGCTCCAGTCATCGAGGTTACTGTGTCACTAGACTCAGAGACATGTCCAGCCATATTTAGGAGCAATATCTGCACAACAATGGCTCTTAAAAAAACGCATAGCCTTAGCTCGCAGTAAGCTAAGCGGACAATGCCAATTTCTATGAGGAGGCAGCAGACAAAGTTCAGTGAGTGTAAATTAAACTAAAAGAAAATGATACCTTATTTCCAACGGACTTTTTACGGGGAAATTCGAAAGTGCTGATAAGTGGATAGGACTTCTTTATTTTGCGGTAAAATGTGTGCAGCTCTGAGTAGCGTCTGTAGACATTCCACTCATCGTCCTTAATTCTCAGAAAGACCTACACATGGAATATTAACTGCTATTAATAGTCACATAGACAAGCTATTAGGTGTTATGCAACTTTTAATTGTCCATGTTCCTATTTTATACAACTGTATCTCGTATATTCACATGTTAGACAGCCGTTTCTTGCCTGTGCTCACATATCACATAACTGTGTGCCATTTGTGTTAACCTGTTATAAAACTGTTTCTTATTTGTGTTCACTCGTTATACAAATGTATCTTGTTTATATTCACATGTAACATAACTGTTTTTCATTGATATTTACCTGTTATACAACTGTTGCTAATTTGTGTTTGTGTGTCCTAACACCGTTGGTTGTCAGTATTCAGATGTTATACAGCCGTTTAGTGTTTATATTCACCTGACATAAAATCGTTTTTTTGCCTGTTTTCACATGTTATATAATTGCTACATCATTGATCAACAAGTCGTTTGCACCAGGTACAAAACCCGCATGTACCTGAATAGCAACTACAATGTATTGCTATATAAAATTACAGTACATTGTATATATAAATAAACATGATTATTGATAAATAACTAATATGTGGATGATATACCACCTTTGTATGTTGCACTATTTCTCTATTAGATATACAATATATTAATCAAAAACATGACTTATATACATATCATATGTACAACAGGCATATAACTACTGCATACGACCCATAGATACCTGGTAGACATGATGAGCGGTACTGCTTGATCCTTTGAGAAACACAGTAGGTATCCAAACATTTATCAAGGGCCTCCACTCGCTGAAACAGTTATTTATACACACTGAGTACACTCTCATACTATGATTTCTATGACCAAAAAGTTGTTTATCCTTCTAAAAACCAAAACTCAAAACATGATGACTATTAATAGGAATAGGTGTTATAGATAATATATTATAAAAGACTATAGATATCAAGTAGTATACTGTATATGAGATGACTCTATAGATATTAAGTAGTATACTGTATATGAGATGACTCTATAGATATTAAGTAGTATATTGTATATGAGATGACTCTATAGATATTAAGTAGTATACTGTATATGAGATGACTCTATAGATATTAAGTAGTATACTGTATATGAGATGACTCTATAGATATTAAGTAGTATACTGTATATGAGATGACTCTATAGATATTAAGTAGTATACTGTATATGAGATGACTCTATAGATATCAAGTAGTATACTGTATATGAGATGACTCTATAGATATTAAGTAGTATACTGTATATGAGATGACTCTATAGATATTAAGTAGTATATTGTATATGAGATGACTCTATAGATATTAAGTAGTATACTGTATATGAGATGACTCCATAGATATTAAGTAGTATACTGTATATGAGATGACTCTATAGATATTAAGTAGTATACTGTATATGAGATGACTCTATAGATATTAAGTAGTATACTGTATATGAGATGACTCTATAGATATTAAGTAGTATACTGTATATGAGATGACTCCATAGATATTAAGTAGTATACTGTATATGAGATGACTCTATAGATAACCAAGTAGTACGCTGAGTCCAACAGACAGATTTTTGTATCTTGCACCATCTAACGGTACTAAATAAAGAAGTATAACAGATGATAGTCTCAATCTTACCTGCTGTTCGTAACACCATAGCTGTCCTGTAGAAAATTATTGATGTCAGAAGGAAGCTAAAATACAATGTTTGTGAGTCAATGCAGGTTTAAATACTAAATCTTCTGCTAAAAATGACTTGTAATTTCTAACTAATGATTCTTCCAAAAACCACATTCATACATTTTTAGTGATAAACTGATAATCTTTTCGTATTTTGTTTTACATCAAAGTAAAATTCAGATAAGGCTCTCTTTGAGATGATGGCATTTTCAGATGCTGGTGAAAACACCTTTCCCAGTGCTACGGTGCTAGCGCATAAAACCGGCCTGTTGTGACACAAAATGACAACTCAAAACAAGTATATGTTAACCTATTTTAACGCTCTCTGTCTTTATACATACATGTACATAAAAGTCTGTGCATAAACTTTGCCATGGTCAGACCTCTAAAGTGGCACACGGAAGCTGAATTGTACATTTCCCCAGCAACCAACAAGATATACATGTAATTTCGACTGATAAATACTTACTGGTCCCCTCAACTCCGTCAGCTCCCCAGTCAGCTTCCTTATCGAGGCCTCCTTCTGCAGAAGCTGTTTCTGTAGGTGCTCATTAAACTCCATTAGTTCTCCGTGCATCTCTGCTACCTGTGACAGCCAATCACACACTTTTATTGATGTTTAACAAGTACCCTATTAATGGAATACACTATTAATGTTTCAACGGCTAAACAATGGATGTATCAAAAAAGGTGCCCTCAAAAATTGCATCCAAATTTATATCTCATCTTTCACAGAAGACTGATACTACATTTATTATTATATATATACAATATATTATATTATTCTCGTCTTGAATATGGTGAAGTTGAAACTAAAAATTGTCTTCAAGGTTGACTTACAACAAAATTCACATTACAATGATTTGGTATCATTCACCATGTTTTAGTCTGCTGTGTTGTAGGTGCAAAATATGTGGAAATGTGATTACAAGCTCTTAAAAGCTAAAAAACGAACAGTTAATCGCAGCCACCACGAAAACAGCCGTACATTGGAATCCCTCTCAAAACGGCTCAAATAGCACGTAGATGAACACGATGTGCTTCTGTTTACACTTTTATGCAACTTCATTTGTCAAAATATTTTCACAAATATACTTCACACAGTCAATACAATCATGTCTATTGTCCTTACGCATCTATTTCATTATCATTGTAATACTGTCACTTTGAGCATTGATGTCTCAAAACTTAGCCTAAAATCAGTTTAATTTTTTAACCTTAGCTCGAGGGGGTGCATATCATCCTCTGATAAACATGAAGAGCCTGTTAGTCACCTGTGATGGTCGAAAAATGCTGCAGAAATTGTTCCCGTCAATTGGCGGGAAATATGAGTCACATGATCAGATTATGACTAAACGATTAGACTAAGCTGAAACGAAACCGTAAATTTGCAAGCAATTATATTGATAAAGGCTTTCCGGTGAAACTCAAAGTGTTTGTCATAAACTATTGCTACCAAAAGTTTTATATTGAGCCTTTTATTGGCCTTTCATTTCACGCGATAACATCATGCGTCAAAACAATAACCACGTCGAGTTGAATACGTCATCAAAATAAGGGATTCCAACCTATGGCCGTTTGTTTAACTGTTTCATTTTTAGCGTTTAAGAGCTTGTAATCACATTTCCACAAATTTGGCACCTACAACACAACAGAGTAAGACATGACGAACCTTTTGATACCAAATAACTGTAATGTAAACTTTGTTACAAGTCAACTTTTAAAACAGATTTCTATATTTTCCGAGTACTGAAAAATTGAGACTCACGTCTATCAGCTTCCTCTTGTACTCAGAAGCCTCCTGAGATGAGACATCATCTAATTTAGAAGGAGTGATAGTTGGCTGAGGAGCGTCAAGGTGTATGCCTAAATCTGAAGATCAACACAATGTAAATATGAATATGTAAAATATCTTTAGGCTGACGGCTTCATATACGGACATATAAATGCTTACTATTATTGATTTAAGATGAAAATGCTTGTTTACACGCTTAAAATTAATATGCTAGTATACATAGAATTCGCAGATAATCCGGTAAAAAAAACTAAACTTACAATGTATATTTGCATTTAAATATATTGGTTTCCTGTAACTTAATCATCTTGATTCAAATATTTAGTAGAATATATTGGTTTATCGTAACTAAATCATCTTGGTTCAATTAAAATGTTTAGTAGAATATATTGGTTTACCGTAACTAAATCATCTTGGTTCAATTAAAATATTTAGTAAAATATATTGGTTTACCGTAACTAAATCATCTTGGTTCAATTAAAATATTTAGTATAATATATTGGTTTATCGTAACTAAATCATCTTGGTTCAATTAAAATATTTAGTATAATATATTGGTTTACCGTAACTAAATCATCTTGGTTCAATTAAAATATTTAGTAGAATATATTGGTTTACCGTAACTAAATCATCTTGGTTCAATTAAAATATTTAGTAGAATATATTGGTTTACCGTAACTAAATCATCTTGGTTCAATTAAAATATTTAGTAGAATATATTGGTTTACTGTAACTAAATCATCTTGGTTCAATTAAAATGTTTAGTAGAATATATTGGTTTACCGTAACTAAATCATCTTGGTTCAATTAAAATATTTAGTAGAATATATTGGTTTACTGTAACTAAATCATCTTGGTTCAATTAAAATATTTAGTAGAATATATTGGTTTATCGTAACTAAATCATCTTGGTTCAATTAAAATATTTAGTAGAATATATTGGTTTATCGTAACTAAATCATCTTGGTTCAATTAAAATATTTAGTAAAATATATTGGTTTATCGTAACTAAATCATCTTGGTTCAATTAAAATATTTAGTAAAATATATTGGTTTACCGTAACTAAATCATCTTGGTTCAATTAAAATATTTAGTAGAATATATTGGTTTACCGTAACTAAATCATCTTGGTTCAATTAAAATATTTAGTAGAATATATTGGTTTACTGTAACTAAATCATCTTGGTTCAATTAAAATATTTAGTAGAATATATTGGTTTATCGTAACTAAATCATCTTGGTTCAATTAAAATATTTAGTAAAATATATTGGTTTATCGTAACTAAATCATCTTGGTTCAATTAAAATATTTAGTAAAATATATTGGTTTACCGTAACTAAATCATCTTGGTTCAATTAAAATATTTAGTAGAATATATTGGTTTACCGTAACTAAATCATCTTGGTTCAATTAAAATATTTAGTAGAATATATTGGTTTACTGTAACTAAATCATCTTGGTTCAATTAAAATATTTAGTAGAATATATTGGTTTATCGTAACTAAATCATCTTGGTTCAATTAAAATATTTAGTATAATATATTGGTTTACCGTAACTAAATCATCTTGGTTCAATTAAAATATTTAGTAGAATATATTGGTTTACTGTAACTAAATCATCTTGGTTCAATTAAAATATTTAGTAGAATATATTGGTTTATCGTAACTAAATCATCTTGGTTCAATTAAAATATTTAGTAGAATATATTGGTTTATCGTAACTAAATCATCTTGGTTCAATTAAAATATTTAGTAAAAGCAAAGCCAAAGACTCAGCAAATTATGCATCTATTCCAAAAAACAAAGAACCTATTGCATCCTAGTACATTCGTTTAGATCACTCGCAACGAATGTACTAGGATAAATCTTTCTCTACTTACTCTCAGCGTTGGGACCGTCACTTCTGAGTTTCTGTACAGCTGATATGTAGTTTTTCAGTTGATGCTTCAATAGTTCATTGTCTCTGAAATGATAGTTGGTAGGCTATATGTGTAGTATTTAAACCGCAGATAATCTATGCTAAGAAACAATAGGAATATGGGTGCTTCTATGGATGTTCATGAGAGGGGCCATTGGGTATTATTCTCAAAGGCTCCTCTGTCAGTTTGTAAGTGTATCAAAATGCCCCAACCCACGCTAACTAGAAACATTTTGGTTCATGTTCAATTATGTTCAATTTTATACTAATGAGCTACTAAGCTGGTTTTTGGTCTTACATCTCTAACCATATCAAGTGTTCATAACTTTGTACATGATAAAATGTAGCTGAGAAAACTGATGCATTAATTAGAATTGTTTTAGTTAGCCTCAGAGTCTACAATAGATTTTACATTGTAGTTTTAATCTTGACTATAATATGAGCCATCCGCGTCTGCTTGTCCATCCGTCTGTGTCTGTACATCCTAAGTCACATCGAGATTGGGAAAAAAGATCGCATCAAGCGGGATTCGAACTCGCATCGTTTGGCCAGTCGACCACATAAGACATTGCTGAATAATTGTGCGCATAGTTATTTTCTGTGCCTGATCGGATCACTCGATGATCTCTCACAGTACACGAGACTGGCAGTGTATTAGTAAGACTTCACTATTACTACTGTTAATTTGTAGAACAAAATATCTTACAGATTTTACGGCTTCGGGCCTTTACCCGCTACACAAACAGAAATACGGTTGAGCCAGTCTTGCATTGGCAAATCCGATATTTCCCTTTCTTGCATGTCATTTTTGTTGTTATAATATTTGAGCTCAATTAGAACAGAAATCCCGGTATTATATGAATATTAATGTTTATGTCTTTTGATTTATAACTATGTATTATGACTGAAGTTGAGCCTATCTTAAGCATACAAAGATTATCATCAGAGTAGATCTGATCGGCACTTCCAAAACAAGCTTGTCTCCGCCTTTCCTTTTAATGTACTCTACATCACTGCTTCGCATAGGAGAATTGAAATTTTAAGTTCTGCACTGAAACACTCCAATATCATGAGAAGCTATCACGTGTGTAGTAAAGCAAATGAAAAGCTCACACTGCAGTAAAATTTGAATTGACCTGTCTAGGTGACACACTCTGACAAATGGTTGACATGTCTGCAAGCTGCAGTCAGTTGACACGTCTGCAAGCTGCAACGCTACAGTGCCAGAAAAAAATAGTTGGGACACGAAATCATCAATGCATGGTTTTTCAGCTTTGGACTTGAATAAATTTAAAGTTTTTACAGATAAATTCCCAAAACTACACATAATCTGATTCCTTATACTGTTAATATTCTAATGAGTTTAATTTTATCATTTTTAATAAAGTTGGACACTATTTAAGGCAGCATATCTATAAATATCACCAATTGTCACATTCTTAATAAGAAACTTCTCTGATCAGAACTCCCTAATATTCTTATTTCTAGAGGTTTAATAAACTCTTTCTATTATGGTGACCTTGAACTTGGCCGCTATGTTCAGGAAATTAGTTTTACAATTTGGTGATATTAATTCTCAAGTAAGTTACTTTTAGATTCCTTATAGTTTAATCATTCTATTGATATATAAATATCCATAGTATCTGGATGAGACAACAAATATGTTGTGATAACAACTTTGGTATGAATTAGCCTATGAAACAATTGCATAGCAACTATCTTGTCCGGCGCTGTAATTGACAGTATTACCTACTTGCTAAGTGACTGAAGCTTGTTATGATCTCTAGCCATCTGTTCTTCGTAGTTACGTTTGTGCTCCTCCAGTTCAGCCCTGAGACCTCTAGAGTACTCCTCCTCCTGCTCCAGCATAGATTTTACAACTCTGAAAGAACAGAGTTTAGATATTAAAGTGAACAGCCGAGGGTTTTGGTCATACGTTACATCTAACTACAGAAGCACATGTATAACATACTTTCTACTAACTATAATCATATTCTAACACTAACTTGTACTGTTCCTCAACCTCATCTTTCTTCAGCATCATTGTGACAGTAGCTTGCCTCAACTCCTCTGCAATTAATCAATAACCCAATAAGAATTAAATTCAGTTATTGGACATTTAAACCAACATAGATTCATAATGTTCTTTAGCTATAGCAAATCTGATGAAAAAATATGTTGAGTCATCTTGTTTCAAATGATCTTCAAATCACTATCACGGTTGAAATAAAAACAGAGGTAAGAAATGAAATATAGAGTATATTATTGCAGTTACAAAACTAAGTACTGCTGTCATGCCATGGCTCCATTAAAAAGACAAACAAGATCAATTTTAACTGAAAATCGAGCAGACCATAGATATTATAAGGCCTGCTGATGAGCCAGGACAAAAATTGCACTATTTACATAATCTGTCAGTTACTCAATGGAATGTCTGTCTCTAAATAGAGAAGAAACCAGACAGATATAAAACAACCAAGGTAAATAGGTAAAACAAATGTGTAACAATAAAGCAAACAGGTAAAGCATGTATAACAGGGAAGACGAACAGGTAAAACGCATATAACTACAGAGTCTTAAGTGTTGTCCTTCAAAAAAGAAGAAGTAATGCGGGTGCCAAGTTCACTCAAGTCAGAGAAGTTCTTATGTTGACCTCACTGCGTGTCACTCAGCAGAACTTGGGGTCATTACTCAGTTGACTGAGAAGTTCAATGTTCTCACTTAGATGATCTAGCCAGTGACTCGGAGAGGAACCCCGAGTTAGGTGTTAATCTCGGAGGTGCTTATCTCTAACCTCTCTAGGCATTCATCATAACTACAGACTACCAATTTACTATAAGCAACGATCAGGGTCTAAACAGAATAAGGGGTAAGTGATAAATACACACCATTAGACATAGTTTCACCAGTGCGTGGCTGCTCCTCGGGAAGTGAGCTCCCATCTCCTTGTGTTCGCATGAAAGAGGCACTAAGAGACAAATTATAATAAAAATCTCTTCAAAAACAGTGAAGTGATTTGGTGAGACTATTCTATGACCTGCTAACGTTAGATTAGATAGACCTTTATATCATATTTTTGGTAAAATTTAGATCGAATTGAATAGATCAGACGAGGGTGTGTCGACTAATGCAACAAATTTCCATTTCTACTTATTAGTTGATGCGTGGTCGAAGAATAATCAATGATTGATGGAGTTAAAACTTATGCGTCAAAGATTTGTATAGAGCTCACTATAATGTAAGAGAGCTCAGTCTATTTCGTGAGAAAAGATTATACAATTGAATGTCATTCATGTCTATGAAATTGGCGCAAGTTAGCTGACACGCTGGAGAGATATGACTCTATACACGAAGTGCAGAGATAATTAATCTATTAATCCAGTTTTTATGTACTTAAGAGATGAACTATTAAAATAAAAAGACATAGTAACTAATAAGATAGTGTTTGACCATTCCTCAACACAACGCCTCATTTCCGCCCCAACCACCAGGTCTTGGAAACTTAGTCTATATTCACATAGGACTACAATAGCTCTCACCGATTTGTAGATCAACAGGAAGTTAATATTCAAAATACTTCTTCATATGACTTGATATAAGCAAAGAAAAATATATGTGGTGTGATTATATTTGTACAGATTGCTATCTCCAACTATTGAGAAATTAAACGTTTAATATTTAGCCTACGCAATCATTTAAAAACGTAATTTTACAACTGTTTGATTTACATATGTGAAATCAGTACACAATGAGTATTAATGTAATACATGATGTATGGCTAAATTTACAATTAGTCACAATGTTGTAAATGAGAATTTTAGTTTTCTAACAAAAGGAAACTAAAATGATTGTTTGCAACTCAATTTCGCACATCACTGTAGGTTACATCACTATTACCAGTTCACACACCATTCTAGTTTATATCACTATTACCAGTTCACACACCGCTGTAGTTTATATCACTATTACCAGTTCACACACCGCTGTAGTTTATATCACTATTACCATTTCACACACCACTGTAGGTTATATCACTATTACCAGTTCACACACCACTGTAGTTTATATCACTATTACCAGTTCACACACCACTCTAGTTTATATCACTATTACCAGTTCACACACCACTGTAGTTTATATCACTATTACCAGTTCACACACCGCTGTAGTTTATATCACTATTACCATTTCACACACCACTGTAGTTTATATCACTATTACCAGTTCACACACTGCTGTAGTTTATATCACTATTACCAGTTCACACACCACTGTAGTTTATATCACTATTACCATTTCACACACCACTGTAGTTTATATCACTATTACCAGTTCACACACCGCTGTAGTTTATATCACTATTACCATTTCACACACCACTGTAGGTTATATTACTATTACCAGTTCACACACCACTGTAGTTTATATCACTATTACCAGTTCACACACCACTGTAGTTTATATCACTATTACCAGTTCACACACCACTGTAGTTTATATCACTATTACCAGTTCACACAACACTGTAGGTTATATCACTATTACTAGTTCACACACCACTGTAGTTTATATCACTATTACCAGTTCACACACCACTGTAGTTTATATCACTATTACCAATTCACACGCCGCTGTAGTTTATATCACTATTACCAGTTCACACACAACTGTAGTTTATATCACTATTACCTGTTCACACACCACTGTAGTTTATATCACTATTACCAGTTCACACAACACTGTAGGTTATATCACTATTACTAGTTCACACACCACTGTAGGTTATATCACTATTACCAGTTCACACACCACTGTAGGTTATATCACTATTACCAGTTCACACACCACTGTAGGTTATATCACTATTACCAGTTCACACACCGCTGTAGTTTATATCACTATTACCATTTCACACACCACTGTAGTTTATATCACTATTACCAGTTCACACACCGCTGTAGTTTATATCACTATTACCATTTCACACACCACTGTAGG
Organism: Watersipora subatra; assembly: GCF_963576615.1. Lineage (NCBI taxonomy): Eukaryota > Metazoa > Bryozoa > Gymnolaemata > Cheilostomatida > Watersiporidae > Watersipora > Watersipora subatra. The sequence continues at coordinate 35,507,032 of NC_088710.1, read as the reverse complement.
TTATATTACTATTACCAGTTCACACACCACTGTAGTTTATATCACTATTACCAGTTCACACAACACTGTAGGTTATATCACTATTACTAGTTCACACACCACTGTAGGTTATATCACTATTACCAGTTCACACACCACTGTAGTTTATATCACTATTACCAGTTCACACACAACTGTAGTTTATATCACTATTACCTGTTCACACACCACTGTAGTTTATATCACTATTACCAGTTCACACACCACTGTAGTTTATATCACTATTACCAGTTCACACAACACTGTAGGTTATATCACTATTACTAGTTCACACACCACTGTAGTTTATATCACTATTACCAATTCACACACCGCTGTAGTTTATATCACTATTACCAGTTCACACACCACTGTAGTTTATATCACTATTACCAGTTCACACACCACTGTAGTTTATATCACTTTTACCAGTTCACACACCACTGTAGTTTATATCACTATTACTAGTTCACACACCACTGTAGTTTATATCACTATTACCAGTTCACACACCACTGTAGGTTATATCACTATTACCAGTTCACACACCACTGTAGGTTATATCACTATTACCAGTTCACACACCGCTGTAGTTTATATCACTATTACCATTTCACACACCACTGTAGTTTATATCACTATTACCAGTTCACACACCGCTGTAGTTTATATCACTATTACCATTTCACACACCACTGTAGGTTATATTACTATTACCAGTTCACACACCACTGTAGTTTATATCACTATTACCAGTTCACACAACACTGTAGGTTATATCACTATTACTAGTTCACACACCACTGTAGGTTATATCACTATTACCAGTTCACACACCACTGTAGTTTATATCACTATTACCAGTTCACACACAACTGTAGTTTATATCACTATTACCTGTTCACACACCACTGTAGTTTATATCACTATTACCAGTTCACACACCACTGTAGTTTATATCACTATTACCAGTTCACACACCACTGTAGTTTATATCACTATTACCAGTTCACACACCACTGTAGTTTATATCACTATTACCAGTTCACACAACACTGTAGGTTATATCACTATTACTAGTTCACACACCACTGTAGTTTATATCACTATTACCAATTCACACACCGCTGTAGTTTATATCACTATTACCAGTTCACACACAACTGTAGTTTATATCACTATTACCAGTTCACACACCACTGTAGGTTATATCACTATTACCAGTTCACACACCACTGTAGGTTATATCACTATTACCAGTTCACACACCGCTGTAGTTTATATCACTATTACCATTTCACACACCACTGTAGGTTATATCACTATTACCAGTTCACACACCACTGTAGTTTATATCACTATTACCAGTTCACACACAACTGTAGTTTATATCACTATTACCTGTTCACACACCACTGTAGTTTATATCACTATTACCAGTTCACACACCACTGTAGTTTATATCACTATTACCAGTTCACACACCACTGTAGTTTATATCACTATTACCAGTTCACACACCACTGTAGTTTATATCACTATTACCAGTTCACACAACACTGTAGGTTATATCACTATTACTAGTTCACACACCACTGTAGTTTATATCACTATTACCAATTCACACACCACTGTAGTTTATATCACTATTACCAGTTCACACACCACTGTAGTTTATATCACTATTACCAGTTCACACACCACTGTAGTTTATATCACTTTTACCAGTTCACACACCACTGTAGTTTATATCACTATTACTAGTTCACACACCACTGTAGTTTATATCACTATTACCAGTTCACACACCACTGTAGTTTATATCACTATTACCAGTTCACACAACACTGTAGGTTATATCACTATTACTAGTTCACACACCACTGTAGTTTATATCACTATTACCAATTCACACACCGCTGTAGTTTATATCACTATTACCAGTTCACACACCACTGTAGTTTATATCACTATTACCAGTTCACACACCACTGTAGTTTATATCACTTTTACCAGTTCACACACCACTGTAGTTTATATCACTATTACTAGTTCACACACCACTGTAGTTTATATCACTATTACCAGTTCACACACCACTGTAGGTTATATCACTATTACCAGTTCATTTTATTTGAAACCGCAGGTCCTAGCTATGAACTGAACCACTGAAATTATATGAAAGATTGAGAGACAAAAAAGAAACAAAATAAATTGCTACCTTCGTGCCTTTGCCACAAGTGAAAGGGCATTTGCGGAGTCTTCATTCCATGAACATGAAATGTTTGGAATGTCAGAGTCAATCGATTTGGAATCATCGTCTAAAGTAACAGCGAGTCCAGATGGTGCGAGTGGAATAAGATTTGAACCTCTGGAAACAAAAGAAGTACATTATCAATAATATATATATTAGTATTATACAGAAACACTGAGCACAGGCGCAGCTGCTCGACAAGACAACTCTAGACAGGGCAGATTTAAACAACTCTATTATACTGACCCATCAGATACCAATGAAACGTTATCGCTACTTAGGGACACTGCGCTGTCATTTCTTCTGAGTGGCATCTGTCGACCTCCGTTGGCTGTCTCTTCACTTTTATCCTCATCCGAATCATCATCCGCATCAAAAGACACCAACTTTGCTGTTTTCTTGTTGTGAGTATTGTTAGCACCAGGAGGGATAGCTGGTAAAACATGGCAGTATCCACAACCTTCCCATACAAAACCTTTGCAGCAAGCACAATGCATTTGTAAATTACCAACTTCTATTTAAATAAAACATGCAGCGATTTCTCATTCTATCATTCAGGGGCGGCTCACAAGTGTCTAAATGAAAATCATTCATCAGTTCATTTCTCAAACAATATGCATGTATTTTATGCATTGCCTAATTCAGTAAATTAATCTTAAATAGACGTATATAATAGATTTACTCACAACCAAAGTAACTTGATTTAACATTTAAACTCGATGTCTTTTCAAATAGCAATTATGTTGCCATTCGTAGCCCAAGCTTCCTCCTAGCTTTGCCGTCCTTTGCTTTTTAATAGAGCTAGTTTTAAAAGAGCTAGTTTTAATAGAGCCAGTTTAAATAGAGCTAATTTTAATAGAGCTAGTGTTAATAGAGCTAGTGTTAATAAAGCTAGTTTTAATAGAGCTAGTTTTATTTAATAGAGCTAGTTTAGGGTCTTGAAAACTCGCAACTGATCAAAAAAAAATCGGCAAACAACAGGTAGCATTGCTGCCTCAAACATCCATCAACAGCACTCGCTACTAGCATTGCTGCCTCACACATCCATCAACAGCACTCGCTACTAGCATTGCTGCCTCACAGTACTTACTGATAGCATTGCTGCTTCCAGCCATAGTCACAGGCCTATGATCTCCTGGGCGTTGGAATGTTGAAAGCAAAGAGTTAGGGAGAAGCTTGGAGAGGCCCGACGAGCTGACGGAGGTAACCTTGATAGCGGAACCATTTATCGGTGGCGGGGAAACTTTATTGATACTCTCACAATCAATGGTTATGGCGAAGAGAACTGAAGCAAGACCTGCAGATTTGAGAAGGAAATGATCGATACACCAGATTCAAATGCTACTATGTAGGAAGTACTATAGCAATAAACTCTGAATGATCACAATTGCTGGGTAATAACAGGAACATTAGCCAGTGCTTCTTACTTCCTCTTTATATAGATCGAGTAGAGAAATCTATCCACCTTCAGCGCAGACTAGCGATGAGCTAAGACTCATGCATGTATCTCGCTATACTGATCTAAGCTTTTATAGATATGAGTACCGCAATGGTGTTGTCATGAAAAAATACCGTAATGCCAATATGTGTTTCAAAGCGTTAGGAAGCAGTTTGCTTGTTTCTTGCCTTTAGGAGACAGCAATTGAATTACCTGATGCTGTGTTGATGAGTAGTGTAAACCTCTGTTCGTCTCTCACTAAAGCCCACTCCTCGTAAAACTGACTGCCGAAGTAAACAAGAGAAACTATCATGATAAAGACAGCACAAATATCAGGCCTCTTGGCAGCGCTTATAGAATCCATAATAACATAAAACAGAACACTCATTTTGAGCTTTTACCACGTTTTGTATTGAAATCATTTTTTTAATAATTTTTTAATTAAGCTAGCTGGCGATTAATTATATACTATCTTGCTCATTTCATACACATTCAAAACATACTAATATACAAATTGAAATACTATAGCAGTTGATAAATAACCAACTATTAAACGGTATTGTACTACTATCCGTTTCAAGTATTTATGAATTCGGCGTGCACATTCTGCCATGTTTTGTTCAAGCCAGTGATATGTTGCCAGATAGCTGCTTTAAATCTAGCTTTACTCAAATATGTAATGATAAGACAGCATCCATACAGTCAAGTCAGGACATAAGACAGCATCCATACAGTCAAGTCAGGACATAAGACAGAATCCATACAGTCAAGTCAGGACATAAGACGGAATCCATACAGTCAAGTCAGGACATAAGACAGAATCCATACAGTCAAGTCAGGACATAAGACAGAATCCATACAGTCAAGTCAGGACATAAAACAGAATCCATACAGTCAAGTCAGGACATAAAACAGAATCCATACAGTCAAGTCAGGACATAAGACAGAATCCATACAGTCAAGTCAGGACATAAAACAGAATCCATACAGTCAAGTCAGGACATAAGACAGAATCCATACAGTCAAGTCAGGACATAAGACGGAATCCATACAGTCAAGTCAGGACATAAGACAGAATCCATACAGTCAAGTCAGGACATAAGACGGAATCCATACAGTCAAGTCAGGACATAAGACAGAATCCATACAGTCAAGTCAGGACATAAGACAGAATCCATACAGTCAAGTCAGGACATAAGACAGAATCCATACAGTCAAGTCAGGACATATTAAAAAAGACAAAATAGTCATAAACAAGCAAGTAGGTTAAGGCTAAGATGACAAAACAAGTAGACAGCGAGACCGTCATCTGACTGTCCCACTATTCCTCAAGTGATGCTATCCGATCAAGGCTAAAACTACACCTTCTAGAGAGGCTATGTTACTACAGTCGAACCTTGTTAAAATGGACTCCGTTAATCCGGATATCGGATAAGATGGACAATTATGGACAAATATGGACAAAAGGCAGTCACATTGAAATAATTGATATTATAATGACTTTAAGTTCAAGTTTAGAAAGTTATTAAATGTAAGAAACACTTATCTATTGGAGCCCACTCGCAAGAGTGAAATACATCTTTCAATCATATCGTTTGTGTCTGATTTTTATGATGGTAAAATATAATTTTACATGATTTATAAATATGTTAGAAAATCACAACATAATTTGGAATTAATTTGAAGTAGTAACATAATTAATATTCAATAAAACCAAATGGTTATAATACATTGTGTGAATGGAATTGTCCACAGTCAATTCAAGATTACAAGAGTTGTCTAACCTTCACTCCAAATTTCAGAAATGTTAGTAATTTTGCAGAAATTTCTGTTTACACAAGGTAGTACAATCACATATTCACACGTTTGCGCTCTGCATTCGGTGTGAACATTTCTGTGTTTAGACAATTCAGACTTCTATTTTTTACCAAGGCTCCACAAATCCATCCACACGAGGTAAATGAATATTTACTTTACTTCTTTGCATTTTAACTTCAATGTTTTATCTCACAAGGTAAATATTTTAAAGAACATACATTTAAGGTAAGTACAGTATAGTGCACAGTACATAGTGCCATACATATGATTTACATATGTATATGTAAATATGATTTACATACATATCATATGCCTAATACGATTGTTGCTGTATATATTGGCCTATATACAATGTACAGGCATATCGGTCAAACAGAATAACTCGCTAAACGGGACCACCCACCCACCCTAATTAGCCTGTTTAAAGGAGGGTCAACTGTACCACTAAAAGTTGGTAAGAAAGGAGTTTTTTCTTCAATAATTATTAAATTCACCAAATGACATCTATACTCAGTTTCATACAACCATCAACAATAGGCGATACTATCAACTATGTTGCGGCTAAAAAGACGAACTTGCTGCTTACCTCACTATTTTTGTATTTGACTTTAAGCTATTTATCTGTCGCTCAAGAGACTTTTCATTGAGACACGACCGAAGCCAAGCTCGTCCCCTCCCTGTGTCATTCGTGATGTGCTTGAGTAGCAAATACCTCTCAGCATCGTGTTTGCTCAGGATCTCCCGGATCACATGCCATATCACTGCCAATAAACATATCAACTGACATCTCAGAAAGCTTAAAATTCATTATGATGACATATCATGAGAATTTCAAACATTAAATGAAGGACTATATGTGTAAACTGTTGATGCCAGAACAAGATTTACCAAATGTTTATAAAGGAAAATAGGAGAATTGACCAAACAAAATTTGTTATCAGAATCAGGTTTTTTCTGATTGGTCATTCATGTTTTTTATAGCAGATGAATGACTCCAGTTTTTTCAACTTCAGCATGATATTCCTTATCATAGAAAAGTCACTCTAGTAAAATGGTTTCATATTTTAAGGTTTCTATGATCTGCCTAACGCCATTATTTTGGTGTTTAAAACTTCCTAAATAAAGATCATACATACTTCTCAAAATTCTTGGTCATAGCACCTTTGAAAGAGTTTCCCATGACAACAAAGTTTGCAGGTTTTCTGTTTTTATACCAAATAATGTGATCACTAAAATTAAGCCCACAAATGCACAAAAGGTGATCATCTCTTATTGAATAGAAACGTGGTGTTATCTTATGTTCTAGGAATTATGCAGAAGCCGGCATGATAGGAATTGGGCTTATGTAGCTTCACACGAAAGCTTTTGATTGGCTATGATACATTTGGTGATGAATAGAAGGTTTTCTCAGCATAAACAGGTATTGTCTCCTGTACCTGTATGTCTCCTGTACCTGTATGTCTCCTGTACCTGTATGTCTCCTGTACCATGTGGTGGAGACATACACCTATTGAACCGTCTGGTCATTAAAACTTGATCAAATTAATTTACATGTACATATTATATGGAGGTGTATAAAGGAAAGACAATGCTCTATAAATTGACAGCGCCGTAGGGCTGTAATTCATGTATTATTAGTAACATTATTGACTTTGACATTCTATAAAAATGTGGGATAAAAGCAAACGACGGTACAAGTTCAGCGCAGAGCACTACCATCAAGTATTGATTCATCAGGTAACTTTCACTGTCCTGACGCTGATAAGTGGACGGAGATGCAGACAGGCTAATAAATTAAATGAACATCTTGATACTTCAGTACATTTTTTTCAGAGAACAGGCTGAGGATATTACGGTAAACTATTCAGAGACGTGCCATAGACCACCCATGACAATGAGTTAATCTATCCAGCGGCGAATCGAAGACCACCCATGACAATGAGTTGAGTTAATCTGTTGATCAATCAAAATGATCAATCTGTTTAGGTTTCGTGGCATTAAAGCAATGATAAGTTCTGTGAAATCATTAGGAGGGGATTAATATGATCGGATAGAAATGCAGCTTTTGTTGTCTCCCTATGCTTCATCGGTAAATATTTTTCAAGAAAGTAATTGTGTTTAAACTTGTGCGCAATATAGATTTGCACCATCACTGGCTGAATCAGTGAGTCAAATGAAATGGCCAAAAATATTTGGGTAAAGTGTGACCACCTTGACAAAACTGCTAGGTATTTCATTTTACATTGTAGGTCTCATTTCATTTTATCTTGGGTCTCATTAAAGATTGCACCTCGCATGAACTAGACATGTCTCTTTCCTGCCTAAATAAATCTCAAAGCAAACTGTCAAAAAAAGCTGAACTCACATTGATGAACAATACATGATTGTACAATCAACGAATTGTTATAATGATCAGCGAAAGAAGTGAAATTCTAAAATGTAATTAAAATGAGTTATCCATTTAGGAATACACCAATGTAGAGAAAAAGCTGGGATATTGCAAAAAGTGCCCGAAATGGTTCAAAACTGCAGAATCTACAAGCTGCACCAGCCAGGGCATCATGAGCCTTTTAAATAATCAACACTGCCGTGCAGGTCTCTTCCTCTGTAAGAATCAAAACTACATTCTCCTAATAGACTATTACACCATATACATGTATATAGGATCCTCCCAACTCTCCAGTATAATGAGTATCGCCATAATCAACTCAGCAAAATCTTTATTTAATAAACACGAGATACCAGCAACTGTAATGTCAGATAACGGACCTTGTATTGCTAGCCATGAATACAGGTTGTCAAAGAATAGCGCTTTGAGAGTATAACCAGCTTTCTATGATAACCTCGATCTAATGGGAAACCAAAGTGTTGATGCAAATGAAGAAGAATCTCACCACGAAAGCAGGTTATCTATGCTACAATATTCTGATATCCAATGACCACTCCCCAGAAACGATAATCTCATAGGTAGACAACTCCAAACTGCTTCACCTACAGTTCTGAACACTTCCACAACCCACATGCCAGATTTTAACTTTATCGATGGTAAAAAATGGATAAAAAGTGAGGATTAATAACATATACAACATCACAATGATACATAGAGCTGCGACAGTCGTCACAATGCTACATAGAGCTGTGACAGTCGTCAACATGCTATATAGAGCTGCGATAGTTGTCAAAATGCTATGTAGATGTGCGACAATAGTCAAAATACTATACAGAGCTGCGACAGTCGTCAAAATGCTATATATAGAGCTGCGACAGTAGTCAAAATGCTATACAGATCTGGGACAGTCGTCAACATACTACATACATAGAGCTGAGACAGTCGTCAACATGCTATATAGAGCAGGGACAATAGTCAAAATGCTATACAGAGCTGTGACAGTAGTCAAAATGCTATATAGAGCTGCGACAATAGTCAAAACGCTATATAGAGCTGCAACAGTAGTCAAAACGTTATATAGAGCTGTGACAGTAGTCAAAATGATATATAGAGCTGGGACAGTAGTCAAAATGCTATACAGAGCTGCGACAGTCATCAGAATACTATAAAGAGCTACAACAGTCTCCAACATGCTACATGAGCTAGCAGAGCTACATGAACTTATGCAGGCAGCCCGTTCTGTCTATGTGACTTTAACAGACCTGGTACAGTTACTGAGAATCTACCAAGTAGATCACATGTGATTAGTACTGACACACGAGTGAAATGCCAAACTAACTGACAATCTGTTCAGCCAAAACCAGCCCCATTTACTAGCAATCATCCAGTCACCCGGTGAAAGAGCATCTTTAAAACTGACACAGGCAACTCTCATTGCTATACCCAGGCTATACCAGTGTCCCTGCGCAACACATATACGTAGACTATGTATAACTATGTCTCTCAACAAGTAGTTAATATGACAACAAACCTGGCTCGGATTCTATCTCGCTTGTATCTCCAAATATTCCTGCTTTTAATTTAGAGAGACCTGTGAAGTCCGACACCTGCCTGTAACATAACATAAAATTTTTAACAGTACTAGTGAGTTGGAAATTACCTCTATTATTTAAGGCAAAAATTACCTCTATTATTTAAGGAAAAAATTACCTCTATTATTTATGTCAAAAAATACCTTTATTATTTAAGGTAAAAATTACATCTATTATTTAAGGCATAAATTACCTCTATTATTTAAGGCAAAAATTACCTCTATTATTTAAGGAAAAAATTACCTCTATTATTTATGTCAAAAAATACCTTTATTATTTAAGGCAAAAATTACATCTATTATTTAAGGCATAAATTACCTCTATTATTTAAGGCCTAAATCACCTCTATTATTTAAGGCATAAATTACCTCTATTATTTAAGGCATAAATTACCTCTATTATTTAAGACATAAATTACCTCTATTATTTAAGGCATAAATTACCTCTATTATTTAAGGCATAAATTACCTCTATTATTTAAGACATAAATTACCTCTATTATTTAAGGCATAAATTACCTCTATTATTTAAGGCATAAATTACCTCTATTATTTAAGGCATAAATTACCTCTATTATTTAAGACATAAATTACCTCTATTATTTAAGACATAAATTACCTCTATTATTTAAGGCATAAATTACCTCTATTATTTAAGGCATAAATTACCTCTATTATTTAAGGCAGATGTCTAATAAATTTGTAGAACTGTGTTCAGTGTATGTAGATATCACATAGCAAAGTTATTTCTGTTCAGCCAACTAAGCAGTTGATTTTAAAATAACAAAGTATTGTCAAAAGAAATATTCCTTAGTACGAATATTCTTTTTACACCAAACAGACTTTGTCGGCATGGAAACACTCCGATACATCGTACTGGTATAAACGCACCCTAATTCAAAGTAATTTAGAACACAGCAAAACACAACGCCACGAACATCTAAGTTAAACTGCCGAGTGTCACGCTGCATTGTTATAAAATTATGCGATAATTTTCAGAATTCTATTGCTAAAACATAATTTGCAGCAAAAAGTAAGCCAAATTTTGTAAAAAGTACAAAAGCTATTAATCTAAAATGGTTGCAACAATTTTTGTAAAAGACACATACTAAAAAATTTAGATCACTTTTGCCTTATATTCGGCACAAAAATTCATGTTTCTATCTAAAACAGATGTCAAATCATGTAACAGCAGCCAATCATTATTGTGAAATAGCAAAGGCGTAATCAGCATTAGTTTTAACTCAAGCTATTTTTTTCTGGCAGTAATAGTTCTAGAATAGATATCTTCAAAAACATTCATGGCATTGCGAGTTTTTTCTTCAATTTATTGTTGGACAAAATCATGTGTAGAACACATAAGTATTATCAGTATCAAAGGGTATGAGATGACTAACAGAAATGCGGTGATCTTAACCAAAATGAAGATCACACGATTATCACACTCCCAAACAAAATATAGAACAAAGTTCTATATTTTACAAAACATAAGTTAGCTATTGATGAAACTGTAGGCCATTCAAATGCATACCTCTGAGCTTGTACATTGTATCGGTTACAGTATCTAGTTACTAAATGCATATAATACTGCTAATAAGTTCAATTAGCTGACCGATTTCGCCACTGTCATGTCTGTTTTTGGCTAATATATTTTTATTTATTTTTGTTAACGACAATTTGCTTTCATTCGATGAAACATTTCATTATATGTAAAGAAGACCGTAAACTGTTACTCGTAGTTGTGATGAACTAACCAGAACATCTTTAATCTTAAATCTGTCTTTCTTAGTTTATTAACTTAATTCGTGATTAGCTAGCTTAATCCTAGTATTAAGTAAAACTCTACCGGATTAAGCTCCGCAATGTTTAGGATTTCTTCCATTTTTAACGCAAATTGTTTCATGACGATAAATCCATCGGCATGCGATAAGTACAATGAAGGTTAATGCCTGCCGAGATGCCATCTTGAGTTTCTAATCAGATAGATTGTGGCACATTTATATAAAAAACTAAAGTTCTAAGACTGCCAATTAAGCCTGGCATTGCTTGTAGTGGACCTCCTTTTGCACAGTAAATAAGCCATAGTGAGTTTACTCTTACTACTCTTCCCTCACATGAGATTCTGTTGACGTCACGGAACTCTTATTATAAAGTATTATTATTCTTCCTATTTAAAAAGCTTTAGCTACCGCCTATATTTGTTCTTCAGTGCGACGGTGTGACGCTTTTACCACTACAAGATCAGAGTTGTATAATATATTAGATGTATGTAGGTACAGACGAACATTTCACTCTGCAGCTCAACTTATCAAGATCTTCTGCATATAATTACATGTAGCATTAAAGTCAATTTACTGCTGTACATACTATGTAAAGTCAATTTACTGCTGTACATACTATGTAAAAGATTAAATGAAAAAATCTAAATTTTATTTATAAACAAAATGAATAAATGAAACGATAATCAATGAAAAACTATTTTTGTTTTCAATTAGCATTTACGTTAAAGACAGCAAATTGAACCGCACCATTGATACAGGAAGCAGACGCTGAGTGAAGTGGAGGCAAGAGAGATGTGGAACTAGTCTAATTTAAAATATGGTTTTATATTAAACACTATGCATTTTATCGTTAATTACATAACGAACTTTTACATTTTCATTGGATTCATTCTTTCTTTTCATCGCAACATCTTTTTCCTCGAACGTGTATTTATTTCCCAAACTTCTTTAACCTTTAAACTATGTATCTTGTACTCTGTTTAACAAATTCAAAAGACTCATGACATGTTTGTGTCTGTCACAAAGCCTAACAAATGAAAATTCCAGCTATGCTCGCTCAGTATTATACGCTCATAATAGCTTATAGAAAACACAATAGAAAGTTGATGGGGCTTTCATATGAATAGCTATACATAATTGCAAGGCAAGTACAGTACTGCCAGAGAGTGAACTAGGAAACCAACAATAGATACTAACTTGAGAGCTGCTAAAGCTCGGTTAATTGGCTTCAGTCCATGCTTTAGGCAATTCTCCAACGCTGCACATAGCACAGCAACCCTGAATATAGTAGAAAAAACTGTATATATTGATATATATTTCAATTATATACATCCATATTACTATGTAGCACTTATATAAATAATTATATAAATAATAACTATTATAGTATAGTTAGATGTATATCCAAATCCTGAAATATATATATATGTACTAAATACATAAAGAATCAATATTGTCTAGTTTGTGTACCCACTCCAAGGCAGCTGTAAGCATAACGGATATGTAACTATATGCATATACGTGTAAGTATATACATGTATTATATGCATGTACCTGTATATGGAGTGCAACAGTGTTTGGTGTATGAGTAGAGTACTGTAGGTTCTAGCTAATGAGTGATGGAGTGGTATTATGTTAGCTAGAGATTCCATTAAACCTTCTCCATCTGGTGTAACTGAGGCGGGTATCATGGAGTCTTTTTATTAGCATGATATGAGAGGCAACAATATTTGATGCGCGTAACTTTGTTATATTATTGATACATTACTGAGAGTTTTTGTAACGAAAATACAGTTCAGCTGCCTAAAGCCAGAGTTTCCTATCAGACAGAGTGAAGACAAAGAACAAAGACAAAGGTCTACATGTATGTACGTATGGGGTCTATGTACGTATGTGGTCTATGTATGAATGTGGTCTATGTACGTATGTGGTCTATGTACGTATGTGGTCTATGTACATATGTGGTCTATGTATGTATGTGGTCCATGTACATATACAGTACCTTTCTTAATGATAATAACTAGAATTTCCCATAGGCTTGGACTAAGAGTTAAAGACAGAAAGTGCATACCGTACAGGATGAAAATATCCGATGGATATAAAAATTCGCGATTTCGCGAGCAGTCAACTCCGCGAATTATTAAATTCCGTGAATAATTAGTTCTATTTTTTATCACAAGGGAGAATAACTACTGCATCAAATTGAAAACTAGTCGCTAGGCTAGTTTTTAATATAACTACTAAACGTAAGTGAGTTCCAAAACATTTTTAAAATCATTGCCTAGGCTTTGAGCTAACACCATTGCCAATGCATCACATTTATTTACAAAATTATTCAAGGTTGTCATAAGATAGGCAGAATGGCGTCATAGCGAAAATAGCCACTAGGCAGAAGTACTAAACGTAGCCGAGTTCCAAAACTTCTTTAAAACCATTGCCGGGGTTCCGAGTTTTATTGCCATTGCAGCAAACTTTACAAAATTATTCAAGGTTTTTACAAGTAGTTCGGCATGGCTTCATCATCGCAAAAAGCTCTCCTAGTCTTTATACATTGAAATCAACTCCATCAATCTCGAATACCGAAGTCGAGGACGATCATGATTCTGATCTGGACATTATGGTATGTATTTGATGTGCTGTGCAGATACGTTTTTCCATTATTACCTGCATTAGTTAATTCTTTTGTTTAAAAACTGATCGCTTTCATTAAATACTTCAGCTATTGTTTTTGTACTTCTTTGACACTTGTTAAGATTTTTTTCTTTTTTGTGTTTACTGCAGATTGAGAACAAAACAACCTACTCCGATTACGAAAACTAGAGACAAGTAGTGATATTCATCAAGGCAGGAATATTGGCAGAGAAGCAACCAGTCAACCTAGACCCCTTCATTGACAACAACTCCTTGATATCGCTGCAGCAAACATGATTAAATTATATACTTTATTTCATGTATAGATATATTATAATTTATTACAAACTTGAGTGTACAAATAAAATTTTACAAACGATGAATGGAGTAAATATAAACAGTTTAGTCTATATTGTGGTTGTCTAGGGCAAAAAAATTAAACTGATACTCTTGATAAGTGAATACTAGCGTGTAATGGCGCTCTCTGACTAGTTATTTTGGTAATAGCAGCTCTACGGCTATTACTGTCTTGGGTAGATGTTAAAGGCGATTTTCTTGCTACTACATGGCTGGTAAGGAAGTTATCATCAGAACTCTCCTCGTAGCTTACTATTGCAAAGTTCTGCCGGCTGGCCAAAGATTTGTGCTCGTAAAGGCGTTTTTGCTTTTTTTTTTAAATCAGCTATATTCTCCTCGTAAGTAGCTGCGGTCACTTCTATCTGGATTTCCAGACCTCCCTGAATGATTCGTGATCTTCTAAAATGACATACACCACCCTTGCAATCATTGTTCTTCCGTGTATGATGAAAAATCTCTCTCACACTAAAACAAATAATGAATTGGTAGGGATGGAAAACATGAATATTGCGTTTTACCGAAGAACCAAAGTAAGATTCAACTAATTTAGTAAATGTGAAAAACTCATTACTTACCACAAATTGTTGGTTCATCAAAGGCCTCCAAATCTGTGAATATTCGTGAAAACTTCTGAACGCAACAAAGAATTTATAGCTTGGCACGATCTACCCGTAGTTGTAAGCTAAATAGAAAACGGTACGCGCAATGCGCGCAGCCGCGCATGCGTAAGGTTAACTCTATTGATAGACGTAATAGAGTTAACTTTTCCTAGAGAGTGGCAGTTTTTAGCCGCGAATAAATTCATCCGCGAATATGCATGAAAAGACAATTTTCGCGAAATATAACTCCGCGAATAAATTCATCCTGTACGGTATATACTACAACAAGCAGATTTTGAGAAAATAGGATTGTTGGAATATTAGCTAATGGAATCGGCTAAATCACTTCTGCAAAAATATTATTTCTGATTGGCAATCAATTGGAGCAATGCTTCGAAAATCCAAATAACGCGGAAGCTTGTGCATACATGTTCATCATCAAATGACTAGTTGATAGTTGTGGCCAAACATGTGTATACATTTAAGCAAGTCACGGGAAGATTCATGCTTTAAATGAACAAAAATTGAATAATTTTATTTAAAAGGCTCCGGTGTATAACATGGTGTTAGCAGATTGTTTTCACGTAAGCATAGTCCCGACTTAAACTATACAATTCCAGAAGCGAATATCCAAAGAATGACAAGGGATGAAATCTCTGATATGAATAGGGCTGAACAGAGCTAGTCGAACTTCAGGCTTCAGTATCATTAAGCACTGCCACTACACTCATTTCAACTGATACCTTTTGAACCCATGATAAGATAACAATTCATCAAATACTAAAGAGAGCAGAGTGATTGGGAGAGAAGGTAACCGAATTACGTAAGCAGAAGTACCTGCTGTCATTTTCTGTGGCCAATTCTCCCTTTCCACCAAATCTCAGTTGACACTAAAACAAATGATGATTACTCATCAACTCTTTCCCACAACTTCTTTATGGAATCTTCCCTGTCAGACCCATTGCAAAGATCAACACATGAAATATCCACTATCTATGCATCCTATCTGACAGGCTGATATTGTATCCTAGAGGGGTAATTGCAATGATTCTATCACAAACTAGACTCGCTAGGTCAATGCACTAATACGTACATTATTGGACTAGTCGACACGTTGGTGTAGGCATACTTCAAAATACCTGGAAAAGTTGTAAGTGAAAAGCAGATAAGCTCATCCACGAAAAAGTTAAAAATAATGGTGTTACAAACCTCTTTTGTAGCGTCTAATAACCTCGATAAAAGATTCTGCCGTTCTGAATCATGCTGGCTGCTTTCTGAAAAAAAACATGCATTTCAAAATTGGTTCCCAAATAAAGGAACCAATGACTTGAGAGCTAGTTAGAACCACGATTGGACTAGTTACCTAACAACTGGACTACTACAATGTAAGAGTCAGTAGATACTCTCACTGTAACTCCTACCTGCAGCACTCATCTCCTAGGACTATCTACTCCATTAGTTTGTGCCTATCAAAGATATTGGTTCCTTCTCAGCGGAGCTAAAATAATCAATGTGGTGAAGTATTTAAAAATATTTGAACAAACTTCAACGTTGCACGAGAGGACCATGTGGTGTGTAAAGCCCTTTTATTTTATTACTAGCATTCAAAATAATGTTTCCATGTATACATTAGTGGTGTCTGCAGTTCCTCAATCACTGGCTGTTTCTTATTAGCATTCTATAAAAGCACACAAAATTTATTATTGTCTAGTTAAATAGCCCAACTATACTGCACTTTTTGCAAAATAAAAACATCCCTTTCAACAAGTGGTAGTCATTACAATGGAATGGGAAAGGTGTCAAGAACTATGCTTTAGACGCATGCACAGTTCCGAGCAATAGCTTTCCCTACGGCAACTAAAACAGAGTTTTGAATTCCTGTTTGCATTTTGCTGAAAAGTTTTAGATAAAATGATGTATTAGATGGCTGCCTTCCAAGCTTTTCTTTATTGACTTTAAACAAAAGTTTTAAAAAAAACTCAATTTCTTAGATGGTAACCTTTTACCATACTGACTCTTGTGAGGTATAATATTTCACAAACGAAGGCTTCGCTAGTTTGATTTTTTAAAACCGCGTGAACACATTGAGACTTTTTAAAAATGGCATCAACTGGCAGGTTATCAGCTACTCATGATTAAAAATATGACACAATGAAGTGGGAGTAAACGCACCGCTTAAATATCTATAAAGTAAAAAGATTTTTTTTTGCGGACTGATCTAGGCTCAGTGCAACTTAGCACGAGCAAAGTGTAAACAAATTCTAGAATAGCTAAGCACATGGCTCCCCTTGAGATGTAAAATAGAAAAGCATGCTAATAGTCATACAATTGTCTAATCTTGCTTTACAAACAAACAAAAAAAAACAGAATAAACTAGAACATAGTGAATGCTCATCATTTAAAGATGTCACAAACTTAAAAAAAGTAAATAAAATAGAAGAGTAACAATGTTTGTCTCTAGCTCAGAACAGTAAGTTGAACTAGATATTCAGCATTATTGTAGCGTTAAGTATATTTTCAGCCTTGAAATGTGTTGTGCGGAACGTAGGGTTGTGCAGTCACACCTACTTGGAATAGGTTGTGAAATGCATTATGAGATGATCATTTGGAACTGTCTCATGTCAGGACTTGGCCCTGTGGTGGTAAAATTTTTGAATGCTTCTTAGTTTCCATCAAACCCAAGCAGATTTGTGGTATGTTTTTTTGACTCACACACCATATTGATGTAACTGAACTGATTACATCAAACTGCTTGATTATAGTTGAAAAGAGGAAAGCAAATTATGCAACAATTAAAAAAAAACCAAAATAGTTAACAATGATGTCAAATGGCAGAGAAGCCATGTTGACACATTTTAATATTCGGCGTATTGTTCAAGGATACTTTCATATTTGTAATGATACAGTTAAAAATATGAAAAGTAATTGCGGTGTCCATTTTATAATATGGGAATGGTATCACAAGACCTTTACGACTGTGAAAAAACTTGTTGGGCCAGTTGAACAAGAATTTCTGAGTTACTGGTACAATAGAAGGAGGTATATAAAGAAAGTAAAAAGACTTGAGTAGTCACAATCATAGCACAGAGAAATATGTTTTGGACATATAGACCGATACACAGTCATACTTCGACATACGAGCGTTCTGAGACTGAGCTTATATAAGTCAAGTTACTCGCGTCTCAAGACAATATTTCCTATACAAAATAAATTAGTACAAATTAATCTATTACCATACTATGAAAATATTACTTGTAAAAGATATTACGGTAGAATTTTAATGGTGGGTTTTTAATTGTTGTAATTCAGTACCCACGCTAACGAAGTAACAAATACATGTTTATTTGCTAAAATCTGCAATAAAATGTAACATCACTATGTACACTACTGATTAAGATTTTGTAACTTCGAGACAGACATTGCGGATAACGGCAGTCTGAGGGAGACCTGAGAGCAACGCGTTTGATATACTAAACTTTCGTGAATCTACGTAATAGAAACTTTGAATTTAATTTTAATAAATTTAGCTCACTAAATACACACTTGAAGCAAATTTTTATCTTTTACAAAACTTACTTTAGTTTTATCTTCTTATTTTATCTGTTTCTGGATAAGCTGCTTTTCGCTTTAACTTTTTACTAAACCTATTTTGATTTTGTCGCTTGAAATTTTTATTATGTTTCGAGTTTGACGCTTTTTGCCTCGCGTGTACTATAACATTTAGCCAACATTTCAAAAAGAAATTTTCAAATTGATTAAAAAAAGAGATTTATTGATGCCGTTTTCGAAAATGTCCATTTGCACGCTTGGCCATATAATGTAGTGGCCATCGAGAACCGGCTTGTATCTCAAAAATTACTCGTATCTCAAAGAAAAAACTGGCTAAAAAGTTAGCTCATATCACGAGTTTCTCGCATAGTGTGCATAGGGGCATTCATGTGTAGAAGTATGACGGTAGCTTAGTTTTCTCAAAAAAAGGGAAAAAACAAAGGACGTTCGTATCAAGAGAACAACTAAGAATGGCATTACAAAACTGCAAAATAACCACTTCATGAAAATTTGAGACACAAATTAAGTTTAAGTAGCCACCAAGGCACAGTTTTAATTTATTTAAAATCTGATTCAATAGCCCTGTTCTTATTAGACGTAGGAAACTTGCAGATTATTTACTGAAATAGTGAATCTAGTAATCACATTTACTGCTACAAAATCGTTGTCCAGATTCAATCGCGGATTTACCCTTGTGAACGAGTTTCATCATATTATCTGGTAAATATTTTTACGTTAAACCACCTAGGGATGTAAGAGACATGCATCAAATAAATGGCAGTATAAACAATTCTAAGTCAGGTTTCCAAAAGCTAAATTCATATTTGGCGTTTATTCAGACCAGCACAAACAAGCTCAGCCTATCTTGTGCAGAAGTGAAGGGGGCTGCTGTTCTGTGTGAATGGTTTTAGATTTGCTGGTTTTTTTTGAGTTTTTGATAGCTATGGTGATGAGGGCTGATTTAATGCAAGTTTTTTATAGGATTTGGCAATTTGCCAGAGATAACTAAGATTTTTCTACCATCTGATAAAGTAACTTGCATCTTAATGTCAAGTGTTTAGTAATAACTTTTAACTTTAATTTTAAAAGAGTTTGTCATGGTAGACTAGTGGCTGGTTATATAATGCGGCAAAACGGGTAACGACAGCCCACTAGGACACACTGTTGCACAGTAATTTTATTTTACGTAAAGCCTAGTATATATGAAATATGTTTGTTATGTCCACAGATTGTTCCAAACATTTCTGCTTGGCATATTGTATTATGATAATGCTAGGCAGAAAGACTTTCGTCCTGCTAACTCAATGTGCTACTGCCACTGATCCAGTACTAACGCTAGCAGTGTGTCCGAGTATACAATAGAAACATTGGATACAATATTTGGAAAATAACGGTTATTATAAAACTGATCTATTTATGTCTTACCAAGAAAAAAATCCGAAAACGCAATAGTTTAAACTTTGCAAAGGAGCATTAATAGTATCCGCGAGTGGTAATGTACAGGTCAGGTGGTCCGATGGGGGGTCATGGCCTGATGAATTGTTTTGGCATTCTCAAAGCTCCGTAGTCGCGTTTGTCGCTCTAGGAGGTACGACTGGGTCGATTTAAAAAGGTTCGGAATGAAGCTGGACTAAGAGATCGATTAAACAAATCACGTTGACAAATCGGTGTTGTGCGACAAAAAGTTGTATTTAAAAGTTTTATAGTTTTTTTATTGTTATTTTTTATTGTTATTTTTTATTGTTATTTTTTGTTACAAGTAATATTTTTATAAAAGTTTAAAATGTTACATTTATTAAAATTGTTGCCTAGTCACACAATATCCGTTAATGTTCTTTTCCGACTGGTGAGTTTACCTTACTTAGTCAGTTTCATAAATCTGACGCAATCTCTAAACGTATATATTTTTATTGGTCATCGATGATTTGACATCAGTCAAATACTGTTTTATAATCATATAACTTTGAATTTCAAATATATATCCCAAGTTCTGATATTCTGTGTTGCTGTTTGTAGGTCGTAAAGATGGGTCGTCGACCAGCAAGATGGTAAGTCTCCGAATTCGCTCTCCAAGCATGACAAGTAGTAGATTGAATACCGTTTTGCATTTGTGAATGACCATTGCTTTAAATTTTTGAGTAGAAATGATAATTTTTCTTTTCGAAATCTCTGTCCATGTCTGTTGTAGTTATCGCTACTGTAAGAACAAACCGTATCCTAAATCAAGGTTCTGCCGTGGTGTACCAGGTAGGTTTATTCCCTATTTAAAATGGTCTAACCATTCTGACATGGTTGGTTATAATAATATAATGTTAACAAATTATCCAACAAATTATTCGATTAAGTAACTCTTCGTTTGTAGATCCAAAGATCCGAATTTATGATTTGGGTCGTAAGAAGGCAAGAGTAGATGACTTTCCTTTGTGTATTCATTTGGTATCTGATGAGTTAGAGCAGCTCTCTTCTGAGGCATTAGAAGCTGGACGTATCTGCTGCAACAAGTATCTCGTTAAGAACATTGGCAAAGACTCTTTCCATATAAGAGTGAGAGTTCACCCTTTTCATGTCCTTAGAATTAACAAGATGTTGTCGTGTGCTGGAGCTGACAGGTAAGATTACTTTTAAAATGTGCTTTTTCAACATTGATAATCGATAAAAAGTTCTATAGAAATCCTTCCTACTTAATGGTGTTACTGTGTCGCGGTTTTTTGGTGGCCTTGATTTGCATAGATATAAACTGAGATATGGTGTAGGTCTGTTTCTAAAGATTGAATGGAAGCCATGAAAATTATTAAAACTGGTTATACACTGCACCCTCTGGGTTTACAATGCGGAACACAATGTTTTTTATCCCTACCATACATCAACAAAAATAAATCTCAAAATGCAAATTTGGCAGTCGATGTCCTAAATACTTAGGAATAACAGAGATGCTATTTGCTGAAATCCTTCTCACAACGCCTGAAAGAGATACAATATTCACTCTCTCAATTCAGCGTTGTTCGTTGCAAGTTGTAGTGCAAACGAAATAAAAAACAAATAGGTGGTAAAATTTCAGATGATGACATGGTTAAAGGCTAGTGAAATACATATTGAAACTTAGCTTCAATTGTGCATTTAGTAAGCTAAATTCATTTTAAATTAAATTCAAATTTTATGTTCTATGATTGTCTCGAAGCCAAAAACTCCCAACGATTTGTGGCTTTTTATACGCCATTTTTGCGGTGCAACACCAGAAATAATTGATATTGTATAGCGGGATCCATTTTACTAGAAAAAAGTTGCTTTAATTGCGGGTAAACTATGCAGTGTGATCAATCATGTATCGATTTGGATCAAAATCATGCGAAGAAGGAAGAATTGCAGTATTCGTCTCGCTCTGGTTTTCAATGATGATACGCTTAATCCATTCTCAGAGGTTTGTGTGATTCAGAGAGCTTTGGGGCATTGTTCTAATGTCATGGCTGTATTTGTAATAAACTGGAGTAGAAGGTTCTCTTCTACTCTTGTGAGTTCAATACGTCTGTCTGATGCTTCTGAACACGCAGGGACATCGTGGTACGATCTCCTGAAACCAAGATGATATTTTGCTTCTGAGAAAACCAGGCAGACGCTTGGTTTATTATAGCAACTTATAATTTTGTATATCCATATATACCATTCACACTTGTTAGTACTACTGTCGCCTATATTTGTTTTGCTTGCAAGAGTGGTTCATATTTAATAATCTTGGCGCTACCTTCAGTTCCTTGTAGCATTACTGCTTAGTCTAGCTTTGTTTTTGTGTTGCATGTAATACACCAACTCGGTCTAAGGAATGGCAAGTCAATGTGACTTCTAAATCGATATTGCAAACATCAATTTTAGTTTGTGTAGAACGGAAAGGCTAACAACCTTGATGGCTTCATGACTTGTGCTTGTAAGCTGGTCAAGAATAATGGTTAAGACATCTGAAATGTTTTTGTACTTATGAGAGCTTTTAAAATACATTGAAATTTTACATTTGTAGCCATAAAATTCTACTTAACCAGAGACTAATAAATCGTCTTGGGAGTATTTGCATTCACAGTGACTATGCTGCTTGTTATGATTGGCTTCACCAATCATACAGAGAAGCTAAATTATCATTTTTAACCTAATTTGTTCATCTTATTTAATTACTCTGTATTTGTGAATAAAGAGTAATTAAATGCAAGTCATTGTATGTATTGCAAAATTCATTTCTAGTCACTTTTGGCAGATTGCAGACTGGTATGAGGGGTGCTTATGGCAAGCCTTTAGGAACATGTGCGCGTGTTAATATTGGACAGCCCATAATGTCAGTTCGAGTGAGGGACCAGCACCAAGCTGCTGCTGTAGAAGCCCTGCGTAGGTCCAAGTTCAAGTTTCCTGGAAGACAAAAGGTTAGGACAGTAGTTCAATGGCTAATCGAGTTACCAAATATTACATTATAAATCAGCACTAGTGTGTGATTGCTAACCAAATTATTTGTTTTGTGTAACATAATGAGCAATTCCTTGGTTTTTCAAATTTAGGCATTACACACATGTTGACACAGCAGATAGAAACACACGGCATTTTATATTGTAGCACATCTCAAATTAATAATTCTTTGTGCATTTAGGTACTGTAAAAGTGAAGCCCACTGTTATAATAGCAAGGAAAAATGTAGATGTACATCTGATTTTTGGAACTGTCTCAACAGGTAGCTTCAAGCTAGAATAATTATTGCATCTCTGAGTGAATAGCATTGGTTAGCAGATTCTTAATGCATAAATGTAGATGATATCCATGCTAAATACAATGGTTGGGTACAGAGTAGTAAACAATATCAACTTCTCATGCAAGTTCCGACCCAACTATGGTAAATGGGTCCACTATTAATAGACTTGGGTCAGGGTTGGATTTTTCCCTGAGAATTATTAAAGGTTGACTTGCAATAAAATTCACATTACAGTTATTTGATATGAAAAGATTAACCATGTCTTACTCTGTTGTGTTGTAGGTGCCAAATATGTGGGAATGTGATTACAAGTTCTTAAAAGCTAAAAAATGAACAGTTAATCGCAGCCACACGAGACCGCCGTAGTTTGGATTGGCTTTCCAAAACGGCTCAAATGGGACGTACTTGTTACAGGATGGTTTCGGTTTACACTTTCATGCAATCTCATTCGTCAGAATATTTTCGCAAATATACTTCACGCATTCAATAAAACCATGTCTATTGTTCTTACGCGTCTGTTTTATCGTCATTGTAATGCTGTCGCTTTTAGCACTGAGATCTTATAACCTACCGTAAAAAATCGTTAAACTTTTCAACCTTAGCTCGAATGAGTACATATCATTGTCTGATAATCATGACGAGCCTGTTGGTTACCTGTGATAATCGAAAAGTGCTGCAAAATTATTTTCGAAGTATTGGGTCACATGATCAAATTACGACTTGACGATTAGTCCAAGTCGAAACAAAACTGTAAAGTAGCGAGCATCTATATTTGATACGGGGTCTTCGGTAAAACCCGAAATGTTTCTCATAAACTAGTGCTACAATAAGCTTTATATTGAGCTTTTTATTGGCCTTTCAATTCACGTGAGGACATCACGTGACAAGACAATAACCAAACTGCAATGATTATGTCAAATAAATAGAGATTCCAATCTATGGCGGCTTTTCGTTTTTGAGCTTTTAATAGCTTGTAATCACATTTCCACGTATTTGGCACCTACATTACAACAGAGTAAGACAAGGTGAATCTTTTGATACCAAATAACTGTAATGTGAATTTTGTTGCAAGTCAGTCCACCTTTAAATTTATCCCGAATGGTTGGGGAAATTAATAAATATCGTGGGGAAAATGGTATGTGGTAAATTGTATTTTTATAACAAAAGCATCACAGATTTCAAAGTTTTACATGAAAAATATAGGTTTGTGTTGTTTATCAACCTTTGAGGAAATTTAACCGGAAACAATGAACCAGATAATGAACTATTGTCAGTTTTCGTCCACCAAGTAAAGCGTTTCACAACATAGAATAGCCAAAATATCTCGGCTCATTCTGTACTTGGAAGTTTAGTTCATCCTATCGATCATAAAAAAGATTGGATTTATTTTTACAATCAGACTGTATTTTGCTAAGTATTCTCATTTCAAATGTTGGTTGGAAAGAACTTTACTCGAATTAAGACTCCCGCAATTTAATGGTCATAGGTTGTCTAGCCATAATCTGTAATATAATGATAATCCTTCAATACCATTTGCTAACAACGAACTAAAACTTTAAAGTGTATTGCACATACTTTAAAGTGTCCCTAATTAATCATTTCTCTATTCAACTACAAAAATATAGAACTTTGCTATAACAGTTTTAAGAAGAGGACAAAGTCCATACACCATTTGCCTGGAATTGCATCTAGTAACTTACGTAAGAAAATTTTAATAAGTTGCAAGAAAACTTGATTCTTGGTGACTTGAACGTTGGTCATACAAGACAAAATATGTTTACAACATGGTATAAACAGATTGTTTTGTCTGAAGATGATCCAACATGATTTTTAAAGAACTGATCCAACGATATTCGCTTAGCTTTTATTACTTGTTGCTTTAATTTGGATAAAGTTATTACTTTTTACCTTTTTGACCACTACTTCTGTTAACACTAAACGAAAAGGAAGGTATAAAACACTAACATTATTCATTCTCATTAGAATCAATTTTTTTAAAGGGCAATGTGTACTTATCTACTGCTTTACAAACTTGCAATGTTTCAGAAACTTTGGATGGTGCATGCTGAATATTACTCGGCATGTTGATACAACTATGTTCTCTACTTTAACATCTTTTTTTATATAGGTGCTGTGAATAAACCATATAGACGATGCTATTGACTTAGTGTGTTTACTACCAAGACTCTCTTGAAACAATAGTTTTGCAAATCTTGAAGTTGGTTCTCGATGATGATTCGATTGATCCATTCTCCGAGGTGTGCATGTTTCTGATAGTATCCGGGCATTGTTTTAATGTTATGGCTGTATTTGTAATGAACATGGGTAAAAGGTTTTCTTTTATTCATGCAAGTTCAATGCAGTCTCCTGGTGCTTCTGATCATGCAGGGAGGTCATTGCGCGATCTCTTGAAACTAAGATGATTGTTTGCTTCTGAGAAAACCAACTGTTTAGTAACATCCCTAAACTCAACTTCGGTTCATTTTGTTTCTCATAGTGATGGTAATGTGTTGTTTTACTTAGATATTCATCTCAACTAAGTGGGGTTTCACCAAATGGGAGAAAGATGAGTTTGAGGAGATGAGGGCAAATGGTCGGCTCATACCTGATGGAGTCAGTGTGCAGTACAGGAGGGAGCACGGTCCTCTTTCTTTATGGAAAAGAGAAAGATCATAACATTGCTTGTAATCCTGCTTTCTTGCAAGATACACAATAAACTATTTAGAAAAGTTTATAGCATGATTTGTATCGATGAAAGTCATAAAATGATAAATAGTCATTGCATAACACCAATATTCATATTTTTCCTGTTACAAGTCTTCTAGTAGCCTAAAATTGTTATCGGTTTATGTTAAATATCAATACCAGTGAATAATTACAACAAATTAGTGGTGTTGAAGATAACACAGATTAAAAGGTAAGACGTTTTTTTTAGTCAAATGACATACTATCATTGAAATGCTGGTTCGGTAAATGTAGATAGCATGAACCAATTTGTACCCTTCATTGGGGTTATCTGCTGTCAGCCATCCCGCCGGAGGCAAGTTGAGCAAAAATCCAGTGTATCTTATAGCAAATCGCCGGATCTAGGCGTAGAAAATTTTGCACGATGCACTGCAAAAATCAGCTTGTCACAAGATGCGCTGCACTGAAGGGGAGTTGTTCTCTTCCGTCTATGCAGTTTGGCTGCGATGTTACCCATGCCAGTCGCTTCATTGGCGATCAACGCATTTCGCGCAAACATTTATGTAGAATAAAGATGAAAAACGTTTGTTCAGATACCAGTATCTGCGGTAAACTTAAATAGAACTTAAGAGTAAATTGAAAATAAAATCAATTAGATTAATAAGTCGAGTCTAAAATTTTATATATCAGATCGTTGGTAAAATCCGTTTTTGAATAATAATTTATATTTTAATTATCAATGGAATGCAGACTGATATAAAAGTCCTCAAGTTAATATTTTTCTTTTTAGCGCTGGCTTCAAAGAATGTAAAAAGAAATTTTGTTCAATGCTAGTGTATGTTAATTTTCTGAGCGCCGTCACTGAAGTTACGCTTTTTTATAAAACGATGTTTACGCGATTGTGTAAACTTCGATGTTGCGCTCAAACAAGCATCCTCATCAGGAGTTATCGCTACAACTACAGGAAACGCTTGTTAGCCATCTTAGATAAGCCTAGCTATGGATAAACACGTTTGTTAATGGACAAATTCGCATAGGTTTATTTTAAGTTGTCTTGCTATGAGAATGGGTGCTGGAGCTAGCGCAGCACCTGAAGTTGGCGTAGCACTTAATCCTAGAGTGCAATATGCAACTAAAAAAGCTCAATCTGAAGGAAAGGTAAATACTTCGTAACATGTCTGTAATTCTACTTCGTGTAGCCGTGTTCTTTTTACACATACAGGAATGTGATTTTAGTCGCATCTGATTGATGCTCCTGCCCTGGTGAATCTCCCTGATGGCACAGTACGTTACAGATATGTTGGAAACCAGCAGTCTGGCCAGAATAATTTTCCTTTATCGCTCCATGAAAGTCCTCACACAGGGGGCACGGATCTTGAGCACAAGAAGGGGTACTTTTTTCATGCTAGGATGGCAGATTACAGTACAGGTACTTCAATAATAGTATAATACAAATATGTTTTTGCTTGATACAAATATGTTTTTGTTTGAACATGTTTTGGCAATCTCAAAACGTTACACAATATGTAATTTCTGCGTGCGGCCAAACCTGTGTTGTACGGTTTGCTTGAGGTGCTTGTCAATTTAGTGTTGTTTAGTTTTGGTCGGTATTGCAGCAACCTAGCCAAAAACATTTTGGAATACTTACTGTAACTGCTAGTCTTTTGATAGAAAGCTGGTGACCAATTCTGAAATATTAATGTAAAATGTATTATCTACAGAAAGAAGTGTTTTTGTAAGTTGTAAACAAAACGATGTGACTTACGTAATTCTGAGCTACAGTATGTCTATAAATTTGGCCGAATAGATGATAGATGTGCTAAAGAGTCTCTTATTTTTGACTCGTTTATGCTCATGCTAGCTTATGTAAACTTGTTTTGGCCTGTTCGCTTTGGTAATAACTCTATGCTTGCATCAGATTTAACTTATACCAGAGCTTTATTGATAAATAGCTTCATTTTTGAGTCATGTAAACACCTCGGTCTTGTTTCATTTGAGAACAGTACACACTCTGTGGTCATAGCGTACACATCTCAAACCTGAACGCACTGTGGCTTATGTGAATGGAATTTTACTAAGCAAGGATACAGATGTAAATATCTTAACACCAATTGCTGTTAAAACGTTGAGCTCCATGTCACTTGAATAATAAGTTTTGATAATTATGAAATGGTAGGCCCCTTTTAGTGCCAGCCATAATGTAGTTGCTGAATAGTTTTAGTACAGTGTTTACTCTTATTGTACCCTGTAATTAAACTGTTTGTTTGCATTAAAATTTAATTCACTTTTAAACGCATGTTAAATCTGGTTTTACATCATCTACGCGCATGCCGTAGCTCTTATGGTTTATCAGCAGTATGTACCTTACACCCTACAGTGTACCATTAAGCAATTGCCTATACTATCTGACTTACTAAAAGAATCAAACATTAGAGGGAAATGTGTAATATTGTAAAACTGTGAGAATTCTTGTGAGTCTGACGCACAAAATTATAGCATGGCAAATTTTTAGCAATGTTGATAATTGTAACAAAAGCAGTCTAAGTGAGTGTAAAAATATCAAAAATTTTAATGGTAGTTTTAACGATCCTAAAAGTTGTTAGAGTGTAAGACAGAGCCTCAGCTATGGAAGCATTTGCACAGCTATAAATAGAAAGATTTATACGAAATTACAGATAGTTTAGGGTTTGGGTTATGTCAGTTATAATTGCTGAATGAAAGGTTAAGTCATAAAACGCTTACAATATGCTCTTTTCATTTTTCAGTTGTTCAAATGTTGTTATCACAAATTTAATGTAAATTTGAAACTAAGGGTGTCATATAGTTGAAGATGATACATCTATGTACAAACTTCTAGGTTGCTTTGTTTATTTATGACTCAGCTATAGGCTGTATGTTGAGAATGAGATAGTTCAGCACTTCACTCATATACATGACTAGATTAATGCTATACATAGCTAAATACGTATATTAGTTGTCTGACAGATCCATCAAGTCTGAAAGCAAAAGTTGAACATTTTGGACTTTATTTGCCTAGTTTCATGATACATGAGTTCGAGTTAACTCATTTTAGATTTATTCAAGGACCTAATGGCCCCGTCACACTACTGCCCCTGTATATTTAGTAGTCTCCAAGTTGGGAAGTGACAGATCTGCCTTGTTACACCTGATAACTCAAACTGGTCCATTGTTATAGATACATATATATTGAAATTTATCATAAGTAGAACTAAAACCATGGTGCTCAACATAGACTGGAGCAGTATAAATTAGTAAAGAATTAAAAATAATACTTATCTTGGTTAGCTTTTGGCAGTTTCTTGCTACAGTCATCAGGCAGTTGAGATCTACAGCTCGATGACTGCGCATAAGTAGTCATGACCGAGATAAGTATTATTTTGAATTCTTTACAAATTTATATATACGTATATATATAAAATGTATATTTTATACATTTATGAAATACATATTTATATATTTTCTATATATATAAATTCCTATATATATAGGAATTTTTATAATCCATATCTTTGACAGTCTACGGATACAACAGGCTATAAAATGAGATGGTAGAATTGAGGCTAGCCGGTGCCCAACAGTCATAGTAAAGATCTCAGTACTGTTTGTCATTACCGCACAGGCACACACAACTACACACTTCTCTAATAGCTCATAGCATCTGGAGGGTTAACTCCTTACCATCAGTGTGATAAGGAGTCTCATCTAGGTTGTTTCTACTTGCCAATTGATATCTACTACTTATTAGTGATGCTAGCAGCTACTGCTCTCCTATTTGACTCAAACAGTGGGTTCGACAGCTATATTCTTCAACTTTAAATGGGATATAAAGTCGAAGTAGCACATAAATATTGAAGGTAATCAAAGTAACGGTCAACCTGCGCTGACCTACGTATGTTACTGACCTCTGTCGCTGACTTATATTGTTACCTCTGCTGACATAGTGACCTAGCTTTATAACAAGCTTAATACTTTGTCTCTTAAGGCAGGTTATTTTTTGGTTGAGCATTGGCTCATCAGGTACACTAACAAGTTTGGGTAGTCTCCTGAGCGCACTGACTAAAGTAAGTGAATTCTTCAAGGTTACCAGTTGTGAGATGAATGTGTTTAAGATCATGCGCATAAATATTTAATATAAATCAAGCATATATAGCAAAAACCTGAAGACCATGCGCAGAGACCACCAGTTCTGTTACTTCTGGCTATCATTTGGCCTCCATGTTTATGCATGCTCACAGTCAGATCGAAACCTTTGTACTTGCAAGAAGCAAGTACATGCACCAAGAAATATATACATGTATTTTGGAGTTGTGACACCCTGTTTGACTGAGTGTTCCTCGCCCTTTACAACCTAATAATTTAGCACCATTGGTATCTGTAGAAGCCAACAACAGCAAACCAGAGGCGGGACATAAGTTCAAATATGTTTACAAAGGACCACTAATTTCAAAGAATAAAAAACTGTACTACGTCACTGGAAAAGGAATAAGTGTTTCAGGTGAGCATGTCATATTTGGATGGTGTAATAATTTGTATTGATTTATAATAATAATTTATATATAAATATGATAAGTCTCAACATTTGTCTTGTGTTGTTCTGTCTGTCCAAGTATAACAACAGAGTTGTAAGAATGAAAAATCCACTGTTCACTGGATTTGGACCTAAACCCCCAATTCTGCAGACAGGGATTTATCCAATACACTACACTGTCCAACTGGGTGCACCATGGAATAAATTGTGCGCATATTCAATACACTTTTCAATCTTTGATGGCTTCATGCTAAACTTTTCAACTAGCATTATGCTAGAATCAGCATTATGCTGACTCACAAGGTCAACAAGACTATTGCAATCAGTATAGATCTGTAGTAGGCACTGCAAGCGGTACAATATGAATTACACAGAAATAAACACAGCTCACAGAAATAAACAAAACACCTTTATTTGAAAGTTGGAATAATCATTTTGTAGACAAAAATATATATGTTGACAAAAAAGCGCCCTGTTTACTTATACAGCGCGCTATCTACCTACACAGCTTGTACTAGCTGTACCAGTACTAGCTTGTACTAGCTGTACCAGTACTAGCTTGTACTAGCTGTACCAGTACTAGCTTGTACTAGCTGTACCAGTACTAGCTTGTACTAGCTGTACCAGTACTAACTTGTACTAGCTGTACTAGTACTAGCTTGTACTAGCTGTACCAGTACTAGCTTGTACTAGCTGTACCAGTACTAGCTTGTACTAGCTGTACCAGTACTAGCTTATACTAGCTGGACATTCAACTAGTACATTTCTAAAATGGTTTGGTAATATGAATTCACAATCATTTCAACAAACACTCGATCGACCAATCACTAAAATATTTATTAAGACATTAGTTCACGTCTGTTTCATGATCTACGATAAAATATTAAACAGTGAGTTGTCTGCTCTATTTTCAATCATGGTCAGAATGAGAGAAAATAAAAAGATAACTCTGAATTTTATGCATTGTCGTTAATCCTACAAGCATAACATATACATATATGTGACTTGTTCGCCGAGCTAAAGCCTACATGTTCTAAAATGTTTGTTATTGTCACTTCAACTTTGTGATTTTCGTCATAGTCATGCATGCAACCATGTTCCTCCCGCTATCTTCACATCGAAGCAAATAGCATTGTTTTGCAGCTAGCTTTTGGGCTGATTCTGTGCTGAGTACTTTTTAATCAGAATAGTTTGTATGAAAATGATAAACCTTTCTATTGTTGTGTTTACTAAAGCATTGCATTATATGTCTCATGTAGACCATACAGCATCGTACTCTGGCTCAGAACTGATGACTCCAACTTTGTCTAAGATTCGGAAGGAAAATAATCATGTTTATTATGATCTTGAGCCACTGTTGGCTGGTGAGTCATACATTTTATTTTATTAATACTGCAGCTTTTACCTTGTATCTGTGACATAGTTATGATAGTGCATCTATCTACACAGTGCACTATCTACCTACACAGTGCACTATCTACCTACACAGTGCACTATCTACCTACACAGTGCACTATCTCCCTACACAGCGCACTATCTACCCACACAGTGCACTATCTACCTACACAGTGCGCTATCTACCTACACAGCGCGCCGTCTACCTACGCAGTGCACTATCTACCTACATTCCAGCATGCCCTACGAATGGGCCTTACGAATTATGAAACCTGTGCACACTCTTTGATTTTTGAATGATTCACATGCATGTAGGGTATGAGAGTTTAATGCTAGTCAGATGATGTTGCTCAAACTAATCCTAGGGATGACCATTGCGATCAGTGCACATGCCGTGCGCTTGCAAAATTAAGCAGTCTATATTTTCTTTTAGACTGCCTAAAAAAATTTACTCTTAGTTTCGGTTTCTATAATTCTTAATCATCATTATCAATTGAACCAATCAAGCTGTGAGAGTTGCCTTCTCAGTGTCTGTTTGTTGTTGCCCATTTCCCTACAGTGTGACTTCGCTGAATCCCTCTGAGGTTTATTAACCTCTCATGGGATATGAGTTATTACCACTCTGGAAACTTCTAACCAGTTTTCTTGAATATGCCAGGTGCTTTTTGGGCTGTACAATTTTTTGACCAACAACCTTTGAGCCATTCTGCATTGTGACTAATAAATCCCACTTTATTATTATAGGGGCGTGTGTAGGTGGGGGGTGTATGGGGTGTTTGTCAGTCCACATAAACGTTATGCGTTTCCACATTTTACGGTCAATTTTATCTAAATGCCACATGCATTTGCTCGGGCCTTCCACCAGGCCGCTAGAAAGATTTGGTCTTAAAAATTCAATCTGGTTCTTGAGAACCGGCCTCTTACCTGCAGTCTATCTGCTTGAAATTAACAGAAATCTCGAGTGTGTCCGGGCTTACTGGTAATTCGGCTGTAAGACGGAAGGCAGTCGATTGGTACAGGTCATAAAGTGTTGATCTACTCAGCTGCATGTCATGAGTGCCGTATAGAGCAATATTTTATGGAACACTTTAATTCAGTGTGAGGGTTTCATGGAAGATTACGAGGTGATCAGAGTTTTACAAGTAATCAACTGCCTCTTAGCTTTGTAGAATAATCTTTACTATAATAAGGTCGGTGTTGAGCGAGAGAAGTGTTATAAGAACGGACTGCCTGAACTCTATGCGTTACCTATGGCTAATATCATGTAAGAAGGTAGGACAACTCCGAGCAGTGCCAGTATCAATTGGTCTCTTAGAACTGTTGTTTTCTATATAAATGCACCAGTTTATTTGATTAAAACCTCTAAAATGTGCCTTCGCATGCAATTAGGACGATTTCCCTCAATATATATGTTCGCAGGTTTTTATCGTGAATGCAGTGTAGCAGTTTGTGTGCTGCCGGCTATCCAATTGAAAACGAAAGAAATTCTGGGCAATGCTGCCGGGTTTAGTGCTAGTAGTAGCTATATGTCAATAGCTCACTTTGAAACTGTTAGAAGGCCTACTTAACATATATGCTTATACTTATAGTAGATAGAAGTACGTATCAATGTCTTCAGATAATGTTTCTGTCGCAGATGACACGAGTGAAACCGGTTCCACGGATGTAATAGAGGAAGTCACTTATAATGCTCTCTCAGCTGCTCCCATTCTGTAAGTTTATAAGCAAACGCTATCCTTTTTTTCTGTGTTTTTAAGTATGGACCATTTCAGTTTCAGTGTTGTATTAAGTGTGAGCTTGCAAAGTAAACCAACTTCTGCATGGTTGCAACTTCAAACAGAGGCATAATAGTTTTAGAAAAAAGGAGCACCAAGGCTTTTTATAGAACACCCATGATTCTAATATAATGTTTAGCTAACTAGTTGTTATTTTTGGCGTAAAGTCAAAGAAGGAAAGGTATCAGAATTCGCTATACTCTTTTATTTCAAAATACTTTCCTCCCCACGCTCAAGAAGTTTCTATACTGTTTCACTTGTGTCATATACAAAAGTCATGTGTTTATTATGGATATTTGATCACAAAGTTGGCTTCGTATATTTATATATACAAAACCAACTTACCGTAGTACATATATGTATATATATATATATGTATATGTGTGTATATATCTACATATATATGTACACGTGTATATATATGTATATACTTATATATATAAGTATGTGTGTATAGGTATATACGTATATCTATGTGTAGATATACATATATATGTACATGTATATCTATAATTCACTCTGCATATAATGTATTGAGTGCTTTTTCTTTATCATTGTTTACGAAACTAGCGTTTTTAGCGGTAATAAATATTATATGCGTAAAACATATTGCTACCAGATAAGTGAGACCTCAGCCAAATGTGCAATTGCTAGATTGATATTGCTAGATAGTCTAGCCATAACATCTGGTGGCAATTTAGCAGTTGTTAAACCCGTTGTCTGGCCAGTATTTGGTGGCTATCTGCTCAAATGTGCCCACCGACCGCTGAACTGTCTGCCAGTAGCATCTGGAAAGGATTTAGCAATTGCGGAGTGGATAGTCAGGCTATAGTATCTGGTGGTAACTCATTCTACAGGCCCGGAGTGCACCTTGCATACAAAATATCCTAGTTGAAACCTCTCTCTGGTATCTAGAAAAAGCAGTGTGTAGCCGCCAAAAAGGGAGTTGTCTCAACAGGGTGCATGTACTACAGGGACTAGCATACTAGAAATTA
The DNA here is from genome assembly GCF_963576615.1 of Watersipora subatra. Classification (NCBI taxonomy): domain Eukaryota; kingdom Metazoa; phylum Bryozoa; class Gymnolaemata; order Cheilostomatida; family Watersiporidae; genus Watersipora; species Watersipora subatra. The sequence continues at coordinate 35,472,485 of NC_088710.1, read as the reverse complement.
TCTAACAAGCAGCACAATCTGAAGATATAAAACACAACATTAGAACTTTGTAGATGGTGATGTCAGGTAGTTCACAGTTGTGTGCGCATGGCATATACCGTAAGTTCAGGCTATGAATCTAACATTACATTAGTGCCCATGCTTTATTCTTGAGTTCAATCGGTCATTGCAGTAACTTGACGCTGAGGAGACTATTGACTTTGTCATCTGATACTAGTTAGTGGTAGTTTAGTTGAATAGCACCCAGTCCGATAAATAATTATTCTGTACCGGTCTTTCCTTTTATCGCTCTAATCAGTCCTATTCATTTGCTTTTAGGCTGACGGTGAACAGCCAGGAATCAATAGATGATATAAAGGAAAAAGTTTCCATGCATATATTGAAGCCTACCTCTCAAATACATATATTCTATAGGAATCATGAAATTAGGTAAGATTGACAGCCCAGTATTCTACACTTGTCATCTGTCCTTGAACCTATGACCTTTACTGTAATTTAAATATCTATTAACATTCACATAGCCCGTTTACTACTCTTTTTGTTATCAAGTATATTTATACAAGTTCCATCATTTAAGATCATATAGTTAGTTTTCTTTATATACACTTATGAATTGTACACTAATATTCACGGCTCATAAATTATGCAGTTTATATTTTAATATATAATTATCTAGTATAGTATAATGTATCAACTGGGATTAACCCTTTTGGTGACAGATAGTTTATATCATTTAACTGTTCTATAATCACTTGCTAATATGATTATACTTCTCTAGCCATAGTATTGTATTAGTGAGTTGCTTACCGGTTATATTATTTTGCAGGCAGGAAGAGAACTTGGCGAGGCTGGTTCATGAGACACATAAGGATCAGTATAAAATCAAACTCATAAAACAACCCAACTAAAGAACCTCTACATCTTATTGAAGTCATTATGAATACAGGAGTTGTCTGCTGCTGCTTTCAACCTTGCGATCTCACCAGATCTTGTTGACCTTACATATAGTTTTTTCTACGATTTGCTCACCGTCATTCAAATTCATGTCATTGCACGCCGGAATTCGAGGTGAAGTTAGAACTGCTGGTTTTTGTATTGATCATTTTTAACAAATAATTTATATATTTTATTTTCAAATGTATAAATATAAAAATATTAATAATTTGCTTTCAGCTTTCTAGCAAAGAATACATTTTCTGAAAGTTTAAAAATATTATAAAGTGTGATAAAATAACACAGAAAATAGTTTGAGCAGTTTTACAATACTCCTAGACTTGAGCAACAATCTAGCACTTGTTCTTTAGTTGACAAATTTCAAAAGTATTATAGTCTATAAATTTTAGGTCAGCCAAAAAGTAAGTTGTAGTAAAAGTCAGAAACTAGTGATATGCTTCAATATTGTAGCCGTCTGCTGCTCCTATGACATGGTGATAGACTTGGTTTGGCTATAATGGTCAGTCAGGTTGTGGGGGTAATAGTATGGCGGTCTATGAGGCTCAAGCAAATGAATCCTCTCATCTTTCATCACATCTTTCTCTCTTATTCGCTCACGAAATGCAAATTCTTGATGCTGAGCGAGTCGGCCCACTTTAGATTTGAAAACGCTTTCATGACCATTTTGGTGTTCCGATTCATGGAATTTTTGCACCTCGTATCGACCTGCTCCAACGGAGTTGAAATTTCCGGTAAAAAACCTCATTGACCTTTTATCATTTCGTAATGCCTCAGACAAAAATCCTGCCTTCCCGTGGTTTTGCGGTTTTGGATAACTTATCTTAGGGTCATACGAAGTCGGGCCAGGTAGATCAGCAGAGTCGGGGATTGGAACTTGACTCAAAGTTGAATAGTAAATGCGCTCTGCTTTCTCTGGGTGTTGCTCTGTTTTTCCAAATTTGCCCTTCTTTGTGTTATTGTAGGCTTCGATGTCATCGGTGAACGATTTCAAGTTGTATTCACCTGGTCCTAGAGTAGAGCTTCCGAATTTTGCCAAATGGCCAGTTTTTATTGGCTTATTTCTATCGATACTAAACAGCTCATATGGTCCCCGTTTGCTGACTTCACGCTCCTTCAAAATGTCTACTGAACTTTTGAAATTATAGTTACCAGGACCCAGGTGGCAGCCTACTGTTGGCAAATCTCTTTTTCCACTTGTAGCAGCATCTAGCATGCCGATTGTACTTGTGGATTTTTTGCTCTTTTCTTCAATGCTGGAATGCGGAACACCTCCTTCGCCATATGTTCCAGGACCAGGTGTTTTCTCTTTGAATGCAGATTTCATTCTTTTGCCAAGATATCCACAGATGCCTATCTTACTTTTTGGTATTTCATCGCTTACTTCTTTAAAATCCTTTATGTTATATGATCCTGGGCCAAGCTTTTTTGCTAAAAGTCGTCGTGCCTCCCACTGATCCTTATGTAATAAATGTGGTAGAGCGGCGAGTCTTTTCATCTCAGACTCCCTGGCCCACCCAGGTCCTGCAGAGCGGGTGTCTACAGCATCAGGCTTGAATCCTCCTTGTTCTATATCATAGAGCCCTGGTCCTCTCTTCCGCGTAATTTTGTCCATTGACTTGTGGCAGTAATTTACCTTAAACAAATGTCAAGAATACAACTGGCTGTTATTTCCAGTCGTGCAAAGATTAAGACATGTAAAACATCCTTTTTAACAACATTCTGTACCGCTGTTAAAAGAGCATTTATTGCAGCCCAGATACAGCTTTACACCTCAGTTGGAGGTAAAACATAGTTTCACGATGTCTTTGTAGCAACTGGTAATCAAGGTGAATACTTCAGCAGCTTAGACTATAGTTACTACGTTTTCAATAATTCTGACAAAAAATAACAAAGCTCTGCAAAGAAACTTACTTGTGTGTATGAAGCTGGCATCTTATTTGCTGGATGCACTCCTGCGATGTCGAATCGAGGAGTCTGGGTGCCAAAAGGTGCACCATTGAACTTTTTCTCCAGCTGAGCCATGTTGAATGTACAGCTTGCGGAGCAGACAAGGTGAGTTAGCACTCTACCATTATTTTATCAGACGCACCGACTGCGCTCTCTTCCACTGTTCTAATGAAATAGCATCGCCTAGCAACAATCAATAGCCTCAGACAATCACCGCTATTGTATCGTTAGGCTCTGCATTATATAATCCAGCCAGCAAATTGAAAGGAAATTAAGTGTTTGTGCAGACCAGTGGCTAATGCCTGTTGCTAGCCTTGTTTAAAACAAATATTACTTTATTATCAATAAAAAATACTTGTTCTAGAAATGGCTGCTTGTTAGCGTCACAAGAACTGCCAATTTCCTGCATTTGATTACCGGCGTAAGGTTCACTGTCAGACATGGAAATGTGCAGTTGTATTTAGCAGCTAATAATATTATAACATACATATTTCGCTGTGTTTGTTCCAGCCTGAATTTCTAGATTTTATGTTAGTCGTTATCACAAAACACTCATTGCCTGCAATAGTGTCAGCATATTTTCTATCATGTTTTGAGTATGCATCAGTTAGATTTATTGGTCTTGTGGGATAGTCAAACACTTTCAGGTTACTTATTGAAAAAACTAGGAATTTACGATTTTGCTTCAGACTTTAGCACGATTGCTATTGTTGAGAGCCAATAGGTTGTTTGTTTTGTTGCAAACATTCATACAAGTAAATGTTGCTCTTTGATGTCAACAGGCTACACAGCACTGGACGTTACAGAAGACATTCAATAAATTGGAATTGTCTTTTGTTAAATTAGAGAGTAGACAACTTGACAAATCGCCAATAAAGAAACAGAATACGCACACACAATTTTTGTGATTACATCATTTCAAAAACAATAGAAATGCGCACATAGATGATCAACAACTTATACAAAAATATGGCAAGTTTTTAGTGTATAACTGTTATCATAGCATAATATATGTAAAGACGGTATAGTTGTTATGATAGTATAATATATGTAGACTATGTACAAAACAACTTGGCACTATATAGAATTCGCATGCACCATCTAGTAATGGATGAATCCACTGCATCTTTTAAGAGATATGAAAATACACAGTTTGATAGCACCAGCACAGGAAGCTCAACGAGCTCACGCATCTAATCTAACTTAATTCGCGACAAATATTTGCCGCAACGTCAAAAGAAAAATCAGAACAAATCAAACCACATCTTTGGACTTGAGTAAAATAAAAAAATTATTTGGTTATGATCGGAAAGGAAATGTAATATAAAAACATTAATAGTGAAAAGTTCTTTTCTAAACATGTGCTGCCTGCTGTCGAGAATAAATAATAAAATAACTACCATTAATTTACTAATTGCCGTCGCAGAGTAACTTATAATATCATGCTTAGAGCTTGAGAAAGATACAATATGCGGGCGGGGAACAATTTATGGAAAAAGAAGACATGCATTGCTAGATGATTACTGTCTACAGCAACTTCTGTTAAAACAACTTTTTCTGGTTGTTGACTGACGATGCTACAAATACAACTAGAGAGTCCATCAGTCAAACTGTGAAGCGGGCACATAGGAGAAGCCCTCAAATGCATTGTCGCAGTCTTGCACACTCGCCATGAACTCTCCATTATGAGATCTGCCGACAGACTCTACAGAGAGAATGAGAGTATAAGATGATACATACAGTGGTTAACTGTGTTCCAATGCTTCCATCGGGTTTGGAGTTGCTTCCACTCCAAACTCATTTGAAGCATGAAAACGATAAAGAAATACAAGTTCTTGCGTTGAATGACGTTTCACTGGCTTACCTGGTACTGGCTCTCGAGTGAACTCGGGATCAAAATGTTTCAGGTCCATTGGATCATTCTAAAATAAACCATGACCAATGTAAATCCCACAAAATCCTGTAAAAAAGACTGACAATATAATATGAATGCATTTATATGCTTTATCAAAACTTTTTATTTTGCCAAATGATCTCCAAACGCTTGGAAAAGTGATAAAAACTGCAAGTCATCCGCATCTCCCACCCACACCAGATTATTAATTGTACACATATATCAGTGCCACAAGGAGCACTTAGTGGCCTGCCACTCAGCATATCATGTGATAAGAAAGATTTTTTGAAGTGCTGTTGGGGTGAGCTAGCCATTTGGCACTACGTAGCACGGGTGAACCACAAGTGGTTGATTGAACCACATAACCAGAAGCGCCGCTGTTCTTTAGGTTCTAAGGCAGATTTGTCAACGCTCATACGATATTTTTAATTCATAAAAATGTGAAACTTGTGAAGGTATTTTATAGCAATACAGAATGGTATGTTTATAGCAAACTGACTTTATAATAAAAACAGCTGCATATTATTCAGGTTTGCTTCCTGATGGGTGGTCAAGTCAGCGATGCTAGCCAGCATGTTACCAAACACTCCCCATAATAACAGAAATAGCGCATAACTTGCGAGCAGTGCTGGCAGTCAGTTTCTACCATGGTATGCAGAGAGTAGCAGATCTTCAATATTATTACTTATGCTAATAGCTAGAATCAACATGAACCAAAATATTATCAACTGATACCATAGTATTTGATAGTATCCATGCCGACAGAACAACAATTTTGACAGTCGGAAGCAACATAGCCTGATGGTTACTCACAGTGTTAGGGTTGTATGGAGGCGCGATCTCCTTCCTGTCAAGGGCAACCCAGTCTATAGATGCAAAAAATGCATGACATTTAATATCTCTGCAGTCATCTGTCACTCCTAGTCTTTTACCCATTTCCTTTTGTAGTAGCTGTAATGAGATAAAATGCTATAATCTCACATGACGTCACGCAGTTGGTGCAAATTCCAGGGATGCCGGTTACAGGCTGGTTAACTGTATTTCAAAGAGCTACCATCACACAAATTTGATCACACAAAATATTGATATATAAGAATGTCAGTAACGATATATCCACGGATTGATAGAACCCGAGTCGATACAATTGTTGCAACAGTTGGCAGGAAATATAAAATTAAAAAACGCAACACTGGATCTTGAGGCAATAATATTATTTTTTTGTAGATATTAAGTTATCTAGTGTGTGAACTCTCCTCTCATGCTCACCCAATCATCTTTTAATAAAGAAGTGGCAATCACACATCGGAATACAGTTTATTGTATGACTATATTATACGCTATTGCGTCACCACAGTTAATAACATCATCACTGTATCATCACATCACAAACATTGCAGTCATATCAGCTCATCTATTTGCATGCCATCAGCATCCATACACAGAGGCTAGCAACTCGTTACAAAGATAATAAAGAACTGTACATTGTACAACCATTTACACAATTCTGGTTACTTGCACTCGTCTTAACTCACCCCCGCAAGAATGTCTCTTCCCTGATTGGAGACTGTGTTCCTGAGCTTTAGTGGTTTATGTAAAATATTGTCATACATCTCAGAAGTATCTCGACTGTAGAATGGAGGCTAAAATGTAAATAATTTTTTTCAGTGCAGGCTTGTTTAGTAATGTTTCAAGAAAGTTGGGTGTTAATGAGCATGGAATGACTTGAACGAATTTATTTCGTAAATAGACTTACCAAACCATAGAGCATTTCGTAGAGTACGGCTCCAAGACACCACCAGTCTACTGTCCTGTCATATGGTTGCTTTTTGAGTACTTCTGGTGCCAAATACTACAAAATATCAAGACAAATGTTTTATAAGTTGCTATACTAAAATTTAAAAACAACATAGGACTTGTACTTTAAATATACACATAATTTTTCTTGAATTGTCTATTTACATATATGGAAAGAATTACGGTTGAGTTGGGCTTGACCGCAAGTCTACAGCCATGACAAAATAAGTCTTTTCTTACATACCAGTTTCTATAACCTGTTTGAAATCTGAAGCACTTTTTAAGGCATGTTTTAATAATTCCATTTTTCAAAAGTTATATACTTTATATTAAAGCAACTTTACTCTTTGTTTCGAATCAAAGTACACTGTATGTTCTTTCAGCGCGTTCCAGGTGTCATTTCACAACATGCTCGTTGCTAATTATTAAGCCAATCATAAGGAAATGACAGAAGCAACTACTAAGCGTTGGTCGACGCATGCGTAGCTCAGCCTCACTTCACAAACTAGATTCATTTTCTTCAAACATAAGATATTGTGGAAATTATCATACCACAACAAGAACTTTGTTGGAATGTGTTAAAATCATGTGCAAGTTCATCTTTGCTGTTAAAACCTTTTTTATGATTTGTGTAACAATAACTGATATAAAAACAATTCATTATATGGTTTAATCACAAATAAATGAAATATCATCTACATTATTCCCTTGCTTCAGTATCAATATTTTTAACAGCCAAAACCGAATCTCAGTATAACATCTTAAAATATTTTTTGCATTTTTTAAGCAAAGTTTTGGATTTGTATAGTGGCTTTTGAAAATGCTCAGTAAAAGGTTTCATTGGGAAGCCATTGAATATGCTTATTTATTAGCTATATGAATAATTATTCAAATAAACCAATTTCATCTAGTTTAATCTAGTCGTTTGAATGACATTAATCAATGTGATGGATTTGCTGTCTTGAGACGAAACCTACTAGCTGGTTGTTATGGTGGAATATACACTCGAGGTATGAACAACATTTGAAGAGAGACTGGAGAGTATTTCGATTGACGTACATAGAAGAGAAAGCAATTTTTCAGCGTCTGAATTGTTTATGAGGTAAAAGGTGAAAGTGCGTGGTAGAATTAGAAAAACACCAACTGGAAAGTTGCCAATGAGAAGACCAACACATGTTCAGATGAACACGATATATCTGTCTTACCTCCGGAGTACCACAAAAGGTTGAAGTGGTGCCATACGCCTCCATGCCCTCTTTGCATAGCCCAAAATCTGTCAACTTCACGTGGCCCTAGAACGATAAATATTTTAATGAGTAATACGTTCAAACATAACTCGCACATATCGTAACGCTGTTGTTGAAATGTTGTTGAAATCGTGCCAACATTCTTAGAAATTTGGTGCTGAAGAATTTGGTCATAAATAATGCACTAATATAGGTGAAAAAAGATTTGTGGTGGGGAATTTGTCTACTATTGTCTCTTTTTCCACGTTTAATTAAGGTTATTGAAATACTCATTGAATTTAAATACAACATGCCATTTTAACTGAGTTAATGGTAAAAAGGTAAAAACTTTCCTTTTTTTAAACATACAATGACTAAACTACTTACAAAAGATAATTGACATGCGCTGTTGTTACTCCGTTACCAAAAAGCAAGGTTTGTAAACCAAAGACGTCCCGATTAAAGCTGTGTGTTGTTCGATTTTCCTAGTTAAACCTGTACTAAGCGTTGCGCCGATTGTTTTAACTTAAGGTTGAAGGAATGCTCAGAATTAACAGAGCAGAAAAAATTAGTGTCACTTCAAGCTGTGACAGCCTGTAAACAAACCTCTAGAAAACCACATACGCCAGTCATGGTCAAAGAAAAGCCGACTTACATAACTGTGGTTTTCAGCCAAGATTAGTTGCATAAAAAATCTGGGGAACGTTTTACTCTTCCCCGTTGCACTATATCGATATTTAATGAAAACCCACCCTGTATCCACTTTACCCTACTTTAACGAGCTCCTATATGCCTCGGTTCTCATAAAATTATAACGTTAAAAGAACATGCAAAACCAAGAAACAATGTTTGACAGGTGCTTGCAAGTGTGACGTTTGACATATTAATCCCATGCTCCTGCACCATGGGTCCATGAATCACCTTTGGACAATTTCAGAAGTATGGCCAATCACAAACATCCGGATTAATAGCTGAGAAGTAGGAACTAATTAATGAATATGTTCTCTATCCACATGATTCACCACAAAGTATACACCAATTAGCAGTGCGCTAGATGCTTTTATCTACACACACACTACAGCCACGTATGAGTCATACGAATAGAACTCCGTGTTTATATAGTATTTCTTATTCATTTAAAACTAGTCTAGGAAATTAAAGGGGGGGGGGGGTAATATGAATGCTATAATATAAAACTGCATAACAAATCAAATTATCAAATGCCACCATTACCTAAAAGCTAGTAGATATAGATAATTTTGTTATGTTAATATAACATAACAAAATATGTTATGTTTAACATAACATAACATATTTTGTTATGTTATATTAACATAACAAAATTATCTATATCTGTTATAGATCTAGATCTATATCTGTTATATACAAATTATATATATTTGTTATGTTAACATAACATAATTTTGTTATGTTAATATAAAACTGCATAACAAATCAAATTATCAAATGCCACCATTACCTAAAAGCTAGTAGATATAGATAAGCGCCGTTTCTTTGCTAGTTTTTTTCATAATGTTGAGGCGGTTAAACCTCTCCAAATAGAACTCCGAAAAAATGCATTTATCAAATGTTGAGTCCAAAGGTCACCAGACAAGATGTCACCGATGTTTACGCAATAGTAAAGAATTCAATATTGCCGCCGTTATTTCGTCATCAACTGACCGGGAATGGATAATAAAACTGAGAGATAAGTAGCTGCTGCATCAATAACAGAAGATTAAAGGAGAAAAAAGCTTATTACACCCAACTAAGTCGCATTGCAAAAAAAATTATTAGACTGCATGACAGTTAACATTGCTTGCAGGTTATTTGCATCTCTCTCCTCTCTCTCTCCCCTCCCTCTTTCCCTTTCCTTTTCTCTTTCTCTCTCTCTCACTCTCTTCACTCCCTCCCTCTCTCTCTCCCTGTCTCTGACTCTCTAATGAACTTTAACTTAAGCAAGAGAATTCTGTTTTTTGCTGGTAAAACCACAATGCATCAACTAAAGTGTATGAGAAATGAGGCGTTGAAACTAATTAGAATATGGCATTGACAACGTCATGCAACCTGGAGCTAATAAAATCCATCTTCATCAGCAGCACAGATGGTGCTCAAAGGGGTGATGCTTCTAATGTGATAAGATATTACACGCATGTTAGTCATCTGTACGAGTATACTTAGAGATAGCAATAAAAAGCACTAAATCAAATTCGAGACAAAGTCATAGGACTAGTCTGAAATGTCATTTCTCGGCTGCTGCGTTTAATTATAACAAGAAATGTTCCCCTTGTATTGCATGATCAGCTAAAATAGTTCCAGTCATGCGAAGTTGTTTCTACTCCATTTTAAAACGTTTTTCATACCGAAACGCATTGTCTTCTTTTACAGTATGATGTCTAAGACATGACCGCATACAAGCATATCCTGATACACAAAAAGCGATTGAACCCTCTACCGCTGCCCAGCCTCACGCTAGATGGTCAGATTTGTGCGTGCGAATAGTTTTGAAGAGTAAAATTTGAGCTAAGCTTCACTTGACAACTACACAATCTCACCCTCACCTGATGGTCTAAAAGTATATTCTCAGGCTTGAGGTCTCTGTAGATTATGTTGAGGGAATGCAGATAGCCTATGGCACTGACCATTTCAGCGGCGTAAAACTTAGCGCGGGGTTCTGTAAACGTTCTTTCTCTTTGTAGATGGAAAAACAGCTAAAATTATAAAAAATATTTTACAAACTTCTAATCCACACGGTAAAAGGCAATGTAGTGGAGTCGTTTTCAAAAAATTCCATGCACAGCCATGAGGGAATAACCTAACATACAAGAAAGAAATAAGATGAAAACCTGAGTTTAAGAGAAGATATCTACATTTGTTAAAACAGATGGGCTATAATAGTCTGTTCCTGGCTTTCGATACAATTTTTATTGTAGAAAAGGATTTCAGAGAAATAACCACAGCGACTATGCTGAACGATATGTGTCCCGTGCATACATATACAGTTGTACATTAACGATATTTAGTGCTGCCGCCCAGTGTATCTTTTGACAGCTACTTGCAAGGTTTTCACAAAGTAGGTTTTATATAACGAACTTTTTGCAAATAGTGCAAAAGCTGGAACAGCACCAAAGTAAAAAAGCAATTTCTAAGGCAGCAAAGTTGTTGGTTGTCGGATTATACAGCATTCTATAAATTGTTTTTAAGCCATGGTGTAATTTGTAAGTATATAGCAAGGCATTGCATGTGTGAGACGGATAGTCCTACAACAGATTCCTTGTTTGACAGATATCACTGTGACATTTCTAAGCTAGGACTAGAGGATTAGCGATTCGCAGCAAAAGGAATACCCTGAAACAATAATTCATCGGTATAAACCACCTTACAGCAGTTGGCACAGCGTGTCACAGCAATGCTTCTGCTCACCACAAGTCAAACTCAATCTCTAACAACCCATATGCAAATATCAACATTTAATTCAACGCGTTGGCCCCACCCTCTTGCTCACCTCTCCGCCATTGACGTAGTCAAGAACAAAATATAGTTTGTCCGCAGTCTGAAAAGAATAGTGGAGCCCCACGAGGAACGGATGAATGACATTCTTTAGAAGAACGCTTCTTTCAGCCATTATGTGCTTCACCTCATTCCTCTTGCGAATGGCGGCTTTTTGGAGCACCTTGACAGCGTATATCTTACTATCAGCCTTCTGCCTCGCAAGTAGCACCTGCCGTGGACAGGAAAAACATTAATAAATCCTGGAATTCAACTACTGCCTAGTGGTGGTGAGTTCCTTAATAGTCCCACGCAATGATTCATAATATTACATTGTCTCTCCAGAGCCACATCCTGCTCAGATTCCTCTGTTTATATCATAACATATTTTTCTGGTTATGTAATTCTTACACCCTCACTTATTTTACACACGTGAGCTTAGGAAGACGCTTTGCTTGAGAAACTAAAAGTATGCACTCTGTGTTACTATTTAAGACAAATAACAGGAAACAAATATGTCAATCATGGAACAAATGCGTTTTCACGACATATGGAAAATTCCTCGAAAATTTTTCAAATTATTAATGGCGTGTAGTTTAGTAGCCAAATGAAATACAAACATTTCACACAACCATCCTTACTTACTGACCTTAGAATAAACAGCTAGTAGCTAGCTTTCATAACTACTAACCAAGGGTTGTCACTCACAGCACTTGAGTGAACTGTAAAGAACCCAGAATAAATTTATACATAACCTGTTTAGAAAAGCAGTAGAGAAATGCTAAACTCCTGTGTAGAAAGTGTAACACTGTGTGGTTAGTCGTATACGCCTAAATTAATGACAAATCAGAAACGAACCTTTCCAAAACTTCCTTTTCCGATAACCTTGAGGAACTCGAAGTCTCCTGGTCGAACTCTGCAAGCAATTTAAATAGCTCATCCTTACATAAATGTCATTGAAACAGACAGAGAATAATGACCACATACGCTAGCAAATATATCGCTAATAACCTACCTACACAAAAAATTAATTTATGATCAGAGACTAATGTACATATGACAGCGTGACTGTAAATGGAAGGAAATGGGAGATACCAAAAGAATGTGTTATGTTTGACATCAAAATAGAAATAAATACTAACTGTGTGCGTTCTGATGGTCCAAGGTTTACTTTGTTGTCTCCATTCAGCTGAAAATAAAAGGCTGATAATAAAAAGAGTGGAAACCAGCAAGGAAAGCTAACTGCTGACCTATAACAGTCATGCGACGGTGCGCCAACGAAGATCATGGATCTTCAGATTCAAATAATGGTTGATATAGCAGTCTATGACGACGCTTTGTTGAATCAAGCATTGTACGACACAGAAGACATGTAAGCTTTCGGTATCAGCAAAGATGTACATCAGTGTTTATGTTTCATGAGATGTCATTTTTGTTCCTTCAATCAGTAAGAGTTTGTTGAAGCACTAGAATGTTGAGAGTTTTAAACCATGATACAATGTTTCACTTGCCTCACTGACGAGCTACAACGCATGGGGAAACAATTCTTAATGTTTTGACTCGTGTCCATATGTCCAAATACTAAATTTTTAATGTTTGCTACAACATGAGCTGTGTCTGTCCATCTGTCCGAAACCACGCTAAGCGTGTTAGGGAAAAAAATTGCCCCACACATGGATCGAACACGGATATTCAGATTCGCGGCCAAGCTCTCTACCACTGCCCTCACAACCACCTTTTCACATCTATGAATAATTGTACACATAATTATTACACATGACGATTTCTCACGCCGCACGGGATCGTCAGCATATTAGTATAATATAGTCTCAGAAAAACCTCCTGATTATTCCAGAGAGAGTGAGGCAGGCAGAACATAAGTTTTATCTCTTCATCAACATTTTGACTATTTTAAAAAGCAGGGCACTTATAATGAATCTCATTGGCTAGTTTGTTGGTGTTGAACCAATTAGAGTTAAGCTTGTCTAAAATCATCTAGAAAATTTTTTTTATTCATGGCAAACAACCATTAAAGAAGATGAACGATACCTGCACATAATATAGCCAATACACAACCAATGCCAGTCTTATTGAAAACTTGGATTTCATATAAAACATCGACACGACTTTTTGTTCAGTGGAGTTGACTGAAGCATTGCTTTTAGCATTGATGTTTAGTAGAACAATGAACTGTTAGCTTGTGTGACCAAGCCTTAACTGTGTACTACTAGGGAGGCGGAGGTCGACAACGAGAAATTTGAGAAACTTATCTTTGATTACGCAACGAGTAATCTAGGCTTTGGTGGCTCTACCTTATCTCGACAATCCTCTCGGCAGCTCGAGTTATATCAGCGGTGTACCATACACTACCTTACCCTCACCTATAGACTTTGCACCGTGACGTTATGATAGCTGTTGACCTTTTGATACACGATCAATCATATAATACACGGCTAGTAAAGTTATTGATGTTTGATTGGATCCAACTGAATGTACAACAGCCAGACCTTGTAATACAATATCACATACCTGGGGAATGTTTGAGTTTTCATCTGTAGGACTATCTTGGTCATCTTCGATAGGCAGGTTCTTGTCAAGGTTTAGAAACAGTCTAACATCAGGACTAGTGAAAATAAATGTGATAACACCTCAAATTATGCCTCAAGCTCTAAAGCTATTGAACGTTACAGGTTTTTAACACACTGAAGTATTTCAAGCATTTAACAACGCTCAACACTTTTGACACCATCAGATCGAAGTCATGTCTTTGAAAAGAACAGTTCAAGCCTCAAAATGTTACAATACTTAGCTTTGTCACGCCCCCTCCATGCAGTAAAGAGCGACGAGCTACAAATATTTTAGCCTTCCTAAGGAAATCTTTCCTGCGATGTTTAATTTTCAGAGATATCAACTCAGCAAGCATGAGCTAGTTTACATTCAGACTGCATGTTCCAACTTTGACCAAAACCGTTCACTAGCATTCAATTTAATTTACTTTTAATGTAAAAAACTGATTATCGCTAATTGTTTAAATCTTTAATATAAGAGCCATGTCTCTCCGTGGCTTCATTTAAAATGTTAGAAAAAAGATTGCTTTCATTGGGATTCAAACCCACACTTTTCAGAGTGGTAGACTGACACTCTACCAATTGTGCCAATCTTGCTACAATGCAGAATAATTAAGCAGTTCATTATTCCACCTGCCGATCACTCACGGTGTACCATACTGCCAGAGTGCCAGTGTAAATAACATCAACAAGGAGAACTCCTATTTCAAACTGTTTTAGTTAAAAAACCTCAAGTAATAGAGATTTATAATTCTTAAGGCAGTTCATCAGTTTGATTTTGATGAGCCGACCAGCTGAAACTTGTCAAATTGTGTGGTTTCATACAATCATTTCAAGTTGTACAGAAGGGAAGACAGAAACACAGAGACTTTACAGAGACCAGAGCGCCACATTTATAAACAACTCCAAATCTTGAATGCCTGAATATTCTGGTGTAACGATATTCCATTACATAAAATGACAACTCTATATGTCAAACCTCAATTCTCGGTAAAGACATCGGTAACGGGAGAAGTTGAGGCATAGCGATGAGGTGAATAAGCAAAAGATAATAAAAGGAATGCTAATCATTGACTACGATTACAGATTATTGAGACTATAACACTCAACCCCATGTAAGATCTGTCTCTGTTCCTCAACAAACACATTACCTTCATCGTATATCATATGAATTATCCTTCATATCAGTTTTATCGGTTTATCAAAGGAACGTAGGAAGATGGTGAGAGATAATCTGAAGTGAGATGAAAAGGAAGACTGGGGAGGAGAGATGGTGATTCAGATAAGAGGGCTGAGAATAAAGTAAACCACAACAATAGCAGAAGGTTGAGTACTGTCAATCGGTGGTAAAACCGAAATGCAATTAACCTTGACCAATGTTTGCTAAAAAAAACTGACATATTCTAGGAAAGAATAGAGTGTCTTGGCAAATCTCTAAGGCTTGGAAAAATAATGCATACGATCACCTTTAATCAGGTGTTTAAGGCTGGTTCATACTATATGTCAGGGTTTTCCTTTCAGCGGTCATCGTCAATTATGTGAATCGTAAATCGATGGCATTGATGATGCAACGCGGATACATCGGGAAAGTTTTCAGCTGTCAAACTTTACCGATATTTTGCCGAGCATCGACGACCGCCTTTACAATGTGAATCATTTCGCCGATAGTAATTTGCGGTCGCGGATGGCGGTGATTTATTTATTTTAGTTTATGATAGTTGCTATGATAACAAAGATATTTCTTCGTGAACATTTAAAAAGAACATTGAGAACACTGTGTCACGGAATATTTGCCGATCTAAACGTGGATGGATTTGTGATACTGTGAACATTGTTATCATCAACGATCACAGAGATAGGGCGATATAGTGTGAACCAGCCTTTAGAGAATGCTGTGTTAATTACGTAAGCAATTAAAAGGGGGAGAGTGACGACAGAGAGGGAGGTTTGCTGTCAATGCAAATCGTGAGTTGTTATTCAGCTAAGTACGAAGTACCAATAGATAAATAATGGGATATACTGACGGAGGCAACGAAAACACTAGCAGCCTGGTATTTGTCACAGCTACAGCAATCGCGACAAAATCTCTTGTCAACATGTTGTGAATTCCTTTGACGAAAATTTCTCCTATCTCATACGAGCCCGGCACCATGCAATCTCAGGAATTTAAAGAATTTTTGCGGAAGGGACTATGACAGATAACACAGGTGACGGTTTGTCAATATATTTTAAGCTTTAGATGCGGTCTGTTGGCTGGTTCTGAGTGTCCAATAAACCAACGCTTCAGATCCACCCGTATAATGGGGCATAAACAAACTAGTGAGGTGTATAGAAGACTGGATTAGCTCCATAAATCATTGAACAGACCCCAGTGCCATAGCACTTTCTAAGTTTTCACTGTCCATCAACTAGTATAGACATCCGATTGGATTATTGTTGAGCTAAAAATTGCAGGAAATCATTTTTTCACACAAATTTCCATAAGAAAACAGACGTGGCAAGGTAACAGTAGTCCGAGTTGAAACGGAGGAAGCAAGATGACTACTAATAGCCGTAATCAAACTTGACACGCCGAGATAAATTGTAACTACAACTCGCAGACAACAACAACAGTAACAACTTACAGAGCAGAGATCTCAGGATGGACGATGATTTTCTGTATTAAATCGTGTAATGCCTCTCGTCGTTGTCGCACAAAGTCAGGGTCCAGGTTACGAAAGAACCTCTTGCCGGGCAGTTTAAACCCAACATCTGGAAACTGTCTTTTTAGCTGAAACATGATCAGGGAATACTGAAGCATTGGCATTTTTTTGCCTAACTGTTAATTCTGCAGCGTTCATTTTTAACTAAAATCCTTCACATTTCATAGACATACATGATAACTATTTTCTTTTTTGATTATTTTGCATTGAATATTTAATTTCTAATGTTTGTAGGCCTACCATTAAAAAACTTCATTAAAACTACTGTTACATGATAGATGAATTCTGTATTGAAACACATAGACACCTATTTCATTGGTTACACACCAATAAAAAGCCTATTCCATCGGTTATCACAGACACCAATGAAAGAGCCTATCCCATTGGTTATCATAGACATCAATGAGAGAGCCTATCCGATTGGTTATAATTGACACCAATGAGAAAGCATATCTATCTGCAGCTAATCAGTTACCTTGGTGCACAGGTTTTCAAATTCGCTGTATCGTCGGAAAATAAACCACTGTCGACCTTTGCACACCACAACAACTTTGTAGACCTACAAATAAAAATATATCATAAATACGCATTAGTCTAATCTCTATTACAGTAAAATATTATCGGCTTTTTTGCTGTTTATTTTATCCAACAAAAAACTCCTACTTTTAATTGCGATCATAAAGAGAATATATCATTAAGGCGTCAACCAAACTAGCTTATAACCTAAAGAGCAAAAGTGTGTTTCAAAATTTACTTATTCTACTAATCGGGTCACCCAGATAGCTGGTGCATATCAAGCATAAGCCAGCAAAATGTTCTCCTCACATTCAGAAGCGCTTCCTAAGGAGTGTTATGTAACTACAGCACTTGTTATCAGCGACTTATTCAAGGAAAATCTCACTTGAAATCGAAACAGACGTTCGATCTCACGACATACTTGCTTGACACAGTTTTATATTGAGACGGGTTCACCTTGACACAGCATGAACTTGACACAGTTTGAACTTGACACAGTTTTAATGATCTCAACAATGACTTTATCAAGGATTACTCTTACTAAAATAGTACTGAAAGTGACCTCCAGCTGCGTTTGTTTTCAAGCGCTGAACAGAAGTAATTGTATTTTGCACATCAATGAGGTCATGTGAGCAGGCAGGCTAACACGGGAGTTGACGATAAGGTCACTCATTTGATTGATAACACGAGAGGATGGCACAGGCCAACTAAATCAACCGTGAACTTGGGACAATATCAGGGAAACTTACAATAACAACAAATATCTTGGAAATTTCCTGTAGTATATCATCAAAATATGTACTGGCCAATGATGGACCACAAGTCGATTCACCTCATTCATAGACAGTGAAAGAGAGTTTCAGACGAGCTGTTTCATTGTGATAGTTAAAAGATAAAACAGGTCATCACAAGCAGGGCATTTCGTAAACAGATAAGTTCAGCAATGCATCTAAGCACTGTTTTGCCAAAAGAATTTTTGCGTGACACTTTTAATCATCCAAATTTTTGGCAAGTGAAGACACGGGTCAATCGTACTACCTGCATAGGTAATGCAATCCGCATAGTTTGGCAAAATGGATCGAAAGGAAAACGTTGAAAGCGTCTACATAACGGGTTGAAACTGACGAAAATAGAATTTGGTGAAACAGATGAATGACAGCTGACGACCAGCAAAATTAGGAAAACATTTACATGTAGATATTTTCCAGACCTAAAACAACCAATTCAAACTTTATACAGAAATATGAATGAAAAATCAACAACAACAACAAGCTCAGCTATTTCAACATTGAGTTGCCACATATCACTTAACTGTCACACTTTCTAATCTCAATCAATACTCATGTTTACCAGTTCATAATCCTATCTCTCTACTTACCGTAAACTTCTTGTTTTTCTCCCAAGTTTCGCTGTCTGAAATACTGACGACGGCAGTGCTATGACTCATCTTGTATCAGCTGATCCTGCCAAGACATACTAGAGTAGAACAAACGCTACAACTTTGTTTACTACAAATGTTGTTGGCGAGCTAGCACTCGCAACACATCCATCAAGATTATAAACCCTGGCTGAGGCAAGCAGGAAGTAGGCAAGACTAACAGCTAATTGGAATGAAGTGTCGATTGCGCCATCTGAAACAAAACCCTAATCACACATACACAGGTGACCAATCCTGCTTGTCCAATAGACAATGAGATTTGTAGTCTCTTGTCACTGGTGAATATAGTGAGCTTGTATAATTTAATGAACAAAAGTTTAAATCGTTAAACAAACTATTTTAGCGAACAAAAGACCCAGTGGCGATCAGTCCAGTAGTAACTCAAAAATTAACTAGTCAAAGACAATCGTGTTCACAAACTTAAATTTGAACCATAAAGTAGTATTCGGTCTATGTTCCTTTTGTTAATAAGAGCAGCGAGATACTGTCTCCTGTACCTCTCACTTTATCTAGCTGTAGGCATAGCATATCTCAAGCTTCAAGGTCGACATATGATGTTTCAGGGTAAATAAATGGAACAGGAAATTACCAAATACAACAGGGTTTATTTTAACCAATCACGCTGCCAGTTGTCACACCACAGTGTTCGATGTTGAAGCTATGAATAGACTGCCTTTCCTTGTTATGCTTAATGATTAAGCCTAACTTGATTACAAATCCACACATAGAGGCACTCTGTGTTTACAGAATAAGACACCACATTCAGTGTAAACAAAATGTTATTCATAAATTGACGTATTTTCAAAGCTGACAAAAGTATATTTCTGACACATGTGCTAACAATTGAAAATTGTGAAAATACTGACAAATTATGGTGTTCTCTTTGCACTTCATTGATACATTCTGTGCATTGGACTAGAGAGTAGGATTCACTCTAATAGCCAAAGTCACGTTAAGAAACAGCTAATAAATCGTGCAAGTTTTTTGCTAACACCAAATACGTTATCTACACATTGTCAATGTTGGTACGAAGAATGGTACACACACCTGTGCAAAGATACATCGAGTACATTGAGATATTAATCACTGTTACTATTAATCAGTCTTTCTAGAATTAATCATTCTTATTACTATTATTATTCATGTTGAATGCATCAAGTATAGCAGCTGTTACACCTCTGGGGTCACAAAAAACAGAGAACAAATTGGATTTTTTGATTTTTGAGGTTTTTAGTAACGTGTTTAAAACTTGATTTCCAAAATTGATGAGATATTTCTGTTTTTTGCATCAGATAATTTCTTATACAACATTCTGCTGAACTAACCCCATGTTTTGATTCAAATTCCATTTTAAGGTGAATGTAGGAACCCTTTAGCTGTTTTACTTGAATGCAATGAACAGACTAGTAAGAGCAAGTAAAAGCGTTCTGACAAGGAATGATACACCAGGCATTAAGGTAGAATAGTTTTACTTATAAAAAATTCCTTTATAACAATGATATTCTAAACATTTTGAATTTAACTTTATACTAAAGCATTTACCTTAATGGTAAGAATCAACTTGACTTGAAAGAACAATTTTGCTGGACTGTAAGGCCACCAGCTCTATGGAGCAGATAGTGAGACCACTATTTAAACGTAGTTTCATAATACATTCATTTTACATTAGACATGGCGCTATATTAAAACATTGTTTTTGTTATTGTTGTCAAACTTTTGCATTTTGATTGTTATGATAAATCAATTGATCTAGGTTGAAAAGCTTTTAAATACGATCTTGTTTTAACTTACTTCATTTGCCAGATTAAAACAAAAGCACTCCTATGCCAAAATCTCTCTGCTTCCTGAACAAGTCAACCTTATGTCTGATCTTAGTAAAATAGTTGTTATTACTTAATTTTTCTGCAAAGAGACTGGAACAAACCTTGGTGAAAAACTATCTTACATTCGTCAGAAGTTTTTAAAGCATCAACGATTGTGTATGACTGTGCAATTGACTTCATGCTTGAAAAGTTGGTTAGATCAAGCATCCACGTTTTTTTTATGTATTTCAGAAGAAATCTGTTAAAGTAGAGCTGAGGCATAAACAGATGGTGGTCGGATAGACAGCGAAATTAGCACAAAAACGCGCAAAAAATATTTCAGCAATCAAGTGTTAATATATATTACACCTATTACTACTTACCAGAGTTTTCCCAAACTTTAATTAACAATGGTCTGGCGCCTGAAGTTCAGTCTTACTGGGCGCGAGCACAATTGCCGAATGAATTCTTGGGAACATCGGTCCCGGAACTCTTCGAAATTTGTCACGCCCAGCACTATACTCAACCTTTGGTAGACCTTAAACGTGATTGGTTATCA
Source organism: Watersipora subatra (assembly GCF_963576615.1). Lineage (NCBI taxonomy): Eukaryota > Metazoa > Bryozoa > Gymnolaemata > Cheilostomatida > Watersiporidae > Watersipora > Watersipora subatra. Next base: position 35,451,597 of record NC_088710.1, on the reverse strand, counting down.
TGTAAAACATAATTCTATGATTCGATATATTAATTATAGCTTGCGTTCTAGTATCTTAACATTAGTTGTTATGTTTTTTGTTACCGTTATTACGTTTGTGTGGAACTATGGTTCACATATCCCAGGATGCATGACTAGCATTCCACTATGGCGCCCGTTGCTGAGGTGAAAATGCTTCGAAACAAAATATAGTGAAGTTGTTGCCCTATTAGAAGCGGTGACAGAACTCTCATACTAATAACGTGTAATATAGGTTTTGATCCGCGATATACCCTGTGCTCAATTAATCTTACGCTTTTTTTGGTGTTATTTTTATAAAACATGACTGAAAAAGGAAAATTCAATGAACAAAAAATCTAATCGTGTCGAACCTGAGACTTACTAGTGACCTGTTATGCATGTGTGTATATATGAAAACTTTTAGTATCACGCTGTTGTTACGACTGGCACTTGTTAATCATAACTGCTGTATACTACTTCATCTATCATTCACTTTCCGGAAAACAGTCAATTCTACAGTATGCTTCAATGCTCCTGTAACAGCTTTAACGTAACACTGCTTAATCTATATCTGTTAGCGGCACCTACTTTTTCGTCGGAATTGCTGGTCTACTGTTTCAAAGTGTTATACCTTTTAGGCACACATTATTTTATAGCTTGAATACCAAGGGTCTCTGCAGCTTTTTGATATCAGTGTAGCAGACTGCGTTTCAAATACAAAAGTAAGCTGTTCAATTTGAAGATATATTTTGTTTTAATCAAACAAGGACAACCGAGTTTTATGAGCTAGTTCAACGTGCTACGAATCAGAGTACTAAGATTAAACTCACTAGACTAAAAAGTGGTTGTAGATGAAACTTACAGCAATTCATTGAGTTTTCATTCAATTTGCTTCAGGAAGTAGTTCAGTTTAAGTACACCAAAACTATTCACGACTCTAAAATTAATCTAAGACTAATCTAAGATTAATCTAATATTTATCTTTATTTTGTCAAATACAAATTTACTAGGCCAATTTAAAGGCTCAAAGAGGATCACTAAGGTGCTCTGGCTTATATATTATTAAAAATAAATAATAGGATAAAGATTAATCATTAAAAGTTTGATAAACTATATTTGCTCTTTATTTGTGTCAATAAATAAAAAGTTAAGTGCAACCATTGAACAAAAAAGCATTTGTTAGTTAAAAACATGGCAGTTTTACCATGAACGAACCATCTGAAGCTAAAAGCCTACCTGTTTTCTACTTTAGCATGTTTTTTGTGTTGCAGTTTTTATTGTTTCGACTTATTGCATGAATATGAGATGACAATAGTTTATATCAGATGGCTATTGCTGACTGTTTTCTTTTGTTATAAAACAATCTGAAATTGTGATTCTTGTGATAAAATGGTGATTCTTAGGTCTTACATACAAACGTGTTTTTACATTCTTACCTCGAATGCTTTTAGCAAATCATGAATGAGACGTTATCAAGCAAGCTGATCGTATTCGACGCTTCTAAACGAGAAATATTCAACATTAGTAATGGACTTAAATCTATGAACAAAAAATTGAGGTCTGCATGGAAGGTTGTCAGGTAATTAATTTCAATTCTAAGTTTGTAAACTTATTGTGTAACATGCAAAGGTTACTTCTTAGGCAGTTGAATTTAGATGCAAAGGTTATTTCTTATTTTTTATTCTACAGTATCTGGTGAATATTTGTTTGTCTGTCTGTTTGTCTGCTGTGCGGAGCTTCCCATGCTTTATGAATTTACACAATTTTTTTGTAGATTTAATCGGAAAGCATCTTTCTATCATTTGGGACTGTTTTTTATGTTTGAGGTGATGTAATTGCCTGGATGTTTCTAGATTAAAATCGTTAAAACTTCATTGAGGTTAAAACAATCAGAAGCAAGATATGTGTGAAATGACGTCACTAGTTGTTAGCGTTGCGATAGTTAATACCAGTTATTGCGTTTAAGTTGAAGTGTTACACGTCTCTATTCTGTAGGTCTCTTTGCAACTATAGATGTCATGATCGCACTTTCATTTGAGCATTTTAATCATGATCAAGTTTTAAGGTTTTAATCTTGAAACATTCTGGCGATTGGGTCACCTCAAACATAAACAACAATTGCAAATGATAGAAAGACGCTGATACTTTCTGATAAAATCTACAAAACAATTGGTGCAATTCATCTTTAATTATGACTGGTGCCCGCTGCAATAACTGACACAGAAACTAATAAACTCATATCTCATGAATATCTAATTTTCCTCTTTCTTCTTGGCTCAATAGACAATTTTGTGAGTCGTGGTTGTTTAAGATACACGATGAAGGATATCACAAGCTCATTGCAATTTTACATTTCACAAAACTTAATATGAAAATAGCGAACTGCGATGGCTGCTAGCCTAATAATGTTGGCAGAGAAAACTAACTGGGCCAGAGTATCAGAGAATTTCATCTTTTTTAATTTTTTATTGATTTCCGTTAATTTGTGTTTTTTATGAATAGAATTTTTTACTCCATGAAGAGTGAACCGCGACGTAGCGCGGGATTACTGTATTATTATGTTGGACTTGTCTTCTTTTTTATGATGTCTGCTTATTGCAGCAACAAGGAGGAGATAACTTTAGACAAGCTGGCATTGGCCAGAGTGTATGTTATTTGTGGACCACGGGAAAAGTTTACTGCCGCGGAGTTTGAAACATTCAAACAATATTTAGAACGAGGAGGTAGTCTGCTTGTCATGATGGGTGAAGGAGGGGAGGCTAAATACGACACAAACATCAATTATTTACTAGAGCAATTTGGAGTCATGGTTAACAATGGTGAGGTCTCTTTCAATATTTCATCAAACAGTGCATTCAATTCCTAATCATGAAATATATTCAATCAGCCTGTAATATACATATTTATACATAGGCATAGATATGTACAAATGTAACTCCCATTGTGTCACTTATGTAACATGCATATTAAAAACAATTAAAATATAGCTGAGAAATAAATAGATGAGATAACAAAGATTACAATTTTTTTAGTTTTACCATCATGAAGCTAGTTTGTTACAAAAAAAGTGTGCATATCTACTGTGTATATAGTGGTTGAAGAGGTAATGGAATGCGTTGTCTTTCCTCCACAGATTTTACTGCTATGTTCTCCATATTAACTTCAGAAAGCTGATAAATTATCTACTTGACTGGTAGATAGAGTTTTAATTATGAACATTATTAAAAAAATTTCTCAAAAAAGGTTAGTCTAAACATATAAATAAATTTAATGATTTCTAATTTGTGTTTAGGTTATATGACTACATAAAGGACTCAGCTAAACAGAAACAAACCAATTTTGTACGTGAAGACTCTAGATCTTTTTTTCTGTGTATCTCTTCAAAAAAGATACACAGAAAAAAATTGCTATTCTTTTTTCTGTGAATCTTTGAAGTTTGCCAAATTGTATTGCTGAAATTCATTCGGTTTTATTGTAGGTCTTTCTTAATAATTTTTTTTTCTATTTCATAAAAAAGTTTAAAAACCCGCTGTAGACTGGGTTTCCGTGATGTTTGTATGACGCAAACACAACAAACAAAAGGTTAACTTGTTCAACAGTTTAAAAAGCATATTCATCAATTACTCCCAGCTCAGATAACACGCGATAATGTGAGGGAATAAAAGATGAACAATTATGTGTCGAACCATCTGTTGAAAGAAGTTGCACCTGTTTTAATGGACAATATCACAACACTTCTCTCCTCCAGTCTCCAGTTTGTCTAAGCTAGCTTTTTTTACTGACTTTTTATTCACCTAAAAAATTTGACCCTTCAGTTATAGGCCAGGTTAACTCTATTGCAGTTATAGGCAAGGTTAACTCTATTACAGTTATAGGCAAGGTTAACTCTATTACAATTATAGGCAAGGTTAACTCTATTACAGTTATAGGCCAGATTAACTCTATTACCGAACTGTGGGCCGGTATGAGGTTTTCATTAACCAGATATGCTCCACCAGTCGTATTTGATATTGATTCTCCAAGTACCAGGTTATAATGACATTTTAATACTAAAAACCAAGTGAATATTGAATGGGTTGCAAGAATTGTGTGCAATATTTCCCGTATATACTCCACCTCTCGTCGATTGCTTAGTAGTGTTAACATGCTAGCTATATGTATTTATCCGATACACCGAGCAAATGTGGAGTTACATAGTCTAAAAGAATATGAAGTTTTATTACGGTATCTGTTGTTTTGGAGACTATATTTAGCGATGAGAAGGTATGCAAATGCTGTTAGACTCGCTAAAATTGTTTTTATATGAATCTCTATTTATAGCAAAAAAAATTTTACAAACCTATACTCAGAGAAAGCACATTGCAAGTTTCTGTCTACTGATCATATTTTTTTATTTGTAAAAATAGGTAACTGGACAACTCACTCGTTGATATATTTGGTATCCCCAACGCATTAGCCATTTTGCATTCAGTGCAGCTGGTAGTCTTTTATCAGCTGTAACGAATAACTCAACAATTACGCCGAAGGGAGGCAAGGCAGTCAATTGGAACAGGTGATAAATTGGAACAGGTGGACTGACCGCAGAACAGGTGGTCTGCGGTCAGTCCACAAAGCTTAGGATCGTGAGTTCAAATCCCATTGAAAGCAATCTTTTTTATAATGCTCTAAGCGTGGCGTTGAACGGACACGGCTCTTATTACAGTAAAAATTGTATTAAAATTTTTAAACTATAAGTTCAGCATTATTTTCTCCTTTTAGCTTTAATCTCTAGTTGTTTTTTGTTCCTAACGATTTTTTTTACAATTCTGTTGGTTGTAAATTGATGCTAGTTATGTCATCTGACTTGCTGGTACTGTGGCTTTCAAATAATTTTACAATAGATCATCAACAGTAGTGTTTGGCCACCCTTGATCTTGAATGTTCTCTTTTGTTTGTCAATTGTAGTTTCTGTGAGTGAAACTCACAGCCAAAAAATGCTCAGATGTGTAATTATGCTGTTTTTACTCATATAATATTTAAGACAGCACACCATTCTATTGTTAGATGCTGTTGTTCGCACTAGCTACTATAAGTATTACCATCCAAAGGAAGCTCTTGTCGCTAACGGTGTCTTGAATAGAGCCGTGGCGTCTGCTGCTGGAAAGTCATTTCCTACTGGTTCTGAAGATGGCAATAATCTACAGTAGGTTTTCACTTCCTTCCTAGTTAGTGATTGTCTTCTAGCAGTACTCGTTATGCTGTGTGTATTAAATTTGGTACACTAAACCCTGGTCCGGGGTACCATTTAATCAAGATCTAACTAATACCTTATGTATACATTTAGTTAATATAGTGCTAGTTATACTCTTGTATGTCTGATAGTAGCATTTCCATAATTACAGTTCAACTATCTTTAATACTAGCGAGTCCTTTGACGTTTTTTCTCATTCTCTTTTTGAATTAGCCTGTTTTGACCCAAACAAATTAATAAACAAAGAGAATATGCTGGGGTTTAAAAGTAATTAAATGTTTTTAAAAGTTTTTTATGTTTCAAGTTAGCCAAAATCTCTGTGGGCAGAGTAACTTGTAATTTTCTCTGCTGTCTTTTCTTCATCTGCTGCCTTAACATCTGAAGTATGATGGCGATTTAAAAGCTTGTAACTTGGAGTTTCTATTATTGTTGCACAAATTTGTAGGTTTTCATTGACTCAAAATCTCACGCCAGTGAGTCATTCTTTTCTCATAATTGTGTCTCAAGCCCTCGCATCCTGTTTGCATGAGATTTTTCATTTTCTTGCACCACAAATTCTTTGTTACACTTTCCTGTCAGACTGAGATTAAGAGTTTTCATGTTGTTCTTCTCAAAGAGCTAGTCATTTGTTAAGTGAATTGTAGTGATTTATAGCAGAAGCCTATGTGGTCAGAAATTATGCAACTATAATTATTAGAGGTATTCGCTGGGATTTTCTTGAGGTTTTTTGGAGAGAATAAAAAACAGTTGTGATTCAATTAGGTGCGTTTCTCATTTATTCTCTCCATATCATTGACATTGCAAAAAACTATAGAAAAAATTATTTTGTATATTAGTTTTTTATCCAGTTTAAATCTCACTTATAGTATAAATTATTAGATATTGTTTAATATTTTACCGCCTCAAAAACAGATAAACTCTTTAGTTATGGGCTCCTTCATACCCACCTTCTTGTTATGAAATCCTTAGCCCAGCAAATGGTGATTTATACACTTGTAATTACAGAGCGTTGTCGTTTGTTTACCCATATGGTGCCACACTCAATGTAGCCAAACCTTCTACGGCAGTTCTCTCGTCCGGCAGTGTCTCATTTCCTTTAAACAGACCAGTCTGCGCTTTCTACACCTCTGTAAGTACCTTTTTAATTCAGTGTTGTTGACTGTGTAAGTACCTTCTTAACTCAGTGTTGATTGTGTAAGTACCTTCTTAACTCGGTGTTGATTGTGTAAGTACCTTCTTAACTCAGTGTTGTTGATTGTAGTCAGCTTGTATCCTCTTCCATCTTTTAGTTTTTTGTTGCCTATAACCTATAACAGGGAACTGTAAAATGTGATTAGATGATATTTTGTTTCGCAAAAAGGTTATTAAACACAGTGATGCAAGCGTGGATTTTATATTGTGTCCATAATTAATAGGAATTTCAACATGGCTGTTTTTTTATTTATAACCTGGTCAACCTTGGAGACTGTTGCTGGTTCTTCTGATGCACTTAACAAATGTTCAACTTTTTCTACAGCGTGATCTGCTCATGTGACATTTTTAATTTAAAAAATGGTCAAATATTATACTAATCACTTCATACTTTCTAGAGTTTTATTGCGTAACTTTGTTTAGCAGAATAGTCTCTTATACGTATGCTCGAACCAGTGGCTATTGTATGCCAGATTTATCAAATCATGGACCATTGAGCCTCAGTCGTAAATAACATAACAATATTATGTCATAAGACAGCTCAGAGTTAAGCCGTATTATAAGTGATCATTGTGAGAATTTACATTTCCTCTCATTTTTCACACTTACCTATTAATAGTGGATTTACAACATAATCTCTATACAGTGTTGCTGAAGTTATCCGTGCCCTAATATTTTTCTAATTAAAATGTGCTATAAGCCTGTTGGTCTCCTATGAATAACATGCTAGCTTATATGGGTCACCTATGTATAGCACCCTAGCTATGTGGGTCACCTACATATAACATGCTAGCTATGTGGGTCACATATGTATTGCATACTAGCTATACGAGTCACATATGTATAACATGCTAGCTATATGAGTCAAATACATGTATGTATAGCATGCCAGCTATGTGGGCTACCTTTGTTTTGCCTGTTAGCTATAAGCGCCATCTATGCATAGCATGTTAACTATATGGTTCACCTATGTATAGCATGCTAGCTATATGGGTCATCTATGTATAGCATGTTAGCTATATGAGTCACCTATGTATAGCATGCTAGCTATATGGGTCACTTACATATAGCATACTAGGTATGTAGGTCACCTATATATATATATATATATATCATGCTAACTATATGGGTCACTTATGTATAGCATGTTAGTCATATGGATCACCTATGTATAGCATGTTAGCTATATGGGTTGCCTCCGTATAGCATGTTAGCCATTCTGCTGAATTTCTGTAATAAAATAAACGTGTGTTTATGTAAACACAAAATATCTAAATCAAATTAGTTCTCAATAAGAATTGGGAGATCGGATCCGTATCTGAACTGACTGTTACATTTTGAATCAGTTCATCTCTAATATAAGACGCCAAATATGGTATATATATATGTATATATATATATACCATAATCGGCGTCTTATATTAGAGATATATTGGTATATATATATAGTATACTAGACTGATTGTGAGCTCTATTTTTCTTATTAACAGCCAAAGAGCAAGGGCAAGATGGCTATCTGTGGCTCAGCACATATGTTCTCTGATCAGTACATGGATAAGGAGGAGAACAGCAAGATATTTGTAAGTATTTATATTTACCTGCTGCATATGTGCACTACTGGCACCCTACTAAGTGCATGCTCGCATCTCACATCATAGCTCAGAACATATCGGTAGGAAGGCTTGTTGTTGAGTGCATGCTCACATCTCACATCATAGCTCAGAATATATCGCTAAGAAGTCTTGTTGTTGAGTGCGTGCTCACATCTCACATAATAGCTCAGAACATATCGGTAGGAAGGCTTGTTGTTGAGTGCATGTTCACATCTCACATCATAGCTCAGAACATATCAGTAGGAAGTCTTGTTGTTGAGTGCATGCTCACATCTCACATCATTGCTCAGAACATATCGGTAGGAAGGCTTGTTGTTGAGTGCATGCTCACATCTCACATCATAGCACAGAACATATCGGTAGGAAGGCTCGTTGTTGAGTGCATGCTCACATCTCACATCATAGCTCAGAACATATCAGTAGGAAGGCTTGTTGTGGAGTGCATGCTCGCATCTCACATCATAGCTCAAAACATATCAGTAGGAAGGCTTGTTGTTGAGTGCATGCTCACATCTCATATCATAGCTCAGAACATATCAGTAGGAAGGCTTGTTGTTGAGTGCATGCTCACATCTCACATCATATTCTATTAATTTTTCTCCATCTTTCACGTAAGTCTTCAGCATACCGTAACTCAATTCACATAAATTTAGTGTGTTGAATTGTGGAGAGTTCAAATAGGTTAACAGCGTGTTACCTTGTATTGTATGACAATAATATGCAATTCTTTATGTTTAACAGGATGTTATCATGCAGTTTCTAACTACGGATGACCTCAAATTAAATGCTATAGATGCAGATGATCCAGAGGTAAGTTTGTTTGGGTAACTGTTTATGGCCATTTTCGTTAACCGAGCTCCATTGCACAGCGGATACAAAGAACTCACTGTTAATCGAGCGAAATTTCCAGTGACATTAGATTGAGAGACCAAAACAACTTTAAGGTTTATACGACTGGCAAGCTATCAGTTATCATTTTCCACTTTAGTAGCATGAAAAACTTTATATAAGCTTAGAATGATTGAGTACCAGACATGTTTAGAGGTGTCGTTTGTAATAATTTCAATGAACAGACAACTCTGAATATCCTAGCATTCACCGGTTTCTTAATTCGTAGCTAATTTTATAGATATCCGACTACAATGAGCTGCCAGAAGTTGCCATGCTTGCAGACTCTGTCAAGTCTTGCCTCCAGGAAAGTGATGACATTCCTCGCGATTTCACTAGACTGTTTGATACAAAACTCTTCTCTCTGGACACATCATTGGTCACTCCCGCCTTGAAGTTAGTCTTTTATCCACTAGTCATATTAGGTATAGTTCTGCAATCATGAAATCATGAATCAATGGAGCTCACTCGTTTGTGAATCACTGATTTATTAGTTGCAGCTCTTTGATTGGACAGCTGATTAGTACAGTCACCCCTATATACTGATTTGTACAGTCACCTCTATATACTGATTAGTACAGTCACCTCTATATACTGATTAGTACAGTCACCTTTATATACTGATTAGTACAGTTACCGCTATATACTGATTAGTACAGTCACCTTTATATACTGATTAGTACAGTTACCTCTATATACTGATTAGTACAGTCACCTCTATATACTGATTAGTACAGTCACCTCTATATACTGATTAGTACAGTCACCTCTATATACTGATTAGTACAGTCACCTCTATATACTGATTAGTACAGTCACCTCTATATACTGATTAGTACAGTCACCTCTATATACTGATTAGTACAGTCACCTCTATATACTGATTAGTACAGTCGCCTCCATATACTGATTAGTACAGTTACCTCTATATACTAATTTAGTGACTTATGACACAAAGTCAGAGCATGTAATTGTCTGAACATACAAAGCAATTTCCAACATACTTGTACCACGTCTGAATTTTCTAATAACATCTCAGCTGTGTAAATAAAAGCAAAAGAGTGGTATTAATTAAAAATGATAAAATGATTCAAATGTTACATCAAATATATTTGTAATAATTTTAGTGTTGTCGAAGCTACACCATGTATTTCGATCACACACACTCTATGACATGTATTTTTATGAGTCACTTTATGCCATGCATTTCTAAGAGTCACTCTATGCCGTGCATATCTATGACACACTCTACCCCTGAAGCTATGCATTGCAAAGCCTAGATTTGCCTTTGTGTGTCTCTCAGGTGAACTAATAGTATGAACTTGTTTTCATTCGTTATCACTTCAATAATTTAGTTTTCACGTATAATATAGGTTTTTATAGTTGGGTTTCACAGAGTTATACATAATGCATTTGCTTTAATTTTATTATTTGAAGTATTCATTATTGTTTTTGGGTTTTGGAATGGATTAAACAAAGTACAATGTAATCATATGAGAACAATTGTTTTAACGTGTGACGTTTTGACATACAATGCATTGTTGAAATAGATTAACTTGGTATGTCAATGTTTGACTATTTGATTAGCTACTGTTGAAAAAGATAATAGCACCATCATGGTCACAATTACATCTACTCGGTACAACGACTAACTAATGCTTGGAGATGAAGAATAGGGTTGCCATCACTCACCCTTCGCAAGGCCCTAGATTCATTCTAAGAGTTGCCTCCTTTTTCTTATCTTTACTCTATTCCATAATACACAAATAAGGGAGTGTAACTCCAATTTAAAATTTTCTTTGGAAGACTCAATAAACATGTCAGTCTTTAAGGGTCTAGCAGTTATTCTGTTTGTTGTCCAAAATATGAGCAATCCAAAGAGTTTAAAGTTGCAAATGTGCCTGTCAACTGACTCATTAATGGAGCTCACCGCATATTGTTTAAATTGTATGTTAAATATTCTCTAAAACAGCCACAGCAAAGTTAAATAACAATTGTAACGCCTATGTTGGTAATTTTTAGATATATTTAAAATCAGCATCGAGAAGATGGTAATCACACCTTTATATTTTGTGTATTGAAGTTATTCAAATTGTGTAAAATCTGTACGTTTCCAGAGCATACACTTTATTAAACACGCCACACGAGCCATTGGGAGTTATTACCCCAGAATTTGAGACGCCTCTGCCACCCCTCCAACCGGCTGTTATACCACCGCAATTCAGAGAGCTACCTGCACCAGAATTGGATCTCTTTGATCTAGATGAGCAATTCTCAACAGAGAAAGTGCGCCTCGCGCAAATAACTAACAAGTGTAAGACATTTTATGTATTTCTAAGAAAATGCAAACATTTCCGTTGGACAAGTCATTTTTCCAAATCAATTTAAAGAAATTGAATGGGGAGTTTTTTTTATAAAAAAATATGTGACAAAATACAGCATGCTTGTTCAAAAAGTTCTATCATAGGGGAATAGCTAGTTTATTTTATTTGATGGACTGAAATAATCATTAATTTTTATTATTAGCTTTTTAGCAGGTTCAAGGATGTTGGTACACAGGCTAATATTTAGCACCAATGATCCCCTCTGATACATTGATGAGACTGGCGCCAGCATGTTCGTGTTGATTCAGAATGCTTTTGTGTTGTTTGCATTTGTGTTGCTCGCAGCACACTACCTGCATAGGTAATGCAAACCACACTGTTTGGCAAAATAGATCAAAAGGAAAACGTTGAAAGCGTCTGCATAACGGGTTAAAACTGACGAAAATAGAATTTTATGAAACAGATGAATGGTTGTTGACGACCAGCAAAATTAGGACAACATTTAGATTCATGTCATTGATTAATTGCGTTGTCATCAAACCCACTTTTTGAACTATTAAAAGTTACCAAAAACAATGAACCCACCATTATGATAATCCTTTTTGTGATTAAATATAACATGGTCATTGGAAATGGCCGTCATTGTGATAGTTTGTTGGACAGAATACAGCCATCACCTGAAACGTATACTTGTATAGTCACGCTTTTACAATCATAGTTCTGTAGACCATAGGGAGGTCTGATAATACATGTAGTAACTTTATGCATACCGTTAAAAGAATTTGGTATGGTTTCACTTGCAGGCAGTGACAGTGATCTGGAATACTATGTCCGAGAGTGCGGTGACATCCTCGGGGTCACCAAAAACCTGGCTGCCGACAGTCGAGATGCCAAGCATATTCTCGAATACATCATGGCTCAAGTTGTTGAGTTCAAAAAACTTAATCAGGTACATTTCATGTTCCAAGTTGATAACGTTATAAAAGGAAATCTATTTTAACATTATTAAAGGCATGTTAAAGAGTACAAGCTGAGATTAGAAAACAACAAATTATGTGTCATGTGTAGCACAAGCAGCATTGTGCAACGTTGAAGGGCAAGAATGTTGAATTATATTGAAAGCTGATACCTATTAATAGAAAGTTTATTAAAAGGTATGTGCAATCTGTCTAATAGATTGTAGTCTGGGAATGGCTTCTCTCTGTTGAAACTCACTATAAGTCGTTAGTAGAAATGAGTTTAGTAAACCAATGTGCAGGGTTGAAATGGTCTTCTGGGGGAAAACCATTTCAAGCCTGCACATAGGTCTTCTTCCGAAAGACCTTCCATTGGTATTCTTACTTGAGAAAGAAACAGTGATCTACATCTTGTAATCAACCACTCCTGTTCAGTCCATTGGGAAAGTAATGAAGTTTGTGCCTATATATATATCTCTGGCCACATCTGATTTTTGGTTTCAACATCTACTACCTTCAAACATTCATGTATGCCTTTTAGTGATTTTTGAGCGTGTCATTTTTTTAAAAGTGTTCCGAGTTATTTTGCCAGAAGATGGTAAAAAATGGGTTACACATTATTTACTGTACCATCTATACTGTACCTATACTGTACCTATACTGATTCCCTGTTTTACCTTTCACATAGCGAGAAGGAAAGGGCAGGTAGAGTTTATGCGTGCTTAAATATTTGTGTTGTTAGTTTATATTGTTGTTAGTAATGTTAGTAAGGAGTTATCCTCTCAACCATCATTGTGTATCCTATTTTAGTGAGCTGGAACATACTGAGGTAATCACCGCTGATCCTTTTGTTGTCTTGTACAATCCTGAAAGTAAACTATGAAAGTAAATGAAAGTAAACTTTTCATTGCATTAGCACACAGCACTCCTACCATCGCTATGTGTTACCTCACCTCCTTTCTTAACTGCAAGCACCTTTTTCTGAATCTCAAGGCAATTGTCTGCAGTTTTAAAAGAATTCTGTATTTTATAGGAACACGATCATTTAATGGACTGATGCATCGAACAGACAAACTCGTCCTGACAGTTATGCAAGGTCATATGGCTAACACTTATCAACAGCATTGCCTATCAACATTTTTAACATGCAATAGGAGTCTTGGTAACTGAAATGGCTATACATGACTTGGTATATGCTGCAACGCCTGCAAGTATCCTAGAGATATTTTGAAGATTTATACATTTTACATCAGCAAGCAGGTGTCTACTCCGCTAGTCTCTAGATTCTTCGACACCCTCCATATTTTAAATAACTATACCGTCCCTATCACATGACAAGTCACATGGATGTTATTGCCAAGGTTTATTGTTAAAAAACTGGTTTCATGTCACAGAATAATTTAAAGCAAGTTCTCTTCATATATCTGAATGGTATACCAAAACTAATAAATAGAAACATCATTTATGATATAAAGAACAATGTGATTGGCATCATCAACAACTTACAAGTCTAGCTGTATAATAAGGGAACCTTAAGCTGACTCACATATAATCATTATTCTAAATAACCAGATACTAGTTACAGATTGTCTGTTCAACCGATAGTCTACTGCTTGTAAGAGTGTTATGGCTTTGGTAGATCAGTAGCTATAACATCAATTAGTATCACCCAGAAGCTATAAACCTTGCTAAAAATGTATTAACAACATAAGTTGTTCTTTGGTGTATACATGAACCACCTTGTCAAGTGATACAGAATTCTAATGATAGGCTCAAAATGGTATGGAATCCCTTTAATTTGAAGGAAACCAGGAGACCGCAGCTACCATTCAATGTAGTAAGTTTATCTGAATTGTTCTGACAAAACTGCTACTCGATTGGATCCTTTTTACAGAGCCGCTGTTCGATCGTACTTTTAATTGATATACACGCTTCTATCCATATTTCCCGCTGCTGATCTGAATTTAAGGTCACTTGATACGTACAAACAGCAAATATCTTCATAGGTTCCAAATAGAGTGAGATGACTCAATGGTAAGTCAGTTACTAACAACTGAAGTACTGAATGAAACAATTTTGAGCACAATCAGAACAAAAGTATGTACATAGATGGCAAATGAAGCATATAAAATACACATAAACCAGACTGCATATTACAAAAGAGATCCAGATAAATAATTAGCTAGTAAGTTCCTAACTAGCAGGTACACCTATTGGGCGGCTACACCTAGCGAGCAGGTACACCTATTGGGCTGCTACACCTATTGCAAAACAATCAATCAAGACTATCTGCTAAGACTAGCTACTGAGATATTGCTATATATCCAATGAATCAGAGTTGCACTCAAGACTGGAGCACTGCTCACTGATCCTTCTTATTGGACGGTGCTTCTTTGATGACCAGACGATGAAGTCCAGCAAACACAGCTGAACCTCCAAAGACAAGAGTTGCCCCCACCCAGTGAAGGAAGGTGAATTCATTACCAAAGTAAAAAATGGAAATCAGCAGTGAGAGAAATTTCCTGATTGTCACGACAAGTGTTACAGTTAGAGAGGTGCAGGTAGAGGTCAGCTGAAAGACTGAGTTTATACAAATATATCTGGAGCAGGTTAAGGAAAGTATTAACCAGTTTCAAATAGAATGTTTCGCGCTCGTAAATAGAGATAAAATATCGGTAGAGTGGCTGGTAAATAAAGCACCTGCTTTGACCACATAATTGCACTGGGAAGTACACCAAAGGTTGGCCTAGTTATTTGTAGAAGCTTGGAAGCTTCAGTATTTTAAATCAAATCAAAATCCAAGATTGTGGCATCTCAATGTACTATCAGCTGACACATAGAGTGATGCTGGCCAGAACTCACATAAAGTCGAAACTAATTTGTTGAGATGCAAGGCATTTGAATATAAAGTTGGAGAGATAATGATAGCTGAACATCTAATTTTAAAATAGGCCAAGAGAGCACAACCTACAAGACAACAGAACAGACAAGGGCTATACTCAGAGTCATAGATCTAAAAATAGATGCAAAAATGACCTTGCTTCAGAAGTTAAGGGCAGCAGTCAGAAATGTTAGACGATATGATGAACCTCCAAAGCTTGGGGTAAGAATTTTGTGTGTATAAGAAGAAAGTTAAACCCTCAAAGCGTTTTAGTAATAAATCGGAAGCCCACAGCTTTTCAGTGATGACATTAGGTTAGTGTTAAAAAAGGATACTGAAAGAATGTGTTGCAGATAAGCAGACCCCACATATAAGGAATCGCAACTCCGGTGAACGGTATAACGTAGAGCTCTACAATGAGATACAACATTCAATGGTTCAATTGTAGCCATTATTCACACCCTAATTTAGAGGAATACTAACTAAGTATGTCTTCAAACAATATTGGTAGTTATAGAAGGTAACTAATAAAAGTTTCTCCAAACAATGTTGGTTGTTATAGAAGGTAGCTAGCAAAGTTTGTTTTAACAATGCTGGTTGTTATAGAAGGTAGCTAACAAAGTTTGTCTTAACAATGTTGGTTGTTATAGAAGGTAGCTAACAAAGTTTGTCTTAACAAAGTTGGTAGTCATAGAGGGTAGCTAAAGTAGGTCCTATTAATGTTGGTAGTTATAGAAGATAGCTAACAAAGTCTGCACTAACAATGTTGGTAGTTATAGAAGGTAGCGAACAAAGTATGTACTAACAATGCTGGTAGTTATAGAAGGTAGCTAACAAAGTATGTACTAACAATGTTGGTAGTTATAGAAGGTAGCTAACAAAGTATGTACTAACAATGTTGGTAGTTACAGAAGGTAGCTATCAAAGTATGTATAAACCATTTATTAGGAGAGAAGACAGTTGAAAGAGAAGAAAATGGAATGAAAAAGAGAATGAGGGTAAAAAAGACAGAGAGAAGATAATTGCAATAGATGTGAGAGGGAAAGAGAAGATAATTACAATAGATGTGAGAGGGAAAGAGAAGATAATTACAATAGATGTGAGGGGGAAAGAGAAGATAATTACAATAGATGTGAGAGGGAAAGAGAAGAGATCAAGTAGAGAATAAAAATAAAAGAAAGCAAAGGACATTTATGAAAAGCAGAGAGAGGAAAAATGTATAACTTGCCAGATCTGTTGAAAGAATCAATCTGCTTGGCAAGATCTTTGTAGAGAAGGAGGAAAAATGGCAGTGGGAGCAAGTGCTACAAAACAACAGAAACCTTCAGATTTGGGAATGAACAGTATTGAAAGTTTTATATTAGCGAACAGAATACAGCTCATGTGTTTATTCCCACGAGTACCATGATGCGTCGTATTTGACTTGTAGACAAAATTACTTGAAGCAAAAAATTTGTAAGATTTAAAAATATAACAGCTACAGGTTCCATGCATCTGTAAATTAAGTTGGAGGTGAACACTATGCTGTAATCAAGTGTAGCTTGTTTAGCGCTTTATTACGTACAACATGAGCCCAACAAAAGATTGCTAACTTCCTGTGTGCCACTACAAAAGTTCAATTAGTTTATCATATCGCAGATCAGTATCAAATTGGTCTATCGTAGTAAATACCATTTAATTGGTTTATTCTAGTGAAGCATTTGATTGGTCTATTGCAGCGAAGACTAGTATTCAATTGGTCCATTGTAGAGACAACCAATATATTTCTGTTGTCAATTTTATGTTCTTCATTTTACTTTAGCATTAGTCACTAGGTACTAGGTATTTATTTGTACACGTTGAAAAATCTCATATAATGTATATGTAAACCCTAGATATAATAAACCCTATTATGTCTATGTTACTATGAGTTTATTATATCTATGGTATAAACAATGCTTAACAGATGACACAATGGTAATACTATATTTATCGATGAAAACTGGAAAAGAGAATTTCATAAATGTTTTTAATTGACCAGTGTAAAACAAAAACTCGTAAAAAAAAAATGCGGCATCCTTTTCAACAATCATGGAGTTGAGAAGTTCTGTAACAAAAGGTGTTTCAGGAATTCCAGTATGCATCTCTTTACAGTTGAGTCATTCTTTGTACTTGATGACATCATTTAGTTTAAACACTAGTTCACTAGCAGTTTCAATACTGACCAAAATAGCGAGCTCAGCTACAAAGCCAGACTTGGGTTTATTATAACCTCTGTACATGGGTAACGGTATAGTAATATTTGGTATTTTAATATCTGGTATAGTAATATTTAGTATATTAATACCTGGTATAGTAATATTTGGATGAATTTAAAAGTAGTAAAACCTATAAGTGATTTGTTTTTTATTATTGTTTTAGGTAAACATCTTCAAGTTATACGCTATACCCGTATACGCTATACCCGTATACGCTATACCCGTATACGCTATACCCGTATACGCTATACCCGTATACGCTATACCCGTATACGCTATACCCGTATACGCTATACCCGTATACGCTATACCCGTATACGCTATACCCGTATACGCTATACCCGTATACGCTATACCCGTATACGCTATACCCGTATAAGCTATACCCGTATACGCTATACCCGTATACGCTATACCCGTATACGCTATACCCGTATACGCTATACCCGTATACGCTATACCCGTATACGCTATACCCGTATACGCTATACCCGTACACGCTATACCCGTATACGCTATACCCGTATACGCTATACCCGTATACGCTATACCCGTATACACTATACCATTTGACTATTTCAAAAATCCTCATAGAAAATTCATAAGCTGTGCATAAACAGTAGATAAAATATTTGATCAGCATCCATATATTCTCAGCATATAATTTTTGTCTCGTGGTCTAATTTGCTTTAACAGCATCGGCCGGTGTAGATAAAGTTAATATTTGTCTATCTATACATATCATTGTGTGATGAATCTCAGTGTACGTCGAAAAAGAAAATTTTTCTATGTTGGGTATGAGAAAATTGTTGGTTATTATACTTCTCTTTAAGGTCAAGGTCAAATTTATTTCAGCCTCATCTTTTGAGCAGGAAAATAAAAAAATTACTACGAGTTCTTTATTAGCTTTAAACACTCACAAGACCGCAAGACTTACCCATAATTCCATTAGCAAAAGATGGACCAAGATTTGTATTCAGCAAGTCAACATATGCGCAGATTAATGCTCCAATCACGAATATTGTTAATAAACGATACTCCAATTGTGACTATTGTTACTAAGATAGCCATAGAAACATCCTTTACAAATTTAAATTTCAACATAAATTGCAGCCTAGCATTTCTAGTTGTGATGTGTATTTTACAATATATTTAGAGTGTGTATTAGAAGCACACATAATACAGTTGTTTCTGTGCTGCATGTAAGGCTGGAATTGTAAGGTACCAGAGTAAGAGTCTTACATTATAGAAAAGGTTCTCCCTTGGATGGCTGCCAAACTGTTCAGTGATTCTTTCCTGCAGCACTCCTAAGTAAGAGGCGCTTATTAACGTGCCTGTCAGCAACGCCAAACCTACAAGTAGCACAATAATGTGTATGGAAGCTTGCTTGAGATGATCTTTGTAAAGTATTGTCTATTACCATGCTAGCGATAGAGATAGTCATAGAGATACCCAAGCTATAGAAATCTGACATGTATAAAACGGTTACCACAAAAATAAAATTCTGTGAGAATGAACAGCCATAAAAACAGGAACTTGTGATGACAAGCGAATTGTTGATTGTAGTTAGATACCCATTCTGGATTGTCATTTGATAGGAGACCAGACAGTCATTTGACTGATAGTGCCACGGACACGCAGCCGTATCTGTTAGTTAGGCATGAAACAACAATCATTAAAAGCTTTAAGAAATAATTGAAAATGACAGCGAACTGTACAGCAATGGCTAATCTGAGATATGACACTTCCTCTACACTAATCCTTTATCGGGTAAACATACATGACAATATAAAGAATGTTACGAGACTGTACAACTTAGCATAGCACTACAGCGTGACAGCAATAGACTAAGTCACAAAACTGACTGATAAACCAACACGCGAGTCTTAAGATAGCATGCGAATCTATAAGGTAAAATAGTGACCTTCTAATGACCTTCAGCAGTAACAACAGTAACAAATTTTGGGTATATTTCTACTATACCGTACTTGATTGACATTTCAAGTAATCAATATAAGATTATATAAGGGCATCACCGTAAGCATAACATGAGCATTCATAGATTTATAAAACAAGCAAAAAAGTTGAAACACGGAAACTATCCAAAGCTATAGCGGACTAGCTGGTATATTTTACAAGAGACACAAAGTCAAATGCCTTGTTGGGTGGTAAAACACATTTGCTATTCAACTGAGCCATTAGAGAAGTCTCCTCCAATCTCATCCAATCAATTATTATTGGCAGAAACAAAATTAAGTAAACACAATTAAAATATTTATATTTAACCATTTAAATTAGTATGATGTCATATCATTACGATTCAGCTATGACTGACACATTGTTAAATCGCAAACAAATAATAGCTTTGTTTGTGGAACAAAATTCAATTTTTAAAGATTTATATCCGACAGAGCTTAGTTACACTGTGTGACAAAAGGATGACAAACGGATATCAATGAATCATTTTTATTGATATCCTTTTACATGCAGGTAAGTAATAAGGATGAGAAATAAGGAGTGATTAGATGCTGTAGCGGTTTCAACACCCTCTATATTCACCTCTACCACATTCATACATTCATCACAGAAGAATATACCACAGCTGCACGTCTGATCAAGTCTGCCATTTCTAGCTAAGCAAGAGATGCAGTTGGCAAGACCAACAGAGAGCATTTAAATTCAAAGCTCAATAAAAACAATTCATGACAACTCTGTCGGAACCA
This sequence comes from Watersipora subatra, assembly GCF_963576615.1. Taxonomy (NCBI): domain Eukaryota; kingdom Metazoa; phylum Bryozoa; class Gymnolaemata; order Cheilostomatida; family Watersiporidae; genus Watersipora; species Watersipora subatra. Next base: position 35,431,554 of record NC_088710.1, on the reverse strand, counting down.
AAACACTTCTGCTATGATTGCTGATGTGCAAAACTCACATGCATTAAAGGAGCTTTAAAACTTACATACCGTAAAACCTCTAATCGGACGCCACCTCTAAGTGGACACCACCTCTATTTGAATGCCACCTTTATTTGAACGCCACTTCTATTTGAATGCCACCTCTATTTGAATGCCACCTCTTGAGCACCATGGCATTCAATTAGAGGTTTTACAGTGTCTATATTATGAATATAGGGAATTTATGTGTCAAACTGCTCAGTGTCCAGAAGAAGTGTAATACAAACCGCTATGGTAAGTGTTCAACTAAAAACCTTCCCATGAAGAATAAATTGACCATTTTCCATGATAAGATACTAAAGACGTATTTATAGCTTGGAGTTAATGAATCTGTGATTCCAGTAAAATATGCTATATAGTTTTACTATAAAACTTGTGACATTAACTATCTAACTTTTACCCAGTCAAGATTGAGCTCGGTAAGTTCAACTGAATTAAGTGTTCATCATCAGGAAAGTGACACAAAGGGAGTGAAACTGACAGCGTAGGATATGTACAAATACCAGGAATATGTACAAATACCAGGAATATGTACAAATACCAGGGATATGTACAAATACTAAGAATATGTACAAATACTAGGGATATCTACAAATACTAGGGATATGTACAAATACCAGGAATATCTACAAATATTAGGGATATGTACAAATACCAGGAATATGTACAAATACCAGGGATATGTACAAATACCAGAAATATGTGCAAATACAAGAGATATGTACAAATACCAGAAATATGTGCAAATACAAGGGATATCTACAAATACTAGGGATATGTACAAATACCAGGAATATGTATAAATACCAGGAATATGTACAAATACAAGGGATATCTACAAATACTAGGGATATGTAAAAATACCAGGAATATGTACAAATACCAGGAATATGTACAAATACCAGGAATATGTACAAATACCAGGAATATGTACAAATACCAGGAATATGTACAAATACCAGGAATATGTACAAATACCAGGAATACGTACAAATACCAGGAATATGTACAAATACAAGGGATATGTACACATACTAACGATATGTACAAATACTAGGGATATGTACAAATACAAGGGATATCTACAAATACTAGGGATATGTACAAATACCAGGAATATGTACAAATACCAGGAATATGTACAAATACCAGGAATATGTACAAATATCAGGAATATGTACAAATACCAGAAATATGTACAAATACTAGGATATGTACAAATACTAGGGATATGTACAAATACCAGGAATATGTACAAATACAAGGGATATGTACAAATACCAGGGATATGTACAAATACAAGGGATATGTACAAATACCAGGTTTATCACATTCAATGACTAATAACAACACCACACAGAATATAACAGTCATAACTTTGAACAAACGTTTGATTCTATACTCAAAATAATATTTAACATTAGTTATTCAAAGTTTTTCTAAACATTGGATATTAAAAGGTATGTAAGCTAAATTAGTTGAAACTTCACCTACATGTAGTCTAAATTATAGTAAACTACACTGTGTACCTGTATCACTACTTTTACCTGCAAACCTATGCATCGCTCAGACTCCACCTTAATCAGCATGCTTCTACGGTAGCAATAAAAACATCGTTTTAAATACATGTATTATTACTTTATTAAGCTAGCTTTTGACAAGTTAAATTTATAAAGTGTTATATAATACAATTGTTCTAACACTATGTGTAATTACCTGCAGTGTTTATTATGGAAATATTATAGGCATGTTAGTTGTGGAATTAATCAAACAAATTATTATGTATATTTAGGGAAATATTTGCTAGAAAAAATGAAGAAGATGATACAGGTTCTAAAACAAATCAACTTTGTATGTAAAGGTTTGACAATAGTAGGGAGGGGCCTAACTTTAGTATATAAAGGTTTAACTGTAGTATATAAAGGTTTAACTGTAGTATGCAGAGGTTTAACTGTAGTATGCAGATGTTTAACTGTAGTATGCAGAGGTTTGAGTGTAGCATGCAGAGGTTTGAGTGTAGCATGCAGAGGTTTGAGTGTAGTATGCAGAGGTTTGAGTGTAGTATGCAGAGGTTTGACTGTAGTATGCAGAGGTTTGACTGTAGTATGCAGAGGTTTGACTGTAGTATGCAGAGGCTTGACTGTAGTATGCAGAGGTTTGACTGTAGTATGCAGAGGTTTGACTGTAGTATGCAGAGGTTTGACTGTAGTATGCAGAGGTTTGACTGTAGTATTCAGAGGTTTGACTGTAGTATGCAGAGGTTTGAGTGTAGTATGCAGAGGTTTGAATGTAGTTGGCAGAGGTTTAACTGTAGTATGCAGAGGTTTCAATGTATACAATTCATAGTTTCTAAATATACACACTTGAGTAACCTCTAATAAATACACGCAGATCTTACCTATAAGAAATTCCCCGTAATGAAAAGATTCAGCTGTCGAGCTTGTCTGCTCCTGCGAAGATGATAAGGGTATCAATATAAACATAACAAACTTATGTCATGGTATCAAAATAAACTATGGAACTAAATAAAAACTGCTAAAAAAATTCATATACAAGAGTTTAGTTCGCAAAACTATTTACACGGTTTCTTCATCATGCAGACGATCAATAGCAGACTGAAGTAGATGCACAATGAAACAAAGTGGCACAAAGCACAACATCAACTAATATTTATATCAAGAAAAAGAGAGCAAACCATATTGTACATATGAATATTCAAATAATGCCTTACAATTATGGAAAAACAACTTACTGGTTTGCTGGATGCGTACGTACAGAATATTATTCCAACAGTAATCATTGCCACTGCGATGTACCTGCTCGTGCTATAGCTGTAAAAAATGGTCAATTGACTATAGCGCTGTTTATCGAGTTTATTTATAAAGACAATCAAATTTGATATCATTATTTTAATAAGCAGGTTCATATATATACTCAATCTATAAAAAAACTGGCTGCGGGCTGGCAAACGTAAGCACAGCAACCTAATATATAAGTAACAAGTATAGTAACCTAATAGATAAGTAACAAGTACAGTAACCTAGTAGATAAGTAACAAGTATAGTAACCTAATAGATAAGTAACAAGTACAGTAAGCTAGTAGATTAGTAACAAGTATAGTAACCTAATATATAAGTAACAAGTACAGTAACCTAGTAGATTAGTAACAAGTATAGTAACCTAATAGATAAGTAACAAGTATAGTAACCTAATAGATAAGTAGCAAGTATAGTAACCTAATAGATAAGTAGCAAGTATAGTAACCTAATATATAAGTAACAAGTATAGTAACCTAATAGATAAGTAACAAGTATAGTAACCTAATATATAAGTAACAAGTATAGTAACCTAATAGATAAGTAACAAGTATAGTAACCTAATATATAAATAACAAGTGCAGTAACCTAATAGATGAGTGAGAGATGAGTGAGTATATCTCTGATGTGAATATATCCATTAGATCAGTAGATCTGGATATATCAATTACAAGGTAATATTTGACAGTTTTGAAGTAACAAGTTATCCAACGATTAATATCAACGTCACTGTGAAACTGCTAAGCTTTGATGTAAGTCATTCAAACCAATGGAGAGGTTTACACTTGAAAATATTACGACTCCAAGCAATGGCACTTACACTAACAGTGTTAAGTCTTACCTTCTTTTCAAGAGAAGCGCTCCCAGAATTAGACTAGTTAACAAGGAGCCCTACAACCAAAGTCATATATAGACATTCACAAGCATTCATAAACCATTTTAATTCAGATAGTGCTTTATACATTAGCAACTCTAAAGACTTGTCCACATTGTAAAAAACATCTTTCATGCTTGACTTGAGACTCATACTTAACTAAATCGTACAATTTATACAACTGTAAAATGCTCAGTAAACTGCAGAATCTTAGCACACTTCCCGGACACATAATTAGTCATAGTGTGATGTAAAAACAGTTTTACTGCTTCAACTCTTAGCATCATAGCAACCGTTTGATGTCACCCTCTATTATATAAAGATGACTGAATAAACCCTTTGCAATGGAATAGTGGCTCTCCAAGGTCTTCAGGGTTGTTACTGGTTTTAATGTTTTGTTGGCCATGTGTTGATAGCTACCACAGCACCGGCAGCTGTTCAGTATGCTACTGATTAAGGCAGCAGCATATACAAGGCGATCATTACTACCGTTTTTTTTCTATCGCAGTGACTTTGATAGTTGTCTTTTCTTTGGCAACTATTATTTGGCATTATTTTACAAGTCTTTCAGCAGACACTAAAAACCAACAATTCTTTTTCCAAGTGTTACGTCTTCTGATTCTCACTTCTGTAAAAGTAATTGCTGGCTTTGACGCCACAAATCTCCTAATTGACTTCCGGAGATCCTTGGCAAGTGTTACACTTTTCATGAATAAATGCATCATTACACCAAGAAAATTCTCACCTATGCTATTCAAAGTTATGCTTGTCAAGAGATCCTGGAACTAAAAACTTAGCTAAACATATGCCTGAATTTAAAAGCACACTTGAAGATACGTATATCACAAAGTTTGTTTACAGTTAACAATGAATCTTACAATTCTTCAAAGCATGTACATGTGTACACATCCGGGCAGCATGTATATGTGTACTCATTAGGGCAGCATGTACAAGTGTACACATCAGAGCAGCATGTACAAGGGTACTCATCAGGGCAGCATGTACATATGTACACATCAGAAAAGCCAGGCAGAACTATGAATGTCATAAAATCTAAATGTGCAGCTCTATATACTACTGTTAACATACCGCTACAAAATTAGTTTGTGAACTCCAACGCCCTATTTCTACAGGGGCTTCTATAGTAGAATTTATAAAGCAGAGTTGTTCAATTATCAGATAAATCCTCCACTTCTCGCTCGTGACGCACTCGCCTCTCGCTCGTGACGCACTCGCCTCTCGCTCGTGACGCACTCGCCTCTCGCTCGTGACGCACTCGCCTCTCGCTCGTGACGCACTCGCCTCTCGCTCGTGACGCACTCGCCTCTCGCTCGTGACGCACTCGCCTCTCGCTCGTGACGCACTCGCCTCTCGCTCGTGACGCACTCGCCTCTCGCTCGTGACGCACTCGCCTCTCGCTCGTGACGCACTCGCCTCTCGCTCGTGACGCACTCGCCTCTCGCTCGTGACGCACTCGCCTCTCGCTCGTGACGCACTCGCCTCTCGCTCGTGACGCACTCGCCTCTCGCTCGTGACGCACTCGCCTCTCGCTCGTGACGCACTCGCCTCTCGCTCGTGACGCACTCGCCTCTCGCTCGTGACGCACTCGCCTCTCGCTCGTGACGCACTCGCCTCTCACTCGTGACACACTCTGTTACTGCAAGGAGCATTAGCAACCAGACTGCCGTATTTGCTTGTGTTTATGGAATCAATAGAGGTAAACAATAGAGGTAAACTTACTGATTTGAATATCATGTGTAGAGTCATCGGCACGTGGAATCTGAAGACGAGATTGTTAGCAACATTGGAGAAAAAGAATATAGTGACCAAGAGGGCATTATACCTGCAAAAGACACAGATGAGCTCTAACATATACAGGAGCAAGTACTGTACATAATATGTTAATATGGGTGGGCTGATCCAAAGACAAACACAAGTACTGTACGCAGCGTGTCTATTTAGGTAATGTGGTAAGATGTTTGGCATGCTATTAAAAATTAACAATACCCGTAGACCAAACATATGCAATGACCAGCCTTACGATGAGACGCTGCAATATATGCCTAATGATTGGTTGCTAAAAGTCCATATATACTGGCATATGACTTGGCATAAAACTCTTCAAAGGTGAACTTACACTATTGAAGTGTTGCAAATGAAAAAATATCAATATACAATGTAAAGCTGAGATATCAAGCTTCCATTTTATGTATATTTTTGTCTCTTCAGACCCAGCCTAGAGATAAAATAGTTTTAATGAGATCCTTGGAACTCAGATGTGCAATTTCTAGTGACTGACTAACAGCTAAGTACTCGTTATATTTTATGTTATTCACTCTGCACCTTGAGTTCTCCTTCTTTATGACTCTAGCATTTCTAGTGACTATATGTATATGATATATATATACATGTATATATATATCATATATATATACATGTATATATACATATCATACACAAGTATATATATATATCATATACATGTTTATATATATATCATATACATGTATATATATACATGTATATATATATACATGTATATATATATCATATACATGTATATTTATATATACATGTATATATATACATGTATATATATATACATGTATATATATATCATATACATGAATATTTATATATACATGTATATATATACATGTATATATATATACATGTATATATATATCATATACATGAATATTTATATATACATGTATATATACATGTATATATATATACATGTATATATATATATCATATACATGAATATTTATATATACATGTATATATATACATGTATATATATATACATGTATATATATATCATATTCATGTATATTTATATATACATGTATATATATACATGTATATATATACATGTATATATATATCATATACATGAATATTTATATATACATGTATATATATACATGTATATATATACATGTATATATATATCATATACATGAATATTTATATATACATGTATATATATACATGTATATATATATACATGTATATATATATATCATATACATGAATATTTATATATACATGTATATATATACATGTATATATATATACATGTATATATATATCATATACATGTATATTTATATATACATGTATATATATATATCTAAATGCCAAAAAAGTGCATAAGTATGAGGTAAAACAGATCTCTACACGAGATTGACATGTTCAGCAAGTTCTCTTGTTTAACACAACAATAATTAGGACAGATACCTTTCTAAAATAAAGAAAGGTAGCACGACATGCAAGGTAGTAGCTAGTGACCACCTCTTCGAGGAGGCTCATGTTTAGCTATTACCGTAGATGCCAGGCTATCGGACTTGATTAATTAACAAGAGAAGAAATCATCTCGTACTATTAGCAAGCTTAGGAAACATTTTAGCAATTTTTTGTATTATTGTGATACAACTTTTAAATATTCTTCGTAATATCTGATGTACAAAACACATTTATCCCACATAAGTAACCATTTATTTAATTAAAAAACATACCTCTCGTCTGGTTAACTATAAAAAAGCATAAACTACCTCCATTAGTCTGCCAATTGGTGCTGTCCAGCATTGACATTCTGGACAGCACCTAAGGAGCATTCATTAGATAAGCTGAGATGGAATCCTATGAAGTTAACAATACACATGTAAACACCTGGAAGGGAAGTCTGTTGATGTAATTAAAATTTGTCGCTGTAGTTTTTAATTGGTAATATGAAGCGAAATGCTATTATTTTGCAACTTCGGGAATTTCTGATTAGCAAATATAAATGTAAAATTTTTCATTTGTATGTTTTTATACACTAACAACTTACCGCTATGTTCTCTTGCATATCCTTTTTTAGACTAATAATTATTTGTGAAATTTTATTTTAGTCATAACACAGTGTCTGAACAATATCATAGACATTTTTTTATATTATTTTAAGACAAGCGTCTGAAATCAGTAAGTAACCACAATAATTCTAAGTTGTTGAGCGAAAATAGTGATGCAGAGGAAAACATTAAAATATTTGTACAATGATCGATAAATTGTAAGAACAGCCAGAGCGAACTGACTACCAGCATTCTGGGCATTGCGAGTATACAAAAAACGGAAAGACACTCTGCTAATGCCTACCTTAACGGTATGACTCGCTTCTTGGTGAAGCATTTACTTGTGAACAGGAAGCCATCTACTGAGAGGAGGGCAAAACATGCGAAAGTAATAAGATTTGAGCACTCCTTGTCAGATCTGTAAAATAAATTATTCCATTGATGCAACATACCTTTAACATTAATCCACTTAATCCACTTAATCCTTTAACATTAATCCACCAATCTGTAAAATAATAAAAATTATGTTTCTTGCAAATAGGAAAAATCACAACTACCGTAAGATAAAAAGTTTTAAGACGTTTTCATAGTTTTTCATGCATGTTAATTTACAATAATATACCAATGTTATGCTGCAAGTCACAAAGCTGTGGTAAAAAATGCCTAAAATTCTCTATAAAAAAAAATTGAGCAAACAAAATATTGCATAAAGATATTTGACCAGTGAAGACTACATCACAGGAAGATGTGAGGTCAAAGAGATATATGTGGAATCTAAAATACTCACTTGATTAATTTCTCTAGAAACATCACATTGATGATACAAGAAGCCAGCGCAAGAGCAATAAAGAATGGAATTCTCCATTGAGCGAAAGACCCCATCCTTACTAATACCTGTAATAATGAGACAACAACCATGAAAAATGACCAAACTAGTAAAATCATACTTGATATCGTTTGGTAAATCTCTTCTATTTAACAAAACAGCGGCTAGCGTTTAAATCGTTCCATTACTTGTCAATGAAATTCATTTCGAATCAACATTATGTGAGTGGGAAAAACCCTCTTTCTTCAACCTCCCATCTGTTCAAGCCTACAATTCCCTCAACTTTTAAAGAACATACTGATAACAAGTAGGAGGCATTTACCGGTAAAGCTTGATGAAAATCACACATTAATACATTCACTGACAATTTGCGTAAAAAACACAAAGATTATAAGGTTTGCACTGCAATGATATTAAAAGTTATTTAATATCTACATTTGCTCAACTTTGGTAAATTGCAGTTAGTGAGCTGCTCCAAGAAAAAAGCTATTTTATTTTGAACAATTTGTCGTTTTATTGAACTTAAACATTATTAAAATAACTTGCTATTGTAAACTTTTGCTTATGACAAGTCACTGAGAACTTGAATAAAGCCTTTGCATTAGCTTTTAAAATGGCAAGCTTGCTATTACCTGGCAAAAAACATTTAGCAGATAAGGATGTTGAATATAATTATGCATGGATCTATATGAAAAAATAACTGCAAAATACATCAACAAAAACTGCAGGAAAACTCATTTAAAAAGCATTCGTAAAAAACCTTGCAAATTATTTCCTGAGAATGTATCAGTATCGCTAAAACATATGTTTGCTAGCCAAGAGTTCACATACTTCATATCTTCAACCAATTGAAGCAAAACTTAATTTAAGAACAATGTTCAGATTTCAATTTACCAAACAAATGATTCTTTCTCACAGGCAAATATTTGTTGGAGGATCACAAAAAGTATACACGATAAGCTATATCGTATGCAATGAATGTAATGCGATTGCAATATCGTATAGATGTATGCAATTTTACACATAAAAATATTGCGATAGATGGGTGATAGATTTGCCAAGCCCAGCTTTCTTAATAGCCATATGCATTCAGCCAATAATACACAGCCCCCCACACGGGGGGGGGGGGGTGGGGGGGGGGGGGCTGTATATCATTGATTCAGCTATCCTAGGATTAGCAATTAGCAAGTCAACTTTCATGGAAAGCTAATGGACTATTACACACACAGGTGTCCTTTAGCGGGGATATTGCTGAAGCCAAGACCGGGTCGTAGTCTACACACACAAAAAAACAACAAAGGTCCACGTAGTTATGAGCAAAAACAAAAGTATCCACCCAAAGATCTCACCAATCCGATGAGCAGCACACAAAAAACTTAACCATCGACTGAGCCACCCATCATGTCAAAATATTCCAAGTTTCAAGTCATGTCTTGCACAACTCACCTTATGGTGTGTCAAAACCTGTCCCAAAGTCCCTATTAATTTGCGACTGCCCAATATCTGTTTTAGAAATGGTCGCCGCTAGCCTAGCCTAACGCCCTGATTCAACATCTTAGTAACTATCGGGGCATTGCTGAGTGCTCCCGATCCTTTTGAGTCCTTCTAAAGTTTTGTTTACAATAGTGTTAACCCGATTTTGATTGGTTCTTGCATGCTTAAGAAAGACTCAAAAAGATCGGGAGCACTCAGCAATGCCCTGATAGTTACTAAGATGTTGAATCAGGACGTTAGGCTAGGCTAGCGGCTACCATTTCTAAAACAGATATTGGACGGACAGTCTCAAATTAATAGGGACTTTGGGACAAGTTTTGACAAACCATAAGGTGAGTTGTGCAAGACATGACTTGAAACTTGGAATATTTTGACATGATGGGTGGCTCAGTCGATTGGTTTAGTTTTTGTGTGTGCTGCTCGTCGGATTGGTGAGATATTTGGGTGGATACTTTTGTTTTTGCTCATAACTACGTGGATCTTTGTTGTTTTTTTGTGTGTGTAGACTACGACCCGGTCTCGGCTTCGGCAATATCCCCGCTAAAGGACACCGGTGATTACACAACTCACTATATATGCACCTAAAATCCAGTGTTTGAAAGGAAGGACTCTTAGTGAGACCAAAAAACCTGCAAACCACAAATTAAAGAACTACACCACCGTCAAGAGCGACAGGGCAATAACATTGATTTTAGCCTCTGCACAGCTCTCTGCATATATACATCGGGTATACATCTTTAGAATTCTTGCATTTACAACGTAACTGTTGGGGTACTTATTATTGTAAGCTCATTTCGGCAATACACTTGATTGCATTGAACTGTACTTCAATGTACTCTGCTTTTTCATACCATAGATGGTGGAAATATAAAGAACCGTACAGACCAACCAGTGACATTGCTTGCAACAATTCCATTTGTGCACGAAAGCTAAAACTTATTCAGACGAAGACAACATAAACGCAGAACCCACTTGCAAGTGGTCAGTCAGCACTGACTTCGACAACAATATTTCAGTTATGCATGTTTCATTTGAAAATTTTAAAATAACCTAACTAAAATGTTGACATCCTTATAAATTACAAAAATATACTGAAAATGAGTTTTTGGGATCTATTGGAAGGTATTGGTTTAGTCTTCCAAATATCTAGACGGTCTTCTCTTCTTCTTTCGGACACACTAGAGCAGGAACAAGTGGTGCGCCTCATAAATTAAAATCATTAGCCAGCATTTATCAGTAGTGTCTTAATATGTCACGACTACATGTTATAGAGCAGCATGTTAGAAGCATCGGCATGTTACGAGAGCGGTTAGCAAGCAATCTTTGATTTCAGTTCTCAGACAGTTCGGGGTAGGAAGCTGTTATGGTACACTGATTTGTTGGCGAATATTGTAGGAGGCTCTCCCCTTGCCGCAGCCCTAGTTGTCACCATTTCAGTAGAGTGGTCTTGTATGAGTTCATCATATAAGCTTGACAAAGCATTATGGTTTTCTTCATTAGACAAAATGCGGTATAAGAGAGTATGTCTTATTTTCATACGTCTATCTGCAAGTGTTTCAATCTTAAGCTTTTTTCGAGTAGCAGTAATGCTTTCTCTTCTCTTGATGTTGGCAATATATCTTATGGCTTTGTTCTGCACCATCTCAATATCTTAAACTAACTAACGGTCTCTCCGGAGGATCAAGTTGTAAAGATTGTCGGTAATAAATATCTTAAAATATAACACTGTGTGGATCATATTGTACCACAATAACATTCTTACCTTTTTAGCACTGTTTTTAAGCTCCAATTTTCACGTTGTGCGTTAGCTCGCTAGGATCTAACTGGTACAGCTTCAAACAACTGACATCGTGACAACTCCCACGTAAAAACGGAAACACTCATGAGGCTACGTACAAACCGTTGCGATGCGGCGACTGTGTAAACGCTGTAGTAAATCTGGCCCGTAGGTTAGGAATGTAAACGAATTAATCGTTGGTAGTACAATTGGTCGATAATCATATACAAGTCGACAATTTAATTTAATGGCGAATCAAACTTGGGCAACTCCCTAATTTTTTCTCTATGAAGGGACAACTCCTATATTAGATTTTGCGCTAGTGTAGCCAGTGTATAACATTTCAAAAAGTAAAATCAAGTACACGAGTGTATTTTATGTTGTGTGTTATTTTCTCGAGCTAATACTCTCTTAAACTAATGACAGTTTAAATGTTTCGCGTTTATATAAGTCTTTCCCGTATTTTTTAATGCTTGGTTAATTTCAGACAGGTGTTTATTATTGGTAGGCATAGCAACATCGCAATAAATATAATATACATCCACTATTTATTCTACAGTTTGAAACTTGCTGTTATTGATATCAGTGTGATTAGAAAAAGGTGAACTCCAACTAGCTCAATAACGCTAACTACTTGGCTATATTTGTGGTCGTAGAGTGAAAAATTGAATGTTATAGAAAAGAACACAGGTTGACAATCACTGAAATTTAAAAAGTATTTAGTTTATAAGAATATTTTACATGTTGGTAATGAAACAGTTTATATAAACCTTTATGCAAAATAACAAACCTGAATAAGATCTCTGTCAGATAATGAGTGAGCCAGACAGTGTTATATGGAGGAAATCTCTCTCTAGAAGACTTGTGTGATTGCTTGTCTTGAGATTGTACATGTAGTAAAAAAAACAGAAAAACCAAAGATTTGAAAAGAAATAGTAAGCAAAAATCATTTTGTACAATTTCTTGCAAGGAATTTGTGTTTTTGTTTTTTACATGACAATTACAGGTATGCAGGTATTTCAGCTTACGTGATATGAACAAATTGCATACAACTAATAATTCTTTTGAAAATGTTATCGCTAGCTCTTTTAACAATGTTCCACATAATATCTGTCTTAAAGAGAAAGATATTTTAAATGATGTATGCCAACCCGTTTATCTGATTTGATTGATTGACTGGGGCTCATTTTATGATTTTTGTCTGGCATAATATGGAAAACATTTCTGTTCAAAATAAAATATTTCCAATAAAGTAATAAAAATTGTAAGAAATGATTTTTTACAATTAAACCGTCAATTGTTAAAAACGCATGTAAACAATTTTGCATGAACTTTTAAAAATCTGCAAAACCATTTAAAAGTCATAATAAAAGTGATGTGAAAATAAAAAACCTGAAACGAATGACGGTACAGGAACAATTAAGACAATGAAAATTCAATTTTAAGAACTTCAAACGTAAAAAAATACAAAAAACAAAATATCATGTATTGCAAAAGCTACATGTATCTATCTTTCTACATGTCTCCATACTCTATAATAGTAGTATGGCTGTCCGTCGAAATTGACAATGACTTTCATCTTAGCGATGCATTCTTGGGTCAAGTAGTATGGTAGAGTAGAGGTGACCCGGTTCTCAGTATTTACCGCTTCTGGAACTGTTAGATTAACCTGAAGGGATGCCAGTGCCACACGTTCAGTCTGACAGTGCCAGGTAACTATTTAACTTGCTCGGTGTGTGAAGGACAGAGAAGGATCTTTAATGTGCCCTCATTGTCAGTGTGGTACACAGGGCCTCCAAGTTATGGTCTAGATCCAAAAGACCCAGCAACTTAGAGTTGAAAGCTTGCTAAGTTTTGTGTCAGATTGGCATTAAGCAGGACTCGAACCACCAATCCCATGGTTGACGGTTAAAGATGCTACCACTAGGTCACCCTGACACCCCTATACATACTACTGTACAGAGAATTAGTAGCTTTTAGAGTTATCTTATTATAATTGATAAGAAAGTAGCATCATAGTATTGCATCAGCGTATTATATACTAAAAGGAGAATAATGTATTTACTAATATAAAGTTCTAAAGTGCTTTATTATATTTCAGACTGAGTTCCTCTATGATCAACATAATAGCATTGTCTATTTAGCCAGTGGGTAAGCAAGTCGTGGTACTAAGCTTATATAGGAAATAATAGCCGTCTTCCTAGTAAATCTTCTATTTGCTTGTTATACTAATGAATCTGTATTTGCACCTGTGACAGAAACTTACATAGCAAAGTCTGTTTTTATAAAACGGCATCCAGAAAAGATTAATTGATTTCAATAACATCTGATATTCAGTTTTAAACTCGGCAAGCTTGATTTGGAAGTTTTTTCAGCTGCTTGTTCTATAGTATGCAAAGCGTTTAGCTAGAAGGTTGACATGATGACCTAAAAGCGAAACTTATAGGTCGTCATCCCTATATAAGTTAAATATTGCTCCTAGCTCAACTCCCAAGGAAAATGTCTTTTGAGTATTGATAATACTAATTGAAAGATAGCACTAGAGATAGCCAGTTGCCACATGCAGCAAGTCCAGGACAATCTGCAGTATGTGCTGCCTAAAATTTTTATTTGAACTGCAATCACAAAGCAGTCTTGTATTACGTAAATACATGCTGGCAATTTTAGAGTTGCCCTCTCATGTGTTTGAGCCTATCGACAGAGGGCAAAAGGTTAACTTCAAACAGAATTCTATTTCTACTTATCCTAGCTAGTAATTGATTTTGAAGGCCTCACACTGGATCAATACCTTCAAATTAAAAGAAGCAGACGGCTACTAAAACACAGACATAAATAGTTAGCCTAGTGTAAGCTAAGGCTTGATGCTTTATTACAAGGTAACAAGCCTCCCATGTTGATTTAGTTTAGCTGTGCCGTATCTTTAGTTGTATTAATGAAAAATAGGGTTAAGAAATTACCTAAGCAACAGAAGTTGGAAATGATTTGGTTGCGCTAGTCAAAAACTAACTAGAGAAGAAGCAGCTGCCTAATACTTTTTTCAACTACAAGTAAAATATTCGGCTTCCTTCTGTTTGTTCTCTAGTACAATAGTTTGTTAGAGAAGATGTTGCTATAAGATATTTGCTATTCATTTTCTCTACACGTATAGAGTTTAACGCAATCCCAAAATAGCTGCGATTGTACGTAACATAGAGGTAATGTATACGCGTGTTGTCATGATGCCTGCAGGCAATGGTAAAGTTGTATGTGAACTATAATTAAGTTAATAACATAGAGGTTACATGAGCTGGTAGAGAATTGTTTTATAAAGATACAAGATGAGCCCAAGGAACGCTAACAAAAACATTTACTCAGAACCAACTAAACAAACAGAAAAACGATTTAAAGATGGAATGAGCTTAAGTATAAATGAATAAAATTAGTAGACATAACAAAGAAATGGAAATATGAACAAGCCAACAAAAGAAAAGGTTAATTAACCAAGTATGTTGTTCCTGATCACGATATTAGCTCCAAAACAACGTCAGAATAACCATGCGAAAAGAGAAATATTTAGCAGGTTCCATTGTGTATCAAGAAAGTGTGCTTCTAAGCTAGCCAGAAGTGCGCGCTATAATTGACCTGTCATATAGAATTTCTTATCTTTTTTAACAAAGTGCCTGCATAAATCCACAACAAATGAATTTTTTTTTAATTGAAACAAACTTATTATCACACACAGTAATTAAATGTGTGCACAACTCCAAATCTGCATCACCCGCGTTAAGAAAACATAGTGAGCCTCAGGATTCAGTTCCTTCTCATGTATACCATCTATATCATCACTAGTGATGATCTCAATTTAAAAACATCCTCCTCCAGCCCGTTCAGTTTAGGAAAGTAGGCCTCCCTTCAAGTATTAAAAATGAATCTCAAGGCTGTAATGCGTGAACCTTTTGTCTAACGACAGAACACCAACACTGGCTGACCAAAAAAATCACTAGCAGTTTAAAAAGCAGCAGGTGAACCGGCATCAGTTTGCTTGTATGATTTCTTTTTTAGCAGACAAGTGGATGATCAGAAGTAGCTGATATTTATTACATTATATTTTGTTATTAGCAATAAGTTTCTGAACAGCTGAAGGAAAACTGTACCAGGTTGCATCAATACCTTTTTAAAACCTTTCTTGAACGTGTGAATCTATGAAAGAGTCATTATATGGGCTACTCACATACTGCATTAACCAAGTATACGTGTGTAAAACTAAAAACTTTCAACTCAATATTGAGTTGAGAAAAATCCTTTATTAATAGAGTGCTTACAAAAGTAGTGTTTCATACATGAACACTGACTGGTACGTATATACGGTACTTACCTCTTCTTGCATTCCTTAAGCACTTATCAATCAATAGAATTTGAAGTTAGAATATTGGCCTTGTAACGGTGCAGAATATGTTCATACAGATGTGGCTGAAAAGATAAAAAAGTGAAGTAGGCAAAACAAACAACAAAATAGTGAAAACAAATGGAAAAGAAATCGCAAAAAGAAAGAGAGAGGAGAGATAGAGAGAGAGAAAGAGGAGGAAAGAGCGGGAAGAAAAAGTGGGAAAAGAGAGGGGATAGAGAGAGTAGGAGAGAGAGAAAGTAGGAGGGAGAAAGTGGGAGAAGAGTTGGGGGAGAGAGGAAAGAGGGGCAAGAGAGGGAGGAGAGAGAGGGGCAAGAGAGGGAGGAGAGAGAGGGTGAGAGAGAGGGGGAGAGAGGGAGAAAGAGAGGGAGAGAGAGGGAGAGAGAGAGGGGGAGAGAGAGGGGGAGAGAGAGGGAGGGAGAGGGAGAGAGAGGGGGAGAGAGAGGGAGGGAGAGGGAGAGAGAGGGAGAGAGAGGGAGGGAGATGGAGGGAGATGGAGGGAGATGGAGGGAGAGGGAGGGAGAGGGAGGGAGAGGGAGGGAGAAGGAGAGAGGGAGAGAGGGAGAGAGAGAGAGAGAAAGGAGGGAGAAAGAGAGAGAGAGAGAGGGTGGGGAGAGAAAGAGAGAGAGAGGGTGGGGAGAAAAAGAGAGAGAGAGTCAGAGGGAGGGAGAGGGAGGGAGAGGGAGGAAGAGGGAGAGAGGGAGAGAGGGAGGGAGAAGGAGGGAGAAGGAGGGAGAAGGAGGGAGAAAGAGAGAGAGAGAGAGAGAGAGAGAGAGAGAGAGAGAGAGAGAGAGAGAGAGAGAGAGAAAGGAGGTAGAAAGAGAGAAAAAAAGAGAGAGAGAGGGGGAGAAAGAGAGAGAGAGAGGGTGGGGAGAGAAAGAGAGAGAGAGGGAGAAGAGAGAAAAATGAAACATTAAGTTTCATAAATCACGTTGAACTTTGATAGAATGAAGTTTTGTGAACTTTTCTAAATTTTTAGTGAACATGTAGAAATTAATGAAGGTCATACACATACAATGAATATCCTTATAATAATAATATGGCATATTTAGTATTACCAGCAAATATTGTCAGCTTAAAATTTTTTGGCAAATAGCAAGAATCATTCAAGTGTATCCTCCCATTACTAACACCCACGCCAATTTAGGAGTGCCTTCAGGCACTGATGCTACAAGGTTCAAATCAAACGCAACAGCTGATGGAAATCAGCTTGCAGTGATCTCTGATAGCTAATAGCAGGTAAAAGTGAGTCAAGACTAACAGGAACGCGCAGGTTAAGACTAGCAGGTAAGGGTTAATATTGCATCTTGAGAGGTTTGAGAGTAAACAAATCTGATTGTTGAATGATATAGCTAAGCCTTTCCTTACACTGTTTAGGTTATATGCCTCTACCACTCTGTTTACAAAAGAGACTACAAAATACCCTCTGCTACAGAATACTATATAGTAATAGATTGTAATCTGATGAAAACAAAAGCTGACATACACAGATCTAAGGCTAGTGTAAACGGCTCATATAGTCATAGTGCACCTTGTAAAGATATTAGAGATTGCTTCACATACCATTTCAGCACTCTGACAACTGACACAGGTGACAGTCAGTGTCTATCAGAGCTGATCATAGGTATATAGCAGTTAGAGGTGACAGGATTAGATGAGCAACTCTGTGCTTTGAACACACAGTATATTCAGTAAGTTAAAATTGTATGATCAACTTTTTATATACAACAAGAATAAGAAAATAAGAATATATCTGAGCATTATTATATATCTAAAAGTTGTAATATTACCTTCAATACCTTTCACTAAGTATTGTGACAGCGAACATTTTAGTATAGATATTGGAGTCTACAGAGTTGACAAACATTCCATTTCGTATTTTATTGATGGTTAAGAGTTGAGTTACTCGATTGAATTCTGAGAAAAATTTATTTTTCGAGTAAACTTGTTACAGTTTAGTTACTTTTACTCCGAATAAAAATTCTAGACACCTGCAAACACCTGCTCAGCATATGTCAAATAAACAAGGCATTTAAACACCGTTTATAAGTCTGTATTAATAATATTCTCTGCAGTTTATACTAAACTGGCAAATCTCTGAAGAAATGCTCAGAGAGGGTATTTAGTTGCCTCATGGTTTGAATATGAAATTGAGCATCGGTAGCACTTTTGATGTTTGGCGTTCCTCCTGATACCATTTAATATCATCAAAATGTTGATATAAATGAATTTCTTAAGCATCAGTTCCGCCTTATTTACAAAGAATAGAAACTTAACAAAATAAAGTATATGAAACAATTAAAAATCTACAACAAAGAGACACTCGTAGTATTACACTCTACCCACTAATAAAGATTTTGATTGGCATGTGAAGTGAATTCTTTAAATTTGAATATATATTCTTTTTATTATTAATGCTGAATTTTTGGTTCAGCGCAAAATCAATTTTGTTTTTATGAAAAGGTTTTGTTCCATTCATTAAGCCGAATAATTATGGTAATACTCTTTGAGTGTAGACATTTTCGGCTTCAAGTTATTTACATAAATATATGTACATGTATGTGTATATGCGCATATACATGTACGTGTATAGTTATATAAATAACACATAGGCCTACATGTACATATACATTTACATGTTATTTACATAATTGTATACGTACATGTATACATAGATATACATGTACGTGTATTTATGCGAATAGCTTGGTCGGAAAGGTACATGCATGTACCCTGTTTGAAGGGTACATGCATGTACCCTTCAAACAGGCCAGCAACGGCCTTCATGACTAGTATGTTTGCTCAATTGTTCTCGTGGATAGCCTGACAACAATCTTTTAGCTGTCAGCTATCAAAGCGTATGCCAGCGAAACCAAATACTAAATCATGATTGAAGCAGTATTTAGTTGCAACTACTGCACAGGCTGAGCTGTATATCTAGCAAGTACTTTGGGGCGCATATTAAGCAGCTGCCGACAAAATATGGCAAGCAATGACAGGTGGTGACTGATACCACAAAGCGAGTTGTCACCGCTATTACAATTTATTCATGTTTGAATCTCAAAGAATTTTTATGCAAAAGTTTTTAGTATCAAAAATCACAGAACACCCATCATAAAAGCTAGGTAAAATGCTAAATGCATAGACAGAATTTTTTTATAGGCAACCTTGTTCTTTTCTTCAAAATTATTGAAATGAAATTCATACAGACAACCCCTGCTGGTTCAGATTAATTTAAACTAGGGTCTGTTCAGGCATTGAAAAAGTCCAGCTATTCAAAAATTGTGTAGCCTACTGTGTTGTACATTGAACAGCCTGTATTGTCACACATTCTCCTAGACTACAATACAGCGCGCATAGGCCTGACCAGTTTTACATTTTTCCGGCCTAAAAAAAATGTAGCGCTGATTATATATTTTTCAAGTTTGTCGCTGTGCTATACTTAAACAGTAATATTAAGAGTGGCAAGATTTTTTTTTCCTGTAGCGCATTCATATGTGTACATCGGAAAGCGTTTTCTTTATTTAGATTTTAGCACAACCATGAAAGCTTCAGTCTAAAAGACGAATATGACCACAACTATGCACAGAAATAGATGGTACATGCACATTTTATGCCTCTGCATTCCGGCGGCATGTGTCAAATATGAGATAAAATGTGGAATTTTTTTCTCTAACTAGCTTGTTAAAAGATAATAAAACTGTAGTTTATGGTCTCATTATATCCTATTAAACATACTAATAGTTTAACTAGTTTTCTGAGCCCTGTCTACCTTTCTAATTAAAATCAAAGCTTAACAGAATCCGAGTATCAACCATTTGTTTGGTAGCATTTTTATAAACATCAGTCAGTTGTTTTATCTCTATAATTTTAGCATTCCAAATCATTTAATACTTTGTTGTTAAAATATTAAATTGTTTTTTATAAATGAAAACTTTAATCTTGAACAGTGACCTGTAGGCAGCTAGGAAAGGTCAAAGTTAAAACTTAGTAAATGTTCACATTCTATGAATAGATCTATAACCCGCTGCTTGAGAGAACATTGACTTCATTGAAGAAACCAGATGTCTATGTAGACCATTGCAATGGTCTGGCATCAGTGGCTGTGTCTAACATGCACAGCCACAGCATATCAGCTAATATGGCATCTAGAGGAGTCATAAAAGTACGGCCATTTTAGAGCTCTACATTAATTAGGCCAGATCTAGCCTTTAAACCAGGTATTCAATTAGTGATGTTGGCACTCCCCTATCAACCATAAGGGTTGAGGCTTTGATCAACAGGCCCACTCGCTATGTCATTAATTTCCATTTCTCTTTCTCTGATAGATTACATGACAAGATCATGAGCTCCAGTATTCTGCGCATCCAGGCTGTTTGACAGAAAACACGACCTATTAATAATGTTTGTCAAAGCATACATAATTTAAATACCCTGTTAAACTTTAATCAGGGCAGGCTTCACTTAAAGGAGTTCTTGTAACTAAATATTAAAAAGTTACATACTAAAAATATGTTAACTTCGAGATGGGCATCTCCATTCTCTTCGCATAGACAGCAATTTTATATACTTCACCTCTAAGGCTACAAGCATAGAACAATAGGGTGTGACTAGAATATATCAGTTATTTCTGATAGTACCTCGTCATGGCATACCAGCGAGAAATGATGCCTATATACTGCCTATGCCATGCCCAAATGCAGTGCATTCACTGGCAGTTGAACGTCGTTTGTTGCCAACAATGCATCCTCTAAAAATGGAGGCTTCTTTTACTTTAGTTTAGACAACAGAGAATATAATTTGAATAAAATATTTCAGCTAGACATCAGTAAGTATATTTTGAACTTCAGTTTGAATGACATGCCATTTTACAGACCGCACAAGCATTTATCAATACAACTTACTTGCCCCTCTGGTGGCTGTCCAAGGTACAGAGCTTGTTTCCTTAACTACTGACTATTGTACAGAGCTTGTACTCCTAACTACTGACTAGTGTACAGAGCTTGTACTCCTAACTACTGACTAGTGTACAGAGTTTGTACTCCTAACTACTGACTAGTGTACAGAGCTTGTACTCTTAACTACTGACTAGTGTACAGAGTTTGTACTCCTAACTACTGACTAGTGTACACAGCTTGTACTCCTAACTACTGACTATTGTACAGAGCTTGTACTCCTAATTACTGACTAGTGTACAGAGCTTGTACTCTTAACTACTGACTATTGTACAGAGCTTGTACTCCTAACTACTGACTAGTGTACACAGCTTGTACTCCTAACTACTGACTATTGTACAGAGCTTGTACTCCTAATTACTGACTAGTGTACAGAGCTTGTACTCTTAACTACTGACTAGTGTACAGAGTTTGTACTCTTAACTACTGACTAGTGTACAGAGTTTGTACTCCTAACTACTGACTAGTGTACAGAGTTTGTACTCCTAACTACTGACTAGTGTACAGAGCTTGTACTCCTAACTACTGACTATTGTACAGAGCTTGTACTCCTAACTACTGACTAGTTTACAGAGCTTGTACTCCTAACTACTGACTAGTGTACACAGCTTGTACTCTTAACTACTGACTAGTGTACAGAGCTTGTACTCTTAACTACTGACTAGTGTACAGAGCTTGTACTCTTAACTACTGACTAGTGTACAGAGTTTGTACTCCTAACTACTGACTAGTGTACAGAGCTTGTACTCCTAACTACTGACTAGTGTACAGAGCTTGTACTCCTAACTACTGACTATTGTACGGAGCTTGTACTCCTAACTACTGACTAGTGTACAGAGCTTGTACTCCTAGCTATTGACTAATGTACAGAATTCGTACTCCTCACTACTAGGTAGTATATAGCGCTTGTACTGCAGCATAACTATGTGCAAGATAGATTACTCCGAAATATTTGGTATAATGTTATTGACTTGGTCACCAAGCTGTCAAGCAATGTAGCCTTTGATCTTCATTAACAGTTGGTTTTTTCATTTCTGTCTAAAATTGAACTAAAAACTTCTCGAATAACATCGACTATTATCTGAATAAGGTGTAGAGAGCCAATAGAAATCATCCATTTGATCATTTCATATGAACCCCATCATAATTTACAAGTTCTGATTTTAATGAGGAATTGCTCAACAAGCTATATCTCTACACATTCCTATCCGCTGGCTAGTGCTGCCTAATCAGATGAGAAACTTGTCAGAGCTGCGTTCTAATTGGATGATAAGATCAGCGCTGGATGAAGCCTTAATTACTGATCAGGGTGCTGCCTTGATTGTCTAGAGCTCCGCGCTTAAGCCTAAATTGCTGTGAACAAAGAGGCAGCTCCCTAACATAGCTCAATTTGTCGCTGTCAGAGGCAGCTGCTCGCTGACCTCAAGTCACAAGAAGAAAGATACTTCAATCTAGGCCGCTACGAGTTTCATCACTACTTTAAGCTGGTAAGACTGGTATTTCACTGTATTCTCTATGTCGTTCTTGTTGAGATGCTGATGCTTGGAACGTTTAGTTCAATGTATTCCACCTTTATTGCTAGGGATTCTGTTAGAATCTCTGTTAGAATTCTGTTAGAAGAAAAATGTGTCACCTTACTGATAAGGCAGCCAATTATGTCATTGTTTTGACAAGGCAGCTGGGTGGATATGGCGCATAACTGTCATATCATTCTTTGGCATCGTTGAGCTAACAAATATACACTAAATTAGGCTATCAACCAGTGAAAGCAAGCATGCCCTTTCAACCCTTGCATTCTTCACTGGAAGGAAAATCATCTCATGCCTAAATTCAGCTACATGTAGGCTAAGTCGCAGATTTTAGGATGTAAAAGGCGAGCTATTTTTAGCAGTTATAGAGTTGGAATTTAGGCTATTATGTGTAAACTATGTTGAGCAGCTTTAGTGTTGGAATTTAGGCTATTAAGGGCGCGAGCTATGTTGAACAACTATAGTGTGGGAATTTAGGCTATCATGGAAAACTTATGTTCAACTGTTGTGGTGTCTGCATTTAGGATATGTTCCTGAGTGTATTTTTGTCAGAAAGCGGGCGTGATCATCTTATTTAACTTTAGAAGAAACTAATGCAGCCTTTTTATAAAAAGAAATTTAAGAAGTGTAATATGTTCAAATATCAACAATAGGAAATATTTGAACCAAAAGAGAACAGAGAAGTATTAGTAACTGCTGAATACTGTGTATTGTTTTATTACAACTTTTTGCTGGAAGGTATAAGATCTTGTAGCATTTCACAAACGCAAAAGTTTAAAAATTACTAAACTTGTTCAATAAATACTTGCTTATTAATCAACAACCAAAAATTATGAAAACTTGGTTACATACCTGAGAGGTTGTAAACTGCTTACTTCTGAATACATAGATCTGACAGCGCTGTCACTAATAGCACAGCGAGTATTATGGGGTACAGAATTATATACCTATATCAATAACTTTTAAAAAATAATTTGTTGCGAATTTAGCAAACTTCTTTAAAAACAGTGTTTATAGAAGTAGCAAAAATATTATTTATATTTCCGGCAGCTTCTCATGCCAATAAATTATATTTTTTCAAATAATATAAAATTTCTCAGAAAGAAAAAGTGTTTTTAGAAGCATTCTTCAAGCATGCACGTGTCGCTGTCATTTATTCCACGTGTCGCTGTCGAACATCAAGCTAGTATCATTTTTAAATGACCTAGTTCAACTCCTAGCTCACTACTGTTCCACAGCCTGACCATTTTGCTAAAGTTTAAATTTGTCTTTCATCAATTGATATCATGCCAATCAGTTAGTCACAGCAATCAGAACAATACATTTAAATTTCAAACGGTCACGCATGCTTGAGTACTTAACAGTCTCGTCTCTCATTGATCCGCAGATATAATGTTACTCAATCGTCACACGGAATAAAATCTTGCGTTTGCTTGCTTCGAAGATTGCTTGTTCCTTGCACCCTTCTACGTATTGGAATGCATTAAACAATGAGATTGACTCTTTAGAAGCTGTTTCTACTATGTGATTCACCTGAGACCGGGTAATATAAAGAACCCTTTAACGAGTAGATACTATAATATTTCATGAGCTCAACAATTCCGAATAATATCCAGTGTTTAGTATTAGAGAGTCATAGCTTTTACTGTAAACATATCAGTTTGCTATAAAAATGAATTTTAAATAGTTTCAATTCAAAACAAAAAACTGATTATTGCTTGAATTTTATAAATAAATAACCTCCAACATGAATTAGTGATTGTAAATTGATGGTTATAAACATCGCGAACAAACTAACAACCGAGTAAAACAAGCTCAGCTCATTGTTAGCTTGAGGAACCCAGCGATGGCTAAATTCTATGAACTTTGGTTAGTTGTGATCTTTTCTTATTGTATTTAAAACCGCCCACCATCATTTCTCTAATGAAATAGTGAAGGAGCCTAGTTATGACGTCTATATTTGCAAAGAGATTGACAGAGTAAAGATGAGTAATGCTGCAACTCGAATGATTTATCAATAGCTGATATCAACTATAGCAACGACAGCAACTAGTTACATCATTTTACGCATATTTTACTTCTAAGCGTTTTAAACGTGATCAAGTTCAGTCGATTTTAATCTTGAAACATCCTGGCAGGCAGATCACTTCAGACATCAAAACCAATCGCACATGATAGAGTGATACTGATTCATTTTTATAAAATTTATTAAAATTTAATGCAAGTTCATCTACTAGTAGAGTTAACACGTTGGAGCTTCAAACAGAGTCAGCGTATCTTCTATAAATACTTATTCCTGTTATTTAAGATAAAAAAATTTTCATTGCATCATGTTGCTAATAACTTATTGACAAAGAATTACAGACTTTAGGCGTAAAATCATTTTAATACCAACAAAACAAGACTATTCTGTTTTGTCACATGCAGATACCCTAAACTCCAGAACAACACTTGAAACTGTAGATTAGCTAAAAGCCTCCACTTTTGCATCTAGCATGAAAATGTTAGCTTTATATCTTAAAGAAATATTAGCAAGTTGAACTTTTGGTAGCCATAGTTTTTCATATATTACAGGTGATACTCAAAATGATACTTAGATTAACAGGCCATTGTTTTTGCACCAACATATAACAATAAATTAGTTTCAGATCTTAAAAAGAATATGAGCAAATGAACAAGACATTTTATAGCATTAGTCTTTCTGGTGTTGTGTTTTTCATTAAGCATACACAGGTGCCTCAAACCCGCAACAATATGTAGAACTGCAGTCTAACACAAAGCTCCATCTAAATGTATTATAATTAATTTGGGATCTTAAATGGAATATTAGCCTATAGAGAAAAGATTTTGTAGCCTTAGTCTCTCATGTGCTACACTGCTAAGTACTGGGGTTAACAGATTAGTATGCCCTTCAACTTGAGAATAGCAAGGCTTTAGGATATGAGGCTATTTCTACGCGCAGCACTGTTTACACAACATGTACTTAATAGCCTATGGTTGCTGCTGGCATATGCTCTCTCCTATTGAAAACAGACCAGTGACCCTTAGCTAAAGCTTCTACATTACTAAAATGTTTGTGAGCAGTCTTGGAATATATTGCAGTTCGAATAGCTATTTCTGATACCGTATATAGAATTCCTAAATGTATTTTAACCAATGGTTATTATACCTACGTACTCGTGCAATTGTCATATTGAGTACTGTCTGTGTCTAATCAAAAATTAAATGATAAATAATTGATGAAAAATTGGTGGTACATTTTATTTGCATATTTCATTTGTATCAATTATTTTATTAGTTTAGATCATTTTATTAGCACAAGTTATTTTAGTAGCATAAATTTTTTTGTGAAAATTGTTTTATCACTATTTTGCTTGATATAATTGTACTCAAACTAACTTATTTATAAAACAGATAATTCAAATTTGTGAAAAAAAATGTAAACAAAAAATGGTAATTTGATTGTACTTTCATAGCGTGCAGTTTGATTATATTGTGTTAATGAACAACAGTATGAAAATTTTCTAGTTTTTAGGTATATTTTAGTTGCCATTGCTCTCTTGTAATTTACACAAAAAACAATACTTAAAAACATAGCGAGCTTTGAAATTAACTCAAGATAATCGATTCTTTGTGAAATTTGACGATTATGATCTATGCTTCAAAAAGGTAATGGAAAGACAACTTTAAAAAGGTTGTACCACCGTGAAGAAGACAACTCTTTATGCGGATTAGTATCCATGGTTTTTACCACTTGCTAATAGAGAAAGCTTTATCAGGCTTGAAATACAAACGAAAACTATTGGGAAAAAATAGAGCATCAAAGATAACCATATTTTATCACCACTTAAAATAATGATGAAAGGTGCGAGTTTGTGTGAACCTTGAAGTTGTCTTCTTTTAAAACAAAAGGAAATAATTACTAAATAAAATACCCATTTGGGGCATAGAAATAATCTCTTCTAAATTTTGAGTAAGTTGAGCCCATGATCTTAGACTCACTAGTAACTACATAGATTCATTAGGTTATATTTATACTTATGTGGTATGCGGGTGAAAAACATTTTACTGTTTACAAAAAGTTTCTTGAGATGAGGCTCACTGGTCAACTTACAGGCTTTTTACCTGTAATTGTCTAATAGAGACTCTGTCAGTAAAAGAGGAATTATTATTTGAAGATTACGAAGGCCTCTGTTTATCACCATTAGTGCAATGGCAGTCTGGTGTGCTGTGAGAGATCATTAGGTGTGCCAATAAAGCACAGAGAATAAGTATGTACACAATTATTCTAAATAAAAAGGTTGATGGTGAATGATCGACGCAGGTGATAGCATGCTAGGATGTGAAACCCATTGTTAGGAGTTCAAATCTTGTACAGTAAGATCTTTTTTCTCAACTTAAAACCGTGGCTTTGGATGGGCCTGCACAGCTTTAATTATAGTATAGACTAGTACACTGTCAGTCCCTAATTATAGTATAGACTAGTACACTGTCAGTCCCTAATTATAGTATAGACTAGTACACTGTCAGTCCCTAATTATAGTATAGACTAGTACACTGTCAGTCCCTAATTATAGTATAGACTAGTATACTGTCAGTCCCTAATTATAGTATAGACTAGTACACTGTCAGTCCCTAATTATAGTATAGACTAGTACACTGTCAGTCCCTAATTATAGTATAGACTAGTACACTGTCAGTCCCTAATTATAGTATAGACTAGTATACTGTCAGTCCCTAATTATAGTATAGACTAGTACACTGTCAGTCCCTAATTATAGTATAGACTAGTACACTGTCAGTCCTATGCGCTGTGAGAGATCGTCAGGTGTAATGACTATCTGCACAATTTTTCTTAGATGTGGAAAGGTGATCGAGTGGTCAGCTCCCTTAGCTGGAAATCTGAATATCCTGGTTTGATTCCTGTGGAGATACAATCTTTTTTTCTAACGTTCTTAGCATGGAGTCAGACAGACACAGCTCTTATTATAGTAAAGATTGCGGATATGCATAGACACCACCACTCCATAGACATATATTCCTTAAAGAATATTCCAAAGAATTAGGTGAAATGACAAAGTGCTCATAATTTCTGTAGTCTAGTGATGAGACTAATTATATTATATAATTTTATATCGCTGTTGCAATAGATTAATAGTCAGCTAGGTTGAATATTACTTTACTTTTTGTTTTGTTTATTAAACTGTATTTACAATGATAAAAGCTGTATCCATCTGAAGCAATGGCTAGAGGGAAAAAGGTTTGATCATACAACATTTTAACTCACAAGTCAGATCGGTAGACAGACTGTTCAACACCTGCACCAAATGATCACTTCCTCAATTGTCAGAATAGTTGCGCAGATAGTTATTCTTTGTGCTTTATTGGCACTCCTGATGATCTCCCACAGCACACTAGACTACCAGAGTGCTAATTTTACCTAAAATCCCATGCAGTCTTTATTTTTAGCTGCATTGAGAGTGTAAAAGTAACTAAAAGTTCTAATTTTTAAAATGGGGTGGACAACTTTTCAAAGAATGAGTATATCTGCTATAGGCCTACTTGCTGCCAGAGGAGACTATGCATGTTTTATTAAAGAGCATTGTTGGACAAACTTTGGCTCTGCGATCTTGGCTAGATGTATCTAAGCCCAGTGGCATGGAAATGTCAACAATTAAAGACTAGTTGCGGGGAGGGAGGGTTGAGGAGGAAGGTGGAGGGTTAGAGTTCAAGGTTGAATGCCTTCTTTGGCACCACCGGTGGCCTTATTTGCGAATTGAACTCCGACCTCCTGTTTACAGGGCAAGCATTCTAGCCCATTAAGCTTATGAGTAGTCAGCAAACAAAATAGCTGTCAGTATTTCAACACAATATCACGCCAAGGGTAAACCAAGGGAGATAAATCTAAAATTGGTTTTGACATATATCCAAGCCTGAGAACGTTAAAACTGTGTACATTTGTTAAATCTTTTGTGCCATATCTTTAAAATTTAAAAGTGGCTCTCACCCTGTGTGTTATTACTAATGAGTGGATTAGCTAATGATTAGATTTGGCAGAATTGTGCACCGCTTGAGGTCTGGCTACCTACACCAGTGAGATACATTGCCAAAGCGTAGTGTACATACTCACTGTGGCTGCACACATTCCGACAATACTAAATGATCCGTCACGGTAAAAAATATATTGACCAATGGGAATTGGTGTCAATTCAATGAAGGCGATGTCATCTCTGCTGGATTTTACAGCAAAATGATTGCAGTGTTATCAGGATATTTGTGTTGTGATTTGTATCATCACCGATTTGTGATAGCGACAGTCTTTGTACAGCTATTTGCGTTGCAATATTTTACTCAAAGAAAAGTTATGCACATCAATGAGAAAGACAAACCAAGTACCAAAATACTTTAAACTCGTGACATAAAATAAACCATAGTATAAAAAGACAGATTTTAAATGTTATATAAACAATTCAAGGTATAGTTGTAGCTTTCGTATGTGTTATAAGTGAGAATATCGTTGTTCATATATGAATAGCTGTTTGTGTGAAGCCCTGTTGTCATCTTTATTCAAAAGCCAATCATGTATGGTGTTTGCAACTAGCATACATTGGAAATGAATAAAATTGAATTGAAATCACCATAATAAACTATTTTAGCCAATCACAGACACGTTTGCTTTAGCCTGGGCATGGCTCTCTTGGGGTGGGGGGAGAAAGAGAGCCTGGGACACATAGCAACACTCGGGGAAGACAACTCTAAAAGTCGACTTCTGCAGTCACTAATATCACAATTGTTATTTCCGAAGGAGTATCATGGGACGGTCCTATTTAGGATCTACGCGAGTATTATGTATTATTTTTAATCTGAATTGGCAGCAAACAAACGCTGGTTGGTAAGTATGAAATGTTGGTTGCATAATAAATCAATCAGGGGTGTTATATTATTTCATATGTTTAATCATGTTTTGATTTAATTACAATAAAAAATTAAATAAAAAATTTTCACAATAACAATACAAACATAGCAAACGAATAGCAATAGAACAACAAAAATAAATCGCACGCCGCTAGTAAATAAAAGTTTATCTAGTAAAAAGTAATCTCAGTTTTATTTTACTCGCGAGTATTATGATTACTCGCGACAGTTATTATGAACAACTCAAGCATACCATTGCAAAACGGTGCTATCTGAAAGCAAATAATCTTTCCGAAGCCAGTAGGAAGAACTATAAATTGGTCAAAACCTGCGATAATATGTTGTAAAGCTTGAGACTGTTCTGGTCTCAGAGTGACTATGTCTAGCTTTAATAAATGATTTTTGAATCGCCCCATTTTTTTTATCAGTATATGAAATGAAACTGCAAACATGAAAACGCAAGAGAATAGTAACCCATGGTTCTTATCGTTTTGTTATCAAATGGGGTATTACGTAAGCAGCCAGCCTATCAAAAACATAGGGCCTTTTACTAGATCAAGTCACGTGACCGTGACAATAGGCTTTTAAACGCGCCACATCTAATACATCGTGAGATCTGAATCTATCGACACGCTTCCATTAGTATCAGTCTGAGCGTCATATGTAACATATGACGCTCGTTTTGCAAAAGATCGCACCTTTTTTCGTTATGTGTCCCAGGCTCTCTTTCTCCCCCCCCCACCCCCCCAGAGAGCCATGCCCAGACTACGTTTGCTTTATCTCTATCAACTGTGTCGTTTCAAAACGAACATGTTCGTTTTGAAATGACACATCGACAATGCGTTACCGATGCATTGCCATTATGTGGGCTACGCAAAGGCGCCTTTTGTCGGTGTGTGTAGCCAGGCCTTCATGCCGATATGCAATTACTGTTGTAACAGTTAGTCACTGTCCATGACCAGTAATTGATTGATTTTCTGAAAGATCGATTTTAGTAAAATGTAAAGTTGCGATAATTTTCAATCGGTCCATGAAGTCTTTGAGGTCGATATTTTTTAATCCAGTCCATGATGTTTGATTCTATGAATTGGTGTACATCGAAGTAGAAACTGTAGGAGTCACGCATATTCTGTGTTATGGTCTGTAACAGTGTAGATGACTCATCCTTGTATGTTTGCTTCTTTCTTCTGTGTGTCTTGGTTACTTTTTACACAACCACATCGGTTTACCAAGACCAACTTCCTTCCATGATCAACATTAAATTGTTTTCTCTCGACAGGATTGATCTATTAAATTCTACCAATTCTATTGTGTTGATCTAATTTCTGTCAATATTTGCTGGTGGGATATCGCTCTGTAGCCATATTATTATTGATGTTCTGATGTCTTGACATTTTATCGGTCACATTTTTGTCATCCCTGAGAAATGTGCGGCTATCTAACACGAATCAAAGTAAGTTGGTGGCAAGCTGGCTGCTCCATACAAGAAACAGAAAGTGCTGCTCTGCTACCTTTTTACTTTCTCATGCAGTTTTGCTGTTTTGTTCATAACCACATATGAAAAACCAGTTTCATATTATCTGAAAAGAATTATATAAATAATGATGTTATGTTATTAGAATAGAGAGAAAGCTAAAGTACTGTAGATGCTCATACAACGTGAATAACTTTTTCCGAGAATGCTAACGTTATAGGAATGTTACGCTATGCAAGCAGTAAAATACATGACGTAGACTGCCTAATCTGTTCTAAGATCATCCAAAATTCACCGCTTTAGCTCATCGATAAAAAAACTAAGCAACTTTTTATTTAATATCTGTATAGAAACTGTGGTATTATTGGTTTGTGTCGACAACTTTTCTCTTTTTTCTTATCACTTTTCACTCTGTTTAGGGTTCATAATTGTAATAATTTTACATTAAGTTAAGAAAGAGCACGTCTTCAATGTTTATTTAAATCAATTTTTTTGACAGGAAGGTTTAGTGGAAAATGAAAGTACAAAAATTGTATATGTCGAATCTTAAGCAAAACAACAATATATACAGTTATACCTCGACATACGAGCTTAATGCGCTCCAGGACAGAGCTTGTAAGTCAACTTACTCATATCTCAAGGCGCTATTTCCCGTTTAAAATCACCAAGTACAAACTAATCCATTACCCTACTATGAAAACACCATCTAAACAAGATGTTACGATAGAAGAACGTGTTTTTAATTGTTGTAATTCAGCACCTACAATACTGGTTTAGTTGCCATGACCTGCAATAAAATGTAACATCACAATGTACACTACTGTAAGTTTTTACTTTCGACACAGACATTGTTGATAACGGCTGTCTGAGAAAGACTTGAGAGAGCCGAGTTCGGCACACTAAACTTTTGTGACCTTACGTAACAAAAACTTAGAATTTAACTTCAATAAACTTAGTTTATTCACACAAACTAGATTAAACACATACAAACACATTTTTTACTCATCTTACTTTAATTTTATTGTTGTATTTTTTAGCGGTTTTCGCCTCGCATTCACTATAACTTTTAGCCAATCTTTTAAAAAATTTTTTTAAACTGATTCGAGGAGAAAGATCGATCAATACTGTTCTTGGAAACGGCCTCTCGCATACTTGGTGTAGTGACCATCGAGAAGCGGCTCGAATGCTCACATCTCAAAGATTACTCGTATCTCAAGAAAGAAGCTAGCTAGAAATTGCTAGAAATAGCTCGTATTTCGAGTTTCTCGTATGTAGAGGTATGACTGTATTTACTATAGTAAGAGCTGTGTTTGTCTGTCCTTCCGAAGTCAGGACTAGATGTTAGGATAAAAGATTGATTTCGTTGAGTTTCCAACTCGTGACATTCATTTTGATAGACCGGCACACTAACACCTGCTGCACCAATCGACCGCCTTTGAAAGTTTACTTGCAACAAAATTCACATTACAGTTATTCGATATCAAAAGATTCATCATGTCTTACTCTGTTGTGTTGTAGGTGCAAAATATGTGGAAATGTGATTACAAGCTCTTAAAAGCTCAAAAACGAACAGTTCATTGAAGCCATCACGAAAACGTCGTAGATTGGAATCCATTTCCAAAACGGCTCAAATGGGACGTATTTACACTTTCGTAATTTACACTTTCATACAACCTCATTCGTCGAAATATTTTCACAAATATACTTCACGAATTCAGTAAAACCATGTCTATTGTCCTCACGCATCTATTTCATCATCATTGTAATGCTGTCACTTTGAGCATAGATATCTCAAAATCTATCGTAAAAAATCGTTTAATTTTTTAACCTTAGCTCGAAGGAGTACATATCATCCTCTGATAAACATGAGAAGCCTGGTGGTCACCTGCGATAATCGCAAAATGCTACAGAAACTGTTCGCCCGATTTGGCAGAAAGTAATAAGTATGGGTCACATGATCAGATTACGACTAGATGATTAGACCAGGCTGAAACGATACTGTGAAATTGCGAGCATTTATGTTTGATACGGGCTTTCCGGTAAAACCCGAAGTATTTGTCATAAACTAGTGCTACGAGAAGTTTTAGATTGAGCCTTTTATTGGCCTTTAATTTCTCATGGTAACGTCATGTGTCAAGACAATAACCAAACTGTTGGAGTACTTCAGCCAAATAAAGAGATTTCAAACTACGCCGTTTTTGTGATGGCTGCGATTAACTGTTCGTTTTTGAGCTTTTAAGAGCTTATAATCACATTTCCACATATTTTGCACCTACAACACAGTAGAGTAAGGCGTGGTGAACCTTTTGATACCAAATAACTGTAATGTGAATTTTGTTGCAAGTAAACCTTCAAGTATTTCTGAATAAGTGTGAACATACTTATTCTCTGTGCTATATTAGTTCACCTGATGATCTCTCACAGCGTGCTAGACAGCCAGGGTACTAGTATATATATAATAGAGATACATATCTCTATACGCCAGTTTGTCGCCCCAGCGAGACAAAAAAGAAAACAATATTTTTATTGGTAACTATGAGACTCGTTTTTCAAATTGAATTTGAGAACTTACACTGACATCACACTTTATGTTATATAGGCTATATGTTATATAGACTTTATGTTATAAGAGCACCTACTGCATATACACTTGCATTGCCTCGCATTACCAATAAATGTAGCCCAGTCTTTCACATGGCCTACTTAAAATTTAATAATGGCTCCAACCTTGTAAGGTTGTCTCAATTAGAGCCATGACCAGAAATCCATCAGTTGACATACCCCTTACCGACACCGCCCCTCCCACCCCTGAGAGCATTTCCTAACAAATGTAATGTAAGATTTAGCTAACCAGTAGCCTGAGGTCTGTTTGTAAAGACCAATAAAAAACTTTGGTTACAAATATTTGAAATATCGAGTTTCTCATTTCGCTCTTGCCATGTTATGACAGCATTGAAATGCATGCTGCAACTTTGACTAAAATATAAAAGTTTGAGGTATAGCCAAATAAGGTAAAAAGACTACAATAATCTTTTGTTATTGATGCCATTCTGTGCATATGTCTTAAAACATAGGTACGCGTACTTTGCTCTCTTATCAGCTTCTTATAAAACCATGAGTACCATGAGTTTTTTACATAGATATATATACCTATGGTTTATATGTATAGATATATATACATAGGTATATATATCTATGGTTTTTTACCTTCTAGCAAATATTTCAAGAATGTCGTGTAATACACCCTCTCAAAACTTCAGTTTCTCATGCATACTTGCCAAAGTCAGCGAGATGAAATGTCTCGTCATCCTTCTAATATTGATCAGTATTGGGTTGCCGGTTGCTAATGTTGTTTGAGTTGGAAAGAGCTAAGCTCACTCCACCTACGGGTGCTATGAAAAGAATCAAACAAATGACTCATATGAATACAAGAGTCAACAGATTACCAACAGGTCATATGCAGACAGGTATATTATGGCAAGTAAGATGCAAATTGCTATCGTATTACATTACCCCTGCCACAGCGTCAGCAGCGAGGAATTTTAGCAATGTTAAGTATTGGCTAGTAATAACACAGTGATTGTAATATTTGGCACGCCTCTGTGTAGTCATCTTACTTCCTAGACAACAGCTAAAGCTATGTATCTGTCTGACTCATACAGCAGATAATTGTATAACAACTAGTGACTAAATGAGAGGCATCCAGTTTAAAACTAATCTGTAAATGGAAAATGGCACGTAGAGACTTATAAATCAGCTTATCTATACAACCGAAAAATTATTTGGCAAGGTCAATTTCTAGGACATTGGTTTACAACAGCCGATAGCTCACATCAGTGTATTAGTTCAACTTTCAGCCTTGGAGGACACAATTGTTGAAGTAATAAATTACATTTTATTGTAATGATTTATGATACTTTTCACACTCGGTATATTATTTACGTTTCCCACCCCCACCCCCCACCCCCCCGGACTTCCTTATACGCGGTCTTTCTGCCTGTTTTCTTCATTTTTTTGCATCTTAGGGAAGGATTTTCGGTCTTTGTACAAACTTATGCAAATTTTGCGCCGATTCTGATTGTTGCAACCGCTCACATGTGAAGCGGATTTTGCAAACTTTGGTTAGTTGGAATACCGTGAGACCAGGCAACTCTTCACATCCTTCTTCGCTGTGATAATCATTGTTGAATAGTTCGGCACCCTTCAAAGCAACCATTATATCCTCCTAGATACCGTCTTTAAAGCCTTGCTCATTTTATGAAACCAGCCATGACTATCCGCTATTGTAATGAGGGAAGTCTAACCAAGCAATTTTCTTTGGAAGCAATGTCTAAGGATGTTTGTATTGCATGGCTGATTGTCAGTGAAGTGGAAAGACATTATTCTGTGTGTCACCTAGAGCTACAGAGGTGCCTCACTGGGGTTGTAGTAGACACCTTTCGTAATGACCCCTCGGAGTATTGCCATAATTCTAAAGATGTACATGCAAGTAAAGGGATGGAATCCTAAACCTAAAGAAGTTATCTAGTGACACAAGTAGTTAGTTTCCATAGAGGAATAGCGTAGGGATACACCCCCATATGGTGCAGCAATGCCATCATGGAAAGTCTTCTGTCATGTTTGGTGTAGCTGCTTGGAAGCGACACCCCCGTTCTTTGTACCATGGGAACGGTCTTAGTGACTGATGGTGTCGCACTTGTATGCGCGTATAGGTCTTACTTTTACGTCGCTTCGTATGCAGACCTATGCCTTGACATAAGGCGTCACACAACCATCGCTC
This sequence comes from Watersipora subatra, assembly GCF_963576615.1. Classification (NCBI taxonomy): domain Eukaryota; kingdom Metazoa; phylum Bryozoa; class Gymnolaemata; order Cheilostomatida; family Watersiporidae; genus Watersipora; species Watersipora subatra. The sequence continues at coordinate 35,395,831 of NC_088710.1, read as the reverse complement.
TACTATTATAGTGCTCTATGGAAAAATCTACTTATCAGTCCAGCGTAGGGCACTGGCATACCCAGGTGTAGCTACACTATCGCTGTATAGAAACTTACTAAATTCTGCAACATATGCGGTGGGATATATATAATATATATATATATATAATTTTATAAAGATCAAGCCAAGTTATAAGAAAACTCATGAATAAAATGAATATAATATATTCATAAATAAATATTCATGAAATAAATACATTCGTATCACCTACTTTTATAGAGCTAGCTTTTTGCCCAGATAATAAGCAACTTATCTGGATAATATCTATTTAACTGTTGTTTTATCCCGCACTAATTGCTATTTATATTATTGTTAATATGGAGCATTCATGTTTTATAAAACTTCTAGCTTATATCTGAATAACCGAAATGTGAATAATGATATCTACACACTGATCGTCTATAGGAAGATGCATACTGCGGCTATTGCTGGTTTATATGGCTTCTTAACAAACTTTTGAGCCAAACGGAAGCTTCTAAATGCTTTTATTGCATTGCTGAACACAACTGAGAAGTTTGACTAGCCGCCTATTTCTCTGTTCCACATTTCTACTGTATTGGCAACCTGCCTTGCTCCTTGAACCCGGCAGATGCCTGGCATTCTTGCCTTGAGATGGAACACTAAAGGGTCAGCAGCTGTAGTTGTGACTTATAATATCAGCGTATTACAATTAGGGGTTTCACTCTCAGGGTACCGAGCACTTGTAATGAAGTGGTTTTATTAAGGTTTTAACTGTAGCTAGGACTTGTAATGAAGTGGTTTTATTAAGGTTTTAGCTGTAGTTAGAGCCTGTAAAGGTGCAGACACACTAGGCGATATGTAGCGGATATCACGCCGCATGGCGCCAACCTTCGCTAGAACTCGCCCAGCGAGTTGATGCTGAGCGATAACAATAGACTTGCTCAATCACAACTTTATTGCATTTGAGGTGCATTTCGATTGGTTGTTTTTCCCAGAATGCAATGCTCTGGCTGCTATTTTTCTGTGTCAATGAATACCAATGTACAACAACAACATTTTATTATTTCGCTATGATTGAACCATCATCAAAATAAACACTGAACTATTCATAAATTTAATAAGCGTCCCAGTCCTGTACGACATAACGCACAGGAATACAAAGATTTACAAAAATTTACAAATTACGAATTACAAAAATTTCCAGTTGAAAACATTTGGGAGTTAATCGCTGCGCAGGTTGACCATCTTAAAAATGGTAAACATTTATTGTATGAAAAGTTGAAAACTACTATAAAATAGGTTATATATAAGTCATTAAATATCATCGTTAAAAATATAAGAATCTTTTTTTTTCTTATGTCTTCTTGTAGTGTGCAAATTGTGAAAGAGAGATAGGCCATATAACAAAAGCAGGAGTCGTTTATGTCGTTGTCTAGAAGGTGCCATATTTACTCAAATTTATTAACAACTCCGAGGAAACTGGTGACAAGGAATTTTATTGGCTGTTTGCCAGTGTGCCTGCATTATCCCTTGCTGGTAAATAGCCCAAGTGTGTTAAGGCCCATGCCAGCAATATCTCCGTCTCTTCTCATGATGCACGCGCTAAAATCGCCTAGTGTGTTTGTGCCTTAATGGAGTGGTTTTATTAAAGTTTCAAGTGTTCCTGTGACATCTAGTGGAAACATAAGCAGTCAGCAGCTGTGCAAGTATAAGCACCATGTTTAATCTGTCATGGAGTTTTTAAACTCGTCCAAAAAGATCTCACTTTGGCAAAAGCTTAAACAGATCAATGATTAGCTGAAATCAAACTTTAACTGATTTTATCTCTTGGGGTTGGTGAAACACAACACTGACTGTGCTAGATATCAGATCCACCCAAATGAGTAAAGCAAAGGAAGTAGCCATCCTTGACCTCAGTCATGATAAGACAGCGGTGAATAATAACAACGTAAACTAAATCATATGAAATAGATGTATTGATTTCCATACTAGCTATTATAACTAACCTTTCACCTAATATTATTGGAACACAAATGACATGCTTCTATTTGAAAGGTAAATCCATTCTAAAGAAATTCTCTGAAGATGTTCCGTTCAGAGGCGGAGGTTAATTGTGGTCAGTGTTTGACATGATTAGGAGACCGCTATTCGTATGATGTCGCCAGTTTTATAAGTTTATGAACAGATATGTATGGCTGAGCGAATCTATCTACTTGCTTAATGAAGCATTCTAGCACATACAAATTTAACTAAGCCCATGTAGGCGAACATGAAGTTTAATCATACATAGATTGCTGTTTGATAACATCTTTATTGATACACTAGACTGAGCACTAAAACAAAAAAGTCATAGTTAATCAATCTATTTCAAAATTAATAACATAATTTGTCCAATAATTATTGATGTTATACACATTTCTTCATTTTTGGTGACACGCTGATGAATGATGTATAACTACTAATTGAAAGTGTATAAGATCCTTGTTAATGAATGATGCTCTGAGAAAAAACAACATCTAATCAGAAAAAAAGTAATATGAAGCTAAAACACAGAACAGATATACCCAAAAACAAAAATACCAACAAAGTACTCACGCACATGTATCGTACATTAATACGGAACTGCGTAGGCTTTAAGTTTTGCCGGCTTAGTTATTTAAACAATTTCACACGTTAAAATATAACGATATTCGATTGGTCGTAATGTTGTCATGGGTGCTAGTTTACTTTTTCAGGTCAACTAAAAGGTCAAATCATGTATACCGACGGCTACGATGTCAAAGGCGATTATTACTCAGCCGAGTGCGAAGAAGACGAGATGCCGGCTACGGAGCGTGAACTGGCAGAAGATGCTCAATGGAAAGTTATTCAAAAAAACACATTCACCAGATGGACTAATGAACACCTTAAACAGGCTAACAAAAGTATAGCGTCTTTAGAATATGACCTCTCAGACGGTTTAAGACTATGTGCCCTTATTGAGGTTTTGTCGGGGAAGAAGTTCAAAAGAATAAACAAACGACCGAACTTTCGATCGCAGAAACTGGAAAATGTAACTACCGCGTTGAAGTTGTTGGAAGAAGTTGAAGGAATAAAGATCGTCAACATAGGTAAGTAGTTTAATTTTAATTAATAACAACTATTATTATAGGGGTCGAAATTCAAAGATAAGTATTATCAATGATATACAGCCTCCCATGGGGGGCTGTATATCATTGGTATTATGTAGTATCAAAGTAATAATTTCAAATCAAAGAGCACAGTTATTCACAAATAAAAGAGCATTTCAAAAAACATTCAGGAGTTTAGTTTTTGATAGTATTAACATGTGCAGTAACACTCGTAGCAGTGCTGGTTGTAATTTAACTTGTAGTCACCGTTCGTTGAAGTTTCATTCATCTAAATATTATTAGTAATCGTAAGGAAGGAAAGTAAGATAGCTGGATTAAAACAAATTATAGTTGTAACGAATATTTTACTAAAAAATCAACTATTAGCCACATATATGTGTTTGCCAAATAAAAATTAAAACATTGAATAACAGTTACGATTCATGTTGTCTGCAAAACTCGCGTTCATCGCTTTGCAACACTTTGCATCGGTCGCTTCGTAAAACTAAGCCTGAAATAATAACTTATTTCCATTGTTATCTCTATTGCAGTTTGCCTGATCTAGCCGCTAAGATATTCAAATGATTTTGTGCATAACTAAAAAATGCAGAATCTTCATCGCTCTACCGAGACTTTTCAGTTACTTTCTATGCATCTACAGTCGGATCTTTTTAACCCATAATTTCGCTTCTGCAAACAGTATAAATATTTACTTTCCGTAAGCCTAGAATGCTAGTAGTGTTATAAATATGACATGATGGCGACATGTTAATAGGCTGAAGTTAGCCTAGATGGCATGACAAGGCAAGATAAGTCATCTATCATATTATCTATTAATTTATGAGATTAGGCTTAACAATAAACTGAGCAATCACCTGCATAAGTTTAAGCTTACTAACAATTACATTGCAATTCATTCCCTCATTCCTATACGGACTGCAAATTTTGATACTTTAGTAAAGTGTTATCTAGCACTTTTCACACCTTCAGCATCTTTCATGAAAAACACTGTTATTAAACTGCCATGCAGATTTCAACACGGGTATGAAAGCTATGTGGATTTTTTCTATTTAGGAGTCCAGATCAATCAAATCTAGATGTATAAACAATGAATAGGAGTTAGCAGCAAATCATATTAGCACTAGTACCCTTGGCAGTCCCCATGCACCATGAGAGATTGTCATGAGTCATCAGTATGCTAATAATTATCCTGTGATGTAGCCAGGTGGCTGAGTAGTATAATAGCGGTTAGCGTGAGTGTCTGCAAAATGGTGAGTCTGAGTTCAAATCCTGTGTTAGGCGGCTGTTTTCTGTTACTGTGGCTTCAGACTGACGAACACAGCTCCTATTCTAGTAAAGATTGGGCTGCAACGAGTCCTCTTGTCGCAGTTGAGAATAAATCAAAAGGTGTGGAGAAACTCTGGGACAAGGCCTACCTGGTAGACTTCAGCGCTTTAAAGCCAATGTCTGTCTGTTTGGCATGCATAAATGGATAACCTAGTAATTTGCCGAGGCTATGCAAGAGTATTACACCAGAGATTGTCTTTATGAAACAACATACAACAATACGAGCAAAGTTTTTCAAGTTTTTACATTAATGGAAAAAATATGAATAGTTTCTTTTAACTAACTTAAATGTAGAACCTCATCTCTTGCTGACCATTTGAAGCAAATCTAAATAGAATTTTAACTTGTCAGCTAAAACTTGTTCGTTATTAAATCTTGCTATGCCATGCTGATACCTCATGATACATGTATATTAATAATAAGTGTGATATAATATCTTAAATAGTCTCTCTTAAAAAATCATTCATACTTATTGCATGCCGGGCAACAATGTAAGTCCTCGCTCCGCGGAACGATTCTGTTTAAGTCAAGTAACTAAAACATGGTATCCTTTACATACATGTTCTTAAGAATATGAGTATCCGGTAATGATGTGTTGTTTAAAAATGTGCAGTCTTTATCGATGTTATCTATATGCTTTGTAAATTGTTGCACAAGGCCTTACTCAGCCTGTTGATTTTGGAGTGACCTATTTGATGAAGTGGGTGGGTGAAGTGATTGATAACGATGTCACCAGAAGCTGTGTAATGTAATCCGGTAACGTAACGCTTTGATTTATTTTAAATTGGCCTTTTCAGCTAGCTGTGGTATGCATGCGCCTGAATGAAGACGAGAGGGTATTTTGATGGCTTATGAAGGGCCTAGTATAAAGATACCCAAATAAATGTTGTGTATCAACCCTTAAATTAGCGAATTTGTCTGGAATGCTGGCTCAGACAAATGTCAAATTTCAATGTCAGATCTGCAAATCCGTTCTGCGATGCATTCTATTTTTCAAATATGTAATAGTTGAATTATGGCTTTTGCAAGACCCAACATTACATTTTCTAACCTGGTTATTTACGGTCAATCGGAAAAATCCTTCACTATTAGCACTTGGATGGGTATACAGCATAAAGTTTCTGCCAAATTGTGTTAGTTGAGCCAAGAGTGTGCTGGAGGCCCGTGCTGATTCAGTATTAACTTGATGTGAAAAGCCTGTCACACCAGTCATATAAGATGCATGTTGTGACTAAACAATTAAACACTAGTTCTGAATTCATCGCTAATCAAGTTCTTCCTTATTAAAGCATTGCTGCAACTAGAGAGACTTCAATTCAATATTTTTCCCTCCACAACTACCTTGAGCCATACTTGGCCTCCGAGTACATTTTTAGTATCTATCGTCAATGTAGGAAAACGTTACCCCATGGAGCTATCGTTACCCCATGGAGCTATTGTTGTGCCGGTTTCACATTTTTTGCTAGCATTTGTATAATAACTGACTCATGGCTGACTCTGCTAGCAAGGAGCCACGATGGATGTGATGGATGTGCGACCTCCTTCATTCAGACAGATGCCACATTCCTGAGGCCGAGAAAGAGAATTGTTTGTGTCGTGTTGTGATTTGAGAGTGACAGCTGACCTTTTAAACATTGACTACTGTTCACACTCCGCTCCACCTATTCTTTCACAACCCGGATTTGGGTCACTGATTTTTTTCATACAAAGCAAGCATTCACCTTTTTAAATAAGTGGCTCTAGGAAATATGAATGTTTGAAGTAATGATTGAGTGATGCTCAGGCATTTGCACCTTTGAATTGAGTCCAACATAGAATATTGGACTCAATTCTGGGAAAATGTATTAAATTTTTTTATTCATAATTGACTGCTTACTTTCTGTATCAATTATTATTTCATGAGCTAGTAGAGGGTATCACGGATACCATCCGCCCTGCCGTAACAAGCCATAACCGATAAGAATTATTGGTCTGGCGGCTACTAATTATGGCTGACCAGCAATGACATACTCCTGGCCAACCAGTCTCCAACGACAGCTAGCTGAAAACTACGATATATAGCGGTATATGTGACCGTGCTGAGGTTGGTGGTTGACAGTCGGTCTGCAGTGGCATGGGGAGGCGGGATGCGCACACCAGCTGAAGGCTATTGTAATTTGGAGAGGTCTTTCATCCCTATTCCCGCTCCAGATTTGTTGAGATTAGTTTGCTTAGTAGCCAATGATAGAGATAGAAAAGTTGTTGACCATCTGTTATGTCACTAGACTTTATGATAAATAGGTTGCTTGGAGACCAGCTGCATATAGGGTATATAAAATGCTGACAGACAGCAATTTGGACTAAACAGTCTTCAGTCACTCACTTTTGCATGTGATCCATCCAATGCAGTGGAATGTACTATAGCTTAGCAGCAGTCGAGCTATGCATACGTAGGGCAATAGTCAGTGAGGCGGAAGATATGAGGTAGATGTATTTTGTTATTGCTGCGCCTGCTCAGATGATGGATAACTGTTGTGTTTAGAAGGCCTGATGCACTCTTCGTAACATTTTCTTTCAATAAAAGTGAAACATTGAAGAAATTACCGCGCCTTTATTCAGACTTAGATTTGTTGCCATGGTTGCACTGACTGGATAACTGAAAGATTTTAGTAAAAAGTTGGCTCCATTTTGCTGTCCTTTAAGTCCCTTACGTATTCCCAGCAACAAGTTGGGAAACTCAGTCCTAACCCTTTGGAGTGAAGGTGATTGTTATTTGCTCTGATCATAAGTATTTTGAATTTTTTGTATATTGCTGTTGCGCAATATAATAGTGGAACATACATTTGTGAACGCTACTATTTATTCCCAGTAGCAAACAAGTTAGAATTCCTAACATAGTTAGCAGTACTACCACTAATTGTGAAATACTTAGTACAATTTTATCAGTCACTATTTTTAGCAGTCAGACATTTTACTGCGCTCTTGTTATAAATAACAAAAATTATTGTGACTTCATTATATAAGTTTTCATTCAGTCAAAAAACAGAAAATCTTTCTAGTGATAATAAGTTTGATAAAAATTTCTTTGACTAGTTCAATGAAATTATCGAAAGAGTACGTAGCCAACCCCAAGGTAATAGAATTTACTACTTTTGCCCAACTTCATCGTCATATGGTTAGCACTACAAATCACATATTGTTAGAACTTTACTTCTACCTCCAACAAACATCACCTCAATGTTTGTAAAAGTATAACTTGAGTTGTTTAAAACGGATAAATGTCCGGTAACATATTATATATATAATTTTTATAATATACATGTATTATATATAAACATATAGCATCTGAAAGTATTATTGAATGAGTATAATAGTTGCAAGAGAATTGATACTCGAGTCTACTGAATGTCATTATACTAAAGGTTTAATGCCTAGCTCAGACTTGCCTGTGTGTCACTAACATTAAGTATTGAAATCTAAACGTATTCATATCTATTAAATTAGCGAAGCTTAAACTAAATTCATGTTGTCAAACTTTGCTTGATAATAGATGTATCAGATAATAGATGTATCAGATAATAGATGTATCAGATAATAGATGTATCAGATAATAGATGTATCAGATAATAGATGAAACAACAGAAAATTTAAGTTACTCGTTCTTCTTTCTACTTGTTATCACAGACTACTGTACTTGTTCAACTTGTTATCTTTGGATAGATTATGCTTAGTCTGTGCAGCCTAAAGAAACTGTTTGCAGCATCTTTTAAAAGTAATTTAAGACAGATCTTTTATAAGCTAGTATATATTGCTATATGCTACCGGAAAGCATTTTTGTGTGTTTTCTTTTCAATACCGCAGACTGTAGATATTTTATTTAAATCATCTTGATTTAGTGAGAATTGACTATGTAGAGAGTCTCTCTAGTTGCAATCAGTTAGGTTAAACTTTTGCTTCGTCATTGTCTGGAAGTCATTTTTATGTCGAAGGCTATACCTTGCATGTATAAATATTTACTTTTGCATATTTGAAGGTAAATTGTGTTGGTTTATAATAGTTTGTGAAAATAGAAAATGCTTTCAAGTACTTTTAAAGAGAAGAGCAGCAGTAAATGCGTGGTTCCTTGATGCTTCTCCTAAATTGGTTCATCCTGGGTTCAGGGTTGATCCTAGCACTTTAGATAGCAAACCTCACTGCGTTGATGAGTTTAGGTAATGTGTAATATCTAATAGATAGGTATTTAATAATACGTGAAATTAGTTTTGAGGAGCTTACGCTATTGTGCTAGTTATAGGTAATTTATAATGCAGTGATGCGTAAAGGTGCGAGTAGCGCTTACCTGTTATAGATGTCTAATATTACTCTAACTACATTGTTCCTACATTTATTCATTGAATTTTGTATGTCTGCTAATTATTACTCTTGTTTTAATGACCAATCACTATACGGACTTTTTAAATATTATTTGCTAAAAAACCTTCGATGTTTGTGATAGTCATTGTATCTATTGTTACACACACTAGAGAAAGGTACTTCATCATACTAGGTGATTGTAGTTATGTATTAGTTATGACCAAAATCGCATGTGTAAACATACATTAAGTTGAGCAGTGTCGAGTAGATTGCACTAGTGGTCATTGCTAGCAGCCGATATTGACATTGACTAATAGCAGATAGCGAATGTTTCTTCTGCCAGTTACACATTCTTATTTGTCTCTGTTACCGTGTGACTATATCATTCATCAATATTTTGTATATTTTATTCTTGTTGTTTTAAAAGCTGTTGTAATACGAACTACCGTTGCTGTTCCATAATGGATTCTACTAGTGATTGACCCATTAAAATTTTCCGGTGTTAATAAGTCAGTCAGCATTTTAGCTGGAATTTCAATTTTCTCAGGAAACTCTACAGCGAAATACCTCAAACAAATGTAAACATTCTTCTTACGTTTCCTGAATAATTTTGCTTTTTGTGCCAGTAGGCGTGAACAGCTTAATCTTTTTCCATCTTCAGTCCTCTACGCATCATATGATGTGTAGAGCCTGATACGACTATCACAAACGCATATGTATAACAAACAGGGTTGTTATTGTTAATGTGGTGTAACTCATGGATGTTAACAATGTCACACAGTACTGTCTGAGTAGATATTGGGCTGTAATTCTCCTCGTTTATGTATATTATGTTGAAATCTGACTATCGAATAACGCGCAATAGACATATTCATAGTAATATAGGAAAAGTGGGTGTGTACCATGCATGTATGTATGTTTCCAGACAGTACAGATATTGTGGACAGCAAGCTTAAACTCATCCTCGGCCTAATATGGACCCTGATTCTTCACTACTCCATTTCGATGCCGATGTGGGAGGGAGAGGAGGATGTACCCGGCTCCGGCTCCAAAGAAGGCCCTACTCCAAAACAGCGTCTGCTCGTTTGGGTACAGAACAGGCTACCTGAGGTACCTGTCAAAAACTTTACTACAGATTGGAATGATGGCAAAGCCATTGGAGCATTGGTAGATGCAGTTGGACCAGGTAGGCATGATCAAGCAATAAGATATTCCTACTAAAGAGGGATGTAACATGTGTGTGCCAGTACGAAGTAGTGTCGCACAAGACTTGTTCTGCATCAGTATTGCTTGAGCACACGTTTGATGATACATCTGTAGCAGTTGTTCATGGTATGGTAATTGTATAAACCAGTAATTGTATAAACCGACAGACGAGCTCTTTTCATTGACGTTTTTGAGATAGGTAAGATACATAGCCTGCGCACCTAGGTACACGGAGATACTGAGCTCATGTTGAAAAGCAATGGCCCGTACAAGTAATTAGATGAGCTACATGCAAAGGCTCTAAAGAGTGGGTTAAGTTGGTGTAATGTGATATATCTGTTTGTCACAAGAACAGAGGTCTTTGATGAGACACTAATAGCAAAAACAGGGAGAGAGTCAGTCAGTTTTTGCTCCGACTAACTAGTTTGTCTCCAGAGAAAACAAGCTTGTATTTGAAATCAGCAGTCGCTGTTCAAACTATCAAACAATGGCAACTATTGTGTAATTAGTCTCGCCCCATTCATTCGGAATTCCTTGTTTGAATTTCGACTAAGCAATAGTTTATCTCTGAAGATAGAAACAAGCCGAGTGGTAGTAGCCGCTGCAACTGGGGCATATCACATACTCCTTATTCAATGGAGTGACTGCATGCCAACCACGCAGCGCAGCGCTGGCAAACCTTTAAAAAACATAGATTTGAAGATGAGTGAGTAGTAGTTAGGAGGAGTAAGTTGTCTCCATTATGCTGGTTACACTGCATCGTACAGTGGTATGTTGTCAAACTGGCAGGCATCGTACAGTGGTATGTTGTCTAACTGGCAGGCACTCAAATTTTGTAAATTCATAAAAAGGGAAGTAGTATCGAATATATCATGTATAATGACCATTGAGAAACTTTCTCACTCTCACGATAAACTTGGTGAAGTGGTGTGTGCAGCTTGCCCGGTCATGAGTTCTATCTCCTTCATAAGAGCTTCCATGTGTTGAAATCACCTGCCAAACACCTGCATAGTAGGATAGTTGCAGACTATTCTGGCACCTTTTCCCAGCTGATTGGAGTGATAATTGAGATGTCTGATGTTGCCTTCTTGCATCGTCCTGGCCATTACCCTATTTATTGATGTTATGGTTGGTTGCAGGTCTCTGCCCCGACTGGGAAGACTGGGATCCTAAAAGTGGCAAGAGGAATGCTACGGAGGCCATGGACCTTGCTGAACAGTGGTTGGAGGTGCCACAGGTGTGTACCCATAACCTTTGCTATAATATTTGGTTATTGTTACGACAGGTGAGGCTCGCTTAGCCCTTTTGTTGATTCCCTTCTCACGAACAATTCGCTGTCCGGTCAGAATTGTCGCCAGCTGAGAAAATTAGTTTTATGCAGTCCTATGTTAGTCCACATAGTTCAGTATAGATCCCTGCTGTGGAGATATTCTACCTTGGAGTTGTTATTCCTTTGAAAAAGTAATCTCATGAACTTTTCCATACAATCAGAAGGTTCTATATAAATGAGAGTTTTTTACACGGAGATGCTTTCTGTAGCAAACATACCTTAAGTTCACAGGCTAAATAATTGCGAGGCATATATCCAACTGTTGTAAAACCTAGTCAGTTATTTACACTCGTAGACTGACATTTGCTTCAAGTATTTACAGTCAGAATTTTTCTTTTGACTATTTGCATGCACCTTTGATTAAACTAAGGTTATGTCAAGTTGGATTTTATTATATGTTGCTGACGTGAATATCCGCTGTAGGGATTACTACTTAAGTGGAGCTGAAGTTATTTGGAAAACAAACTGAGTTTCACATTTCCTTTATCTTCTTTTTATGATTCACCAAAATCAGTCTTATCTCATATTTGTGATTGTCAATAACCTTCTCCAAGACAAAAGCATACCAACCTATTTCACAGGAAAGCAGGAAATGATGTAAAACTGTCATCCTATGACATATGCTAAAGGTATCTAGTGGGCGGCTTGTACCTTTGTCTGTATCAAAATTTGACACTCTTGAAGCCATGTTTGATTCTGCAGTTGACGCTTGATGACTCAGACCCCCCCTCTCTACTTACAAACGCACAAGTCTCATATGGAAAACAAATTTTAGTGTGTTTATCCACTTTCGATTTTATTGCCAGTGTTGTAGTATTCATTTATTATACTCCTACTCTAGCAGTAGTTTGAGATCATCATATGCCATAAATATATGCTTTAACTATACTAAAATTATTCTGTGGTGCATCAAGGTCATGGAGTAGTGCAATTGGTAGCTCTCTGAGTGGCCTTGGACGGACAGACACGGCTCTTATTCACTATGTTTCCATGATGCGCAGTGCTTCGGAGTTGCGCTATCTCCGAATCATGGAAACGGCGTCTTCGCACTGAAATCACTGCGCACTGATCAGTGCGAAGCCAGTGCAAATTCGCAGCAAGGAAACAGCGACTGCGCAGTGGCTGCGCATAGCTCTCATGCCGTGGAGACGGATTCTTCGAGGGCCATAAACTAGTACAAAAGTTGTCCTGCTAATCTTGTTTTTTTACTATTCTTCCTATCTTCTTTTACCTAAATTTAATTATGGTCTGCATTCACGAGGATGATGAGGTGATTACTTTCCTGGACTTTGTTATCGATGCCAACACTTTTCGAAAAATAGGTGGCAAGTCCTAAATTAACGTTTAAATAATATATTACTTAAAAATACTTATTAAAAATATATAACTATGTGAAAAGTGTGTTGAGGTTTGTAAAACCTTGTGAATGTGTATTGTAAATAAAAGTATAATGACGACAGAATCATAAAAAGACCGTTTACGACGTTCGGTATCCGTGATCGATTCTATTTCTCCATCAGGCGATTCGATTTATACAATTTCTCTTCTCTGGCTAATTTGCCGTATTTGCTGAAAACCACTGCGCAGCATGGAAACGTACAATCCCCTCGACTTCGGAGGGGGCTGCTTCGCAGTACTGCGCACCATGGAAACATAGTGATTATAGCAAAGAGGGAAGAAACTTGAAGTACAAAAGAAAAGTAGAGCTTCACCGGGGGGGGGGGGGGGGGTTGCCTTTAGAAAACAAATTATCTTGCATCTTAATACTAGCTGCTCATTCCTCAAATTTATCCTCAAAACCTAGCATACAGCTCAAAGTGTTTTCACACAGTCTGGGATTTATCTGCAATTATTCTAGAAATGCAACATTGTTTGTAGCTTATCAAACCAGATGAGATGGTAAACCCCAAGATTGATGAGCTCAGCATGATGACCTATCTATCGCAATTCCCCAATGCCAAGCTCAAGGCCGGAGCACCACTAAGGCCAAGAACAAATGCCGCTAGAGTGAGAGCCTACGGACCAGGTAATTGAGGGCGGAGAAGGTATTACGGACTTCAATGGCTGCAGTGATTATTGAGTGTTGTTTATAGTACATGTAGTTGCGAAATGCGCTGGCATGTTTATTAGAGTATAATATCGTTGGCTAGTATGGACGCTGAACATTGGTCGATGGCTGACCTCGGCCTGCCATCATAAGCACTATTAGTTAGTGTGGGGGATGTGGACGTGGGAGGCATGTGAGTTGAGCAGGAGAGCAGACAGTTACTTTCAGCCATGAATCATAACCTGGGGAGGTATGCTATTGTATGACCTCAATAGGAAAGTTTGGCTGCTCTTACAACAATGAAACTGTGTATAATAATGGGGTAACTGGAGCATCGGCATGTATGACTTGAATAGAACATGACAGGGCATGGATGTCATAAAAACTAGTACAGCCATTTAGTGTGGGCTGTAAACTTAGAAACTTGTGTTATGCATGTTCTGATGGAGAGACTAGTTTTCTTTGGTTTATCTATTAGGTGTAGCTCATGACTGATTCGCTCGGGTTTCATTGATATGCAGGGCTCGGGCAAACTGGCAACTGCAAGGGTAGGCCGGCCAATTTTACAATTGACACGTTTGCTGGCGGTAAAGGCCAGCCTTCAGTTGCCGTGACCAATCCAAATGGTAAACAAGAAAGAGTAAGTGAAGTGACCAGTAAAAGTTGGTGTTTTGTCCCGTCGTCTATATTTTCTAGCATGGAGATGAATGATTGGTATGGTTTGTTGGCCTGCAATGCTTGTGGGACCCTGGCCATCTGATCTGCAGGTCTGCACGCATAATTTGGACTCGATATCTTATCATCGCCTGGTTTTGTCACCTAAACTCTCAAGTGCTTTTATCACAGGACTTAGCAATCTTTTAGATTAAAGCATACGGATGTTTTTCACAGTTTTTGACGCTCTTAGATCTTTTCCCATATAGTTTATAGTTACCCATGTGGATTAGTATAAGTTCGTGCAATGACACACAATTCGTACATGTACAGAATCATATGAATTCATGAAAGCAGGCTCAAATCGTACTCATGCAGATTAGTATAAAGCGATGGAACGAGGTTCAAATCGTACATGTACAGATTAGTATAAATTCACAAAAGGAGATATGAAGGTGATATCTTTGCTCGACTTGTATATTTTCTTTGCACTGCATAAAACTCGTTATTAAGGATTAGGTTGTAGAATGCAATTTTTTGAAATGAATGCTGGAAAATGTGCGCATGCGCAACAACAGCTCTGGCAAGCCTTCTGGTATAGCCATGACAGTCGCTTGTAATTTTTTCTCTTTTCTCTATTTGATCAACAGTGTGCCAGCATTGGTTTCTTTGTTGCATGTTGCATGACGGAGAGTTATTTGCTGTGATTGCTCAGGGCTTGAACCAGAGGGTGTGTGTGCTCTCACGCCGGCTCGTTTCACAGTCGAGACATTCAGTGCTGGCAGAGGTGAGATCACTGTGACAGTACTAAATGCCGAAGGACATGCTGAAGAGGTAAATGTTTCACGCATGACATCAATGATTGATAATACCCATCTCGTCTGCTTATTCTGCGTGACATGATATAAACCTGCTTATCTGTGCATTGATGCATTATTTTGCAGTTTATCCATTCTCCATCCATTCTCCACCCACTTATAGGCGTAGACGCTCCTATAGCGTATGCCTCCTGTGACATAAATTTCAGATAACGTAAAAAGTTTATGCAGTTTTTGCTTCGTACTACTTGAAAAATTCCATATAATGTCAAGTAGTGGCAACATCTCAAACTCGATTTGAATGGTAACATATTTCGCTGCGCTTGTGAGAAAAAATAACGTACGTATATCCAACTTCCATGACATTTTAGTTCGTCGCGATAGATTGCCAGATGTGTTGACAAAACGGAGAATAGGTAGCAGCGCAATTGTTAAATACTTGAAGGCGATCGATTGGTGCAGGCGTTACAGTGTCAGTATACCAATCTGAATATCATGAGTTAGGAGTATCATCGACGACGAATGAGTGGACACCGCTCTTTTTTATAGTAAAAATATATTTTTGTTTTGCTTTATTTTAGACGTGTAAAATATTTTTTATTAGTTTCACTGTGCAGAATAGACTTAGCTGTCTAGAAAAAATAAACAAATCGTTGTAAATGGAAATCGAATGTGTGCATTCCCCCATCAACTTATTGCAAAATTACCGCAATAATATTCTAAAAAAAAAAAACAATGAAATTGATCAAAAAAGGAGAAAAGTTGTTGATGAACACTAATAATATTACAGTTGCGATAAAGCAAACAAATTAAAGTCTAGTTTTTTTCTTTTGTATGCCCAAAGGGGTGAATTTGAAAAGATCTTGGAACATGTTAGGCAATTTACATGTATTTTATTGTTCATATAACGTAAATTCCCTATAATGTAAACGTTCTTGGAACAGATTGTTTACGCTGTAAGAGTGTCTACTGTACATACATCATATACACATAAGAGAAGTTGTGTACACACCGCAACAGTTATCTCTTTTCTGTCTCTTGTTGGCCTAACATGTCACTTGACCAAAATCCTGCATTCTGATGTTTACTGCTAGCCTAACGTACTCTCTGTTTTTGTAGTGTGAGGTTGTCTTTAACAATGACAGGAACCTCACTTACTCCTGCAGTTATACACCCTCGATGGAAGGAGTGTACACGGTAAGTGTTTGTTTAAGTATGCCTCATCTACACTGCATGCAGATCGCTACAGGCCGCCAGCCTGCATTAATGCATAGGAATTTGGATTCAATGTTTGTTAGAACCGTTCATTGACCGCCATGTTTTGTATCACCCGATAGAATCAGATTTTTTCTCTTTCTCATTGTTTTATGTCAAAAAGTATTCAAATTCAATGTTGGATCTGTTATTGAGCAGACAACTCTTGTCAATAGATGTTTGTGATGGATGTGTCACGTCGCTCACTGTAATTTTGTCGATTAAGCCGAGTGTGCAAGCTTGTCACAATTAACAATTACATGTTCCAGCTATTGTGAATAGCAAGCACATGCTCTAGGTGTCACGAATAGCAAGCACATATTCTAGTTGTCGCGAATAGAAAGGAAATGTTCTAGTTGTGATAAATAGTGAGCACATGTTTTAGTTGTCACAAATAGCAAGCACATGGTTTAGTTGTCATGAATAGCAAGCACGCATTTTAGTTGTTACGAATAGCAAGCACATGCTCTAGTTGTGATAAATAGCAAGTACATGTTTTAGTTGTCAAAAATAGCAAGCACATGGCTTAGTTGTGATAAATAGTGAGCACATGTTTTAGTTGTCACAAATAGCAAGCACGCGTTCTAGTTGTCACGAATAGCAAGCACGCATTTTAGTTGTCACAAATAACAAACACATGTTCTAGTTGTCACGAATAGCAAGTACATGTTTTAGTTGTCACAAATAGCAAGCACGCGTTCTAGTTGTTACGAATAGCAAGCATATGTTCTAGTTGTCACGAATAGCAAGCATATGTTCTAGTTGTTACGAATAGCAAGCATATGTTCTAGTTGTCACGAATAGCAAGCACATGTTCTAGTTGTGACAAATAGCGAGCACATGTTTTAGTTGTCACAAATAGCAAGCACATGGTTTAGTTGTGATAAATAGTGAGCACATGTTTTAGTTGTCACAAATAGCAAGCACGCGTTCTAGTTGTCACGAATAGCAAGCACATGTTCTAGTTGTCACGAATAGCAAGCACATTTTCTAGCTATCACGATTAGCAAGCACATGTTCTAATTGTAAATATAAATACCCTACAGGATGAAAATATTCGTTGGTCATAAAAATTCGCGATTTCGCGAACAGTCAATCCCGCGAATTATTAAATTCAGTGAATAATTAGTTCTATTTTTAATCACAAGAGAGAATAACTACTGCATAAAACTGAAAACTAGTCGCTAGCCTAGTTTTTAATGTAAATACTAAACGTAATTGGGTTCCAAAACATTTTTAAAATCATTGCCTGAGCTTTGAGCTAACACCATTGGCAATGCATCACATTTATTTACAAAATTATTCAAGGTTGTCACAAGATAAGCCGAATGGCGTCATCGCGAAAATAGCCGCGAGGCAGAAGTACTAAACGTAGCCGAGTTCCAAAACTTGATTAAAATCATCGCCAGGCTTCGAGCTTTATTGCCATTGCGTCAAACTTTATACAAAATTATTCAAAGTTTTTACAAGTTATTCGGCATGGCTTCAGCATAGAAAAAAAGCTCTCCTAGTCTTTTTACATTAGAATCAACTCCATCGATTTCTAATACCGAAGCCAAGGAGGATCATGATTCTGTTCTGGACATTATGGTATGTATTTGATTTGCAGTGCAGATACGTTTTTCCATAATCAACTGCATTAGTTAATTCTTTTGTTTAAAAACTGATCGCTTTCATCAAATACTTCAGCTATTGTTTTTGTACTTCCTCAACACTCGTTATTATTTTTTCTTTTTGTGGTTACTGCAGATTGAAAATAAAACAACCTACTCCGATTCCCAGGGCTGATACTCTGAAAGAAACACCCACCTGGATAGGCCCAGACTTGGATATTGTACCCCCAATCACCTGGTTGGTCAATTGGAATTTGGATAATGTACCCCCAATCACCTGGTTGGTCAATTTGAAATACACCCCCTAAACACTGGGAGTTCCCTAGAGGGCGCCCAGGTTCCAGGCTGCGCTAAACATCTAATATGATTCATGTATTAATAAAGCAGAAACAAGCTACAAACAAAATTCCCAATTTTATTTAATTACATTTTTATTTCGGATTTTTTGTTGGTTTAGTATTGCAAAAACGATCGTTTTTCTTCTGAAAACGGCTTATTTTTTGTTGCTAACATAGACCAATATATTGTAGTTTACTATTGGTAAAAAAATTAAACAAAAAAAAGACAATTAGATAACCATAAATCAATTTATAAAAACTGTTCGTGTGGTGACATAATAGTCGCTCTGTTTACTAGCACCCGTATCGCAAAACGACAAAAATGTTGCTATGCCTGCAAAAGGGTTAATAAAACTTATTCCAAACACGAACCATCAGATCATCATTTCATTTACAAAAGAAAACATAATAATACCAATAAAAGAAATATCATATCATTCATTCTGAGTATATTGCTAAAGAGTTGCTAAGATGATGCAGTGTCGACTGTCTCTTTTCCCTTCCTTTTCCGTCAGCAAGCATGCAAATTTTAATGCAATCTGCATTAAAATGAAGACTGTGGAATTTTGGTGCAATTTATTGGTATTACTTTGGCTGAATAAAACCTTAATGAGCATGGGCCCTTTTACTGGCTTGGTTGTGGAAACCCCCCTAAAGTAGCAAATTCACTGACAGTGCCCCATGGTCTGAAAACCCCCCTAAAACGTGATTTTGGGCCGAACCTAATGGGCCTTTTGAGGGGGAGTATCAGCCCTGGGCTCCGATTACGAAAACTAGAGACAAGTAGTAATATTCATCAAGGCAGGAATATTGGCAGAGGCAACCAGTCAACCTAGACCCCTTCATTGACAACTCCTTGATATCGCTGTAGCAAACATGATCAAATTATATATTTTATTTCATGTATAGATGTATTATAATTTATTACAAACTTGAGTGTACAAATAAAATGTTTCAAATACAAATAAAATTTTAAAAACGATGAATGGAATAAATATAAACAGTTTAGTCCATATGGCGGTTGTCTAGCAATAAAATTAAACTGGTACTCTTGATATGTGAATACTAGCGTGTAATGATGCTTTCTGACTAGTTATTTTGGTAATAGCAGCTTTGTCGCTGTCACCGTATTGGGTAGGTGTTGAAGGAGATTCTCTCGCTACTACATGGCTGATAAGGAAGTTATCACCAGAACTCTCCTCGTGGCTTACTATTGCAAAGTTCTGCCGGTTGGCCAAAGATTTGTGCTCGTAAAGGCGTTTTTGTTCATTTTTTAAAAACAGATATATTCTTCTCGTAAGTAGCTGCGGTCACTTCAACCTCAATTTCCAGACCTCCCTGAATGATTGGTGATCTTCTAAGAATGACATCTACCACCCTTGCAATCATTGTTCATCGGTGTATGATGAAAAATCTCTCTCACACTAAAACAAATAATGAAGCAGTAAGGATGGAAAAAATTAGTATTGCGTTTTACCGAAGAGCCAAAGTAAAATTCAACTAATTTAGTACATGTAAAAAGCTCATTACTTACCACAAGTTGTTGGCTTATCAAAGGCCTCCAAAGCGATAAATATTCGTGAAAACCTCTGGACGCAGCAAAAATTGTTTACCGTAGAATAGCATGATCGCTTAGCAGTTGTAAGCTAAATATAAACCGAAACACGCGGTGTGCGCATGCGTAGGAATATCTATTACTAGCTGCAATAGAGTTAACTTTTCCCAGAGAGTGGCAATTTTCTGCCGCGAATAAATTCATCCGCGAATATGCATGAAAAGACAATTTTCGCAAAATATAACTCCGCGAATGAATTCATCCTGTAGGGTAGTTATCCTCTAGACAGTCATCTCAAACTTTTGACATTTTCAAAACTGTTTAAATTTGTTGTATTTTGATCATTGTATTGTGGGCGGATAGCCTGGATAAGAGAATAAAATAGTCTTCCAGTATTCAACAACAGCAAGTATATATAGGCGTATATGCTTCGATTCATCACAAACAACTCCAAATATGGAAGATCATAACTTCATACAATGCCGGCGTAATATATTTGTAGTCGTTTCATGCATTGATGGGTTAGATATTTATAGTTCTAGTGTATTGGATCAATCAGTTGATGACGGATCCATGGTCTAATAAAATTACTGATAAACTCGTGTTTATATTTGCCAAACTTGGTGCAACTATTAGAGCAAGGCAATATCAGATGGAGTTTTTTTAGCTGCTTTCATTGCTAATAATAATAATAATGTTGTGAATAATAATAACTATCATCCATAAAAAAGATCTATTGTCGATGAGTAGCATTAGCTAGCTCTGTAAGTAAAAGTGCTACATGAGGGCAGAGATGGTTTATAGAAACTAACGAGAGAGACATTTTTATGACGGTGCGTAGAATGTAACATGCTAGGGGTCTGGCAGATCACTCATGCCGTTGCGTCAAATCTGGGGTGGATGATTAAGCTGTGATTCAACTGTGCAGCCAACCATAGCCATTGTGGTCGGGTAGGTTCTGTGGTTTGTTTCGCCATAACTCTGTACTAGCTAAATAAAAGCTATTTCAAGACCGGATTCATAGCATTATTTATGTCTGCTATTTTCAAAATTGCGAGGCCTTCTAGTTTGCACTTTATCTATATACAACGCGACAGGGCCATGCTTGAGACCGCATCGCGTTATTGTGGTATTTTGTCCTTGGCGCAGGCATTTATTTACCACCTTCTATATAGGTCAGTATCAGCTTTGCTGGTAAAGAGATACCCAAGAGTCCATACAAGGTGACAGTGGAGGGCGCGGCTGGAGACCCTGAGAAGGTGACTGCGGAAGGCCCAGGTCTACAGGCCGGCGGAGTTCAAGCAGGAAAGAAGACTTACTTTGAGGTCTTCACGGAAGGTACTTGACTGCTTGTACAGGTTGCTTGTACAGGTTGCGTTAAACCATTTATTTATTAGAGAACTAGACTCTAGTGCTTAGAGGACAGTTGGCTGAAGAACATTCACTTCAACGATATTACAAGTAGCTGAGTATATGTAGGTATTTTGAACGCATCCGTGCATGCTCCTTCTCGGGCAGCTACGAGTGCCTTTGGTAGAAAATGTTTGTTATAACTCTTCAGCTATTGGCAGGTCCATCATACAAGCTCAGCATCGATTTCGACTAACCAAAGGAGTTTTGGGGCAAAGTAGCATGGGTGGATTGTTTATTTGGTAGTTAATCAAAGGCAGCTAATAGTTCTCAGCGCCTTCAATATCAAACGGTAAATTTAAATTTCATGACTGCACTTCCCCAAGAGAAAATTGTGGACATATTAGGAGCTCTTGCTCCCTTTTCTGAATGTATTTTAGCTGAAGTAGCCTTGTAGACACTTGTACGATCTGTGTATCAGGTTAGGTTGCTTTTATTGGTCTGTATTGCTAACAAGACCTCTAATTGGAGGTCAGCAGGTAGGATCTGTGCGCGATATGTACTGGAGGTAAGCAGGTAGGGTCTGTGCGCGATATGTACTGGAGGTAAGTAGGTAGGGTCTGTGTGTGATATATACTGTAGGTCAGTAGGTAAGGTCTGTGTGGGATATGTACTGGAGGGAAATTCTAGTTAGCATTGATAAGATGAGACCTGTGTAAGGAGACTATCGATTAGCAAGCTATGCTTCAATTGCTATATAGTCCATAGAGTCTGTAGTGATCTGTTTGCATATACCTAATATTAACAATTACCTTGCATTCATGCTTACACGTTTCAGCCATTCTCTGTACATGATTATCTTTCCTTTCTGAACAGGGGCTATTCAAGGTATTCATTTATACTCATTCATTCGCTTTACCCTTTCTTGTTATGTCTATGGGAGGGTAACGACTTTACCCTTTCTTGTTATGTCTATGGGAGGGTTACGACTTTACCCTATAACTCTCTCTGAGGCAAAGTCTTCCCCAAAAGCTATCTGTTTTTGATGCCTCTACCATTTCCATTGTCTTGCGTATTGCGTGTGGAGTTCTTATAAATATAACAATAATATACATGTGATAATATACATATAATATAGGTCTACATATACATATAACATACATATAACATACATATAAGATACATATAATATACATATAATAATATACATGTAGCATACATATAACATACATATAGTAATGTATATAACATACATATAATATACATATAATATATATAACATACATATAATATAGGCCTACATATAATAATATATAACATACATATAATATAGGCCTACATGTAATAATATATAACATACATATAATAATTTAAGTGTAATAATAAGCTGCTATAAACAACCTGTCGTAGAATTGATGCAAACAGCTAGTCGCCATCAAATTCCTCCCCACTGGATCAGTTCATAGTTAGAGATATTAAAGGTGTGATAGAGGTCAAATCTACAACTTTCTTTACAACGATTTTGAGGTGGACAACTTTATTTTATTCGTTAATAATATGTATATGAAATAATTTATAATAATAAGAGTAATGCGGGTGAATAAAAACTACAAACCATTGTTGTTATGACTGAGCTAGCTCAAGTTAAATTTGATTTCTTTTATCTTAACCTTCAATCGAGAAACAGTACAGGTACAACCTTTGTTTGTACTAGGAAATGACCCATTTATTAAATCTTATACCTATATACACTTATCTGAAATATTGCGTAGGAAGCAATAAAATGCATTGACAGCATGTGTACACATCACGGGTAATGAGCGGGTGATGAAAAGGCTGAGGGAGGTGTGTAGCTCTAACATATATTAAAATGTAGAACATAAATATTTATAAATTATATAAAGTTTGTAAATTAAGACGCTTATGGCTACTTCAGCTGTTGTATGTAGGCGTGTCTGAGTTTGCGTTTACTCGCTATTACTTACAGGTTTATTTCGCACTATTCGAGGAATTTATTTTAATTTTATATGGTAGAATATAAATTAATTATAATTAGATAATAACATAAAAAGATAATAGATTACACTTTGAACGAGATGTAATGCCAGGGTTTAGAAATGAACATATATAAGAGAGCTTTTCTATATTTTGGTTTATGCTGCAACCAAATTTAGATTTGCCCCCTCTTGTCATGCATTTTGTGTGAATACGTTTATACATTGCTGTTTTGTATTTTTACCGCTGCCTACTGATGATTCACAGTAATTTATACAGTTATACATGCTACACATGAAACAAGTTAAAATTTTAAGCTAAAAGTAGAGAATAATTTACACTATGTTTTGTATTCAAATTCTCAATGAATTGGGCATTTGTTTACTCCTAATTAATTCTACGCAATTTTGGTTTTAAACAATAATTGACCAAAATTGACATTTTATTAATTTGTATTTAGCAATTCCATGCATAGAGATCCTCATAGCACTCATTTTCTTTGTTCAATGAAAAAGTTTATTATTTAAAAAAAGTGAATGCTAAATAAATGCAAAATATTATTGGTTTTTATCAATTAGAAGACCTGAGTGATTTCTATGCAGATTTCTATGCAGCTGTCGACCCACTTAATGGCATTTCATGATGTGTTTAACCTCTTATCATACTAGTACTATACTAAGAACACCCAGTGTATCCTACTTATGTACTTTATGTAATATGTCAGCTTGTTAACTATTCAGATTCCTCTACTAGCAGACACCTGATAAAGTTTGTTTTATGACCAGCTACCCGTGATTATTGATACATTACTAGAACTTTGCTCTCATCGAGTCTTGGGCCTTTTGTCTGAATGAGCAGCCCTCTTCTATTCTCGTGCTCTGACACACTCTTAGCATGCTCCCTCATATCTTTTATAACTAGTTTGAGTGTTCCAACCTTACTCCACAAGTATGATTAATTATAGTTAATCATATTGCTTGTTCCAGTCTTCTAGTAATCACAGCTCCAACTCCCACTCTCTCATATTTACTCTTCTTATCTCTGTCTCAAGAGCAGATATGTGCATTATTATTCCATGTTGGCTAGCTGAAGTGTTTTCATTGTTGCTGTAATAATATCTTTGGTCAAATATGAGTAGCGTGATGGTATTTTTCATTTAGAACATATGATTTTTAAAGATCATAATAATAAAAAGGATGGAGATGTAAAAATAGTTTCACGCACAGACTGCACATGGATTTACTTTGGCGTACTTTAGTGTTAAGGTTTGGCGTACTTTAATGTTAAAGTTTGGCGTATTTTAGTGTTAAAGTTGTTAAGGATAGTATGGCTGATTAGTTTATACGTTACAGGCATTGTTAAGGCCATAAATCATGTTGTAGCATCTTAGTGTGTGTATCTGTATATATCTGCATGTCATGTTTCTAATCTATATCTACTTATTTACATTCATAAGAAGCTGATAATACATGATTGATCCGATTGAACAGTGCACTTGGTAATTGGCAGAAACATTGAAATGACTGCTATACAAAGCTGCATCATACCCATAACGACAAAAAAAACTATTTTTCATCATTTTAAATGCCATAGAAGCAAATTTTATTTTATCAAACTGTGTTAGACTTGTTCTAAACTGATTGCCAATTTTCTACAATAGACTTACAATAGACTTGCAATAGACTTACTACCATCTTTAACGATTATAACAGAGCTGTAGCAAAATTCTATGTATTATGTAATAAGTCATTAATTTCAAATTCAAATGCTGATAGATTTTTAATGATCTATCAGATTACCAGACTGGCAGCAGCCAAGGGATAGAGTATGAGTGCATACAAGTGATAGATATAGCCACAGCTGTGATGATAAAGTTGAACTGTTTTATAAGTTACACAATTTGTTTGTTGTTATGAACGTTAAAAATTATTGAATATTTTTAAAAAGAACATTAGACAGGTTTTTGCTAAATTAAGAACCATAAAATAATAAAGTAAAAAAAGAAAAAACAAAGTAAGGTAAGAGAAGATAATGAAGAACTAAAATGTTGGAAATCTTCACATGTTCACATCTATCACATGTTCACATGTTCACATCTATCACATGTTCACATCTATCACATGTTCACATCTATCACATGTTCACATCTATCACATGTTCACATCTATCACATGTTCACATCTATCACATGTTCACATCTATCACATGTTCACATCTATCACATGTTCACATCTATCACATGTTCACATCTATCACATGTTCACATCTATCACATGTTCACATCTATCACATGTTCACATCTATCACATGTTTAATACTTATATTGGTGTGTTTCATACGTATATGTCTTTCACCATTGCGCGCTGTAAACAACCCTGATTATCACTTGTTTAACTTTTAACTTTATTAACTTTGGATTATGCTACTCCAAGTAAGGTTGGTTGTACAGCTCGGACTCTTGAATGTTTGCGTGTTTAGGTGCAGGGGTTGGCAATGTTGAGGTGATCATAGTCGACTCACGTGGCCATAAGGATACATGCAAAGCCAGAGTTAGCAAATCGTCAGAGACGACCTACTATGTAGAATATGTGGCTAAGGAAGTCGGCCGCTACTCGGTCCACATATACTTCGCTGGCAAGGAGATTCCGTACAGCCCGTACACAGTCAACATCGGAGCTCGTAAGTGCCAGCTCGAGTTAACTTATTTATTTGAAATACATTATAATCTTATACTTGCTGATGTGGGAGCTGTGAGCCAACCTACACTGACCACTTCTATTAGCTATCGAGTTGGTTTATCTCCATTTGTTAAACAGCGTTTAACCTTGTTCGTGCAAATGTTACCAAACCGTTAGAGTTAAATATAAAAAAATTTAACTAGTCAAAAATGGATTGCGCTGGCTGTGGTTTTTATTTGTACTTATTCTGGTGGTTGTTCCAGTGTAACGTTAGATACATGTATTTATGTGAAACACCGTACAGAGTTTTTCAGCAAGAATTTATTTGTGCCAACTCTACCCCAAACAACATTAATAATATTGTGAGACATGTAGAGCATGTAAAACTCTGAGAACACTCAGTACTTTCAATATGCCATGTTTTTTTATCTGGCAGCCGTGGAGCCAAAGAAGGCCTATGCTACAGGCAGGGGTGTGCAAGGGAAGGGAGTCAGAATACAGGATGTGGCAGACATCATGGTTCACACCGCAGGAGCTGGCTCAGCTGAAGTCAGTGGCAAGCTGATTGGACCGACAGGTATGCTGACTGTAGGAGTTTTACTGCTGCCCTAGCTTATGGTATGATGCTGCTAATGAGACGGTCATCACAAAGATGTAAATCATTTTATGAACCCTGGCTTTTCTTGTTCTATATAATTACCACACAACTTCTTTCTGAATACGGTTTTATATTCTTCTGGAAATGTTCTTGGCATTTTGAGCTCATCAAAATGTATTCTTCTGGATATGCTTTTGGCATTTTGAAGTAATCAAAATAGAGTCATTTAATGCCAATAATATCTTGAGGCAATTATTATTAGCTAACCGTGGTAATTGGAGTGTTTGCATGCGTAGGCAGCGGCAGAAGAGATAGCTCATCAGAGAGCAGTTCTGACGAAAGCGAGAAAGGTATTGCTTGGTTATGGTTCTCATTCTGGTGCTGGGCTCTTTGGTTATTATTCACCGGATTTTAGGGATCTTTACTTATCTTAAAGCTTTACTGCAGATTAATTCCTTCAAGGCATTTGTTGTGCCTTTGTGGGGGTCTCTGAACCGGATGTACCCTGTAGTAAATTTCCTTTCTCAATGCTATTTTTCATCCTACTTGTTAATTCATCTGGTTGTTACTAATGAGGTTTCCTTTGCTTATTCAAGGCTCATTCTGTTATTTATGCCAATTGTGGCCCAAAAATGATACTAGCAGCTCATAGTTGTTCGGGGTAACAATGGTATTTTACACATGACACACAATAGCCGCTTGCAGAGGTAGTCTGGGCTTGCTTGAAAGCAAGATCATCTTGAGAGAAAAACATTGCGTATAAGTAGTTGTGTTCTCCTGTTTTATATGTCTATTACGTGTACAGTATGTGTACGTAGGTAGTGACTCCTCAGATAGCTCCAGGGAGGATTTGATTCCGGAAGGTACTGTGCTGGCTGCTTCTTTCACGCTTTAGCTTTGATATCTTCTTGAATATAATCAGTGAAGCTTGTGATATTGTTGAATTAGTGCTACGAGTCTGCACTCTGTCTACTTTAAAATCAACCAATGTATCACTCTCAAATATTACATTCCATTTTACTTGTGGTATTTAATCTCCAAATTACCATCTTATTACCTCTATCTGAAATTTGATTCTTCTCACAAAGCTAATCGTTTACTAATTGGCATCTTCTCTTCTATACGCAAAGCTTTCCTTAGCTTATACTTTCACTAGGAAACCAGTGACCTCTACAAGAAAAATATTCTTCATTCAATTGGTTTTATAACAAATGTTAAGTAGTGAGTCTGGAATGGATGGGCCACGGTATACAGCATAGGCAATATGCTGAGAGTGAAAAGCGTGTACAGGTGGAGATGTATGCGAGTGTTATGGTGATACAGGTGTTGAGGAGCCGCTACGCTTCAAGAGGATTGATGAGCACACATATGAGACTTCCTACAAGCCAACCAAGCCTGGCAATTATACTGTTCATTTGCTGTATGGCACTGGACACATCGCTAAGAGCCCATTCAAGGTCTGCATTTCTAATAACTATATTTAAGTTAATTAGTGTTAACACACTTGTCATTTACACTGCTTTGGGTGATACTTAGTGGAAAATAATGCCTTCTTTTCTCCTCAAATGCTGTGTGTAACTTTTAAAATGAAATACATTCAACTTTAAAACAAATTTCGCTTTTTTGTGATCTGATGAGTACATTCATCTGGAGTTGTCCATCTCGGTAGCTGTCGATAGGTACACCCGTCTTAGATAATGTGAGCAAAATTAATTGACTTGAATCCTTTGCAATAGAGTAAAGCATCAGCTTCTATTCTTGGTTCAAGTTTTGTTGATAAGCAGGATTTATAAGCTGAGATATACCCATAAATCAGAAGCTTTTTTAAATCTGTAAACTTTAGTCTAATTGAACTTAGTGATTGTCTTGACATGAGTTAGAAGGTGATATACAATAATTGATGAGTTTGTTTATGGTGGTGAAGATGAATTTTTCTCAACGTATGGAAAAGTTGTGATCCATCACAAAACTTGAAAACCCTTTGTTTTTTTGTGATAGTAGTTAGTAGTAGGTAGGTTATTATGATAGTAGTTAGTAGTAGGTAGGTTATTATGATAGTAGTTAGTAGTAGATAGGTTATTATGATAGTAGTTAGTAGTAGGTAGGTTATTATGATAGTAGTTAGTAGTAGGTAGGTTATAATGGTTATTATGATAGTAGTTAGTAGTAGGTAGGTTATTATGATAGTAGTTAGTAGTAGGTAGGTTATTATGATAGTAGTTAGTAGTAGGTAGGTTATTATGATAGTAGTTAATAGTAGGTAGGTTATTATGATAGTAGTTAGTAGTAGGTAGGTTATTATGATAGTAGTTAGTAGTAGGTAGGTTATTATGATAGTAGTTAGTAGTAGGTAGGTTATTATGATACGATCATCAGTGTATTAATAGAGATGAGTGACATTTTCAGTGTCTATTTGTGTGTGTTGGAAACATATATTTGATGCGATTTGGTTGAAGTGAATCTTTTCAATGATTCTATTTTCATGGTTGCTATAAGCAACCAAATAATAAATTATTATTTAACTTCATTTATTTTTGTTTTTAAATTAGTATTCTATTGTAATAAAAACATAACATTATAATAAATCGGAATGTTTTATACTAGTTGAAATTATTAATAAATCATGAATTATATTGTCATGGTGTTACTATATTATTGCGTTCTGCTTTGGAAACATATATAGAAAAAAATATTTTAGTCGGACTACTGCTAATATAATTTTTTCAATATAATATAGTAAACATTCTGTTTATGCAATAGCAAGCCATTTACAGCAAGAGTAATTTTAAAGTTTTCGACTGATGCATAAGAATTTTGGAAATAGCTTAGCAGCTAAAGACTATATTGTGTACATAAAAATTGGTAAAATCCACCAGCCAGAGGATATTAACCAATCGTCGATCAGATTGCATTACAGATACTTGTAATTAGTTTTTAAATTTGTTTCTGAACATGTTAATTGAATTTTCTTTTGGTTGGTTTTTAGTCTTTCTATAATATAATCTTATGTTTTCTGTAGGTAGCGGTTGGGCCTCACAAGGAAAGCAAGATTCGTGCTTATGGACCTGGCCTGGAAGGCGGCATTGTCGGCAAACCTGCCGATTTTATTGTCGAGACCAACGGGGAAACAGGTGCTCTTGGGTTTGCTATTGAAGGTATGTTACAGTTAGGTCTTAGAGTGGTGGTTTACAATGGCGAGCGTGTACCTAGTGATGCAGTTGTCACCAAATATGGAAAACTTGTTATGCGCTCATCCAACTATTTGATTTACCTGATAGTAAATATACTTTGAACATTGATAGAGATCATGCATGGCATGACACAAATTTTGCAAATTCTACTCTTGTCAACGTGCTTTACTGCACTTTGCAAGCTGGATCAGGCATTTACAATATGTTAGTAGTAGATATATCTAACATACGTCTAGCATTAAAAATAAAGATTACCTACTTACTTTTTCTTAATTTTTAATGTAACGATGTGCCTTTTGCGAAACTGAGAAAATCTGATAAGTAACTGTTATATTTTGTTTCTCGCCACTGCTTCTGTGGAGCATTCGCCGACCATTCTGATTATTGTGACTTCAATGAAATACCTGCGCAGTTATACTTATTTCTACTTGAATATTTTAGGTCCGTCACAAGCCAAGATACAATGCAGTGACAATGGTGATGGTTCTGCAGATGTTACTTATCAGCCAACAGCTCCTGGAGAGTACGCTGTCCACGTGCTCTGTGACAATGAAGATATTCCAAATTCTCCTTTCATGGCTATGGTTGCTCCAGGCTTACCCCAGGGTGATAGTGACATGGTGAGTGCTGTAATAACATAGAATAAGCTAGAATTCATGGTGTGACCTATTATAGTTTAGTGCTTCCTGTCGGTGTGTTTGATAGCCATGCCTGATTTATTGTTTGCTTCTTGACCCCGATAATAATATGTTTTGCATGCTAGTTTGGAACAGAATACACCAATATGACGTGTTGTACTTTCAAAACACATTGACAATTGTTTGAGTGCTGCTTGAATCAGCATACAATAGCAAAAATCCTTCACTATGGCTTGAACTTAGTCATGTCATTGGAATTATCTGCTCTCTACATACCATCAGAAATCCTGTGGAAGGCGTACTAAATTTATAATGGCTCAATGCTCTCCCAAACTCTGCTCTGTAAAATTGTCTATGTGGTTAACAGAATGTGATAATTTCGTATGGTAATGGTATGCATGACTGAATATGTTGGCGTAGTGTTATATTTCCTATGTTTTTTAATCTCTATTTTTGCAAACACTTGAACAGATTCTATTCTATAATAATGCTGATGCTATTTTTGTCAACTTTTGTTTTTGTTACATCAATTTATTTAAATGTAAAAGCAAAAAGTTGTGCACAAATTTGAAACATTCTAGTAGAGAGCAGATATTTGCCGAAGGTAGTTCCCTGTGTTGAACTGGCAAACATGGCTAACTGAAGCTTCTCAACATGAGTGATATTATTTGCTTCACGCTATTACACATTTGTTAGTGTGTGTTTTACTACGCTATATAATACTTGGGGCTTTCAATCTGTTACTAAGGAGTCCTTGAAAGTTGAACAAGTAAAACCATTTTATGTTTAGAATTTAATTTGTAATTTGTAATTGTTCACCTAATGCTAGCTGCAGCTGTATTTTAAACTCTCCAATTTTGCAATAAAATCATGTTTTACAGTTATGCACTATATTTCATATAGTCACTTGATTGCGGTTGAAAGCCCTGAAGTCTTTTAAAAAACTTCTTATCAGATGGTATGACAAGCTATGACTCTCCTATTTATTCTCAACATTTTGGTATGCTAAAACAGGCTTATTAATGTAACCAACTTGCTTCTTATAGGCGTCAGATATTATGGAAAATCTATGAAATTCGTGGCGCGTCACTGATCATGCGAAAGCTTGTTATTTTTTTCCAAGTGCTGATAACTCTTACATGAATTTACTATACATGTTGGCCACTTCTTAACTCTTTACTTTGAAATAATCTTTCATTGGATTGATATGGCCCCGTGCGCTTGTATCACTGGTTTCACACCTCATTAAATTAACAACTTGTAAAAATACATTAGAGGAAGTTTTTGTTTGTCATACCAGCATATTCTTCACTGCGTGCTCTTTGTTGCTGAGGCTTGTAGTGTGGCTTGTCTTACTTTATTTGAACCGCCCTCTGCAATCTAGATTGTCCCTGAGCAAGCTATGACTGCTGAGTCGGCACCTAATGGTGTTTACGAATCACCTATTAGCCCTGATGCTGCTTTAAAGGCGCATTCTATGCTACCCAATGGACGCTATGGCAGTGATTTTAATCCAACGGAGGTGAGACAACTGCGAAACGTTGTTGAGGTTGACGAGTTCTTCTCTTCACGCTAGCAGACTATCGATTATATATGATTATATATTTGATTCTTTATACTTGTTTGTATCGATATGAAGTGTGAAAACAATAGAGCAGACTTTGTGTAGGTTGTCTGAAACAATAGCTACATTGTTTCTAACTGTTTGTTCGTGAGCTGATGGACCTATGTAAGTGATTCATTCGCTAGTTTGCTGTATCAACCATAACAATGAGTCACACACTAAGTCTATGACTGCTGCATATATGGACACGATCATCAATTCGAAATTGTGTCGATGCTTGAGAGTTCGTCGTCTTAAACAGGTTGTAACCAGTGGGCCTGGTCTGGAGAAGAATGGAGTGGTCGAGGGTACGCCTGCCCTTTTTACTGTTGACACTAGCAAAGCTGGTGATGCACCACTCAAGGTTTATGGACAGGATGTGAACGGAAAGCCGATAAACGTGCAAGTCAAGAATGACGGCGATGGTAGATACAACTGCTCATACCATCCAAAGGAGCCGATCAAACACACCATCTTTGTTACCTACGGAGGAGTTAATGTTCCCAATAGTCCTTTTAGGGTAAGCCGACATTCCTGTATTTACTTTTTATTTAGTATACTCACTATAATATTCATCGATTACAAGGTATTCGAACGACGCTTTTGTATAGCACAGATACATAAAGACAGATGTTGCTCGAGTTTGAATCTAGTTTATAACACTCCTTTATCTTAAACTGTAGCCGTTACTTAACCATTACCCACAATAAACCAACATACACACACGCTACCACATATGAACACGAGCTAGGATACTTGATTGTTACCCACAATAAACAAACATACACACACGCTACCACATATGAACACGAGCTAGGATACTTGATTGTTACCCACAATAAACAAACATACACACACGCTACCACATATGAACACGAGCTAGGATACTTGATTGTTACCCACAATAAACAAACATACACACACGCTACCACATGTGAACACGAGCTAGGATACTTGACTGTTACCCACAATAAACAAACATACACACACGCTACCGCATATGAACACGAGCTAGGATACTTGACTGTTACCCACAATAAACAAATATACACACACGCTACAACTTATGAACACGAGCTAGGATACTTGACTGTTACCCACGATGAACAAATGATAAAAGCTAAATATTGCTGGTTCTCATTTTCCATAGTATAATATATTTGTAGGACTTAAAACTAAGCTGATAATTAGCTAGTGTTGTTACCGCCTGTGAGACGCCACTGGTCGCACCACCTTATTAATCTAAAAATCTATGAAGTTATTAGGCTATAGTCAGCAAATCGTACTTTGGTTATGTGGTTGTTGAGACACTACATGCTGTAGCAACTGTTATTACTTCATCATTGCTTCCATTTACTTTCTAGCATTTTCGGAATTAAAATCCAGCTTGTTGCAGGTTATGTCAGCGCGTCAGCAGTAATTTAATTTTGCAAAATTGTGCTTTTTTATTACCATTATAAGGATTAGGTTGGTTACTGGCATTCTATATAATTGTCATTTTTATCCGCTGGTAAGTCTCATCCATAGATATATAAAGTTTATATATCTATGGTCTCATCGCAGAACTTTGAGCATATTTGTTTTTTAATCATTTGGTTTGGCTAGGTGAGTAACTGGTTCTAATCTACATATATATATATATATATATATATATATATATATATATATATATAAATTGAAGTGTTTATTGTATGTTCAGTTAATAGTGATTAGTTAAAATATGCACGCTGGCAGTTCCAGTTCGCTGTGAAAGATCATGATGTGTAATGATTATATGAACAATTAATCTGAAGCGTGGCAAGGTGGCCGCATGGTTTAGGAGCAGTGCGCTAAGTTTCACGTCTGTGCATCTGAATGTACGGGTTTGATCTCTGTGAGGGGCAATCATTTTTCCTAACGCTCTTAGCTGGCTTTGGACTGACACGGCTCTTATTATAGTAAATATTGAAATATTAGCTTAAGTTAATAGCTTAAGTTACTAGCTTAAGTTACTAGCTTAAGTTACTCAAATTCATTGGGTCAAGAAACTTAGCAAATGGCAACTTCATTACCTGTCACTATTTATACACTGTTTTAAATCTTTTGAATGAGTGTGTAGGATAATAAGTTAGAAATTTTTTTTCAATAATCTGCTCTAGCTATGCCTCAAGCTTTGGAATATTTGAATTATGCATTAGCCAGCACACAGAAATAATCAAATATTTTTACTTAAAAGTTAGAAGACTAAATGTTGATTAAAAATAAATTTTTCCATGCCAAAACTTTTTTATTACCTGCGCAACAGGTGCGGGCATTCATCTAGTGTTAATATAACATTTCAAACATAAAAATGGACTTTTTCATCGCAAAGACTACTCTTTTGGCGAGAATTATGTCGATCTATGTACAAGCATTGGCATGAAACTGCTTTAGTTGAGCTTTCTTAGTTCCTTAATTTCATGGTTATGTGATGAACTAACAATTTTTTGAACAGGTTTACGTAGAAGAACCTTCTAAGCCTGATAAGGTGAAAGTCTTCGGGCCTGGCATTGAGCCAGGTGTGACCTGCAATGAGGGCACACACTTCTTCGTTGATTGCACTGAGGCAGGGCCTGGAGACATTGCCATCTCTCTTACTGATGACAAGGGTATGGATGTACCAGTTGATGCTGATGACAACGGGGAAGGTCTCTTTAGGTGGGCATCGTCAGTTTATGCATCTCTCCAGGTCTCTGTTTGGGTATTGTTTGTATATAAAATTGTTTAGGTATACACCAGAGACTTAGAGAACTTATACTATTAATGTGCACTGTAGAATTGTGTTATGTACTAGGCGCATACTGTTAATATCTCTTGTAGGGTTGTGTATGTACCAGAGACATATTGTTAATGTACCTTGTAAGATTCTGTATGTATCACATACATATTGTTAATGTACCTTGTAGGGTTGTGTATGTACCAGATACATATTCCTAATGTACCTTGTAAAATTGTGTATGTACCAGTGACATATTGTTAATGTACCTTGCAGGATTGTGTATGTACCAGATACATATTCTTAATGTACCTTGTAAAATTGTGGATGTACCTGGTACATATTGTTAATGTACCTTGTAGGATTGTGTATGTATCAGATACATATTGTTAATGTACCTTGTAGGATTGTGTATGTACTAGATACTTATTCTTAATGTACCTTGTAGGATCGAGTATGTGCCCGAGACCTATGGGACCTACACTGTTAATGTACTTTTCGCTGACCAAGAAATTCCCACAAGTCCTTATACCGTTAAAATTGAGCCTAGTATTGATGTCAGTGGTGTCAAAGTGGTTGGCCTTGAGAAAGGTAAGCTTCAGTAATGCAAGTAGTTGGCAAAATGTTAGGATGCTTCACTCACTGTGAAAATTTTGTGCATCAAAACTATAAATTATAGCTGCTGTTCATAGTATACAGTTGTAGTCACCAAATATAGAGAGGCTATTTGGTGTAATTTTGTTCAAAATGAATTGTTTATTTGTTCGTTTCTTGGTCACCGTAACCACCGAGTATTTAGCTGTTTGTTTCATTTTACCCCCAGGCTTAGTCATCAACAAACTGACCAGGTTTCAGGTCAGAGATGGTTCTAAGGTGAGAAAGCTGTTTGCTAGTGTGGTTATTCTTGGTCCTGGTGGTAAAGTGCTAAATCCTATGACCAGCAAGGTCAGTGATGGAAAAAATGTTTCCTTTACTCCACGAAAAGTTGGAGAATATGTCATCGAAGTATATGCCAATGGAATACCAATAAATGGGAGCCCATTCAAAGTAAATGCTATCTCAGATGGATCACCAGCAGCCACGCAACCGACTGGGCCACCAAAGATCAAATTCGCCAATGCAAATCAGGTGAAACAACCAGATGTAAAGAAAGGAAAACCCTGGTCAAGAAAACCATCTGATAATGTCACCGGCTCCGGAGAAAACACAGAGAAATCAAAAAGCAAGAAATTACCTGGTGACCAACATGATGGAAAACGTGGGAGATATGAAAAACCTAAAGAGGAAGTCCCTGAGTGGATGAATCCTCATTTGAAAGGCTTTAAAAAAAACTCTTCCACACCGCCAGTTGAGGAGGTTCAGCAGCCTCGTAAAGTGAATGTCGAGCAATCTTCACCTGATAAAAAAGCTGCCGAGCAACCCAAGTTAAAACCATGGCAAACTGCAAACAAAACTGATGAAGCAAAGCAGCAAGCTGTTGAACCAGCAAAAGTTGTTGATGAGAGCAAGCGAGGCTTAAAACCCTGGCAAAAAAATCAAAAAGACAAACAATCATCCAAAGTCAGAGTTTATGGTGATGGCATTACGACTGGCATTTGCTCTAGAGAATGCAAGTTTATGGTTGACACCAGTGCTGCAGGGCCTGGAGAACTTGGTTTTGCTATACATGGACCAGGAAAAGCAACATTGACCCCAACGGATATGGGCAATGGCAAATGTGAAGTGTCCTACACGCCAAGTTCACCAGGTGTTTATTCAATTGGGGCCACTTTTAACAAAGAATTAGTACCTGGTGCCCCTTTTAAACCGACTATCAAAAACAGGCCAACATCTGATGCTCCGCATAAAGCTGTGAATGTGTATGGTGATGGAATAGTATTTGGAGAGGTTAACAAGGTGTCATCTTTTATCGTTGATACAACAGATGCTGGACCAGGAAAGCTCAATTTTGACATTCGTGGGCCAAGTAGACCCAAAATCTCAACAATGAATCTCGAGCCAGGAAAGTGCAAAGTAAGTTACACACCAACGCTGGCTGGTGCCTACACTGTGGATGTGACCTATAATGGTAAACGCATCAACGAGGCTCCATTCAAGCCATTAATTCAGGATTTTAGTCAGGTGAACTCCAAAGTAAAAGTGTATGGCGAAGGTTTGCATAAAGGAACAGTGCGCAGACCAAATACCTTTGTTGTTGACACAGGTGAGTCTAGTGCAGAAAAACTTAGCTTTGATATCCGTGGTCCAAGCAAACCAAAAGTAACTACTTCAAATCTTGAACCTGGAAAGTGTCAAGTAACATACATACCGACAATAAAAGGTGACTACACAATTGATGTCATTTACAAAGGTTCCGCAGTTCCCGACTCGCCTTTTCACGCCACGATTTCACATGAACCAGAACCTGGAGATGCTGAAAAAGTAAAGGTTAGCGGGGATGGGTTAGTAGCGGGTATACTTAATCAGGTCAACATATTCACAATTGACACAACTGAAGCTGGTGATGGGAAGGTTGACTTTGAAGTTACTGGTCCACTCAAACCTATGATCAAAACACGAAGTATTGGTCCTAAGGTGATGGAAGTTGCCTATACTCCTTCTCTGAGTGGCTCACACACCATCACTGTCAAATATGACAAAAAGCCTGTTCCTGGATCACCATTTCGAGTGGCAGTCAAACATGAAAGCAAGATTGATAGAGCTTCAGATAAAGTTGTGGTGAATGGATCTGGAATTTCTAAATATACGCTTAACAAACCGAACACGTTCATAGTAGATACTACAGCTGCTCGTCCGGGAAAGCTGTCATTTGATGTCACTGGACCAGTTAAACCTAAAATAACTTCCAAAGAACTGGAGCTTGGAAAATGTGAAGTTTCATATACCCCAACTGTAGCAGGCTTATATATCATTGATGTAAAATATAATGCAAAGCCTGTTGTAGGCTCTCCTTTCAAGCCAGTATGCGATCAAGCTAATACTAGACCTGCCAATCTTGCCGCAAATGTGATCGTGTCAGGTGATGGCATAAAAAAAGGAGAAGTCAATCAACCGAACACTTTCACCATTGACACTCATGATGCTGGTCTTGAACAACTTTGTTTTGAGGTGAAAGGTCCTTGCAAGCCTAAAATTACAAGCAGAAATGTTGGACCCGATAAATGTGAAGTTTCCTATGTACCTACCTCAACCGGTACCTATACTGTGGATGTTTCGTTTGGAGGTGTGCAAGTGCCAGGCACACCATTCAAACCAGTCATTAAACGTCCTGCCATAGTTAGCACTGCTAATAATGTCAAAGTACAAGGTGATGGAATATCGCATGGTTTTGTAAACCAACCATGCAAGTTTGTCGTGGACACTACCTCTGCTGGCCCTGGAAAACTTGACATTGACATTCAAGGCCCAAAAAAGCCAAGATTCACTACAAAAGATCTTGGTTCAGGTAAAGTCGAAGTGACATACACACCAACTCTTGCCGGCCTGTATCATGTTGTTGTCAAGTACAATGAAAAACCTGTTTCGGGGGCCCCTTTCCAAGCTACTGTAAGCGAATCTGCTTCAAGGTCTCTTTCTCCAGCAGAAAAGGTTACAATCAGTGGTAATGGCATAGTTGAAGGTGAAATCAATAAGCCAAGCACATTTGTTATTGACACCCAAGAGGCTGGTCCTGGTAAACTCAGTTTTGATGTAAAAGGTCCAAGTAAACCCAGGGTAACAAGCAAAAATATAGGGGTGGGCAAATGTGAAGTATCATATACACCTACGATGATTGGAACTTATACAGTCGAAGTTTCATTTGCTGGCAAACAGGTGCCTGGAGCTCCATTTAAACCAGTTATCAAACGGCCTACCTCTATTAATACCCTCGACAACATCCGAATTCAGGGTGATGGAATAACTGAAGGTCTTGTAAACAAGCCCAATACATTTGTTGTGGATGCTTCCTCTGCTGGCCCTGGGAAAATTGATGTTGCTATTAATGGACCCAAAAAGCCAAGATTCACAACAAAAGATCTTGGTTCAGGTAATTTTGAGGTGACATACACACCAAACATCACTGGTGTGTATGAAATTGCACTGAAGTACAATGGCAAGCCTGTTCCAGGAACTCCATTCAAATCTGTCATTACTGACTCAGCTACAACACTTATTCATCCTGCTGAAAAAGTAAAAGTGACTGGCAATGGAGTTGCTGAAGGAGAAATTGATAGGGCAAATACATTTGTGATTGATACCCAAGATGCAGGTTCTGGTAAAGTTAGCTTTGATGTGAGAGGACCCTGCAAGCCTAAAGTGACAAGCAGGAATGTTGAGCTCAACAAATTGGAGGTATCCTACATGCCTACAGCAGTTGGTACATGCACCATAGATGTTTCCTATGATGGTAAAAAAGTGTCTGGTAGTCCATTCAGACCAACCATCAAGCGGCCTGTCTCTTCAAACATTTTAGAGAATATCAGTGTGTATGGTGATGGGATAACTAATGGTTTTATTAACACACCCAACGCATTCATTGTGGATGCTACTTCTGTTGGTTCTGGTAAACTCGACGTAGACATACAAGGGCTAAGAAAGCCTAAGTTCAACATAAAAGATCTTGGTTTAGGTAAATTTCAGGTGACATACACACCGACAGTCATGGGTGTGTATCTCATTGAGCTAAAGTACAATGGAAGGCCAATTCGAAATGCTCCCATCAAGGTTAGTCTTAGTCCTATTGCAACAGCATCTGATGCTCGAACTGATAAAGTTATAGTGACTGGTAATGGAATCACAAACGGGACCCTGAATCAGCCAAACACATTTGTCATTGATACAAAAGAAGCAGGCCATGGTAAACTAAGCTTTGAGGTTAGTGGCCCATGTAAGCCTAAAGTGTCTAGCAAAGACATAGGAGAAGGAAAATGTGAAGTGACCTATGTTCCTACACTAGCGGGTACTTACTCAATAGATATATCTTATGCTGGTAAGCTGGTTCCCGGCACTCCATTCAAACCAGTCATAACGAAGGCTACCAAAGAACAGGATAGACCAGATGATGCAAACTCAGCAGAGAAAGTCACTGTTAGTGGCGATGGCATAGCTCAAGGAGAAGTTGGCAAGATCAGCAAATTCATTGTGGACACTTCTGCAGCGGGTCCTGGTGAGCTTAGTTTTGACATTGCAGGTCCCTGTAAACCAACCATCACTACCAAGAATATTGTTCCTGGAAAATGTGAAGTTTCCTATTCAGTAGATACCGCTGGCTCGTATAGCTTATCTGCTCACTTTAATAAAAAGCCTATTCCAGGTAGTCCTTTTAAAGCCAACATACATCCAAAGAAGGAGCATGAACATAGCCACGAAGCAACAGCGAAACAGCTTGCATCCAAAGTCAAGGTATATGGTGCAGGTATTGAAAGTGGACAGCCTGGAGTGTTTTCTAGTTTTACTGTGGATGCATCAAATGTCAAACCAGGGAAACTTGCTTTTGATATTCATGGACCTGCCAAGGCTGTAATAACATCGAAGGATGTTGGAAACAATACATGTGAAGTTTCTTATATGCCCACAGAGCAAGGTCTACACAACATTGAGATAACATATGATGGTCAGCCAGTGGCTGACTCTCCTTTCTCCTTGAATGTTTGTCTAGAGGAGAATGACAAACCTCATAATAGCAAATTGGTGAGAGTGTTTGGAGATGGGCTAACTGATGGAGAAGCGGAAAAATGCTGTAAATTTCTAGTTGACACCAGTGTGGCTGGACCTGGAAAACTAAATTTTGACTTGAAAGGTCCAAGCAAAACCTCATTAAATGCTAAATCTATCAGCCCGGAACTTTGTGAAGTCTCCTATGTTCCATCACAGGCTGGAGAATACATGCTAGATGTGCTTTTCGACGATGTGAATGTTCCTGGGTCGCCATTTTTAGTCCAAGTTGCACCTAAAAGACATACCATTGCCCATTTTGTGGAACCAGCTCTTTTGGCTGAGAAAACATCAAGCTTCAGCACTGCACCAAGCGAAGCATTGGATTCAGTTTGCCCAGTTACTGGAGTCAGGCTGAGCCAAGTTGACAAACTTCCTGCTGTTGAAAACTCCCGTGTGAGTTTTCTTGTAGATACCAGAAATGCAAAACCCGGCAAACTAAGCTTTGATTTAGCGGGACCTTGTAAAGCAGAACTTTGTACAAAAGAGATTGAGCAAGACATATGTGAAGTTTCATATGTGCCCACAGTTTGCGGCGAATATGTGCTCGATATATTCTACAACAATGTAAGGCTTTGTAACGGTCCAGTTTGTACTAAAGTTGCATCCAGAGATGGAAAGCCAGCTGAAATTGAGCGAATTTCAAGTGCAAGCAGAATAGAGTGCCCTTTGACAAAGGTGGCTTTATGCGGTAATGACATGCAGAAAGGAAAGTGCAATCGACCACAAACTTTCTTAGTTGATATGTCTTCTTCTGGCCCAGGAAAGCTTGCTTTTCAGATGGATGGGCCGTCTAAGGTAGAAGTGGAAACGAAGTACATAGACAACACTACATGTGAAGTTTCCTATATCCCGACACAAGCTGGAATATATAAACTGAATGTCTTCTACAATGATGTTCCCGTGTCAGTTTGTCCTATAGAAGTTCAAGTTATTCCCTATGATACGCAAGATGAGATCCTACAAATCGGCGAGGACACTATTACTAAGACTTCCTTCATCCAGTGCTCTAACAGTAAAGTGAAGATCAATGATTGCAGTACCACACCAGTCCTATGCAACACCACTGCCAAAGCTATAGTTGACTTAACAGAGTCTGGACCAGGAAAATTGGGTTTTGCTGTTCATGGACCAGGGAAAGCAGAACTTTCAACTGTGGATATAGGCAATGGAAAATATGAAATTAGCTTCCTTCCAACTGTGTCTGGGGAATACATTCTAGATGTAATGTTCAATGATATGCCACTATCAATTTCTCCTCTACAAATGAAAGTTTCTGCCAAGGACCCTCCACAAAAGATTTGTGAAAACACTGGAGTAGTAATTGCTGGTAAAGGAATCAGTTCTGGAGAGTGTGGGCATTTGTCTACATTTATTGTAAACACCAGGAAAGCCGATAGAAATGAATTGGCATTTAAAGTTGATGGACCTGCTTCTGACGAGTTGTGTACAAAACAACTAGGACCGAATGAATATGAAGTGTCATACACACCTTCTAAACCAGGAAAATATGCCATAACCATATTTCTTGGGGATAAGCAGGTATTTGGTGAACCATTGATGGTAAATGTGAGCCCATCTGATTTGAGCCCAGCAGTATCAGATGTACCTGTTCAAAGCGGGGATGTCTTCTCCAAACGCACTGTTAGAGATTCGGTGAGTGCTATTTCCAGTGCAACAACAACAGAGCATCTAAAAGCTGGTAATCATTTCCAAGAAGAGGAGTTAGTTGCAATTGTCAAATCTCCAACAGCAAATGATGATGGTCGATGCGCTCCGGAAATTGAAGCGTCTCAATCAGAAGTCAGCTTTAAGGAGGTAGATTACAGCTCACAGTCTCCAATAATAGAGGAGGTTGTACAAAGTCCAAGTGTTGGCAACCGCTTGACACAAGGACAACCTAGACCAATAGAAATCACCGATCTTTCTGGCATAGTTGAAGATGTAGAAATTTGCTTGCCTATAAATAACAATGGTGATATCATAGAAGAAGGCATTGAGTTTACGAAGAAAGAATCGGTACATGGTTTCAGTGATGTTCCCTTACCACATGTTGAGCCCATGCCGAAAACGACCAAGGATGTTGAATCTTGCTTTACCATATCTGCC
Organism: Watersipora subatra; assembly: GCF_963576615.1. Lineage (NCBI taxonomy): Eukaryota > Metazoa > Bryozoa > Gymnolaemata > Cheilostomatida > Watersiporidae > Watersipora > Watersipora subatra. The sequence continues at coordinate 35,353,634 of NC_088710.1, read as the reverse complement.
GACACTGTTGTCGAAGATTCTTATAAAGAAACAGATCACCATTCTAGTGCTGCTCCATTTTCGAGCGTATTTAGTGAAGGAAACTTTGTTATTGAAGCGTCAGATGTTTCAAACTCTGATGCTCATTCTACCTATGAAGGCAAATTTGCTGACAAAGAGTCTAGTGCTGCTATATCTTCTGAGAGTTTAATTCAGGAATCGCATGCAAGCAAGCAGTCGGCTTCGACTTCAGTGGATATACATTTGACATCACAGTCTTTCAACAAAGGTCCTACTTTTGAAGTATCTTCATCTTCTCCAACTCTATTCACAGAAACCGACAAAGTTGATATTCAGCCATTAGAGTATGAGTGTCAGGTAGCTCACCACGAGGCCACAGTTATAAATAGGACATCTGTAGATGGACCAGTCCTTGACAAAGTTTCTAAGGTGCGCATCTCAGGAGAATGTTTGCAAAAAGCTGTTATTCATGAACGTGAAGAATTCACTGTAGATATGAGAGAATCTGGTCCTGGAAATCTAAACTTTAGTGTGAAGGGCCCCACCAAACCTGAACTGTCGGTAAAAGATGTTGGTGATAATCAATGTCTTGTAACATTTGAGCCTAAGGAAATGGGCAGATACGCAATTGATGTCACATATAATGGTGAACACATTCCTGGATCACCATTCATCACCTATGTAATATCTCGAAGAGACTTGGACGTTAGCACTATCAACCTTCCATGTAGAAGCCCTGCTGGTATGATAAATAGCCTCCGCATGCTGTCTTTTTCATCTCTGTGCTGCGCTAACACTTGTTTGGCTCAGACAATATAAAACTTTTGGAAATTGGTATTTAGTGTCCTTCTCGTTCAGCCTACAACTCATTTTCTTGTAGATATTGCCATCAGTTGTTCATTTGCTAATCAGTTGTTGCATGGCATTTGATAATGCGATTTTATAGCATGTTTTTTGCTTTGTCAAGTTGCCAAGACATTCAGCTATTGAATTTAGCTGATATATCGAAACTATATTTGCTGTTAATATTGTTAACCAAAATGGTATTCATTTCACATGATATTAAAAGCTGTTAATTAAGATACAGTGAAACTCGGATAACTCAAACTCCAAGGGCCTGAGCAAAAGTGTTCGAATTATCAGAGCGTTCAAGTTATCAGAGCACTGTCACAAGTCCATGTATTTACTTATTTATTAGTAGATACATGTACATATACAAACTATAATATAAATCAAAAGCACAAATGGCTTGTTTCAAATTAAATGCTTCTAATGTAAAGTTTAAAACGTTTTTATCAAAAAGTATAGAGATTTTTCTATCACTTGAGATTGGTTTGTTGTTTGAGGTGATGTTATTGCCAGGACGTTTTTTAGATTGACATTGGCAAAACTTGATCGTTGCTGAAATGCTCAAAAGAAATGACATCTTTTTCTTTTGAGCGTTTTACCCACGATCAATTTTGCGGATTTTTCTTGAAGTTTATGCAAAGATTACCTTACTTTACCTGGGATTCGTTAAGAGCAACACTCCGAGGCAGTTCAATTAAAAGTTTTACGAGGTTTTACGGTACATTGTATATCACTCACGCTTTTTGAATGGATACTTATTGAATGTACACACGTATTCCGTGTTTAGGTCAAACGATGAATAGTTTTTTTTAGCTAAGACAACGTATATGTTTAATTACAACAATTTTTAAGACGTTTTAAACATTCAACATTCCGACGTTGATTCAACACGGAATCAACGTCGGAAAACTATTCATCACGGGCTAGCCGGGTCACGCACTCAAGGATTTTCGCCACGCAAATACAAAACAAAAACAACATGCTGTTTTTGTTTTGTCTGTTCGTGGCGAAAATCCTTGCGCGCGTGACCCGGTTAGCCCGTGCTATTCATCGTATAGCAGTATAAACCAAATTTCACCAAACCTTTAGAAAAGTCGTTGACAAAATATTTTGCCGATGGAGGTAATAATGACGCTTATGAATTACGAAAAGTTGAGGTTTACCTCTATGGCTTGAAATAAAGTGATTTTCTAAAGCGATAGCAACCGTTTCGGTAGCCGTTGGGCAAAAAACAGTTCGAATTAACTGTGTTGAATTCGAGTTATATAGAGCCATTTATCATTGCGTGGGAACGGACTGAGCAAATCCATTCGAGTTAACCATGTGTTCGCTATATCCGAGGGCGAGTTATCCATGTTTCACTGTATATATAACTATATAAAATTATTTCACCTGAAATCAAGCATTTTTGTACGATATGTACTTGGCGCCTCATTGTATTGGTGACTGCTCATTTTGCATGTTTGTAGAAATATTGTCATTTATGTTAATCTAGGAATGGGTTGGCATTCTGGCAAGTCTCGTGTACTAGCGAATTGATTCATATTTTATATGCGTTCTGCCGTGCTGTTTTATATGTTGATGCATGTCTCATGATCTGCATATAAAGCATGTTTAAATCTAGAGTTGTTCATTAAACGTTGCTGAGTGATAGAATTATAGAATTACAGAAGAGTATATCTGTTAGAATATTGTGTAAAATACTATCATTGCCCATTTTAGAGTAGAAAGCCTAAGCTCATATTCAGATTTAGTCATGTCTTCTTTGAACTAACATAATTTGCAATTTAATCAAGAGAAAGTTTGGCTCATTTTTTAACAAGATTGGGTAACTTTGGTGACTAATGACTTTTACTTATTTATGCTAACCTAATTCTGTTTAGATGCATCTCTGTGTTACACTTGTTTACTTTAGGGCAGGTTTATATTTTACTAAAATTATATTTGCTTTTTTTTCAGATGTATTTATTGACTCATCCACGGATTTCCTCATTGATGCTAGCTCTGTAACCCCTGATGGTGAGGGCAAAGTGAGAGCTGTAGTCACTAGCCCATCTGGGGCAAAGAATGATACGAAAGTTACTAACAATGGAGATGGTACCTATCGTGTGGCATATGCTCCTTATCAAGAAGGTAAATCTGTTACACATATTGTCAGGCTTAGTTGGCTAGTTAAAAAAATAAAAGCTCTCAATTCAAAACCAATGCAGGCAATATAATAGTAATTAGTATAATAATATAATGGTAATTAATATAATAATATAATAGTAATTACTATAATAATATAATAGTAATTAATATAATAATATAGTAATTAATATAATAATATAGTAATTAATATAATAGTAACTAATATAATAATATAGTAATTAATATAATAGTAATTAGTACAATAATATAATAGTAATTAATATAATAATATATACTAGTAATTAATATAATAATAATGTAACAATAATTAAAGCACACTAATGAAATGTACTTCACTTTGGTGGAAGTCGCCATTAACCAGTGTATAAAACGATCTGACAATATGATGCCACCTGTTCACCGACATCATTCTGTAAGCATTTTGGTGCCACTGAAGGCAGCTAGCTATAAACTAGGTACTCTTTCTTACACTGTCATTCTATATGAATTAAACATTTTTTAATCAAGATCTAGCTTTGTCGAAGAATTACAGAACATAATAGAAATTCTCATATAGAAAGGTTTTTGTGGTATGCTTATGATCATATCTCGGGGCTGGTTCGCAGGTCCTCACGAGATCGATATAACATACGAAGGTCTGCCGATTCCTGGCTCCCCACTTCAGGTTGAGGTAGTTCCTGGCAATGACCCCAGCAGAGTGAAAGCCTATGGACCTGGTTTGGAGAAAGGTGTTACCCATGAACCACAAGAATTTACCATCGAGACTAAGGGTGCTGGACAAGGTGGTCTTGCTCTTGCTGTAGAAGGTAGGCGCTGGGCTCACCTTTCCTGCAACTCATAGTTGTGCAATGTACTTGTATTTTAGTATGATATAGCCCATATGACTAACTATTTTTGCAGGACCAAGCAAAGCGCAGGTAAACTGTGTTGATAACCACGATGGGACGTGCTCTGTGGATTACACACCTACCAAGCCTGGTGATTATGACATCACCGTCAAGTTTGATGGACAAAATATTCCAGGTATGTCAACTTTGTCTACCTTAGACATGAATAAACTATGGTCTTGCCTCCAATATCTTTTTCCATTTATGTACTCCACTAAAATGTCTTTAACTTTCATTGATAGATGAGTTGCTTGCTGCATGTATGCTCCTTTAAAGATGTATTTACACAAAATTTTAGTAAATTTTATCAAAAAGTATCTGTATTTTTCTATTATTTGTGATTATTTTTGATGTTTGAATTTATCTGACTGCCAGTATGTTTCAAGGTTAAAGTTGACAAAACTTGATTGCGGCAGAAATGCTCAGAAAAAAAGCAAATTGACGCCGTTTGTTGTTATCATCGCTATAGTTGATATCGGCTCTTGCGGTCAAGTTGCAACGTTATGCGTCTCTATTTTGTCCGGCTCTATACATTTATAGACATCGAAATTGCACTCTCACCTAACCTGAGCGTTTTAACCGCCATCAAGTTTTGTCAATTTTAATCTTGAAACATCCTGGCTGTCAGACAACATTGAACATCAAGAAAGATTCCAATACTTTCTGATAAAATCTACAAAAAACTTTGTGTGAGTTCGTCTTTAACGAGTCCTTCATTTTAGGCTCACCGTTCAAAGCAGCCATAGAGGATGCAATCGACCCATCTAAGGTGCGTATGTATGGACCAGGACTCAACCCTGAAGGAGTGCGAGCTACCCTGCCAGCTCCATTTACCATCGACTGCAAGGAGGCTGGTAAAGCTCCCCTCAAGGCTACTCTGGATGATGGTAAGGTTTCCATCAATTCTCACTCGTCAGCTTTGTTTTAGTGCTTCGTTAACCAACGAACCGATATTTACATATCCACTATAAGTATACGCAAATGGTTTTATTTTATATCCACTAGTACGCTGGTGGTTCTCTGTGCCATAAGAGGTCTTCATGTGTAATCAGTATGTGCACAAGTATTCCATGGTGCAGCAAGGTGATCCAGTCGCACAGTTGGTAGCATGCTTGACTGCGAAGCTGGATAACTGAGTTCAACACAAGTGTGACACAGTTTTTTTCATGCTCTTTGCGTGGCTTCTTTGGATAGATGGATGGTCACAACTCTTATTATAGTAAAAGTCTAGACATTTTCATGTTTTATAATGTTGTATGTTCTAAATATTCATCATCATGCGACATAGCCTGTCTATGCTGGTTAGAAAGCCTGCTCACTGCACTGGTCAGCTAGCCTATAAATCTTAATACAGTAGTATATGAGCACTTGCACATAGAGCACTGGCTATGTATCACCTATCAACACAGGAAGTTGCCATCCCATCTACAAATCAACAATCACTCATTTTTATTGTTTTAGGAAGTGGAGTGCCTGAGCCGATAGAGCTGGTCGAAGTTGACGAAGGAGTGTTTGAATGTACATATGTACCAAAGGAGAAGGGTGCTCCCTGCAGACTTGATGTTATGTATGATGATGCACATGTTCCTGGCAGGTTGGTAGCCACATTCTTTGCATGGTTTATGTAGCATATTGCAGTTCATGTTTTACTGAGGGCATGCTAATTGGATGGTTCACAGCAAAGTCTTGCATGGTGATATAGCAGAAGTTGTTTCTGGAAGCTTTTGTTAATTCATATGCAAGAGATTCCTTCAGAAAGACTGAAACAGCGGATTTGTGAGGAGGCTCGGCTGTTTCAGTAATTTTATACTTGAGCATTTCCTGTGAAATGGGTGTATTGCCTTCTTTTTTATGAATATCTCTTCTCTAACCTCTCCATAACTATTGTTCCTAAACTGATTTTGAAGCGATAGCTGGCGGAAGAACAGCACATCATAGTAAATAATTATGTACAATGCTTTAGATTCAGATTTAATAAATAGTTTTTATATGAAAGTTTAGATTGGTCAAAAATTACATTGTCTTTTGGTCATTGCAGTCCATTTGAACAAACAGTACTTCCCGCATCAGATGCATCCGAGGTGAAAGTGAGCGGGCCAGGAATCGAGGACGGAGTTCCTGCCAGTCTGCCTACTGAATTCTCTATTGACACATCCAAAGCTGGTCTGGCTGACCTCGATGTTGCAATTCAGGTGTGAGCCTTAGTGATTTGAAGTTTATAACATATTTTGTTTTGTTTATACCAAGGGGCACATGACTCCCTAAGAAATGAGTAGTCTAAGCTAGTTTAGGTCTGCACTTAGGATGTTGCTGTAGCAAACTTTAGGTTTTTACTTTAACTTATTTATTAGTAGCTTTACAATTGTTTCACCAACAAACACCCAGTGACCATGATGCATGTGTGTATGTATGTGTTCGTCTGTTAGGCACCCGATGGTCGCTACCTCAAGCCTACCATTACTGACAATAAGGATGCTACTGTCACGGTACACTATACACCAGAGGATGTAGGTGTTTATAACGCTAAAGTCAAATACGGAGGAGAACCTATCCCAGGATCACCATTTGATGTGAATACCAGACCTACAGGGGATGCAAGCAAATGCCAGATAACAGGTTAGTTAATAATCTCGTTATTATAAGTGGATTCCTCTTGTTCAGCTTGAAACAAAATTCTATAGATTTAGTGTGCGTTGCAGGGTAAGCAATGGGAAACGTTGATGTTTTCGGTGTTATAAGTCTTTCAGCTTTCGCAGAAACAAAGTCAACCCTCATAGAGCATAGAATTTATCAGCTATAGACAGTAAGCATACCAGCTCTTCATGGTTTTGTATTCACATTGTTTGACTATCCTTGATGGTTGTGTTGTAGAAGGTAAGAAGAGAGTAGTCGTCGATGAAGAGTGTGTAATAACAGTGAACACTGCAGACGCTGGCTTGGGTAACATTACCTGCAGAATCAGAACTCCCAAGGACACCGATGCCGACATTGACATCGTTGATAATAATGATGGTAAAGTCAGCATTTTCTACACACCGCACACTCCAGGTAAGGTAACCTTTTCGTTTAACTTTTTGTTCTGTTGATAGCTGGTTTTTCAAGGAAAAGTAAGCGAAAAGAGAGAGGTGCTCTGGTTCTGCCAGTCTCAGAGACATGCCGGCTCAATTTCATGCCATGCTTTTCTCTCTGATATGCAGGCAGCTATGGAATCAGTATCAAGTTTGGTGGAGTGCCGATACCAGAGGGTGACTATGAAGTTGAGGTAAGTAGTTGTTCTTTCTTGGTTTTTGCTCAAAGCCTTCTGCTTGGTGTTGTTCCCATTTCATATTGTGGAGCAATTTGCGATGGCATGTTGCATATGTTCTAGGCATTCCCTGAAGAAATGATGATTGATGAGGTAATATAGTACTGTCATATCTACAGTTTTCTCTTTTTAAAATTCGGTGTGTGTTGCTGATGAATATGGACAATAGATCTCCGTCTTTTTATCACTGCAGTTCTAGAATATTTTCTTCAAGAAATGCAGCGTCAGGAAAAAGCTTAAGATTTCGCTGCAGCTTTTTATCTAAAAATATTCTCATTTCTTGACAAGCGTCCTGTTGAACTTGCAGTGACTTGTCATGGGTTGGATGTCGATGGAGCATAGTATTACACTTGATTATTAACTGCGCTCGCAATCTCTTGTTTATTTTTAGCTCGGACAATTTGTAGAAAATATAACATTGAAAAGTAACTGGTAACCGTAGTAACTGGTTGCGTCTATAGAATTTTTTAAATAATAAAAAGAGCTGCGATAAACATTTGTTGCCGGAATTTGAAAAATAACTGTAGAACCCCCTGTATATTGGGCGGGGGTTCACCATGAATTATCGATGTTATTATGGCCATTGTTGCTCCTAGCATCTTCAAACAAACTCTTTCAATATCAAACAGACTCTGTAGTAAGCGACTCGTATTATGATACGCTACAAAGATCTATTGTTCATTTTCTTGGCAAGTCTTTGAAGATGGTGGTAGTGCTGCTCATACCTTCTCTCATTCTTTTCATACTTCTAATAATTTGTAACTCGGTCTAATTTTAAAATAATTCGAACATTTTCTTCTTATGTGGTATTGTCTCCTCTTTCGTTGTTCTCTTCCCTTCCTAACTCGCTAAAAGCTCTACTTAATACTCTGCACTGCTAACCAATTTATCATATTTAATGATACAGCAGGTGAATGTGGCTTAGACTTCTTACATGAACACATTTCTTCACGCATGTAACACATGTGGACGTTACACACGTTACACATGTTACTTATACTACTTGTAAAAATATATGTTAACATGCTGTGTAGTACTTGCGCATTAAATATGCTATGCTCACATGTGCCTTTAATTAAACGTGTTACCTCAATATTTGTATGCTCATTTTTAATAAATGTATTTGTATATTCTATTCTTGATGTTCTGATCGCTTATTTTGCAGGCTGATATCGTACCTCTTCAAAAGGCTAATTCCTATAGTTCTGCTCCTTCGACAAACACCTACCATCCAGTCGACTTTGTTATTCCTGTTGGCCCCATCTTTGCATATGTTCTTGGTGAGTTACTGAGCATGTCCTACATTTATGTTGTTATTTGTTAAAATGTAGATCACATTTTGCTGGACTTTGTTTCTAACCTTGCTTACAAGTTACTAACCTGTTATATGTCAGTTCATAGAGTGAACTGTTGTCTGATGTAAACTTATTAGCGTTATATTATCATTATATTACTATTGTATTGTTACTCATTTTTATTCACACAAATTATCTTTGGCGTTTTTGAAAAAAAATAGTGAGTTTGGAAAATAAGCTAGGAAAGGTTGTACAAAGAAGGTAGAATCCATTTTGCGTATGCCTCCGAGTCCCTTTAGTTAATGTTGCACAGACAAAAAATTCTTTGTTTTTGTTTGTTGTTTCTCAAAATTGTCTATTTGTAACGTTAGCTTCTGAGAGACGTTCTGTTACTTCGACTTGATCACATAAGTCAACACCAAACAAAAGTGTCTTTTGGTAGTAACAAATGCAACTATTCATCACACTAACACATCACTTTATAGTGTGTTTGGACCACAGTCTGTGTGAAAATGCCAAAAAATTTCACGACAATTTGTGTAAGGTATTTTGTTTATATTAGCAGTGGTTGTTGCTCAGGAAGCTGTCGCTAGTAATTGTAGCCAATAAAGAGCTGTAGCTAGTAATTGTAGCCAATAAGGAGCTGTCGCTAATAATTGTAGCCAATAAGGAGTTGTCGTCAGTAATTGTAACCAATAAGGAGCTGTCGCTAGTAATTGTAGCCAATAAGCAGCTGTCGCTAGTAATTGTAGCCAATAAGGAGCTGTCGCTAGTAATTGTAGTCAATAAGGAGCTGTTGCTAGTAATTGTAGCCAATAAGAAGTTGTCGTCAGTAATTGTAGCCAATAAGGAGCTGTCGCTAGTAATTGTAGCCAATAAGCAACTGTCGCTAGTAATTGTAGCCAATAAGGAGCTGTCACTAATAATTGTAGCCAATAAGCAGCTGTCGCTATTAATTGCAAGCAATAAGTAGCTGTTGCTAGTAATTGTAGCCAATAAGAAGTTGTCGCTAGTAATTGTAGCCAATAAGGAGCTGTCGCTAGTAATTGTAGCCAATAAAGATTGCTCAGCATCTCTCTATCTAAAGGCACCATTCTGACCATTTGGTATTTTTATAAAAATAGGTAATTCAAAAAACAACTGTATAACTTTCACTAACTTAAGGATGTGATCATTGTTGAAATTGTTGATAGGCTGGCTATTACCGCTCCGAATCTCATCATTAATATTAAGGTTACAATGTCTGCATTTGTCTAAAAGCTGTCTGAATTTAACTTCCTAAATTTATTAACATTTATTTTTAATTTGCAAAATGCTGGTGACATGTGCTTATAAAAAGAAATGTTTTAATTTTATGTACAATTTTATTAAGAATGTGTTTAAATTTTTATAAGTGTTTTAATTAACATACAGTGCAGAAGTTATTTGGATTTTAAATGGCTGTTCACCTCTGGTTGTAGTTATGATGTAAATGTTACACCAATCTGAACATATTGGTTGTTGCCACCGCCAAAGTGGTAAGATATCTGAATGGTAGTCACCATGACTAATCAAACCTAATCAGATTTTTACAAAAGGATAAACTCACTTGTAAATCGCAATTATACATTCGTGCTAACTAAAATACATGTATATCATTCAGCTGAAGTGGAGTCACCATCTGGCAAGCGAAGTCCTGTAAAAATTAAAGACAATGGTGATGGCACGGTCACAATCAACTATCAGCCCTCAGAGGTCGGGCTCCACAACCTACACGTTTACTACAACGATGAGCCATTGGAAGGTTTGTACCGGTGTTAGCTGAGTGTGCATAGTAAACTGCTATTGATTCTTCCCGTTAAACATATACTTTAGGAGTTGTCTTTTTTATCTACAATGACTACAATTTGAACAGGTTCATCTCCATCTTTGGCTGGAGTATTATTTTGTATTGTTGTTCATGTGAAAATCTTTCGATGTACATACGGGCTAGCAATGACAACCTCCCTTGCCTTTGTTAATAATTCTGTTAAACTCATTGCATCACAACTTACTTGATAAATCATATCGCTTAATAGTTCTATGGTCATTGTGTGCTAGCATATATTTCACAGTTGACAAACCTATTTACTTGCTTGTAGGAAGCCCATACCAGTTCTATGTGGATGAAGTTAACAGTCCAGTTGTGGCGGCATACGGCCCTGGTCTCAGTTATGGTGTAGCTTCTGAGCCTTGCTCATTTACTATCGACACTAAAAACTCTGGAGCAGGTATGACTTTTTGTGGTAATCTAGTGCATCATTATAAACTAAAAGCCAAGACTGATGTAGCAGCAGATGCACTTCTACCAGTTTGAACTGTGCAGAAATTGTCTAGAATGTTCTACAGAATTTTATCATTCTATGTAAGAAGGGACCATTAGTGGTTTACATTTTGAGATAAATTTTGTGTAGATTACAATGCAAAGTGGTTATTAATGGTAAGTGTGGTGACTAGTCCAGCTTGTTATATACTATGGTGCAGGCGAGATCGGGGTATCCTTGGAAGGCCCAAAGAAAACTCCAGTGAACATTTGTGACAATGGTGACAAAACCCTAAATGTTAGCTTCAAACCTGAGGTGCCAGGCACCTACAAGCTGTCCGTGACACACTCTGGACAACCCATTCGGGGTTCACCATTCATATGCAAAGTCTTTGGGCAAAATGCTGCAGGTTAGGCAGGCATGGTCAAATGAATGTTACCAACTCGGGCTTGCTGAGTTAGTTTGGCCAAGAGGGTGCGGCATGTTTTTTTGCATGGCAATTGTGTTGGCATGGAAAGGTCTTGTGCTTGCAGGAGGTTTGTCGCTAGCTGTGGAAGGCCCTAGCAAAGCTGAAATTGTTTGCCAAGACAATGATGATGGCACTTGTACAGTTACCTACTTGCCCACCGAACCCGGTCTATATAACATTGTTGTTAAATTTGACGATGAGCACATAATGGGCAGTCCATTTACTGCCTACATTGCCGGTAAGTGGTGGGGAGATGGGAGTCATGTGCATAGAGTACAGTGTTGATAGAGAACCTCTAGTTGCTGATTCAGTCTGTTAGATGAGAGAGCTACAGTATATAACTACAGTATATAGCTACAGTATATAGCTACAGTATATAACTACAGTATATAACTACAGTATATAGCTACAGTATATAACTACAGTATATAGCTACAGTATATAGCTACAGTATATAACTACAGTATATAACTACAGTATATAGCTACAGTATATAACTACAGTATATAGCTACAGTATATAACTACAGTATATAGCTACAGTATATAACTACAGTATGTAGCTACAGTATATAGCTACAGTATATAACTACAGTATATAACTACAGAATATAACTACAATATATAGCTATAGTATATAACTACAGTATATAACTACAGTATATAGCTACAGTATATAGCTACAGTATATAGCTACAGTATATAGCTACAGTATATAACTACAGTATGTAGCTACAGTATATAGCTACAGTATATAACTACAGTATATAACTACAGAATATAACTACAATATATAGCTATAGTATATAACTACAGTATATAACTACAGTATATAGCTACAGTATATAGCTACAGTATATAGCTACAGTATATAGCTACAGTATATAACTACAGTATATAACTACAGTATATAACTACAGTATATAACTACAATATATAGCTACAGTATATAACTACAGTATATAGCTACAGTATATAGCTACAGTATATAACTACAGTATATAACTACAGTATATAACTACAGTATATAGCTACAGTATATAACTACAGTATATAACTACAGTATATAGCTACAGTATATAGCTACAGTATATAACTACAGTATATAACTACAGTATATAGCTACAGTATATAGCTACAGTATATAGCTACAGTATATAGCTACAGTATATAACTACAGTATATAACTACAGTAAATAACTACAGTATATAACTACAATATATAGCTACAGTAAATAACTACAGTATATAGCTACAGTATATAGCTACAGTAAATAACTACAGTATATAGCTACAGTATATAGCTACAGTATATAACTACAGTATATAGCTACAGTCTATGACTACAGTATATAACTACAGTATATAACTACAATATATAGCTACAGTAAATAACTACAGTATATAGCTACAGTATATAGCTACAGTAAATAACTACAGTATATAGCTACAGTATATAGCTACAGTATATAACTACAGTATATAGCTACAGTCTATGACTACAGTATATAGCTACAGTATATAGCTACAGTATATAACTACAGTATATAGCTACAGTATATAACTACAGTATATAGCTACAGTATATAACTACAGTATATAGCTACAGTATATAACTACAGTATATAACTACAGTATATAACTACAGTATATAGCTATAGTATATAACTACAGTATATAACTACAGTATATAGCTACAGTTTATAGCTACAGTATATAGCTACAGTATATAGCTACAGTATATAACTACAGTATATAGCTACAGTATATAGCTACAGTATATAACTACAGTATATAGCTATAGTATATAACTACAGTATATAGCTACAGTATATAGCTACAGTATATAGCTACAGTATATAGCTACAGTATATAGCTACAATATATAGCTAAAATATATAGCTACAGTATATAACTACAGTATATAAATACAGTATATAACTACAGTATATAGCTACAGTATATAGCTACAGTATATAGCTACAGTATATAGCTACAGTATATAGCTACAGTATATAGCTACAGTATATAACTACAGTATATAACTACAGTATATAACTACAGTATATAACTACAATATATAGCTACAGTATATAGCTACAGTATATAGCTACAGTATATAACTACAGTATATAACTACAGTATATAACTACAATATATAGCTACAGTATATAACTACAATATATAGCTACAGTATATAGCTACAGTATGTAGCTACAGTATATAACTACAGTATATAACTACAGTATATAGCTACAGTATATAACTACAGTATATAACTACAGTATATAGCTACAGTATATAGCTACAGTATATAACTACAGTATATAACTACAGTATATAACTACAGTATATAACTACAGTATATAGCTATAGTATATAACTACAGTATATAGCTACAGTATATAGCTACAGTATATAGCTACAGTATATAGCTACAATATATAGCTACAGTATATAACTACAGTATATAAATACAGTATATAACTACAGTATATAGCTACAGTATATAGCTACAGTATATAACTACAGTCTATAACTACAGTATATAACTACAATATATAGCTACAGTATATAGCTACAGTATATAGCTACAGTATATAACTACAGTATATAGCTACAGTATATAACTACAATATATAGCTACAGTATATAGCTACAGTATATAGCTACAGTATATAACTACAGTATATAGCTACAGTATATAGCTACAGTATATAACTACAATATATAACTACAGTATATAACTACAGTATATAGCTACAGTATATAACTACAGTATATAACTACAGTATATAGCTACAGTATATAGCTACAGTATATAGCTACAGTATACGCATTGGTGAAACATCACTGCTTGCTCTATAAAAGATATTCAATTTTCAATGGTAAAATAGCACAGTGTTCAACTTAATCCTGCTGTCGCAGTTTTAGCACATGCATGTACATGTACTTGCAAAATATTAGAAGTTGCTTTCTCATGGAGCCATTGGCAATGTCTAGATATATGGACTGTGTATTATTAATTTTTACAACACTGAAAAGTGGATTGTTTGTAAATCTACTATTGCTTCTGTTACCTATAGAAAACTCTGCAGGTATGTGGGCCGATTTTATGAGCTTTTACTGAGTGCTGCAGTAGTTGTAGGTATTTCTTACAAGACCTTTACTGCTGCCACAATGTCTCTCGACCGTATTGCTCATTGGGCAGCAGCCTTCCAAAGCTGGCCACCGATGCTTGTTGATTCTAATGCTTTTCGCTTGCTTTTGTTTCTCTCACCATTTTCACCTGTCATTAAAATTCTAGTCTCTCGGGATATCTTGTGGACTTTGGAGAGGCTAGAATTTTTATACAACAGACTGCAGTGTTATCCCATCGTTAGTTTTATACAACAGACTGCAGTGTTATCCCATCGTTAGTTTGTAAGCGATTGGCTAGTTTTGTGTGCGAAAGACTTTAGTTGCTGTCAGGTTGGTGTGTTCAGTATTGTATTTCTTCCTTGATTTTGTGACCTTTGTTATTATCTGCCCTCTGTCAGTGTTTACCAGCTAACTGTATTCACGGTTTACAGAAGAATATGCTCATTAAGACTTGTCTGTTCGATAAACAAACTCGTCTGACCTAAGTATCTGGCTAGACCTTGTCTAGCTAGTAAATGTAATCTTGATCAGGTAGAGCTTGCTAGCTGCTCTAGAAGTCATACCCAATTAAACAAGTTTCCTATCATGAACAACCTACCTACAAGTGGAACGTTAAACCATAACTGCCACGAACAACTTTTATCGTATTTACTAGGTAAATCAGACATGCTGATTCCTATTTTGTAATCAAAATAAAGATTAGGCCACTAACTTTCAGAGTAATAAAGGATTTTTTATAGCGTTTTAATATCGGTCTCGAAAACAACACGATCGGCATAACAAGCTCCGCCCATAAATACTTGACGTAACCTAGCTTTTTAGGAACATAAATTACGTAGAGATGTTTAGACCGATTTAGAATAATAGATGTGGGTGTTTTAAAATCTATTAATATCTAAATCCAGCTTTAAAAATAATATCAGTCTTTTCTGAAAGGTAGATGAGCTATTTAGCATTGCATATTTAAAAAGCGCGATAACAACGCTAGCTCGTGATAAAACCGCGCTTTTTGAGCTCGTTTTTCTCGGCGTCCAGCCCATTTAAACGTCATGTAACAAGCTGCGAGCAATTTTGAATAGTTTATATCCCTTTCATAAAAAACTGAAATTATTTTACAGGCTGGATTTAGATAATAATGGGTTTTAAGACACCCATCTC
Organism: Watersipora subatra; assembly: GCF_963576615.1. NCBI lineage: Eukaryota > Metazoa > Bryozoa > Gymnolaemata > Cheilostomatida > Watersiporidae > Watersipora > Watersipora subatra. Next base: position 35,338,099 of record NC_088710.1, on the reverse strand, counting down.
TATTATTCTAAATCGGACTAAACTTTCCTAACTTCCGTTTCTGAAAAAGCTAGGTTTCGTCACATATTTATGGGCGGAGCTTGTAATGCCGATTGTGTTGTTTTCGAAACGGATATTGAAACGCTTTAAAAAAGCCTAAATGACTTTGAAGGTTAGTGGACTAATCTTTATTTTGGGTACAAAATCGGAATCAGCGTGTCTGATATACCTAGTAAATACAATAAAAGTTGTTCGTGACAGTTATGGTTTAAGTTCTATCTGATTTATAATAACATGAGCTAAATTTTTAGGATGCTCATTCAACAACCTCAAATTTCTGCTGTTACATTTAAGTCTGTAAAGAAGGATGTGATGGGCAGTGTTATTAAGTGACTTCTTAGCGAGGTCTTGGTAACCTCTATTAAGTGACCTCTTTAGTAAAAGTCAGTGTGTGATTGGATTGAAATGGTCCCTTGTTGAGACAATCCCTTTTGATATCACTGAGGTAATTTTATTGCCGCGTATTCAATAGGCTTATTCTCCCTTATCTTTATAACTGCAATGAACAGTGCCAGTCGTCTGCGCTGGTGGGTAAGTTTCATTTCTCTCTTCAAGATAGAACTAATTGACCTACAAGAACCAGTTTGCATGTTGCACTTCACTTTATGGTTGGTTAAAATTTCTCAACATCCTGGTCGAAGATTTTCAAACAATTGGGATAAGTATAAAATATTTCTTAGCAAAATGAAAATGCTAGTGCTCATTTGCTATAAACAACATTTTGATAGAGAATTTTATTTTGCCCTCTCTTGTGAGTGACATACAAAAGCTGCCTTATTCCTTCACAAGGTTTCACAGGCTAGTAGTGATAATAGCTGAGTAGTAGTTTGAGTTGATTAGCGTTAAACGTCTCAGACAGAGGTGTGCAAAGGCATACAGGCATATGATACTGGTTAGTAGGTCCCTAACTCTTGTTGATACAGTATTCTATATTGTTTTTCCTGTTATGAGAAGTTCTACTGCTGTGTTGTTTCGTTATGTTAACTGAACAGTAACTTAAAGGGTAAATACAATAGCTAGGTCGAAACGGTCATAGTTGTGACAGTCTATGGAGTAATGAGGGAAAGGGACCCATGAATAAATAATTGGCTGATTGTAAGCCTTATCTATGGCCCTGTAAATGTTAACTCGCCTTGTCGCTATTGAACAAAAGGAAGGGTTGTGTTATACATGGATTGGCCTGCACTAGGTTTACTTTGACTATCCATTTTGACCGCTCATTCATCAGCCTATCAAAACTCTGAAGCTCAGTTAAAAGCTTGTGCCAGTATTACTATTTTCACACATCACCAGCCTCGAGTACGTTAATTCTAGCTGTTTATATTTCTGTTATAGCGCCAATGGCCAATCTGAACTCAAGTTAGGGTGTGTTTAGGTTGAGTTTCATACTCGGCCATCAATTCTCTACCTTTTCTTTCTATTGATAAATATGTGCCGATGGATCGGTTGTTCTTCTCATTTATGTCTTAATAATAGGAGACGATTTCATATTTTATAAAGTTGAAAAGCTCTGCATATTAGCTAAATACTAGAAAACGTGTAATTGAAGCCTGACAAAGCACGTTCCTTAATCAGCCTTATATATCGATTAATTTCTGCTCCGAATAATGAATTTATATTTGGTCAATCCCCTATGTTAAAAAGGACAAATTGCCAATGTTATTTTCCTATTTAAATTGATTTTTTGAACTCTGCTTTGTATAATGTCATACTTGTGACTAGAGGTGTATGTGTGTGCGTGTGTGTATCATTAATGGCCTGGAATCTTGTTGGAATCCTTTATGTTTTTCTATTCAGCAGTCATAGCTGCCACCAGAGAGTTGTCTTATCTAGCACATTTTTTTCTCACAGAAACTAATATAAATTTGCAAAAGCAGTATTTTTCAATGTTTCATATTTTACAATAGTCTATTTGCTATGCTTGAGCTCAATAATGGTTTAGAGGATGTAAAAGGTACATCGGCTCCCATACTTAATGCTGCCTTCGGCCAGTGTGATATCTGTGTGAGAACGTTATGTTTTCAATGGGTTTAGACACCTATGTTATAAGTTCTACTACTGCGTTGCCTTCCAGCTACAGGACACTATATTTAGGTATTTCAGAATTGACATACGCGTACGCTGCTGTAGGGGAAGCAAATAAAGAGAAGGCACAACTGTCCATGGGACAAGCGAGTGAATTCTCACTCTCAGTCGAGGAGTATGACATTAATGAGTTAGAGGCGGACATCACAACACCAACTGGCAAATCAGAACCATGCATCCTCAAAAAACTGCCCAATGGCCATCTCGGTAACCCTCATGTTTCTCTGCTTTAGATAAATAATCATAAAAAGCTAGTCAGTTTAGTTAAGCTTTCTCATGCAATCATATTATTGTAGTATGCTGCCCATCATTATGTTCCCATGACCCGGTTGATTCACAAGTTTGTCCCATCCTCAAGATGGTCGCAGTTAAAACCCGCATGTCAAGCGGGTTTTGTTATGCGCACATTAGTGTTTGCAGAGCTACATTGTATACATTGTATAAACTGTTTACACTGTTTTCATTGTGGGATGAAGCGGATTTGGAGTTGTGCTCTGTTGAGTCGCCATGTGATAATTGTTTTAATGGACATTTGCATGCTGCAGATTAATGCGGATGCTTTGTTAAAAAGATAAGGAATTCCACGCCAGAGGTCATAGCCGTGCACTCTTGTCTTGCTTAGCAGCTTGACATAAGAACGACAGAAGTGTGGAAAATGTTTAAAACGGAATAACTTGTGCGACATTTGCGAGCGCGTCATTTGCGAGCGCCATTTCCTTCTCTCACAAGCATGAGCATTCGATACAAAAATTTTCAATTAACATAATCGCTTGACATGCGGGTTCTTGCTGTTTCCATCTTGCAGATTTAACCACACCGCTAGCTGACTTAACATAGTGTTATCTGTATCTCTACAGGTATATCATTCACACCTCATGAGACTGGTACACACTTGGTGAATGTTTATAAAGATGGACAGCACATCGAAAACTCTCCATTTAAGATAAATGTGACACGGAATGAGGTGGGCAGCGCTGACAAGGTCAAGGTTTACGGAGATGGCCTGACCAGTGGCGTAGCCAATGAAGTCAATGAGTTCTATGTGGATACCAAGGATGCAGGTAGGCTTATGGATAGAATACAATTTGTTATTGACCTGTACTATAACAACAATTCGTTACTGATCTGTACTTTAACAACAATTTATTATTTACCTGCTCTACTGCTAATGCGCAAGGATGACAAATGATTATAGACTACTCTATTAGGAATTACCTACTCCTGATTAAAATAAGATTTCTTTCTGGTAACTCTTTTTCTTCAATATATAAGTTATACTTGAAGTGTCTTATAAGGTGAACTTGAAGTGTCTTATAAAGTGTACTTGAAGTGTCTTATAAGGTGTACTTGAAATGTCTTATAAGGTGTACTTGAAGTGTCTTATAAGGTGTACTTGAGGTGTCTTATAAGGGAGACTTAGTTTGAAGGCAGACTTGTGTGTATATCATAGAGTGAGTTAATGATTCGTAGAGCTGATGCTCAGCAGGTTTTCAACATTTCAGCTGGCAGATGTGATGCCATTCTAGAATCATCTGTAGGGTTGCGTAGCCCATTCAATTTTGGAAACAATTGAAAATTATTGCGTTCGTTCGTTAGAAAACTTACAACAGAGGGTTGGTTGCAAAGCATATTTGGCATGTTATCAGGTCCTAGTATAGCCGGTATACCGGTATATGCACATCTGTGTGCTAGATTAGCACTAGTCCGTATCTATATATTCTGACATTCCCTCAAGTATTTAATGACTAGAGTAATCTAAATACATTGCTAGCTCTATTTATGCTGTTCTCGCTAATTACGGACTTTGAATAGATATGGATGATCAGGACGTGGGACTGACCTATATTCAGAGGAATGGCTATTTCTGTAATGTAATTGAGGAGATAACGCATTCTGTCAAGGAGCCTTAGTCATCTCTGTAATATTCAATGTCGTGAAGATCGTTCTAGCAGACTCGTTATTTCCTTTCACGGGTTAATAAATGCCAATGGATCGGTAAATGGCCATTTTCTTTTTTTGCCGACCTCTTCCCGCTGTCTACCGTTCATAGCTTTCTTGCCTCGCCTTACCTACGGTAGTCTAAGGATCTCTCTTGAAAATGTCTGACAGAGCTGGTTATGAAAGAATACACGTTAAGGACAAGCATATATGTGTTGCTCGAGGACCTACAACGTTAGACTATTCGCACTGGTTGGGTATGCTATCAATTATAGACTTTAGACTATTTACCCTGCTTGGGTATACAATCAATTATAGACTTTCGACTATGCACACCAGTTGGGTATGCTATCAATTATAGACTTTCGACTATACTCACTGGTTGGATATGCTATCAATTATAGACTTCCAGAATTTAAAGTGCTTTTTGGCATAAGAAGCATGTATTACGTGGGTTTTCTAGTACTTAACTCTGAAATACTCATATACCAGAGCTCAATTTTTTATTGCCGTTTACTTTCTGGACAAGAGGTCAGATCTTCTATTAGACTAGCTGCAGCGCTGTTTATTGCTGAGACGTTCTTCACTGGGTCACCACTTTAAAAACAATCTGCTTATTAGTATTTAAATATCATATTCATTCATCTATGGCTATTTTAAGGCAGTTCTAGCTTTAGGTGCTGTCGGTGTTCTATCTTATTTGCAACAAGCATTGGTTAGCGCTAATGATTGCTGTATTAGAGTGCTAAGGGTACCAGCTAAGTATACCAATTGATATCTATGCGCTGTTGAAGCTACTGTATATTAGACCAGTACCTTTGCTATGAGAATCTGTCTGGCGCTCCTGTATTTAGTGGTTAAGCTAATTGGATATAAAATTGCGCCTCAAAGAACCTCCTCTATCATTGCTGCAACATTATTAGTTAGAAATGTTTCTAATGTAGATCAGAACTTCTTTGTCAGCCATTCTTTGTAAACTACAGTTTTTTAGTATGATTTGGCAAGGATAATTTGTGCTCCACAAAATAACAAGCATATATATATACCTAGTGTGGTGTCAGCAATTAATGGTCACACAGGAGGAATGCGGTGAATAGGAGGCTCTTTTGGGTATGAAGTAAATTGATGAGGACTAGGTTAATTATTCTCATCATATGCGCGGAACAGTATATGATGAGAATGTGTTGACGAAACTCTCAGTAGAATGGAATAATCTCACTGAGAACAATCGACATCTGATAATTAGGGATCACGGAAGATGAAGGCACAAAAGATTAGGTATTAATAAATTTAAATTTAATTGAGAATAAAGTTGAAAAGAGTCAGTCGTCAATATTTAATATCGTGATTCAACTCATCATAAGCTATCCGATTGCCAACTACATGATATTTTAATGCTCCAAGTTTTTGGCTGTCGTCTGTGCTTGTGCGCACAATTCGTTCATGGATAGCATCAACTTTTGTGTCTCTCTATCAGTTGAGCATTAGGAATTTGAGATCATATTAGCTAGTTGTTTTTAGAGTAGAGCAGGAATCTACCAGACTTGTATACGCACAGCTATTTGCAGATATGATGGAAATAATCCCTGATTGCTTTATAAATACTCATTCTCTCTTATACACACGGTTCTGCACTCAATTGCAAACATGCTCTGTATTCCCTTCAACTTCCATCGTCTCGCGATATGCGATCATTCGTGGTTGGGAGAGCATCAGATGCATTTGTACATGTTGTCTTATTATCAATCGTTTTTGCAGTCAACATGTCAGAGTTATATTGTAAGTCTTGCTTCTATCGTATTTCTATTGTCCTATTTTGTGTGATGCTACTTAATGTTAATTGGTTTGAAGAGATTTTGATGGGCTGTTGCTATTTTATATCTATTTGATTACATCAATTTGTATATAATGTGATAATAATACAATTAATAGATACTTTTCCTTCTTTACTGCAACGAAACGAATCCTGAAGTTTTGGCCTCGGTGTAATATATGAGAGCCAATTACTTTTTGCCAAATTATCTCTTCGTTCGTGTATGATAAAGAGAAGTAGTTCAGTTATTTGTAACAAGCAGTGCTAATCTGACGTCTTTAGATCGGATTGTACAGCATGTCGAATCTTTGTTGTGAGTATCATTGAGGCGTATGATGTGTGAAACTATAGTTCAAGGAGCGATAGAGTTGAGTTTGAAGTATTTACTGTTTGGTATCTTCTAGGAAGATAAAATGATAAATATTGATGCAATTATAGGGATGAAAGGGTTGCTAATTGGATTATACTGTAGCTGCTACTGCTAATGGCAGGGGGGTGGAGAGACGGCATAAAGGAATAGTGTGTAGACTGTTTTGTCTGCTATCAGAGATGCGCATTGCAGTAAATTAATTGTTACGAATTTTATTTCTGTTTGGATCTTTTTGCATTGTAGTTAATATATATACGTTTTATTCTAATGGAATTATTGGATGTGGCCTAGTTCAAGACTGACCTAAAATAGGCTACTAACTGTAGAATATATGATAATTACTCTCATGTGAGTCATAAAAATGATTAAATATAACGTTGTCGGGCAGTTTTGTAAATTTGTGATATGCATAAATTTTGTAAGGCAGTTCTTTGCATAGTTTAGTTCTGTGGTGTTCAAATAATATTAAATGGTGCTTCATACCTTGCCTTTTAGTTTTAAATAATTGATACCAAAAGGTTCATTGTGAGTGTTCGTGTCATACAAAATGGAAGACACTAATGTTAATAAAGATGATAATTAAAAAAAATTCAAACAACATTAGCGAACATCAATTCTTGAAAGATCTCTGAAGCCATTCAGTAGTCACCATGAGGAAAAGAGTAAAAAATATCTGAAAAACCAGAAAGCCTTGAAGTAATTCAGTTTTGTTAACTAGTCAGTTAAGATGTTTCTCTTATGGCTAGACCAAGTTTGTCATATGTTCGGGCGTCAGACTGTCGTCCCTTTACCTGCAGGTTACGGAGGACTAAGCTTGTCTATAGAAGGCCCTAGTAAGGCTGATATAGACTGCAAAGACCGGCCTGATGGATCCACCGCAGTTAACTATAAGCCGACCCAGCCTGGAAACTACTGCATTAGCATCAAATTTGCTGACGAACATGTTCCAGGTGAGTTTATATGAGTCATATTTGAGCTTTCGTTTCATGTAGTGTTTTTGAGTTAGACCATTTTCAAGTTACCAGTAGTCTTTTCATCCGGCAAAGATAGAAAACAAAATTCTCTAATGATCTATTTTATCTCAATGTGCTGATATTATTCCTGTTTGTAAAATTAGATAGATCATTATGATGTGAAGTCTATTAAAGACCTTTTACATCCTGAGTACGAAGGAAGTAGAAGTACTCACTAACGCGTAAAATCAAGGAAATTTAAATTATAATGACAAAAGCTACCTTTTCAAGTCAGACCAGCAGGTAAAATGGTTACCGATAATGGAAAAAAACACCCAATGCTCAAAAGTGTTGCAGTGGAAATAGAGTTACTTTTATATATTAGGAACAAAGGAAATTTTTGTAGATGAATTTTTTGAAGGACTCAGAAGGGATGTTGGATGTAGAATCTTGCGTGAAGTACCACTACTTGGTGTTATCAAGGAATAACTTTCAATAAATAAGCTTTCATAGCAAGTGTGCCATATGGAGTCACCTATTATATTTCATACCTAGCTGCAGCGGACTCGTAACTTGAAAACGCTTGAACAAAACATTAAAAGTAACTGTTACAGGAATTCATTGCTATCAGATTACACTGAATTATGAGCTGAAATTCAACGTGGAGACCAAAAACTTATTTAATCTGAAATGCATTCCTATCTGGAGCACTATATGTTGTTCATACACAGCTAAAAAAATTTCCTGATTACTTGGAAGATAAAATAAAAATGATAAGATGAAGATAAAATTCCTTATTTGTCTTTATTAGGTAGTTGTACAAATCTGGTGTCATGTCTTCTTACATAGTCGAATGGTAAAATTTGTATTTTTCTAACTATGAGAGCTGAGGTGAAAAGAGGATTACACTACTACTGCATTATCACTCCCTTTAATAAATATCTTTATGATAGGTATCTAGCACTGATGTCTATCATTATACTCTATGGGAGCAGTCATGGTAGAAATGAATATCAACTTTTTATGCTGAAAACACTTTCCAAGTTGCAAAATCCAACACAGTCAAACCTCCCCATCTAAAGTTAATTCATTCCAATATCTCCTCATGTGTTAACGATGTCATTCTGAGTAAATATCTCTATACGAATACGTTGTTTGTGTAATTTGATAAGCACCTTAAAAACTCTCAGTAACACCTGAATAAATAATAATTATTAATTAAACATTAACACTAAAAAAATTCATTATGTAAAACCACATGAAAACTAAAAAAACAAAATTAGATGCAATAAAGTAGTAATAAAAATAGGTTGCTACTTGACTAGGTTTCTTGTAAATGGCTTTACAAGAGCTTGAGAGGCAGAAGTTGTCAAGTTACAAGACATAACTTAGACTAGGTAAAGTTTAAACTAGAAATCTTTAAATGTTGTATGTTGAACATTCAGGTGCGGTCAAGTATTTGCTCTAGTTTTGTGACAGACAACAAGTTTATATGTTGAAGGAATTGTAAGTTGAGGTGTGTCTGTATTGTCTATAAATATCTTTTACATGGATAAATTTTGTGTATTTTTATCTTACTGAGCACCGCACTGGCACTGAATACTTTTCAAATATTTCTATCATTGGATGTTGTTTCAAGAGCAGCAGTATAAGTTTTTTTAATGTCGATTAGTTAGGATATTAATGGTAGTACAACACCTCTCATGTGCTTTGCAGGAAGTCCCTTCAACTGCAAGGTTGGTGGTATGACAGGAGTCAATGAGGAGTCCATGCTGACTACTCAACAAAAAGCTGCAGACATCACCCATGTTGGCAGCATGTGCGAGCTCAGCCTCAAAGTGCCAGGTATTTGTATTCTCATGAATTTGTGGAATACACGTAGCTCATTGCATCCTAATCCTGTCCCGTGCAAACAACAGCATTTCTGCTTTCCTCTATGTAATCATCAGTTTATTGTGTATGGACTGGTTCAGTTTCACTCCAAGTTGATTCGCCTTTAGTAATTAGTGTGAACAAGTTTCATTAATTATAATTAACATTGATCATTCAGGGGTGTTTTCTTTGGTTTTAGAGCAATGTTCAGGGTATTGTTTTACCTGTACTAGCTACAGTACTAGAATATAATGACCATCTATTAATGTCCTGAAAAGAGCACCCAATGAGCATTACCTTTTTCTTCTGAAGTTTGCTCGCATGTTTGAGATTAGCTTTGGTCATACCTGCAGTTATAAAAATGGAAAAAGTAAAAAGAAATTAAAATATATTTTAAACAAAATCAGTAAACACAACATCTTGTTAAATTCACTCGAAGATGTTTTGATGAAACATAAAAAAGCTGTTGCAGAAGTTGCGAGTTTTCTATGTACTATTGTATGGTCTTATAGGCTCAGACCCAATGGAGATGGTAGCTTCAGTCACATCTCCCTCTGGAATCACAGAGTTGTGTGATGTGATGGACTCTAGTGAGGACCACTACACCATACAGTTTGTACCTAAGGAGATGGGTGCACATATTGTCAGTGTGAAACACAAGGGTCTCAGCATCCCCGGCTCACCTTTCCAGTTCACTGTCGGACCGATCACTGAGGGGGGTGCACACAGAGTACACGCCAATGGACCAGGTTTGTCTTTCTTTTGCAAAGACCTGTTCAAGTTTGATGATTTATGTAAACTGACTTGTGCTGATGGTGGCAGTTGCCATCGTCAGGTTGGTGTGAAATTGTTGTGCAATCCAATATGTTTAAAATACACTGATAAAAATAAATTGTTTGTTGTTACCAAAACTAGTGCATGCATTAGTGCAACATTCTGATTTTTTTCTTCTCATTTCATGATTTTATGCAATTGTTTTTTAATGCGCATGCTCCCAGAGCACCTCATAGACATGCTCCCGGAGCACCCCTATACATGCTCTCAGAGCACCCCCTATACATGCTCCCGGAGCACCCCCTATACATGCTCTCAGAGCACCCCTTATACATGCTCACAGAGCACTCCCTGTACATGCTCCCGGAGCACCCCCTATAATACATGCTCACAGTTGCCATTCTCATAAGCTATTTTTTCCTTGTCATCACTAAGCGGTTATAGTGACTTATAGGGACGGCTTACAAGGCTATAAAATATCATATTGCTAGTAACTACCAGATAAGTTTAGGTTTACTCTCACTTCTTTCTCAGCCGAAGAGTGTGTTTACATTGATAATTCCTATCTATTGTAGTAGTCTTGAATCCTTACTTCATGCCTGACCAGTCCTACTGAGCTTGTTAGGAGAACTGTCTAATTTCTCACCTAACACACTTTTCGCATTTGTATGTAGGGCTGGAGAAAGGAGAGGTAGATGTGCGCAATGAGTTCAACATCTACACTCGAGAGGCAGGCTCAGGAGGCCTGGCCATCAGTGTTGAGGGACCTAGCAAGGCAGATATCAAGTTTGAAGACAAACATGATGGATCCAGCGTTGTATCATATCAATGTAGTGATGTTGGTGAGTTTTTTCATTTTAAATAAGATAACTTGACTTTAATTTTTGTGGAGAAATCTTTAATCATTGACCATACATGCTAGCTAGTAACAATGCAGATCAATAACAAATAAATCATTTTGTTGAAAAACATCGCCATTGGCTATACAGTAAAATCTCAACGTGCAATCACCTCAACAAACGGATTTTTTAACATGAGCTGTAAAATTTAAGTGATAATTTGTTTTGAAACTCCGAGTTTTGTGAATCAATACATATGTAGGTAGTTCTTCATTGCATAGTTCAGTTCTCTGGTCTTCAGGTAATGTTGAATGTTGTTTCATACCTTCCCTTTTAGTTTTTACAGGAGGGATACCTAAAAGTTCATTGCGAGTTTTCATATCATATAAAATGAAAGACAATTACGCTTCTTTTTAAAATTTAATCAACAATTAATAGAGAAACGTGAGCAAACACCAATACTTTAGAGATCTCTAAAACCTTGCAGTAGTTACCATGAGAAAAGAGTGAAGAGAGATCTGAAAAAAACAAGACTGAAACTAGTCCAAGTAAAGAAACTGGCTGTTATAGGGTTAAACTGTCAATTACAGGCAATCTACAAACAAAACATACATGTATAGCTAGTCGACTCAAGTTATCATAGCCCAACTTCTACCTACCCTACCTACCTCTGTTTCCTGTATTACCGAGGCTGTACCTCAGGCTGCTTTTCTTTAGCGTGAAGATATATTAACAAACAATTTTTTAATTGCTTATTACTTTATTTAGTTTTTACATTTATTTTTTTGGTATTTTTATATAATTTTATTTGTATTGATTTGAACCACATCTTCATCTTTACTTTTTGAGCTATGGATGAATTTAATACGATGTATAATTATAAAACTAATTCTTCTAATAAATGAAGGCATACCGCATTGGAAAAGTTTAACATAGTATGTCGTAGTTTGACTGTATACTATGATCTTGCCATATATTTCATATAAGTATTTTATAAGGCTATTGCAATATTTCAAAGGCCTTCATATTTTATCACTACTCAATTTTAAAGTTGGTTTTCAGCAAACTTACAAATTACTCATATAAAACCAAAGAGGGAAAGTTTTATGATTATACCCGTGATAGAAACAAAAACAGATCATTTGTTGAACTTTTTACCACATATTGTGTACAATAACAAAACCTCTAATGAAATGTACATATTGCGCAAATATAGAACAAGAGTGAATCTATGATAGAGATAGTCTATAATGTGGTGTGAAGATGTTCTGTTTGCTTTAGGTGAATATGTAGTGTCAGTGAAGTTCAATGATGAACATATCCCAGACTCACCATTTAGAGTACCTGTTCTGCCCCACAGCGGTGATGCCAGGAAGGTCACTGTCCAAGCCCTTAGACAGAGGGGACTCGAGGTTTGTTCACTTGTCTCTCTTCAGGCCTTCTAAACATTTCTCTAACTTTTCAACTAGTTAATGTGTTAGTATTGCGGGCGGTTCCAGATGCCCTTGGGACTCATCTGTTACGTAGCTTTGCTCATGCTTACAGCCCTTGTCATGCTATTTGGGCTATAATATGAAGCAAAAGTATAGTTATTCTAACATAATCCAATATAATTTACTTGAATACAGTAGAATTTATGTTATTACTATAGCATTTTACACATTTATTTGACTCATGATCTTTTCTTCCACCATTTGCTAACTGCTTTCCATGAAGACTTTGGGGTACCAGAACTCTGATACAAATGCAGCTGTATAATTGAGTTTTCATTCTAAGCAGTTAAGTCTGCTAGTAAAATAAGAATCACTCTAGCTAAGTTTTTGTACACAAAACAATCACTTTCCAAGCTTGTAGATGTCAGTTAGCTCTGTATAACATGATTTCTGCTACACTTGCACCAACTTTCTGCACAACTTGCATATGTTCTCGTCATTATTGTAGACTTTGCATGTAAGTTGCTTTCCACGAGCGCACAAGTATGATTCCTTATTAGTTGTTCATCTATTTTAGATTATTGAATACCCTTAATTATTGTGGCTTGCTATACCTCTATTGGCCTTTACGCCTTATCATTTCTTGTTTACTTTCCCCAAACATAATTTATTGCCGCAAATCCCTAATTTGTTTTTTTCTGTTCAGCCATTTGATTCGAAGTGTTTCATTTGAATTCACCAAACTCTTTCGCGGTAATGTTCCCCTGATTCACGCAATATGTTACTAATACCTCTATTGCCTCTCTATCACTATCACTATTGTCTCACTGGTTATATCACTGATGGTCATAAGAGAGCGTTCAATTTTTCTCTTGCTGTGTTGTAGATCGGCAAACCAGCTTCATTTACCTGCCAGTTTAATGGTGCCAAGGGTGAACTCTTTGCAAAGGTCGTAGCTCCATCCGGAGCAGAAGATGAGGCTCTTTGTCAATCTCTGGATGACTCGGACAGTGAGTAGCACTCAAATAGCTAGTATTGTCGGTAGTAGTAGTGGAGTTATCAACTCCAGATATACACATACAGCATTGGCCTGGTGCAGCTCATGGTGCTCTTGAGGTTTCATTTCACAATTAATAAGGGCTATGCACATTGAAAGACGTATTTGTCACAAACAGATAAAAGTATCTGTGAAGCAGCCAATGGACTCCAATGATACACAATGTTTTACACATTTTTTTCATAATTTATTTTAAAGCAAACTTCTGTTTTTATTGCAATATATTTTGGTATTACTAACCAAAGTAGCAACGCTCAACTTTAAAATATAAATACAATCGTGTTGTATTTAAAATGATTTAATGCATATGAAAAATATTTTAGTTGCAATCCCTGAAGATATGTCGCAAAGGCGTTGTCATTACAGGTCAAATATTAAATTTTTTCCTGTTGTACAGAGCTGGTGATATATGGGTTTTTCTTGTTGTACAGAGCTGATAATATATGGGTTTTACTTGTACAAAGCTGATAATATATGGGTTTTCTATGTTGTACAGAGCTCATGATATATGGGTTTTCTTGTTGTACAGAGCTCATGATATATGGGTTTTCTTGTTGTACAGAGCTCATGATATATGGGTTTTCTTGTTGTACAGAGCTCATGATATATGGGTTTTCTTGTTGTACAGAGCTCATGATATATAGTGTTTCCTTGTTGTACAGAACTTACATACATAGTCTTTTACCAAAGCCCTAAATATTCTGCTTAGTTTATGCTACTAATAACAAAGATGGTAACATAAACAACATGACAGCATAAACTTGAAGTTTTTAAATAAATCTATTTTGTTGAGCCTTGTCGTTTACAGGTCGCTATGCTGTTCGCTTTATTCCACGCGAGAATGGAGTACATTTTGTTCACGTGACTCTTGATCGCAACCATATTAGAGGAAGTCCATTTAAGGTAATTGTCGGCGAGCAAGAACCAGATCCTGGAGTAGTGACCGCTAGTGGACCTGGCCTAAAGAAAGCTGAGACAGGTAAAACTGAACACCTTCTGATCAGGTCGAGGAGCGTGTTGTTGCGCTTGCTTTTTAGCCCTGAGGATATTATTATTATTATTGTTTGCTACTATTTCTAATCTGTAGCAACAATGTCCAAAATACTTCTCTCTAATTTATGTTGTTTACCTGGCAGGCACTAACAACAAATTCACAGTTCACACTGTGGGTGCCGGATCCTCATCTCTTGTTGTCACTATTGATGGCCCCTCCAAGGCTAAGCTAGATGCTAAGGAAATAGCTGATGGATACGAGTTCACCTACAATCCGAGTGCACCTGGAACCTATTTCATCACTATCAAATATGGTGGCAACCATCATATAGCAGGCTCTCCTTTCAAAGTCAAATGCACAGGTGAGGGAGTGTAAAAAGTACACAAGGCATACAATTGTTTTGAAATTGCGTGAGAAGAATATCAGTTGGAAGACACAGATAGATGGTACGACTGGAGCCGCAGAACGCATTCATAAGACTTCCTAAAATGCCCGCTATGCTTTCTTTAACTGATTACCTGCGTATATTTTTCTATTTTGTTTGAATTTAGCATACCAAGTAGATACTGGTATATCACATGAGTAGTAGCTGATGATAGGACTTACTACTAAAATCCTGAAATTGCTGCTACAGTTTATGCATTGATCTAGTTAAATCGCTCTATCGATCCTTGCGCTTCTAGTACTAGTTTATGATCACTCTATGGAGCCTTGGATTCAGTCTGTTATTCACTTCCTACATAGCATAAACTGCATAGCATTCCTAGTTAGAATAACTAATCCCTTTCATCCTCTCACCGTTATTAGCGACTCCTAAATCTGATGCTAGGTAAATGGTAAATGTTTGGTGGTTGCATCAGTCTATTCATATTGTAGGCGCTGGCCAACCAGGAGAGAATCAATCTGCTCACTGCGTTATCGAAACCAATAAGAAGACAGAAGCAGATCTAGTCGATGCCTTGCCCAAATTTAACTCGGATGGATCAAAGGTCACATCTAAAGGTCCTGGACTTACTAAAGCTTTCGTTAATAAAAAGGCCCAGTTTACAGTCGATTCTTCAACAGCAGGTAAGTTACTTAGGTATTTTCATTGCTTTCAACCGCGAGACCGTCATTTGTGTGCTTGCTGTGCATCTCACTTTACCCAAGGTAGATCTATAGACTTGACTCAGCTAATCTAGGGTAGACCTCGAGTCTACCCTAGATTAGCTCAGTATTTTCCACCTTAGCCCTCATGAACTCCTGTGTATGCTGTGCTATTTGATTGCTCTCGCACAAACTCTCTGATAGTTTAGTAACTTTGTCCGGCTCCAAAGAGCATTTTTAAGGGATAGTTTAAGCTGTTTTGAAAACTTAGTCAAGATTTTAAGAAGTACGTGTGCTAAAAATATAGTGGTTCAAGTAGATTTAGGTAGTTTTCCCACCTAAATAATTTGGTGATCTTTGTGCTAGATGTTTCTTTTGTCTAATTGTAATAACCTTGTCATTATATAACTTTATTTTTAGGTGTAAACATGCTGTTTGTTGGTATGATTGGGCCAGCAAACTCACCACCTGTTGATGAAATCCTCATCAAGCATGCACAGAGGAACACATACAATGTGTCTTACACTGTCAAACAGAAAGGAAAGTACCACTTGCTCGTTAAATGGGGAGACGATCACATCCCTGGCAGTCCTTTCCACATTGATGTTGTTTAAACCCAGAAATCTTCCCACAATTAATCTAGATGGGTAGCTTCATATGAAATGTGCGAGCTATGTGATTATAAATATAAAACTTTGAATAGTTAGAAGACAAGTAGCGGCAAGTGATTTTGCCTGAAATGTTGCGTTCCCGATGAAACATTCAATCACTGAGTGTGACGTTAGGACAGGTAATTAAGTGTGTGAAAGACTATCGGTATATCAATTCTTTGATAATCTATTGCATCGTTTCCTGTTTCGCATCATGCGGTTTATAGGACTTTCTAAAACTTTGAGATCCTATCAACTGCTATTATCATGGTTTGGGTTATTTCGGAAACAAACATAATAATATATTACAGCACCATTTAACAATACACTACTAATATTGAGGGGAGTTAGATGGTTAGAATATTATTAAGAAAAACTTTTTTCTGTCAGCTTATGTTTAAATGATCTTTATGCCTCATGGCTTTGTGTTGCCTATGTCTACAAATATATAACTTCTACTCTCATTCTATTTTTAAGCTTCCCTTTATTGTAAGTGTTTTATATAGCTCGTCAATGTTGTCTCGTAGATGCTTTCTTGTACTACTATAATATAATATAATACACCATTCAAAATTACATTACCGGTTCCCTGAAGCTCAGCGTGCAGGAGGAGCATTCTCACAAGCTTAAATACATGTATCACTTGATGCGATGTTTGTACAATACTATTTATAATTACCTATCTATATGGTAAACTGAATAGAACCTTCCTTAATCTTGCTGTAAATCCAGAACAAATGTGATTTTTAAATTTAATTCCAAAGATTGGCATTCATGGCCTGTTCATATAGCAGTGAATGAGCCAGCAGAACTCCAACTGCAAAGGGCTATTATACAGTAAATCATCAAAAATCTGTCTATAATAGCAATATGCTATTCATATCAACAGAACGAGTCATCAGAGCTCTCTAATTTTTACTATAACAAAAGCATAATGCTATAATAAGGTTTCTGTTCGAAGCCATGCTTAGAAACAAGAAAAAGAATGTATGTTGCGCAGGACTCAAACTCAGCCATGCTTCCTAGCACCAGGCTCACTACCAACTGCATCACTAGACCTATTGCTGCACTGCGGAATAATTTTGCAGATAAATATTACACATGATCTCTCACAACGTACAGTATGGCCAGAGTGCTAGTAATATACATGCATATAACTTCAATGGTGTACCAATATTTGTATATGTATGCATGTACATATCTATACATGTATGTAAATTATTGTGTATATCATATAAGCCAAGTGGTTTGTAGTAATACAGTTATTGGTAAAGGACTTGTATTTTAAGTTGTTTGTAAATATGTAACATGTATATGATGTATTATATACAGTAAACCATTTCATTGAGGAAATATAAAAATCAATTACTAATCCACTAATAGAAATCAAGTAAATCATTTATGAGTTATCCTCCCTCTATATTCAACAACAGAAAATTCACAAATTCATCTTATAACAGTAGCGTATAAGTATGTAGGATTCTAGCTTGAATGATCATGTCATCTATAATATATTGTAGACCAAAGAAATAATAAATTTCCCTTCACCCACGATTAGCTAATATATATATATTTCTACCTATTAACACTGTTAGCGAAGAAGCAGCCTACCATAAAGTGCTCAAAAAAGTGATTTACTTTATATTAGGATGGATAATGTGCTGAAACAATGTTTTAGACCAGAATTTTATACTGATTCTGAATATCTAATTTTTACACCTCTAAACTAGCCACCAGACTAATTATGATGTATTACGTAATACAATAAATTATTAATATAATTTTTATAATTTACAAGTTCGACCAGGACAGAGCGGGGCTGTGATACATCATACTAGATCAAAATTTGTAGCTGATTTCAAATATCATATTATGAGATTTCAAAAATGCATGGATTTGAATTTATATTACATAATAATATCATTAGGTAAGTCATATGCTTAACTTGAAGTATGTATTAAATATGATTGTGAATACCACCCAATTCCGTTTGTTTTTGGACCAGATTTTGGTGCTTGTTCTGAGTATGTAATTGACAATTCTCTCAACTGGCCAGCATTTTTATAATGTATTATATAATATAATACATAAATTTAATGATATAATTTTAAACTTCGCTAGTTTATCATTTGGGGAAAGGAAAGAGGTTGCAACACATCAATCAAGATCAGAATTTGTAGTGTATTTCAGATTTAATATTTATATCTTTCCAAGTTGCATAGATTTGAACTTATGCATGATATTATATACTATAATGGATTACATAATTTGTCTGTCTGTCGGTCTGATGTAGCACCATGACTGTGTGTTATCTCCTACACATCTACAAAAAGGGAAATTGAATCAAAAACTGTCACAGCTGTTTAAAGATTTGACCGAGATGTAGAATCTTTTTTTTTCTGTCTGGTGTCAGGAAAAGGTATCATGAGTGGAAATGTTCTGCAAACTTTTAAAGACATAACCTGATACTTGATGTATCATAACCTACCTTCACCAGCATTCCCATCAGAATCTGTATTCTCTTCTTCAGCACCAGTTTTGTTTCCACAGTCCTTGCACTGACACATATCTGTACATCTGAGTCCAGCCTTCTGGCATTTGCATCTATTGGATGAACATCCTGTCTTACCTCGACAAAACATGTCTTTCATCACATCAGAAGGCGCTGGGTTCTGTGTCATTCATGTGGTTTTGAGATTGCCATTAGACAAAGTCCAGCCATGATTAGTGGGTAGGGGAAGATCAACTGTTGGCTGCGCAGCTCTACGCCATATGGCTGCTTGGTAACCAACTCTCATTACATGCAGCCTCAGTTCATTTTGGGTTGGAGGAAGGTTAGCTTGGGAAAACCTTGAGGGAGAGCCATAGATATAGTAAACCTACCAGGTTTACTATATCTATGGGGAGAGCAATAAACCAAATATCTTGCTTCATTGATCTTTTCAGTTGTCAATATTATAAAGCCTGCATATAAGTTTTCTATAGAGTGCTGAGTATCATCATCTACCTCAAACTCCAAGCCCAAAGAGCTTAATACATTGATGAACTCAGGGTTCTGCTTGAGCAAATTCAGAAAGGATTTCTTTCCCTTTGAATGAAATGCGCTGATACTATCCCAACCGCTGAGTGCATGTAGACCCAGAAGTGCCTGGCAGTAGGGCGGTGTTAGAATACCTTATACATTTCCAATGTGTATGTATCGCATTCGTTCTTTCTTCCTACAGAAGTAGTGCAATTGATCTGATGGAAGCTCATGTACCAAAGATATACAAATCATAAACACATCTGTATCTTGACACTTTATCATCACCGTACAGTCCGATCCTTCGTCTTCTATGATGGACTTTATATGTGCTATCATTCTTGTGTCAGCTTCCTCATGATCTGATGCTAGACTCCCTGTTTTTATTACTAGCTTTTCCATCCATTTGAAAACTGATCTTGTTGCACTTGGAAGCAAATGCTATGTATACATCAAGATCCTGTTTGATCTGTGCACTGCTCCTCTCCTTACTCAAGAAAGCCACCAAAGCTTCTTTGTTAGCACTCTCTGCCAGGAAGTCTGACCACTTTGGTACCACTTGATTTGGTCAAAAAATTGTCACCTTTTGACTACCTTTCAATCCATGATGCATTCACTCAGTTGATTTGATGCTCGCCTCAGGATAGCTATCACAGAAAAAATCCACCCGAGAAGAATCATATGATGTAGCGATTGATGCTAGCCTTTTCAATAGAACACTAGCAACCATTCCGAATGTTGCTGAGGGCTTCAGAGCTTGAATCTCAGCCATTCCATCAATGACCACAGTATCAAATTTTGGAAGGTTTTCAAATTTTGTGTAACATGTTGGATGTGGCTCTAGCTTTTTCTCCAATGCTGTCATAAGGGTAAACTTAGCTGTCTTCATCATCAATTCATCTGCATTTGCCAGGCTCCAGCTTACATTGCCAAGGGAATAAGAAAGTACTTTTCTAAGATCGATGTTCCCCTGCTGGCTGATTACAAGAAGACAATCAAAGATCTGTCCTGTACACTGTAGAATTTTCTTACTAGAAGTTTTCTTAGCACTTTGGCTCGAAGCAAAACCTTTCAGTTTGTTTGCCTTTATTGGTGCATTGAATTCTACTTGTTGAGTTTTCATCCGTTTGGTGACAAAATCTTGAAACTGCTTTTTTTCGATCTGTATTGTAGAGGTGGAACGAGACAGGTTTTTTAAGCTCGAGACGAGACTCGAGACACTGTCTTGTAAAAATTCGAGACTCGAAACACGAGACAGTAAAATAATGAGCATTTGGTGATGATTTTACTACACAAGTACTAGCTACTTGGTATATATAAAATTAATAAAACTCTTTTTAAATTGAATTTTCACCTGGTGTAAACGATTTAAATACAACATTTTAATAGTGATATGCATGTAGTTTTTGTAAACAAAAGTGACACAAACAGCTCTAAAATACCGAAGTTATATATTCTAAGAATTTTGAGCTTGATTGATCATAATTATTATAAACATATTGCTTTGTACATGTATATTTTTACCATCTATTGAATAGTTCTTACTTTTTAATGTAATGTGTAATGAAACCGATAGCCGTCACTCTACAAAGAAATACCGCAGCTAAAAGAACACACGATAACACTTTCATTCTTATCGTTTCATTAAAGTTTGCTTTGTGTATTAGCTGTAGTATGTGAATTATATTTAAATTGTACTCATGAAATTATATTAATTACTGTATACATGTATATTCTTACATTGAGCTAACAAAACGTCATTGTTAACCGAGCACGGGCTATGGTCGACACAGCCTTTCGTTCGTTTCTCCGTGTCCGGGCAAGTTTTACCCGCGATTGGTAGTATATACGTAAAAGAGGCCCGAATTTTATGAAGGGCAGTTGGTGTTTAGACACGATACGATAAAATACAGACATTTTACCCGCAAAAGTCTTATTTATTAAATTGGATTATCCGAAGAGTAATTAGATACGACCCGGTATCTGTTTTAACGACACAGAACCGAACTAAAAAATAACAGGGCCGTTGTCCGGACTACATGATTAGACTCAGTGGCCAACATAATTAGTAGCAACAGGTAGTAACGGACCGAGTATAACTTTAAAGGCAGTTGCCCGCAATCCATTACAATATATGGAGTCGTTGCTATCGCAAGAAGCCATGTTTTAACAACCGTGCGCAGGCGCTTTAGTTCTACTTCCTGTCTCGAGTTTGGCAATAGTTAACTCGAGACGAGACCGATACGAGACGAGACAGGTCGATACTCGAGACGTCTCGTGTCTCGTTCCACCTCTACTGTATCGCATTTTGTAAATCATAGGCAATGTCAGTTGAAGCCTCCACTCTACTGATGATAGAGACTAGGTTTTTACCTTTGTGCCTGAATGGGTTGATTCGAGCTGATATGATTTATTTGATGAGACATATTATGTCTTCATCAGCTTTCCATGCTGATTTTGACAAGCCATGCTTGTCTGAGCTAGTAGAGTCCAATTCTAGAAGCTTCTTTATTTTTGTGTGCACAGATGTCCTTTGTGGTTGAGCCATGGTCCTTCTCTGTGAGGCAGATTGGGTTTTTGCGAATACAATGAGACCTCCCTGTAATTTAGAATCACAATTGACGGTCTGTTCTATCGCCATATCACAGGCAACGCTGGAGAATGGGCGATGATGCTATATTAAAAGGTAGAATAACCACGGTGATCTGCCATTGCTTGGTAAATTAGGGAGTGAGTCTTTGCCAGCTGCGTCATCTCCATATAGTAAAGTGTGCCATATCTTGCATAGTTGAAGTGGTCGTATGCAAAAAACTATGGCAAGAGTCGTTGTAGTTAGTTGACATGGATGTTCCAATCAGATTCCTTTGTGGCTCGGACAAAACTTAGCAGCTGTGTCACCATTTCAATATACTCTACCCAGAATCTAAATGTGGAGTTGCCTATTGAAGAGGTGAGTATAAAATCTTGGAATGCATGAATCATGTGGGTGAGTTCAGATTGATTACATTCAGTGTGATTGAAAACAGCTCTACTAACGTCTAAAGTAAGGGAGTCAAGGGCACTAGAGGATTCAAGACTTTCAGCGGATTCATCCAAAATTAGGTCATACAGTGCTTTCATGCAGAGTTTGTGTGCCATGATGGACCTATTGTAACTATGACCATTGATCACCCCTTTCAGGCTTCCTTCAGCGATATATTGCAATTCTGTGGTTATTTTGGCCCACCCAGCATCACCATATCTTTTGCCTATCACATCAAGGAAAGCCATAACTGTGTGGAAATCTCTTAATCTAGGGACAAGTCTTGGCATCAGAAAGGGATTGAGGAAGCGAATAGTTTGTGCTTTACAATATATAGCTTGGTCAAACACTACTACAGCAGTTTTTATAGCAAACTTGTCAGCTTCATCGATACTTTTCTGAAGAACAATAACCAAGGTTTCCCACAATTTTTCACACAATAGAAGACACAGTCCTCATCATCCATGCTGTTATAACTTTAAAATGTGAAAACTTGACTCATAGCAGTAATTCCAAGCAGGAAAATGGGGATTTTCCGAAATTTTAGGAGTTGTCCTCCCTTGAAATAAAATAATATTAGAACTTCTAAATGTGACCAGTTGTAGGTGTAGAAACTATATCATTAAACTAAGCATAAAATTCTGGTCAAGAATCTGGTCTTATTTTATTCTCCATATTTATATAAATAAGAGTGAAAGGTAGCTCTGGGCTGCTTCTCCACTATGTGTGACACATCTACAAGATCTATTCACAAGTGCATTCATCTTTAAGGGTACACGCGAGGCTTGCGTTTTAATTGCTCTTTGTCTATTCTAAACTGTCCACTTTCACCTAGAACAGTCCTAACACACCTCCTACGTCTCTCACGGAGCTCTCATCCGGTGTCTCTCCTACAGTCTCTCACGAAGCTCTCATCCGATGTCACTCGTACAGTCTCTCACAGAGCTCTCATCCGGTGTCACTCCTACAGTGTCTCACGGAGCTCTCATCCAATGTCACTCTTACAGTCTCTCACGGAGTTCTCATCCGATGTCACTCCTACAGTCTCTCACGGAGCTCACATTCGGTGTAACTCCTACAGTCACTCACGAAGCTCTCATCCAATGTCACTCCTACAGTCTCTCACGAAGCTCTCATCCAATGTCACTCCTATGTCTCTTATGAAGCTCTCATCCTATGTCACTCCTACTGTCTCTCACAGAGTTCTCATCCGATGTCACTCCTACAGTCTCTCACGAAGCTCTCATCCGGTGTCACTCCTACAGTCTCTCATGAAGTTCTCATCCGACGTCTCTCCTACAGTCTCTCACAGAGCTTTCATCCGGTGTCACTGCTACAGTCTCTCATGAAGCTCTCATCCAATGTCACTCTTACAGTCTCTCACGAAGCTCTCATCCGATGTCACTCCTACGTCTCTCATGAAACTCTTATCCTATGTCACTCCTACAGTCTCTCACAGAGTTCTCATCCGATGTCACTCCTACGTCTCTCATGAAACTCTTATCCTATGTCACTTCTACAGTCTCTCACAGAGTTCTCATCCGATGTCACTCCTACGTCTCTCATGAAACTCTTATCCTATGTCACTTCTACAGTCTCTCACAGAGTTCACATCCGATGTCACTCCTACAGTTTCTCATGAAGCTCTCATTCAGTGTCTCTCCTACAGTCTCTTATGAAGCTCTCATCCTATGTCACTCCTACTGTCTCTCACAGAGTTCTCATCCGATGTCCCTCTTACAGTCTCTCACGAAGCTCTCATCCGGTGTCACTCCTACAGTCTCTCATGAAGTTCTCATCCGACGTCTCTCCTACAGTCTCTCACAGAGCTTTCATCCGGTGTCACTGCTACAGTCTCTCATGAAGCTCTCATCCAATGTCACTCTTACAGTCTCTCACGAAGCTCTCATCCGATGTCACTCCTACGTCTCTCATGAAACTCTTATCCTATGTCACTCCTACAGTCTCTCACAGAGTTCTCATCCGATGTCACTCCTACGTCTCTCATGAAACTCTTATCCTATGTCACTTCTACAGTCTCTCACAGAGTTCTCATCCGATGTCACTCCTACGTCTCTCATGAAACTCTTATCCTATGTCACTTCTACAGTCTCTCACAGAGTTCACATCCGATGTCACTCCTACAGTTTCTCATGAAGCTCTCATTCAGTGTCTCTCCTACAGTCTCTTATGAAGCTCTCATCCTATGTCACTCCTACTGTCTCTCACAGAGTTCTCATCCGATGTCCCTCTTACAGTCTCTCACGAAGCTCTCATCCGGTGTCACTCCTACAGTCTCTCATGAAGTTCTCATCCGCTGTCTCTCCTACAGTCTCTCACAGAGCTTTCATCCGGTGTCACTGCTACAGTCTCTCATGAAGCTCTCATCCAATGTCACTCTTACAGTCTCTCACGAAGCTCTCATCCGATGTCACTCCTACGTCTCTCATGAAACTCTTATCCTATGTCACTCCTACAGTCTCTCACAGAGTTCTCATCCGATGTCACTCCTACGTCTCTCATGAAACTCTTATCCTATGTCACTTCTACAGTCTCTCACAGAGTTCTCATCCGATGTCACTCCTACGTCTCTCATGAAACTCTTATCCTATGTCACTTCTACAGTCTCTCACAGAGTTTACATCCGATGTCACTCCTACAGTTTCTCATGAAGCTCTCATTCAGTGTCTCTCCTACAGTCTCTCATGGAGCTCTCATCCTATGTCACTCCTACAGTCTCTCATGAAGCTCTCATCCGGTGTCACTCCTACAGTCTCTCATAAAGTTCTCATCCGTTGTCACTCCTACAGTCTCTCATGAAACTCTCATCCGGTGTCACTCCTACAGTCTTTCATGGAGCTCTCATCCGGTGTCACTCCTACAGTCTCTCACGGAGCTCTTATCCGATGTCTCTCCTACAGTCTCTCGCGGAGCTCTCATCCGGTGTCACTCCTACAGTCTCTCATAAAGTTCTCATCCGGTGTCACTCCTACAGTCTCTCACGGAGTTCTCATCGGATGTCTCCCCTACAGTCTCTCACAGAGTTCCCATCCTATGTCTCTCCGACAGTCTTTCATAGAGCTCTCATCCGATGTCACTCCTACAGTCTCTCACGGAGCTCTTATCCGATGTCTCTCCTACAGTCTCTCATGAAGCTCTCATCCTATGTCACTCCTACAGTCTCTCACAGAGTTCTCATCCGATGTCACTCCTACAGTCTCGCATGAAACTCTCATCCGGTGTCACTCCTACAGTCCCTCATGTGTTCAAATAGTATTATATCATAGTAGTTTAGATAATGTTGGATTATGTTTTAGAGTTGTCTGCTCGTCTTTGTTATTATTCAACTTATATTTTACCCACAATTCTTTTTCTTCTACCCTTGCTTGATTGTATCCTGATAATGGTGGCTGTATAATAAAAGGACTCAACTATAAATCCCTTATAATCGTGTATAAGACAATAGGTTATGGGCCCAGGAAAACTCTAATATCAAGCAAGCACCATGGATGATAAACTGTTTGTGGATAAACTTACTACGTCCAACTATTCTACATGGAGATTCAAACTGAAACATTTGCTCATTGCAAAGGAACTTTATGAACATTGTGATGGTAGTATTGCAGAGCCAACGGAAGGTGCAGATGCTAAGAAAGCTTATATAAAACAATCACAGAGAGCTCTTAGTCATATTGTATTGGCGATCAGTGATGAATTCATATATTTGATCACTGAGTGAGAGACACCGAAAGCAGCGTGGGAGAAGCTACAGTCTCACTTCGAAAGAGACACACTAGCAAATCGGATATATCTAAAGAAACAATATTTCAGAGCTGTCATGCGTGATGGTACATCTATAGAAAATCATCTAAAATATATGAAGGATATTGTAAACAAGCTCACGGCTATCAAAGCCCCGGTGAGCGAGGAAGATCAGGTAGTAACACTGTTGGGCAGTATGCCGAGTAGCTATGCAACTGTCGTGACAGCCTTAGAAGCGCAAAAGCCTGAAACCCTAACATTAGAATTTGTTCAAAACGCGTTACTCAATGAAGAGCAGAAACATGGCGTAAAAGCTGCCGAAATGGATTCTGGTGAAAGCGGCAAGTATGGAAAAACGACTTCAAATTCTGACACTGCCTTATATACCGTCGGAGATAACACGTATGAGAGAAGATGCTATAACTGCAATTCACCATATCACATGGTCAGAGATTGCACAGCGCAACAGAATACTCGAGGTAACTACAATCGTGCTAACTACAATCGTGGAAACTATAGTCGCGGAAACTACAGTCGTGGTCAGGGCCGTGGTCGTGGTCAGGGCCGTGGTCAGGCGAATCAGCATGGAGCTAAATTTGTGACTGAATCTCAAGCAACTGAAATTCAAAGTGAGGAGAGTGCTTTTCTAGTAGGAGAAAATATAGCGGCAGCGAAAGAATGGCTCATTGACAGCGGGGCAACTCGTCACATGACTCCTGAAAACGGTGGTTTCAGTACATACACAAAGTTTGACCAGCCTGAGAAAGTTGCTATAGCGGACGGCAGAGTATTGGATGCCATAGACTCAGGTAACATTATGATATCAGTGTCCGTTAGCCGAAAAGTGAAAAGAAAAGCCACTCTCCACGATGTACTTCATGTACCAGATTTGAAACAAAATCTATTCTCTGTACAGTCGGCCGCTAGTAAGGGTATGATAGTACAATTTGGCCACAGTAGATGTTGGGTTAAGAACAAACTTCACCAAATACATGCTATGGGAACTCTCGTTGGGAAACTTTACTATTTAGATCTGGAGTCGTCTGATCATAAAGCTAATCTAGCGTCGTCGTGTAACGATATATGGCATAAGATACTCGCTCATATCAATCCTACCAGCATCGGACTTATGAACCGTGAACAGCTTGTTACAGGTGCCAATCTGTCTAACGTAAGTGTAGGTACCATATGTGACCCTTGTGTGAAAGGTAAAATGGCTCGAAAACCGTTTATAGCTAGAGATGGTATTAAATCTACTAGAGTGCTAGAACTAGTTCATAGCGATGTATGTGGTCCAATGCAGAATAAATCAATTGGTGGCAGTAGATATTTTGTGAGTTTTATTGATGATTTTAGTAGATTTTCGTATATGTATTTTATCAATGAGAAATCGGATGTATTTTATGTATTTAAAGAGTTTGAAGCCTTAGTGACCAACCAAACTGGCCAGCCAATTGGAACTCTTCGAACTGACGGTGGAGGGGAATACGTATCAAGCGAATTTGAAGAATACATGCGCTCTCAAGGTATTCAGCATCAACTAGCCGTTAGATATTCACAACAGCAAAACGGTGGTGCAGAACGGTATAATCGCACTGTATGTGAATTAGCCCGCGCGTTAGTAATCGACGCGGCATTACCGAAACATTTCTGGGCTGAGGCCATTTCAACAGCTGTTTATGTTAGGAATCGTGCCCCCACTACTGCTCACCATGAGCCCACAACTCCATACCAGCAATGGTACAACTGTAAACCAGATATTAGTAATCTAAGGGTGTTTGGTTCTTTAGCCCATGCTCATGTACCAAGTGAGCTCCGTCAGAAACTGGATGATAAAGCAGAGACAATGATGTTTGTTGGCTATAGCCTTAGATCGAAAGGCTATCGTTTATATAATCCTTCTACTAAGAAAGTCGTAGTACGCCGAGATGTCGTGATAGATGAAAATAGGTTAGAGTTACCAGAGTCCGAGACTAACCAATGTGAGGATGAAGACAACTCCGAAAAGCTGACAGTTGAATTACCAGAGCCTGAAAATCACTCAGCAGTTACACGAAAATCACAGCGAAACCCCAATCCTATTGTAAGATTCGGGGTTGATGAGTATATCAATCATGTGGCTTGCCTCACCAGCAATATAACCGAACCGCTAACAATGTCAGAGGCTATGTCTAGTCCCCAATCGAAGCAATGGATGAACGCTGCCTTCAAAGAATACACCGCATTAATCGATAATCAAACCTGGACATTAGTAAAACTACCGGCTGGTCGTAAAGCCATTGGTAGTAAGTGGGTGTTCAAAACCAAGTGCAAACCCGATGGAAGCGTGGACAGATTCAAAGCTAGATTAGTAGCCAAAGGGTACAGTCAAAAACAAGGAATAGATTACGATGAAACATTTGCACCAGTAGTGCATCGGTCATCACTTCGAGCGCTTCTATCATAAGGCACGGATAGAGGCATGTTGATACATCAAATAGATGTAGTAACGGCTTTTCTCAATGGTAAAGTTTCTGAGGAATTATTTATGACACAACCTGATGGATTTGTATCGCCTGGAAATGAAGAGTTGGTATGCAAATTGAATCGCTCTCTGTATGGCCTAAAGCAATCATCACGATGTTGGAATCTAGTCCTCGATGAGTATCTGCGGCAGCTTGGCTTCTCTCCTTCGAGCGTTGAACAATGTGTCTATGTACGTAACGACCATGGCGATCAAATGATATATGTGGTCTATGTAGATGATATCGTAATCCTAAGTGACACTGATCAATCGATGAAAATAATCAAAGAATCGTTAAGTTCAAAGTTTCAGATGAAAGACCTAGGGCAACTGCAATTTTGTCTAGGTATAAACGCGGAATTCACAGACACCTCAGTGAAGCTGCACCAGAAACATTGTATTCAGCAGATTCTTGAGAAGTATGATATGTCCGACTGCAAAAGTGTAGCAACCCCGTTCGCTACAGATATACAACTAGTGAAGGATGACGGCAGTAAATCTGTGGATCACACTCTATATCAATCGATCGTAGGCAGCCTTCTCTACGCATCTACAGCTACACAACCAGACATCGCACATTCTGTGGGAGTGTTGTCGAAATTCAATTCCATGCCGACCCAAACGCACCTCACTGCCGCAAAGCGCGTTCTCAGATACTTAAAAGGCACCATGGACTATGGGATTACATTCAACAAAACTGACACACAACCCGCTGGTTATTCAGATGCTAACTGGGCTGAGAACGACGAATCTAGACACTCGATATCCGGAAATGTTTTTATGTCTAGCAGTGGGCCAATCAGCTGGTTCAGTAAACGCCAATCGACAATCGCTCTGTCTTCAACAGAAGCCGAGTATATCGCAGCTTTCGAAGCTGCAAAAGAGGCAGCCTGGCTACGGCAATTATTCGTTGACATTACTCGAGAGACATTACCACCAATAGTACTCCGCATAGACAACCAATCGGCCATCAGCATAGCAAACAACACTAACATTAGTAAGCGCAGCAAGCATATGGATATAAAATATCATTATATTCGACAAGAAGTCCAAAACCACAATATAGTCACAGAATATTGTCCAACTGATGATATGATAGCCGATATCTTCACCAAACCCCTACCTAAAATTCGTTTCGAGAAACTTCGTGTAATGTTAAATGTGAGATAGATGCCTGGCTGGCCGGTAACTAGGAACATTATTATTACAGGGTGTACGCTTCGTATTTGCATACATTATTTTGTTGTGAAATTATCAAAACTATGTGGGAGTGTTCAAATATTATTATATCATAGTAGTTTAGATAATGTTAGATTATGTTTTAGAGTTGTCTGCTCATCTTTGTTATTATTCAACTTATATTTTACCCACAATTCTTTTTCTTCTACCCTTGCTTGATTGTATCCTGATAATGGTGGCTGTATAATAAAAGGACTCAACTATAAATCCCTTATAATCGCGTATAAGACAATATCATGGAGCTCTCATCCGATGTCACTCCTACAGTCTCTCACGGAGCTCTCATCCGGTGTCTCTCCTACAGTCTCTCACGGAGTTCTCATCCTATGTCACTCCTACAGTCTCTCACAGAACTCTCATCCGATGTCACTCCTACAGTCTCTCATGGAGCTCTCATCTGATGTCACTCCTACAGCCTCTCACGGAGCTCTCATCCAATGTCACTCCTACAATCTCTCACGGAGTTCTCATCTGATGTCTCTCCTACAGTCTCTCACAGAGCTCTCATCTGATGTCACTCCTACAGTCTCTCATGGAGCTCTCATCCTATGTCACTCCTACAGTCTCTCACAGAGTTCTCATCCGATGTCACTTCTACAGCCTTTCACGGAGCTCTCATCCAATGTCACTCCTACAGTCTCTCATGGAGCTCTCATCTGATGTCACTCCTACAGCCTCTCACGGAGCTCTCATCCAATGTCACTCCTACAGTCTCTCATGAAGCTCTCATTCAATGTCACTCCTACAGTCTCTCATGGAGCTCTCATCCGATGTCACTCTTACAGTGTCTCACGAAGCTCTCATCCGGTGTCACTCCTACAGTCTCTCACGGAGCTCTTATCCGATGTCTCTCCTACAGTCTCTCACGGAGCTCTTATCTGATGTCTCTCCTACAGTCTCTCATGAAGCTCTCATCCTATGTCACTCCTACAGTCTCTTCCAAAGTTCTCATCCGATGTCACTCCTACAGTCTCTCATGAAACTCTCATCCGGTGTCACTCCTACAGTCCCTCATAAAGCTCTCATCCGATGTCACTCCTACAGTCTCTCATGGAGCTCTCATCCGGTGTCACTCCTACAGTCTCTCACGGAGCTCTTATCCGATGTCACTCCTACAGTCTCTCATGAAACTCTCATCCGGTGTCACTCCTACAGTCCTTCATAAAGCTCTCATCCGATGTCACTCCTACAGTCTCTCACGGAGCTCTCATCCGGTGTCTCTCCTACAGTCTCTCACGGAGTTCTCATCCTATGTCACTCCTACAGTCTCTCACAGAATTCTCATCCAATGTCACTCCTACAGTCTCTCATGGAGCTCTCATCCGGTGTCACTCCTATAGTCTCTCACGGAGCTCTTATCCGATGTCTCTCCTACAGTCTCTCATGAAGCTCTCATCCTATGTCACTCCTACAGTCTCTCCCAGAGTTCTCATCCGATGTCACTCCTACAGTCTCTCATGAAACTCTCATCCGGTGTCACTCCTACAGTCCCTCATGGAGCTCTCATCCGATGTCACTCCTACAGTCTCTCACGGAGCTCTCATCCGGTGTCTTTCCTACAGTCTCTCACGGAGTTCTCATCCTATGTCACTCCTACAGTCTCTCACAGAATTATCATCCGATGTCACTCCTACAGCCTCTCACGGAGCTCTCATCCAATGTCACTCCTACAGTCTCTCACGGAGTTCTCATCTGATGTCTCCCCTACAGTCTCTCACAGAGCTCTCATCTGATGTCACTCCTACAGTCTCTCATGGAGCTCTCATCCGGTGTCACTCCTACAGTCTCTCACGGAGCTCTCATTCAGTGTATCTCCTACAGTCTCGCATTGAGCTCTCATCCAATGTCACTCCTACAGTCTCTCATGAAGTTCACAAACATACTTGAGCTTCTTCTTATTGAGAATTATTAACTGACACGCGTAATATTTTGGCTTGAATAGCTTTAAAATATTCTATGCAGTTACATTTTTCATAATGTACCTCTGCGATAAAAGGTTTGTGGAGTGTGTTTGCTGCTCCCTATATCCTGTCATAAACTCATGTAATGCTAGGTTACATTTTCAAAGATTTTTGTTGGAATGAACATTGTGTAGTAATATGATTAAAATAGACTTGTCGCAGTGTTTTGTCTATTGATAGATAGATAAAGAGGTCGTAATTCCTAATGATAGAAAACAACTAAGAGAGATCAAACAACTACCAACTAAGTAAAAACTATTTACACCTGCAGAATTTGCCATGATCTTCGTTCCTTCTTTCTATTTACAAATGAATATACAAACTTACCTTGAATAAGTTTCATCATTCATCCAAGCAGAACGAAAGGATTTGTGCTTAGCACAATTTTTGTGATTAGCACAGAGCAGCCAGTCAAGTCAACAAAATGGAGCCAGATCATTACGCAATGATATGATTGTTACATGTAAAGTTCTTATTGGTCAACAACAATTGCCTCCTATTTATAAGCATTATCTATTCTCATTATTGAAACACTGAGAATTTTTTTTATTTATTTAAAGAAAGATTTGCTAATGAGAGCAATTGCAGTGGAAGACAGAAGACAACGAAAAGGGTTACAAAAACTATTTTGCAAATTGAGTTGGTAGCTTTAACAAAGTGGTTTCCTAAGATTACAGATGTATTCCGCATAGGAAAAGCTAAATGCTGTAAGCTTTTGTCGCTTAGTATTAAATGGCCATGTTTGTCTATCGTTATTACTGTTACACAAAATTTCAATATGCCAAACTAAATGGAATTTACCATTTTTATATCGTTTATTTTTGTTGTTTGTACTGTGAACAACAAGAAGAGTGTAGCGCTTATCTCAAGCAACGTATAGTAATAGTACGCTGGCAGCCTGTACGTCGGGAGAGGTCATCATATGTAATAAGTATGTGCACAATCATTCCGCAATTCAGCGTGGTGGTTGGGTGGTGCTGTCGGTAGTATGCCTATTTGTAAGCTGAATATCAGAGGTTGATTTCTTTGTGATGCATTTTTTTCTTAACTTATGAGCCTGGTTTCAGACTGCCAAACGAACACGGCTCTTATTATAGTAAATATTTCCGAAATGTGTTCACTTAAGCACCTCCTTAAACACGTACTTGGCACAGAGTTGTATCTTACTCTACATTGATCATATAAATCCACTCAAATACTCACAATTGAACACTATTTATCTATGCGTATGACAACTGTAATACTGCCTCTTATTGGCCAATTGATCTACAAATATGTCTCCTATTTGCCAATTGGTCTACACCTGTTCTTTTTATAGGCCAATTGGTCTACATTAGAAGTGTCAAAGTCAAATGGATAGAGGGCCAAATAAATAATTTAGCTAGAAGCCGAGGGTTGGACTGAGAGAATGTTCATTGAAAAATTGTAAAATGGCGGCATATAGGCAAGGGAACTAAATTTAACCTACTGAAAACCTAACAAATATATTCAAATATGATCAGATAGATGAATTAATATTTTCTCATAGCTCAGTCAGTAATCTTTAATTTTCAGCGGGCAGAAAAGACAAATTTATTTAATAAAAATCCTCATAACAGGAACATTACATGAAAGAAGCATGTATTATTCAAGGCACCATCAGAAGCCTACATTTTTCCTTAAAAAAGTAGACTAAAGTTTAGCAAAGTTGGACTACATTCACTCTAAAGAAACAAATACTAACAGCAATTTCTCCAGTTACCTCCATAAACCTGTACTTGGAGCCCCACCTTGTTGGAAGCCTTGGTTATCACTGTTCATTTTCCATTTTGCTAACTTTCATAGGTATCTGTGAGTCAACTTAATCACTACTCTGATGTTGTGTTAATCTTTGCTATTACTACTATTACTGGCACCCTGCCAGGATATGAGCGAATATTGAAATAAAGCGACCCAACTCTCAGTACGTTAAAAGGCATTGCGGAAAACTTCACAAGCGCCGTTGTGCTACATAACCCCGGAAAATGAAAAATTGTCTGAAAATGTCGCCTGTAGGCTAACTTCTTGCTGCTGTCCTGGAGGGGTGGGGGGTCTAATAACGCCTCGTCATCATCCCAAAAGCCGCAGAGTCTTAAAAACCTTCCAGCTATAATTGCCTTGGCATATGTGACCTAGATCTGTCTCCTAAGGGCTAAATCAAGGATGTCAAACTCAATTGTACAAGGGGCCAAAATTTAAAACTTTAGGTCGCAGGCCGAACAGGATAGAAATTTAGGTAACACACTAAAACTAAATGTTTTTGAAACAAACATAAATCAAAACAGCCAGGAATATTATTCTGGAAAAAAATTAAACCTTTTATTACTTGTATTTAATTGTTTGCTTCTCATAAAAATATCTTGTTAAAAATAAAATTCAAATTCCTTTGCTACTATGTCAATGTATATAAAAAATTTAACTTAAATGTCCCAAAAGATTTTGATCTCCTTAAAAATATCTCCTGTCAAAATTATACAAGTTAGAAATAGAAACATGCTACAAAAACTTGGAAATGTACATAAAATATGTGCTTTTCAGCAATTTAAATCATTTCATCTTCTTTGCTCTTATGACTCTGATCTGATTATATGCTCTGACCGAAGCAAAATACCTGGCATCTTTTTTTGGCAACAGGTTCATTTACGTTTGGAAATTAATCTACATCGGAAATTCTCAGGATGGACAGCAGGTGCTCATCGGGCTATCTTCGTAATATCTTGTAATAGATAGACTTAATGGATGCGAATACTACGCAGCAAGACAGTTTAAGTGTTGCATTACGGGATCTGTAGTTCTGTACAGTATTATGTCATCAGCCCTTCATATCGATGGGTAAGGAATAACGATAATGCAAAATGATCTTGCAAACCAGATATGATTACAAGGCGGGGCCGGATGTGACCCGTGGGCTATGAGTTTGACACATGTGGGCTAAATTGACAACACTGGTTGTGACCACATACAAGCGAAGCATTGTCAGATTTGCGGTAGTAGTGGCACAACTGCGGTGCAGCTCTAATCCACATTTGATATGATGTCACGGGCCAATTACAAACACATTGAGAGCCAAATTTGGCAGACGATCTGGATATGCCGCATGTTGTTTACGCATATGCCTCCTATTGGTCAATTGGGTTACAAGTACATCTTCTATTGGTCAACGTATATAATATGACTACATCTAAGTACAAATAAATAGGAATTGTACTTTTCGATCTTTAGCTAGATTTATTCTCTTTTGGTGATGCTGCTTATCGTTCTCAGTTTTAATATGGTGTCTGTAAGACTTGTCAGTTTATTAGTTTGTCAAACTGGTTAAGTCTAGACATAATAATTCACTAGGGTTTACGAAATGTTGATAAAATTTTTAAAAAATCCTAGAGGACACGTACTAGTGATGTCACTAATTAGGAAAAGCTTACATAATGCAGGCCACTATTAAGCTTCAAGCAAACCAAACAAATGACCTATAACTATTTTTATTTTGGACATTGTAGACAATCCATTCAATTTAGCTTGCTTTATATTGTAATTTTTACAGCCCTTGCGTCAAACAAGGTATTATTTTGTGTAAAACTATTTTTCTGCAAATATAATGACAATTGGAAATGTTTATGGGAGGTGTAACATATCTGAAAAATACAACCATGCCAACAGCTGAAAAAGTCTAACTGTGACGAGTTGTGACAAGTTATGCAAGTAGTGCCACGTGGTTTATCTTGGTGAGTAGTAGAAAAGTACATGCGTATTTTTACTATACATGACATGGCTTGTCATTATACATCCTTTGATCTTAAAAATGAAATTCATAAACAAGTTTCTAGAAGCTGATCCACACCAGTTTTCCATACACATAAACGGTCATGATGAAATAACTCCTCACCATGTGCTGACAGATAAGACTTTCAGAATGCGTATTGACAAGAATAAACATCAACTAAAACAAACAAAAAAATCATTCCCAAGGAAGCTTCTGAGAATGAAAATCAACAAAGCGAAAAATGACACAAACTGATGTCTAATTTCCAAACTCATTTGCAGAAAAACCGACTTTTTGATTTAATATGGGTTATTCATCACGGGTCACAGCAACAGAAAAAAATATACGCATGTGCATATGTAGACTTAGTATTCCATTACTTGCAAAACTGTTATTGAACGCTGTATACAGTGTTCCGTCTTGCGCTGGCATGACGAATAAAACATGACGAATAAATGAAACAACAAAAAATGTATAAATTTACATTCATACGTTTAGTTAAGTTGGTGAATAAATAATAAATGAAAAGAAAAAACAGACAAAAACTGAACAGAAAGGAGCCTTAAGTGGCATCACAGAAATATATATTGAGACAGAATAGTAAAAAATAACAGCAGAAAAGTAGAGATGATACGGACACAATTTGGATTTATGCCAAGTAGAAGTACATGTATATGAGCCAAAGGTACAGTCAAGAAATACAAAAAATGTTGAAAAAATAATGTGTTGCATTTTTGTGTTTGAAAACAGAATACAGAATATTGAGAAAAAGTTATACAGCTTTTGACTATGTTATGTTAATGCAGCTATGCGCACCTTTCCCTTTACACACACACCAAAGCACGCATGCGCACACACATTTAAACAGAAACACACATGCGTACACACATGTGCATGCACGCACGCACAAATGCACGCATGTACACACACGCACACACACACATGCGCGCGCACACACACACACACTCTTATGCTTGCACATGCTAAAACATGCATGTACTTGAAGAAATTAACAAATTAACAATTTGTAAAACGTTACTTTTTGCACTCTGTATTATGCCACAAATTTTGGAGATTATCAACATCTATCTATGATCTGCATATTCTTGAGTTGCACACAAGTGAAAGAGTTGCACAAATGTGCTGGAAGTACACGAAATTATCGGCACAGAAATGTTAGAAACCTAATTTCAACCCAACATGCAATACTATTAGCCTATTCTTAAATTTTTTACAGAAACATTTTTAACTTATTTAAGTTGTTTGTTAGCTCATATGCCAATCAGCATTAACAAGCTGGCCAGGGTGAATGGGTGTGTTGTAATAGTAAACAAGGGTGCATAAACCCTCCGCTTTTATCTTGATAAATAACATGGGAGTTACGTACTCAACGCCGATTCCATCCAAACACCGATAACCATAAAGCGCGCTCTCCTAGCAGCGCCCGTGCAGATTTGATATCCAACATAAGTATTTCCGATAATAATATTCTATACGACGTTCTTTAGGAGATCAATTTTATAAACGTAGTTGCGTTGCCTCGCTGACAGGTTTTAGTCACTGCGGATTTCAAGATTACTAATTCTCAGTTACACGAAAAGTTAACAGATATGCTTCTAATGGAATACGCTAGGTAATAAACACTGAGTTTAAATGTACGTGGACTTTGTACAACGCAAATATATTGGCTTATCATAAATTATTTCAACTTACTTCTTGGTTATCACCATTTTCAATCTACCTATTTGCTAGATGCTTGAGACCATGCCTTGTTCATTGTAGTATGCCTTGAAGTATCACCAGTCGTGCTTTTTGAAATCATTTTATGTGCTTATTTGGTTATTTAATAATCAAGTTTTTATGGGTTGTTCACAATGTGTCAGAAAGTGTAATTTAGCATCTCTGGTGACAATACTTGTTTAAAGCATTTCTGAGGATATTTTAGCCAAGTCTTACAGTATTTATGGAAGGTATCATTTTGTGAGTGTTGTTAGTAACGCCTAATACGTTGAATGTTTTATATCATACAAAG
The DNA here is from genome assembly GCF_963576615.1 of Watersipora subatra. NCBI lineage: Eukaryota > Metazoa > Bryozoa > Gymnolaemata > Cheilostomatida > Watersiporidae > Watersipora > Watersipora subatra. The sequence continues at coordinate 35,300,877 of NC_088710.1, read as the reverse complement.
TCTCTATTGCCTTCATTATTTTTTTTACCGTGATGCCTTTTAGTTAGTAGTTGCCAAGTGCACTTGTAAATCAGCTAGTCATATTCCAAATAATCATGTTTGTGAATAGGCTATTGATTGTGGTCTTTTATAGCAATGGTGTCGGATATCTAGTGAGAACTTGATAGAGCATTTGAATTTGAGCAGGTGGGCTCAAGCAAGCAAGCTAGTATTGCTTATTCAGGTAAATATATTTGACCATGCTTAGATCTGTGTTTTAGCAAACTTAATAAATTCAATGCAATCAAACATTGAAGAAGTAATTTTTGCATTATTTACTTTCTTTTGTACCACAAGGTTGGAAAAGGCAGCTGAGAAACTTACAATATTTGGTTTGTTAAAAGCTCTTGAGGTCTTGTATATTCTAGCCACCGCCAATATTTCACTCAATCTCATCTCAATATATCCAGTTTTAATTAGGACAATTTCAAAGTTTTAGGCTAACTAGTTGTGTTGGTAATACAGCATCTGTTTTGCTAAATTCACCTGCATAGTGGTAATACAATGCTGGAAGGGAAGCTTACGTGGTTTAACGAAGCATGTTTTGTTCCTTTGAATAACTGCAAACGGCTTCGATTTTATATTAAAGCATCAAAGAACATTTATAAAAATAAATAAATCTAATTTGAATATGGCATAATAGCAAGCTTGAAAAAAATAGTTTTTGGCAAAAGCTTAGCAAGTCCTGCAATATTATCGATAAATCATTTAAAGATGGTTTAATGCAATTCACTGTTTTACATAGTAACACAGGCATTTATTTCTGAGCTGGCGTTCTGTAAGACAAGCCAGACTGAGCTGTCTATATGTTGAGGTTTGTGTCAATCTTTTCAACTACCGTTTTATAAACCAACTGAGGTCGACTACACAGCATATACTGTATATATGTCGATATATGTAGATAGATACATATTTTATTGTTGCTATTTTACGGCACTTGCGGACGATCCATTGTTAAATGCGTCAGTTAATTTTTTAGTTTTATAGTTACCATAATCACTCTCTCTGACTGACAGCAAGGAATTGCTGTCGGTTGAGAGAGTTGAGTAATGGCTACATAAAGCTGAACATCACTCTTGAAATAGATGGGGAATTTACAGCCAAATGTGCTATCAGTTATTTTGGAGAACAAAACATCTGAAAGGACACCAATGAATAAAACGAAAAAGAAAACTTTAAATGCTAAGGGATAGGAATGTAAATGTATTAATATGATACGCAATGCATAGTAACAACAGTTGGAGCTTTCCTATAATAGGAACAATCATCTAACAAAGTATCTGCTTGTGGCATAGTTGTGCTAGTTTTGGGCTCATTTATTACTAGAAAATTCATGTGCTTTCTGTACCCACTCAAGCGATAACACCAGATCAACTAGCTCAACCATCAGCTCAACCTTGTCACTAGGGTAAAAATAATTTTGTTTGAAGTTTATAGGTGCTGATGTAACATGTATTCCTTTAACAATTACTGGAAGCAGTCTTTTTGAAGATGAGCTTATAACATTGTTGATTGACATCAAATACAAAAAGTTAGAATGTTGTGCTGTGTGTTTTGTAGACGCTGAGCAATTACAAGTAGCAAGCAATGCCTCGAATGAAGAATGCTACTTCATCAACCAAAAGCCCACCTCATAAAAGAGTTTATACCCCTTCAACTACATTAGCAACTTCGAACAAAGTGGAAAAATCGATTTCCAGAGCAGGTAGGCATGTTCTAGTTGTATTTTGTACCTTATCTTTTGTAAAGAACGAGTTAGTGATGGATCTGTGCTCACAAGTTACAACAGATCAACTTGTTAACAATCAATCTGGTTTTGTTAAATTATAATACAATCATCGTAAGCTAATAAACCTAGTTTTGTTTCAGGGGATTGCTGTGCGACACCCGTTGCTAAGCCTCGAGGGAGACCTCCTAAAGTATCAGGAGATAGTACTTCCCGACAGCAAAAAGGTAATGCTTGTTTTCTGGTCACATTCTTATAATGTATTATTCGAGTAACATACTGTAAATATTCTCACTTGATTACGTAAAAACATTATAATTGATTCTTTGCGTAAAACATTATAATTGATTCTATTACCTAAGGTTAGTTCAATTAGTTTTAAACCATAACTGCCACGAACAACTTTTATGGTATTTACTAGGTAAATCAGACACGCTGATTCCGATTTTGTAATCAAAATATAGATTAGGCCACTAACTTTCATAGTAATGAAGGATTATTTATAGCGTTTTAATATCGGTCTCGAAAACAACACGATCGGCATAACAAGCTCCGCCCATAAATACGTGACGTAACCTAGCTTTTTAGGAACAGAAGTTACGTAGGTATGTTTAGACCGATTTAGAATAATAGAGATGGGTGTTTTAAAATCCATTAATATCTAAATTCAGCCTTAAAAATAATATCAGTCTTTTCAGAAAGGTAGATAAGCTATTTAGCATTGCATTTTTAAAAGGCGCGATAACAACGCTAGTTCGTGATAAAACCGCGCTTTTTGAGCTCATTTTTTCTCGGCGTCCAGCCCATTTAAACGTCATGTAACAAGCTGCGAGCAATTTTAAATAGTTTATATCTCTTTCATAAAAAACTGAAATTATTTTACAGGCTGGATTTAGATAATAATGGGTTTTAAGACACCCATCTCTATTATTCTAAATCGGACTAAACATTCCGAACTTCCGTTTCTGAAAAAGCTAGGTTTCGTCACATATTTATGGGCGGAGCTTGTAATGCCGATTGTGTTGTTTTCGAAACGGACATTGAAACGCTTTAAAAAAGCCTAAATGACTTTGAAGGTTAGTGGACTAATCTTTATTTTGAGTACAAAATCGGAATCAGCGTGTCTTATTTACCTAGTTAGTACGATAAAAGTTGTTCGTGACAGTTATGGTTTAAGAAATATTATTGTTTTATATTCGTTTACATAGAACTTAAGTGGACGCCTTACCTTTGGCTGCACTGGTTTGTTGCCATTTCATACATTGTTGAATGGCTACGTAACACTTTTGTTTTTGAAGACAAAATCAGCGACCTTGTTGGATTGAAAGTGAAGAAGGAAAGAATTTCTGAGCAATTACCTGGAGAGCTCAGTAGAACAAATGATGAGAAAAAGTACAAATCTTTTAATGGCAACTTGAAGCAAACTAAATTAACCAGCCTGCTCAAACCTAAAGATCAATTAAACATCGTTGTACAGCAAAAGAAAGTAGCGTTCACTCAACCTAGCCAATCGATGTCTAGTCAAGGCATGACTAACAAACGATTGCGCGATGATGCTGACTTGGGACCTGTCGTCACAAAATACCACAAGATGGGCAAAGATGAATCAGTGTCACTTAACATGATCAACTCTCCCAGTAGGCCTGACGAGTTACCGCTTAAACTAACTGGTGAAAATACGATGACTTCTCCAGGAAGTGTATTAGCGGATGAAAGTTGTAAGACACCAGAAGCTGAGAGCAGATCTGTAAGTGATTGTAGGCAAACTAATCAAGGAATGTTGGTGCTGTTGCTTGCCTTTATTGAAGGTAGATATCGGAAAACCTCTATTTAAATGCCATGGCGCTGTATTTTTCAACCCTTCCTCTACATGGCGTTTTATTAGAGGTGGCGTTCAAATAGAGGGTGGTGCTGTATTTTTTTACTTGTCTTTCAGTATTTTAATAAGACAAATTAGCTCTTTTACATGCGAAGTGATGCTAATGTCACCTATATTCTTGCTAAACTAATTCTTGCATTCTTGCTAAACTGTTTTGTATACTGTCGGAGTATCAGACCCAGTTAAACAAAGAACTACTGAAGTAAAAGATATTAGCATTATTATTTATGCTATTCCTCCATTTAAATATGACAAGTCAAGGAGAAAACACATATCGGGTTTGGTTGAAACTGCCCAATACTTGGGCTGAGCTGGATTTGATAGGGATAAGTAATTAAATTAAGATTAGTTTTAAAAGAATTAAAATTAATTATTACTTATTTCGATAGTACTGCTTTCACATTTTATTATTACGAGTAATTGTTAAAGCAAGTTTTGAAGAAAAAACTGTAAACCTTTGGAGTTGGGAAATGGGCTTCGATACGCCTTAACAATGGCATTTGTAAACCAGATTACGGACCAATCTGAAGACAATGGATCAGATTTATACCTTAGTGACTTTGAATCAGTCTGTAGTTTTGATGATTGTGATGATCGATCTTCTCAGATACACCAACACTAAAACCATGGCAGCCGTTATGGCAACCAAAAAAGAATTAATCGTTATTGATGTAACCGATTCAATAGTAAGTTTTGTGGACACTTTTTTACTGATCACTTTCTATTATTGGTTTGTAGAGATCAAAGAATGTCAAAGCGGTGGTCAAATAAAGATGGCGTTCAAATAAAGGTTTTACTGTGACCCTCTGACAGAGTTTACTCAATCCTTTCAATCTCAGTTCAGCCCAAGCATTGGGCAGTTTTAACCAAATTAAATTTGTGTTTTCTCCTTGGCTTGTCATATTTGATGACTTGGAGTTTTGTTTGCTGTCACATCACCGGTTAGTTGCATGTGCAAATTATCTTTAAAAAGGGGACAAGCTGGGGAGGTCTTAAGCATTGATTTGTGAGGTCACAAGGTCACACACACTCTTACACAGCCGATATGTATTGAATAATGTAGCAGGCTGTCTGTACCATTTATGTTGTCTTCGTAACATATTTGTACAAAGTATTTCTCTGAGGATATGTTGAATGTTTTTCTGCTATTTATTAATTATGGTTTTTTTTGTATAAATGTCTGACAGTGATTCATATAAACTGCTACTCGTGTCTAATAATCCTAAATAGATTTGACAAATTGATTTCGATTTTATACAGCGACGATCTCGGAAACCCAGTCAGAAGCTAATAGAGCTCCTGGAGTTTGAGAAGGAGGGAGGCTTGAAACAAACGAGTGTTACTTATTCAGGTACTTAGAATGCGCTCTAGCCAGTTCACATTATTTACTACAATCAAACATTGCGATTGAACACAAAATGTTTATTCGCTATCTTCTGTGTAGAAGCCTTTAAGCAACCGAGTGAAAAACATCAGCCATTACATTCACACGAATCGTTAGAACATCTCGAGAAAGTCTCTCCCATTCAGACGACCACTAATGTCTCAGCCAAGCTGACTCCACAGCAGTTTCTTGTGGAGACGATCGAGTCTGAACCGATTGAAAGGTATGTTTTGGGTCAACCTTTAGTGTCACAATGTCTGCTTTACTAAATCTGTCTAAAAAGAAAGAATTGTGTTCTTAGGTAATTGTTTTTTGCATTTTATTTGTCATATTGAATGGTGAATTTATTGTTACACTTCTTAGATACGTGTACTTTTGATTCTGCCTTTTTAGCTCTCTCGCTGCTGGAGGGTAAGTTGCTGTCCACTCCGCTCGCTTAAACCTAACTACAGTTTCATTTGAGTACATAAATGTTAACAGCTTAACATTTATGTTGCTGCCATGTAGTATATTTATAAGCGATGAATGCATGTAATTTAACATTATGAGAGACAGTCACCACACTAACATATCGATATGCTTGCGAAACCATATTTCACATGGCGATGAATTTCTTAAAATGGCTCCAATGAAAGATTGTGTTTTACTTGAAATGACCACAAGAAACATAAAATTGGTTATAGACTATTTAGAGGTGGTTAAAGTAGTTTTTTTTAGAGATTTGATAGGTATTTTGTTTAAAAATATTGAAATACATAAAAGGCTAGTAACTTTGCTAAATTGTAAAGTGCCAATAATGGCGGTAAGAGTTACTATGGAAACTAATAAATCAGCTCAACAAGAATCACCGAGATTCATGTTCCGACTTAATTTTCTTTCTTCAAAAAATTATCATAATCAAAGCCGCACTACCAGTATATGAATCTAAGATTTCCTATTTGACTGGTAGATGGTGGATTTTATAGCCCAAATTCCTATTGTAAATCAAAGATTGAAAAGGCGCTCAGTTTTTTAAACTTGTTGGATTGATTGATATCTTTGCTTGTTTTTGAAGAGCAATAACTTGTAGTGGATTTTTCTAGATAAATGACTATGGTTTTTACTTTTTTGATGTTGTTTGATTAGTACTCTAACATTTTAAAAATACTTCAAAATGGATTGGCTCAATGTAGTGTCTCAACTCTCGCAGACTGGTCAGTTATCTAGTTACAGTAGATGTTCCTACAGTGTAGTAATCTGTTCCGGCAACGTTTACGCTATGAGGATTTTACGTTATACGAACAGTAAAGTACATGTAAATTGGCTTATTTTTTCCAAGATCTTTCAAAACTCATCTTTTTCGCCCTTCCAAAAGAAAAAACTAGACAACCTTTCAATTTAATGATCATACAGTAACTGCAGTATTATTGGTTTGTATCGACAACTGTAATCTTTTTTTGATCACTTTCACTCGGTTTATAGTTCATGATTACAGAAATTTCACACAGTTGAAGGGGAAGCGCACACCGTCAATGTCAATTCGAATCGACTTTTCACTTTTTTTCTAGACAGGAAGTTTTATATAATGCAGACAAAAAGTTGTAAAAATTTTTGTATATTACTAAAACAGAGTCAAACAAAATTATATCTTTTCTATTATAAGAGCGGTGTCTGTCTGTCCTAAGCCAGGGTTTAAGGTTACGATAAAACATCGCTAGTATTTCAGAATATTTGTGCAGCTACTTATTCTCTGTGCTTTATTGGCACACCTGATGATCTCTCATTTTACTAGTATATACTAGTATACTATTATAGTATACTAGTATACTAGTATATACTAGTAATACTAGTGTATACTAGTATATACCTAGTATATACTAGCATATACTAGTATAGTATACTAGGTATATTATACAGTATACATTAGGTACATTATACTAGTATATACTAGGTACTAGTATATATAATAGAGATATCCCTATACATTTTTTTTCTTAAGTGCAGTAAGATAAAAAACGATATTTTAAAGACCAACTATGGGACTCTCATTATTAAAATTGAATTTGAGAACTTGCATCGACTTGATGCTTTACGTTATATAGAATTTCTTATGTATTACGAAGCAAAAACTTTACATAAATTTCTTATGTTAAGTGGAATTAACATTTTACGTTAACTGGAATTTACATTATAGAAGGTTTACGTTATAGAAGCATCTACTGTGGGACTTGTAGGAACTTTTAATAAATAGCCAAGGTCATCCGATGGTCATTTTTCCTTCAGAGCTTTTTCTTATATTAGCAAAACATTTATATGTTTTGTTTGTTATAACATTTATATGATTTTTTTATTTATAACAAAACATATTTTCTGTAGTAGCAAAACAAGCAAATTCAACAATTGATATGACTCTCAAACGAAGTTGTTCATATTCTTTTTGATGTCATGTCCTATTTGTGTCACACCTGATACTTATTGTCATGTCACACCTGGTACATGTTTTCAAGTCACACCTGATACTTGTCATGTCATAACTGATACTTGTCATGTCATAACTGGTACTTGTCATGTCATAACTGGTACTTGTCGTGTCATAACTGGTACTTGTCGTGTCATAACTGGTACTTGTCATGTCATGACTGGTACTTGTCATGTCATAACTGGTACTTGTCATGTCATAACTGATACTTGTCATGTCATAACTGGTACTTGTCATGTCATAACTGGTACTTGTCATGTCATAACTGATACTTGTCATGTCATAACTGGTACTTGTCATGTCATAACTGATACGTGTCATGTCATAACTGGTACTTGTCATGTCATAACTGGTACTTGTCGTGTCATAACTGGTACTTGTCATGTCATGACTGGTACTTGTCATGTCATGACTGGTACTTGTCATGTCATAACTGGTATTTGATGTGACGTATCCAGAGCTGGCCTGTGAAGTTACATAGAATGTTTGGTACCTGATGCCTAACTAGTACTTGTCAGTATCTGGAATATAAATATCAAAAGTAAAAAATAATTAATGTATTATTATACCGGTAAATACATTAAATAAAACTAAGTTTTTGCCATCTGTATTTTGGATGTACAACAACCAAAATTTGTATATTTCTAAACTTATTGCTATATAAATGAATTACTGTGCCATAGTTTCTGCTTTGCTGGTAGAGATACTAAGGAGAAGGTGTGCTGCTGTTGCGGCGCACATGTCAGCAAGTTTCAATGGCGATACCAGAAAGTTTACTGCAACCCATGTGCATATATGTATACAAAATTCATCTCCAAGAACTTTTTGCCACCTTGTGTAGGTAAGTAATATAACACATTGAGTCTCTAATTTTTATTGAACATATTTATTAAAAATTGAACCTTTGAACCCTGGCTGCCCTAGTCAATGTGTGTCAGCATCTGCGGGCAATTAGTCACAATGTTGAACATTTTGAAACCTTTGCTAAGTATTTCTAAATCTACTCATAATCAAATGATTTTTTGTGATACACTAGAGTACAAGTCTAACAACAAACACTGCAAATTTTACAAAATAAAATTTTTTTTTTACATTTTTTGTGCTAAAACCGTTAAAATTCATTGGATATTAATAAATTCTGAAAATGTTTGCAGTATCATCATATCCATCGAGTTCATCATCATTTTCTGACTCTAAATCATCAGCAAAACTATAGGTGGTATCACATAATTTTTCATCTGCATCACTATCATCTTTCACATATCAACAAATGAGTCGTCAATTTTTGTGTGATATCCTCCCACTGAAATAATTATAATAATGAAGGAAGTTGGTAAAGATATTTAAAAAGGGAAGTACAATTTCCAGTCTAACGCCCTATGCAAGAGTTAATTTGATTAGTTTGGTTAATCACAGAGCCATGTGATTGCTGGTATATCACCCATCAGGGTTCAAAGGTTAATATGGGGTTCAAAGAATTAACATGCCTGAGGTAGTGCTTGCTCCCAGATTAGTGGCTATTTGTGATTGGATTCATGTTTTTAAATATATATTTTGACTTCATGTGTTTGAGTATTTTTTGGCAGAGTTTGTTGAACTCCATCTGGTCCTTTGTATAGTGTTTACGTTAGCGTTCATGTTTGCTCTTATGTTTGATGGGTAGAACAATGTTGAGGGCTTTCAAAAAATAAACTTCTTCAATTGTAGATGGTTGTGATGGCAACAGCATGAAGAGCTGTGTTGGCTGCCGAGCGGCTGCTATGAATATCGCTTTGCCCGAGTCAAAGAGACTCAGCATTCCAACTCGACGCGTTGACCCACAACCGAAGCAGTACATTTCAAAAATACTAAAATCTTCACCAACAACTACTATCAAACACAATCTCTCATTCCCGAAAAAGACTCCAGATGATATTACACTCACAAATACTCCTGCGAAACTTGCTGGCTCGACAATCAGCAACCTCGTGCTTGCCTCGAAAAAGGCTGCTGGTTCAACGCAGACAATATCACATGCAATCAAACCAAGTTCTGTCAAACGAGTTACTATTCAAGAGTCAGGCGAGACGAGTCCGAGTTCATGGGCGTCTGAACTGCAGCGTATTAGACAGACGCAACAGAAACCAGCTCTTAAATCACTGAATCCCTCCTTACTCAAATTGAAACTCGGTTCCCAGAAGGTCATGCATAGTGGGCAACACGTGATCACCTTGCGTGGTAAGGGGGTGTCTTCCGGTGTTGTTTATAAATTACCAGCGAACATCGCCAATGCAACCATTATTAGGCAATCAAATACCAGTGTCGTTTCCAACAATAAACCTGTGACAACTCCTGTGAAATTGCTGACACAACCTAGTGCAACCCTGAGCAGAGACTCTTCCACGCTAAGTGAAATAGGTGTGATAAAGAGTCAACAAGCTCAGAAAAGTAATTTGTCAACTGCAATACCAGCTCTGTCAGCTGCTGATGCAGTAAAATATGAAAGTTCAGAAGTTGTGGAGGAGAGTTCATTAGCTCAATCTGAAGAGTGCTCGGTGTTAGAGGCAGAAGATGATATGGTAGAGGAGGTAGAGGAGGTAGAGGATACGGATAGCGATGTGCTTACAGGCAAGTATTTAAGGCTGGTTCACATTGTATCGCTGTATGTCGGAGTTGTCTGTTTAGTATTCATCGTCGTCTATGCACACCGTAAACCTATGAACGAAGCAATGCGGATATGTTGGGAAGGATTGCATCTGTCAAACTTTCCTGATAATTCGCTGAACATCCACGACAGCCTGTGCAATATACACCACTTGGGCGATGATTATTTGCTGTCACAGATACCTTGATCTATATTTCTTCCATGACAGTTGCTGCGGGACTATTATTTCGTTCATTCCGTAAGCGCATTGTATAATGAGAACGCTATGTCACAGACTATATTCGTTAACGTGAATGTAGATGAGTTTGTGATAATGTGAACTATATTATCACCAGATATTCACCGAAGTATTGTGGGATTAACGCTGACATCCGGAACTATATATGAACCAGCCTATAGTAAGCCCTCGAATCATTACTTTCGCATCAGCACCTGTGATTCAATTGGCGGCAAAGGATTGTGCAGGAGTTAATTGAGATGCAGGGGAGATTATCGCTACTCTGTATCATTTAAAATGTGTCATCTCGTCATATGCTGAAGTGCATTGCGGATGTCATATACAAAGTTTTTCATCTTCTTAATACCTATATAGCTAAACAGTTTTCCAATTAAAACCGACATTCCAATATGATTTTATTACATAAAAATATGTATGTTCAGTGGTTTTAGTGGAATCATTAATTTCTATTAAATCTTTAATATTTTAAAAATTTATTTGCCAAGAATTGCATTTGGCACCAATTATGACTTTATTGGTAGCCAGGTCACTTGTAAAAGTATTCGTGCAAGGCTCACATGGTGCATCTATACTGGTTATTATTGGCTCTCTCTCGAAAAACTGAAAGATTGTGTAGAATAAGTAATCAAGCGCTAGAAAGCAGGTGACATTACCATTGACAGTGTCCAACAACAGAATAACTTTTGATAGCCAATCAGTGTGCCGGCTGATTAGTAGCGAGTATGTATATTTGCTTGCATTTATTATCCTTCCATAAAAAGCATTGAGCTATTCGCTCAACTAGTCTAGGGTTTTCACAGTAAGTTAAGAGAGGCTCACCGGTGTTTGATGTGTGATTTACTGAGAGTATACAGGCTTTGAAATTCCCAAAATGCTAAGCAAGAGGTCAGTTTCGTGAAAAAAGGCTCATACTTGAATATTTACTCACTGATCGCTTAGTCAAATCGGTCAACATTGGTATATTACTAAAATAATTATTGTTAGTGTACATTACATGTCTTGCCTTTTCTCTGCTTCAATATCTTAACTACATTCCTTTCTTGGAAGGGAAGGTGACTATTGTGTCACATAATCCTCCTGCAGATGATGCCCTTGCAGAGGGTTTCGCTAAGTTTAATATTGTAGTCATAGTGCTTCCTGTCACCTTGAAGTGTCGAAATCCAAATAAGGAATTTCAATTCATGTTATCTTTTTTTGTGTGTAATTTTTAGCGTTGTATAAAATTTGCTATTCAAAAGAAATAGTGCACGAATTCCAAAAGCATAGTATTTATATTGGTACTCAACTTGAGTAAGGAACAACTCAGGGAGATCCAAAACTCTGTCCCATGTGATATTAAACATATTTCTTTAAACACTATTTTATTTTGTGTAAGTTTTATTCCTAGCTTTGGAATTGTCACCTTTTGATTATTGTTTTAGAACAACCACAATGCGTCACGTTGAAGATATAAAAATCTGATATTAAGTTTTGCCTCATATTATTGTCAATTGTTTGGCTTTAGTTTAAGTACAGGTTTACGCGATTAAACTTATCTACATTTACGTGCTATGACTCGCCTCAAACACCTTTTGAATTCATAAAAAACAACTGACTGGAATGCTTATGGATTACCATTTCCTACTGGTGATTAAGTTTATAGAATTTAACAAAATTTAAAAATGCAAGAAGTGGCGACCCTCAAACAAGTGCATTTATCTCAACTTTTACGCTATCAATGGTCCGAGTTGAATTTCACTTAGTAAAATTTGAACATTTAAAGGGTTCTCAAATATAGTTGTGGGTCATTAGGTGTGTCAGCGCACAAGTGAAAAATGCAAAGTTAAATTTTTGATGTCAATGGCAAATTAAAGCTGTACAATCAGTGGAAGGCCAACTGCATCATAAAACTTGTAGCCTCAAAATTTTACTAATTGCTTTGCTTTATGTCAAAGTTTAAGTAGATAATAAAAGATAGAATGATGGTAAGCTGCTATAGCCAGTGTAGCTTATCTCTACATGTAGTTGGCTATTTACAAGCTTTTTCTGTATGGTATGTAAGCTGTTTTCACAGGCTCTTCATCTAGTTACTCATTTTCACTTTATTAGATTTGGGGAAGTCTGAATCTCCGATGCTTGTATCCAATGAAAGACCTGATTCTATAGAAACACTCTCCGGTCCTCGAGTTAAACACGTCTCAAGAAGCGTTTGCAAGGCGCAGGGTAAACCAGCCGTAATACAACCAGTAGATCTGAGGCTAAGCGCCCTCCCTCCAGATGAGAAGTGTAAAATCTGGAATAACATATCTCAAAAGCAAGAGTACAGCGACGATGAGATAGAGAAGAGCAAAAGTGCCAAGTTACAGTATCAGTGGTAAGGATGGTATATGAGGATGGTAGCTTATGGTAATAGGACAATGTTTTACAAGGCGCGTGTCCGTGAAGCTCCATAGTTTTGAGTTGGGAGGATAAGGGGAAGGACAGATGTATTGTATATAACAGCATGCTCCCTTGTACCCATATGACTGACCAATTTGTCTAAATTATTATCTTTTATCTCTGTTGCAGGAACTCTGGCCCGGATGAGGGTGATGATAGCGATGACAACTGGAGACCTAAGGCTAAAACCCCTGCGCATCGAATGAAAATAAAAACCAAGTTTGTCTCACCACAACCTCGAAGAGTCACGAAGATGGGCAAAAGGACTCCTCGGTGTGGCAACTGCTCTGGCTGTCAGTCTACCAACTGCAGGGTTTGTGTCTACTGCAAGGACATGAAGAAGTATGGAGGACCTGGGAAAATGAAGCAGTGCTGTCTGTAAGTATGCCAAGAGCTGGGTAAGTCGTGCTGTCGATGACACGCTGATGGTATAGCGCTGTCGATAACACGCTGGTGGTATCGCGCTGTCGATAACACGCTGTCGATAACACGCTGGTGGTATCGTGCTGTCGATATAGCTGTAGGTATTGCAATTACTGTTTTTCTCCATATGGCGCACTTTAATACCTGAACTTCTCCAACAAATCGGCTGCCTGCCTTTTAATATGGGGCGCTCTGTGTGTGAACTCAGTTCTAAAATCTGTTGTGTGCCTTTGGTAAGTGAACTATGTTCATCGCCCCGTGGACCATTCTTGCTAGAACAAAGGAAACCCCTGCTAAGTATACAGCAGAGATGCATACTTACCACTGCTAATCGTTCTTTAATGGTTTAAAAAACCTCTGAAATGGCATGGGTAAATTGAAATGCTTATGAGGCTCAGTTTAAACGGCAGGCAGCAGCAGGCAAGTTACGGCACCCTATGCGAGTGGATTGTTGACGCATGGGCTATGGTAAACCCATTTCCCTACTGTTAGAGATTCGGAGATAGTTGGCATCAATGTTGAACTGCAACAGGTCAGCGAATCGTAACGCAATCGAGTGATATTTGACACCAAAATAGTACAGCTGTTTAATTTGAATGCGAAGGGACGAAATCTGAGGTTTTATGGAAAAGTGAATATTTTGTTCAGCAAAGTTGGTTAACTCTTTCGCTATCGTAAGCCCATGTATCGGCAATCGCTGTAACAGAAGTATAGATCGTAAGTCGATGAATCGGCTTCTCAATGGGGGTTCCCTTTTCTTTTCATTGCCAAGCCTACGTATTAGCTAGACTAATCAAATTTGGTCTCCAATGAAACAATCTTATTGCCAATCACTTAAAACCAATCAAAAGTTTTTTTGCCAAGCAATTCCATTTTTATTATTTTTCAAAACGAGAAAACAAGATCGCTATCATCATGCCAAAAAGAAGAAATTCAACGTGTTCATACAATGCAAAAGAAGCGTCAGAAGTTTTTGTGAGAGTGGAATTCACGAAACAATTTTGTACTTATCTTGTAGAGAATCTTGTTCTGAATAAGATGCAATATACAGTAAAACGATATCTTAAATATAAAAGCTCAACTTAAGTAAGGAACAAGTCAAAGAGCTTTCTGTTCATTTCCATGATCAAAAACTGCATTACACTGCAAAAACTGCAAACAATTGCAAAATTGTATCTCGCCTTAATGTTCCTACTGTTATGGAATAATCATATCATATGATAATTGATATAGCCCATCCTGTTTCAAAAGAATATTTTTTTTAGCAAATGTAATTATATATTTTGAGAATGAATGTATAATGTGAATAATTGTCCAGTGCAGATGAAACATTTTAAGAGTTGTTTTATCTTACATTTCCACAAGCATTAGAAAGTAGTGGACAACTCTTGATGCCACCCATAATTTGTAAAATTTTTATTGGTCGCAATCCTTCATTCTCTCATCTGATTATTGATAGCATCTGTTATACTCACCAAAAATATACTTGCTAATCTGTAAATGTATGGTCGCTTGTTTTGGATCTGTTCCTCAGCACAAACACTGCGGCCAAATTGAAACAAAATAGTAACCTAGTTTTATCGCTCGGCCAGTGTGAGGGAAACTGGCTGTGAGCTTGTGGGCTAAGTAATAAACCCCCCTGACTTCTTCATAAATGAAAAAAAATAGGACAGTGGATTTATCTTTCATAAGCCAGTTATTCTTGAATTCTGACATCTTTTATTGGTATCTTCGAATGTTTTTTAGTATATTCTGTTAGGCATAAGATATTTGTCATCTGTGGGTCAGTTTGAATAGTTTAAATATCTGTTGCTCAGAGAAAGGCGATGCATTCACAAGCCAGTCTACAAGTATGGCCCTACCGACTCTGAGAAAGAAGAACGACGGGCCAGAAAAAGAGAGCTAAGGGAGAGTTCTTTTGTGGTAGAAAAAAAAACCTCTCGCCCACCTAAGAGATACCGTTCTCCCAGCCCGTTCTCAGTTGATGGGGAAAGTGCTGACATGCAGGAAAGTGTTCACACAGCAGATGAGCTGGCAAGTGATTCACGGGACATCCTCGTAGAGTCTGATCTCACCAATAAACCTTTAACTGAGCTCCTGCGCACCTCCGATAGACGGAAGCAGAGTGAACTCATTTCAGCTCCTTCACCTGTAAGATATCTCTGCTTAGACTTTGTAGTTTCTAGTTGCTCATCCCTAACGTTTTTCATAAGTAAATCGAACATTGAATGTAGGTTAATTGAGCTATAGAAATGAGTATGTCGATATATTGTGGTTCTTTGGCAAGGTTAGTTGAAAAGCTGAGTTTATTGATCATGGCGTTTGTCATATCACATGTACCTACAAGGTGACATTGTCGAAAATGTCCAATTTCAATAACCAAATAGATGGATCATGCTTTAAAGGTTGACTTGCAACAAAATTCACATTACCGTTATTTGATATGAAAATATTCACCATGTCTTATTCTGTTGTCTTGTAGGTGCAAAATATGTGGAAAGGTGATTACAAGCTCTTAAAAGCTCAAAAACGAACAAAAAATCGCAGCCACACGAGACCGCCGTAGTTTGGATTCCCTTTCCATAACGGCTCAAATGTGATGTAGTTATGAGAGATGGTTTCTGTTTACACTTTCTTGCAACCTTGTTCGTCGAAATATTTTCACAAATATACTTCACGCATTCAATAAAACTATGTCTATTGTTCTTACGCGTCTGTTTTATCGTCATTGTAATGCTGTCACTTTTAGCACCGATATCTTATAATTTACTGTAAAAATTCATTTAATTTTTTAACCTTTCCTCGAAGGAGTACATATATTTGTCTGATAATCATGACAAGCCTGTTTGTCACTTGTGATAATCGAAAAGTGCTACAAAAATTATTTGCGAAGTATTGGGTCGCATGATCAGATTACGACTTGCTGATTAGACCAGGCCGAAACAAAACTGTAAAGTAGCGAGCATCTATATTTGATACGGGGTCTTCGGTAAAACCCGAAGTGTTTGTCATAAACTAGTACTACGATAAGTTTTATATCGAGCTTTGTATTGGCCTTTCAATTCACGTGAGAACATACATGACAAGACGATAACCAAATTTCGTGATTACGTCATCGAAATAAAGAGATTCAAATCTACGGCGGCGTTTCGTTTTTGAGCTTTTAAGAGTTTGTAATCACATTTCCACATATTTGGCACTTACAACACAACAGAGTAAGACATGATGAATCTTTTGATACCAAATAACTGTAATGTGAATTTTGTTGCAAGTCAACCTTTAAGCATACCTTGATGAATATTTGAGAACAGAACTTGGCCGCTTTAGTCGACACTGTTTCAGGTGAATGAGACTCTGATTTACTATTCATTGCTTTGTGGAGACTTACTAAATGTTTCACACAATTATGAAGCTCTGAAATTATTCTATGTTCTCACAAAGTGAATGGATGATATATTTCTCGTCTGTATCCCCCTTAAGCAAGTGTCTTCGGTCTACTAGTTTTATAGCCGAGATGTAGTAAAAGGTGTAGCCAGTGCTCCTTTACATTGTAATGACATGGTTGCAGAGTTCTCATGTTTCCAGCTCTTACTGGCACTGCATTCTAATAATAGAAATGTTAGATCTACCCGTTACTGTAGATGTTTGTAGATTTCCTCCTATTACATTCATATATATCATGTATGACTGATAGCCCGCTGTCGTATCACAAGCGTTCTGATTGCAGTCACACGGAGAGGATGAGGCCCTTATGCTAGAGCAAAGTTTGATGACAGCTGACGGAACTCTCATCACTGATCAGAATCCGGGCTTCTCTCTTGTTGAGGCCTACCATCGCTTGATGGCTGACTTCATCGTGCGTATTCGTGCTTGTTAGACTCCACTGATGTTCTTTCCCTTGCAGCTAGAATTTATGTTGGTGTTTTGTTGGTTGGCCTCGGGCAGTATGGTTTAGCTAGCTAGACGAGTATTCTGTTACAGGATACGTATGATATCGACAAAGTCTGGGAGCAAGGTGTGGCTGTTGTGACATCTTACCCGCAATCAACGAGGGTTCTCTGCTACCTTTGCGGCAGCGGTGGTTTTCACCAGGTAAGTTAACTATAGTAGGGACTACCCACTGGACTGTCTACTGTCTATTCCTTCAGGATTTTTGTATAGAAAACAAAACTGTGGCTGTTAGATTTCTGTCACTTCTATCATTTTATCAATAAATATTGAACAAAGTGGCAAACAAGGTGTGTGTACGTCTATAACTTTTTATCAATACATAATATAGATATCTATATATATAAAGATATATATATATCTTTATATATATATAAAGATATATATATAAATATAAAGAGACCACCTTTAATTTAATGTCATGTTTTTCGTCCAAGGTCAAGGTTTAGCTGTTCAAAAAGGTGTCTGTCTATTTGTAGCTGTGCTACTGTTCTGTCTGCTGTGAACCATTCCATAAATTTTGTCTTGAGGAGTGTGACCGACCCAGAACTCAGGAGAGCAATGACTGGCTCTGTAGAAAGTGCAGGTTTTGTCAAGTGTGCGGTAAGCTAAATAACTTGCTTACCTGCGACAGATGTACCAAGACTTACCATGCCGAGTGCTTGGGAAGTGGTTACACGATTAAGCCAACTTCTGCTGGCGTATGGGTGAGTTAGGCTACAAGTTATAGCGCATTACCATGTTTGCTGATACATGGACAAGACATTTCCAAGCTGCTTTTGAATTTGATTTTGATTCTTTTAGAAACATTCTTCTGCGAAGGCTATTTTTTCTGATCTGAAGTTTGATTTTTACCAGGTGTGCAATAGTTGTGTCAAGTGTACAAGCTGTGGCGCCACGACGCCAGGTGGACCAAAGGATAAATGGAACAGTGACTTCTCACTGTGTGCATCATGCGAAGCTTTAAAACTGAAAGGTACTCTACTAAAAAGTTTGACTTTGTGAAACTAGAGATTCTGTTGGACTTACAAGAAATATGATGACTATGGAGTCGTTTTTTCATGTTTTGATTTAGAAACAGTAAACAGTGTTATTATAACAAATAAGCATGATTCTACATGTAACTGTAATGAAACACTAAACAGTGTTATCATAACAAATAAGCATGATCTACATGTAACTGTAATGAAACACTAAACAGTGTTATCATAACAAATAAGCATGATCTACATGTAACTGTAATGAAACACTAAACAGTGTTATCATAACAAATAAGCATGATCTACTTGTAACTGTAATGAAACACTAAACAGTGTTATTATAACAAATAAGCATGATCTACATGTAACTGTAATGAAACACTAAACAGTGTTATCATAACAAATAAGCATGATCTACATGTAACTGTAATGAAACACTAAACAGTGTTATCATAACAAATAAGCATGATCTACATGTAACTGTAATGAAACACTAAACAGTGTTATCATAACAAATAAGCATGATCTACATGTAACTGTAATGAAACACTAAACAGTGTTATCATAACAAATAAGCATGATCTACATGTAACTGTAATGAAACACTAAACAGTGTTATCATAACAAATAAGCATGATCTACATGTAACTGTAATGAAACACTAAACAGTGTTATCATAACAAATAAGCATGATCTACATCTAACTGTAATGAAACACTAAACAGTGTTATCATAACAAATAAGCATGATCTACATCTAACTGTAATGGTAAAGGGTAAACAGTGTTATAACAAATAAGCATGATCTACATCTAACTGTAATGAAACACTAAACAGTGTTATCATAACAAATAAGCATGATCTACATCTAACTGTAATGAAACACTAAACAGTGTTATCATAACAAATAAGCATGATCTACATGTAACTGTAATGGTAAAGGGTAAACAGTGTTATCATAACCAATAAGCATGATCTACATGGAACTGTAATGGTAAAGGGTAAACAGTGTTATCATAACAAATAAGCATGATCTACATGTAACTGTAGAGGTGAACGGTAGAGGATAACTTATAAGTAAACAAACATTTAAAGTTAAATTAAGAAAAATTTAAAAAGTAAAAAAACAATGCCTGACATAGCAAATATCATTTTTTAACATTAGCATTAGCATTCAAGAATGAATCTTTTAATATGGAGATATTTGTTGCCACTAAACTGTTCGCTAAACAATTGCAGCAAACCAAAGAGTTTTCTGCATTGCATGATTGACTCATCCCGATGAGAAAAGCTATTAAAATTTTTTTCTCCAAAAAGAAACATGAATTATAATCCAGTAGGTGCATCAGAAGACCAGACAAAATATTAAATCAAGTTTTTTACCAAAGTTCTTAGTAGGATATTAATGTCCGTTAGCTTTTTCTCCAGGCATGAATTTAAGTTATAATCAATAATCAAAGGCTATGGTAAGTATTAAAACTATTTTTCCTTTTGAGACATGGCTGTTGATTTATCTGTTAGACTTCCTTCTTGATTTGAGCAGCTCGAGTAATTTATCTCTATCCTTTGATAAGGCAACTTCTGCCCGATCTGTACTCTCTGTTACTCCGATGATGACTGGGACTGCAAGATGATTGGCTGCTCGACCTGTGACTCTTGGACGCACTCCAAGTGCGAGAACTTACCTGGTAAGAGCTTATCAGTACATGAATGCCTGTTTAGAAACTTCTGCAATTGTCTGTATGCATCTGGCGTGCTGTACAGCCAAGCAGCTATGGACATGATCAAAGTTTAATTTGTTTCGTGAGCTTCCTGTATCCGCCAGCACTTGTATCGCCATTTGATATTGCCCATCAAAAATAGTAATTTATTAACACGTGTTCAAAAAAAGAGTTGACTGGGATTACAAAGGTTTGCGCAGGAACTTCATAGCCTTAGGCACACTTTCCTAAACATGTTTTGTGTTATCAAAAACCAACAGCTTAGGCTAGAATCGAATTTGTATTACTATTTGTATTACTATTTGTATTACTATTTGTATTACTATTTGTATTACTATTTGTATTACTATTTGTATTACTATTTGTAGTACTAACAAAGCCAAAACAGCAATGAGATTTGTCTTTACTAGTTACTAGTTTACTAGGGAGTGTTGGGCTTCAGTTGGTTATTGCGCATATCAGATTGTAGTTCGAGTTGATTTTCGTCTTTATTCACTTGGAGTATGTGGTATCATGTAGTAGTTGATGAGAATTGAAAGGTGACTATTGTAGCTCAGTTAACTTATACCTATAGTTCCGATGTTTAAACTACAGTAGACGTCCTTACAACGTAAATATTTCATTCCGAGAATGTTTTTACATTTTGCGAAGCGTCAAATATGTGTAAATCTAATCTCTTCTAAGATCTTCTTAAAGTCACCCTTTTCACCATTTAAAGTGAAAAAAACTAAGTTTCTGAATTTAATGACTGTACAGTAACTCTACAGGAAGAGCTATGCTGCAAAGAAAAAGGAAAATATACTGTATATGTCAAAAATATAAAGTGAACAAGATAGATACTTCGCTGCAGCAAGAGAGAAAACGATATGTTCAAGTCTAATTATCGGACTCTCGTTATTCAAATCGAATTTGAGAACTTGCACAGACTTGACACTTTACGTTATATGGAATTTCTTACGTAATGCGAAGCAAAATATTTACATAAATTCTTTGCTCAGTGGAGTTTATGTAAACAGGTTTACAGATGTATCTCGGTTGAATTTGATAAGTATTTTGTTAGTTGTTTCAGATGAACAGCATTTTTAGATGTTTTGTAAAGGTTGTTTGGTTTTTATTTTGCTGAACTTTTAATAAACATTCAATTGTTTCCATTTGAGTAAGGTGGAGGACATTGAAATGCTCACCACCAGTTCTATTTGATGCTCTTGTATGTCTCACACAACTCGATTTACTCTCATGGAAAACATTAAAGTCAAATTACAGCCGGCTTATCTCAAGTAAAACAAGAGAAGCCAGTCATACCCAATCTGTATGACGAAGGCTGAATAGTTGTCTTGTTAAATCAAGTCTTGGCTAGTCAGTGCTTCATAGAAGATTCTAGATAATCATTTTGTCATTATTTTCTTTGTCATGGTTTCGCTTATAATTATATTAGATGATTGGGATTAAATAAAATGTTTTAAAAATCTTCTCATCAAGCATAAATTCTCTGATTTAAATTCATGTACAAGGTTAATATTTGGAACTTGATTTGGACATGTATCAAACAAGTTTTTGCTTTAAAAAATTACAAGCTTTACTTTTATCTTCCGATATCTAATAATCAACACGCTAACTACTTAGTGATGCATTACCATCTAGAGATTGATATTTCAATAAAAGCTGATGTGTTGCAGTAAACTGTGTAACAGTATATCTGAGTATTTTATATCTGAATATATATTTTAATTAAATTTATACTCAAAATTATTTAATATTCATTCATAAATGTACCTGTCACAATATTTAAAGTCGGACCCTGTCAACACCTTAAACTGAAAGTCAAAGAATTTGACTTTTATTTAAGAAAGTTTTCATATTTACTGTTTCTCTGCTATTTACTGTTTATCGATTTTACTCTCCGTTAGTATACATGTAGCGCAGGAGAACTATATCTTTGTATAGGCCTTTTGTGCATTTGTTTTTTGCGACTAATATTGTAGTTGGATCCCTTAACCAAACCTTTCACCAAACATGTTTCTAACGGTGTATGCCATTACATTTTGTAACAATTATTTTACAAATTTCTAACTTGTGATACTAAAATGTTCGTCTCTGTGTATTGCCAGATGACCTCTATGAGTTGATTGGATACATTGGCGACGATGAGGCACAGTACGAGTGTCGGACTTGTGTGGTTAATTCAAAGAAGCAAGTGCCAGCCAAACCTGATTGGCTGGTAGCTTTAGAGCAACTGCGCGTGAAGGGCTTCTCCATCATCTGCACTTCATTACTCGACAAAAAGTATGCTCAGCCTATAGCTAAGATAGAGGAGGATGAACTGCGAGGTTTTTATGAAGAGCACAACTCAGGTATAAAGAAATGTGTTGACATATTTTATTTTGTCACTCGCTAGTACTGTTGTTCATTGCAGATACAGCCTTAAGTTGGGTTAAAACACCGGCCGTGTTTGTAGCTGTGTTTTTTGATAAAGAAGTTTACTTTGTTTTTAGACTTACTTGCTCTAGAGAAAAGATGTCGTAGCCAGTCTCCCAGTAAATCACGATCACCAACTAAATGCTCTTCTTCTGTCAATAAAGAGCTGACCTCTCTGCTTGACCCCATTGCTACTGGAGATGATAGGGACGAAGTGGGTGTATCACAAAGTGTATCTGAAGACTCCATTTTGAATAGAACAGATGAGGATGCTGCTGGTGATGAGCCTTGTAAGGAGCTCACCTTGAAGCTCACGAACTGTAGTAAGTTACTGGGTTCTCATTGCTGTTGCACCGAGTGACCTCTACACTGTTCTCTAGTAAGTTACTGATTTCTTATCGCTCTTGCACCGAGTTACCTCTACACTGTTCTTTAGTAAGTTACTGAGTTCTTATCGCTCTTGCACCAAGTTACGGAGTGACACCGGTTCTTCTTTCAACTCTTACACTACGATAAAATCACTGCTGCTCCTTTTTTGGTATTTATACTAATTGAAATCGGTGCCTAGAAAATTTTTTGCTTTATTCTAAGTTTTAGCTGCTTTTATAGACCCATCGTGTGAACCAGCCTCAAAACCAGTTCGCCGTAGAGGTCGTCCAAGGAAACACCCTTTACCCCCAAATAAGAGTGAAACGGATGCGTCTACAGACAGTGTTACTAAATCAACTTCGTTAGAATCAACCGAGTTGACAACCAGAGCCAGTAGGCCAAGGTCAGGACAAGAGAGTGTTACCAGTAGATCAAGGTCAGCCACAGAGAGCGCTGATGATGGAACACCCAAAAGAAAGCCTCATAATCGGCTGCGGAGCCCTGCACACAGTACACCAGGTAGGGGAGAGTACATAGCCCTGTACACGGTACACCAGGTAGGGGAGAGTACATAGCTCTGTACACAGTACACCAAGTAGGGGATCGTATATAGCTCTGTACACAGTACACCAAGTAGGGGAGAGTACATAGCTCTGTACACAGTACACCAGGTAGGGAGAGTACATAGCCGTGTTCACAGTACACCAGGAGGGGGAGTACATAGTGGATGCCCCTTACTAAGCCATTTTTGCATGATATGAATTAATAAATGATGATTGTACTCTACTGCTAAAGATATGTTGGTAATATTTAATTACTTGGGTAGTTTTCCCTTCCGCACATAATTTCTTTTTTCAGTGTGTAAAAGCTCTCAAGAGAAAAAACAATTGAAAAGCTTGGAGACACCCTCAGCCACATCTCTTAAAAGACCTGGAAGGAGGAAGGAGGCTATAGATGAGGATAAAGGTTGTGACCTTACTTCATTATCTAACAATATCTATTCATTGCCATCTTGAGAGTTGCTCTACATCATTAGACATTCGGTTTAAACAGTATTTTAGTTTGTATTCTCACATCCCAGTTTGTTGAGCCAGTTCAGTATGACAGTATGAGTTGTACAGTAAGACTGTGGAGTTTCTGTGTTATGCACGTCGATTAAGTTGGTTAAGTCGATTAAGTCGATTAAAGTTGTTCCTCTCATACGCGTAGCTGTGACAACCAAGGATAGCGCAGTACCTATGGAAATAAGCCATGACTTGAAGATATCAGCTCTCGACATGGACACTTCTATGCAGGACATGGACACATCCGCGCATGACATGAGCACTTCATCTATACCAGTTAGTACCCGCTTTTAATCTTTTGTTAGCTTATGTTAGCTTGGTTTGTATGTAGGCTATTCGAGGGCCTGTTGACTTGTGTTGCTCATCTCGTCTTGCTTTCATGATTTCTATCAAATAAGCCATCAGTTAGGGCTAGTCACTGACTGAATGGATCAATAGAATTTATCTCCCCTGAGAAAGAGGGTGATTGTAGGGAGGGCAGAAGATCTTAAGAACATTTAGATAATCTGTACGTTGTTTACTCTCGTAGGACAGTGCAGTGTATAACCTCGACTCAGCCGACTTAAGGGCAAGATTTAAAGATGTGGAGTGGGAAACTCCCGCTGTGACATTTGAAAGTCTGAAAGGAACAGGCCATCCGTTGGATATCTCTAGCATACAGACAAACATCAATAACTATACCTCTATTGTGAGTAGCTCTATTAATATTGTACCTTGATTATTTAGACTAAGGCTTCTTTTAGCCAGTCTTTTCAACTTGGTTTCTCAACGATTCCTGGCTAATGCAAAATGGTTATTTTTGTGTGTGAGAGCATTATGAAATATTGGAGGGATATTCTGAGTGACTTTCGTGTAGCCAATGCTGACTCCGATGCCTTGGTTAGGGTTGAGAGATTGTACATTACTTTCCATCTCCCTAAAGCTTCCTAAATCTGCCACTGCTTTGCTATCACAGTTGTGTGATGTGATGATACAGTTACCGTTTTGTGGGGTTAACGTATCTTCAAACATATCTAAGGTTCACTTCTACTGAAATGCTTTCAGTCCTTCACTGCTGGCCATCACAGGATGTAGTGACCTTATTTAAATACAGTCAAACTACTGATACACTCAGTATTTTCATCAATAAACATGGAAATAATAGAATGCTAGAGATAGGAAGTCATTTTCAATCAAAACGTTACCTTTGCTTGTCACTTCCCACCTTTGCTTGTCACTTCCCACCTTTGCTTGTCACTTCCCACCTTTGCTTGTCACTTCCCACGTTTGCTTGTCACTTCCCACGTTTGCTTGTCACTTCCCACCTTTGCTTGTCACTTCCCACCTTTGCTTGTCACTTCCCACGTTTGCTTGTCACTTCCCACATTTGCTTGTCACTTCCCACGTTTGCTTGTCACTTTCCACATTTGCTTGTCACTTTCCACATTTGCTTGTCACTTTCCACATTTGTTTGTCACTTCTCACCTTTGCTTGTCACTTCCCACCTTTACTTGTCACTTCCCACCTTTACTTGTCACTTCTCACCTTTTCTTGTCACTTCCCACCTTCGCTTGTCACTTCCCACATTTGCTTGTCACTTCTCACCTTTACTTGTCACTTCCCGCCTTTACTTGTCACTTCCCGTTTTTGCTTGTCACTTCCCACCTTTACTTGTCACTTCCCACCTTTGCTTGTCACTTCCCACCTTTGCTTGTCATTTTCACCTTTGCTTGTCACTTTCCACCTTTGCTTGTCACTTCCCACCTTTACTTGTCACTTCTCGCCTTTGCTTGTCACTTCCCATTTTTACTTGTCACTTCCCACCTTTACTTGTCACTTCCCACCTTTACTTGTCACTTCCCACCTTTACTTGTCACTTCCCACCTTTACTTGTCACTTCCCACCTTTACTTGTCACTTCCCACCTTTACTTGTCACTTCCCACCTTTTCTTGTCATTTCCCACCTTCTCTTGTCACTTCCCACCTTTGCTTAATACTTCACCTAAAAAGGTTCATCTGTAGGATGTCAGAGGTCACCTATATGACATGAGGTCAAGGGTTATTTTAATAGTAATTTATGGAAAGTTAAAAATTTTACAATTTTCATCTTGCAGTTTCAGTGTTGCTTTTTTGTGTGTTTTCAAATGATATCTTTGAGATCATTGGAGCGAGTGAATGGTAATACAAGTGCTGCAGTGAGTCTTTTTTGCTCATTGTAGAACAACTTTATAGACGATGTGGTGCGGGTGTTGCAAGGTGCCCTCACAAGGAGCCGATTCCTTGGAACTAAGTACCTTAAGCAGGTGTTAGCCAGTAAGAAACTGTTTGAACAAGAAGTTGACCAACTGTTTCCGTGGTGCGAAGTACACAAATCAGGCCTTTGGGAATATAATCTCAGCATGCCCAAGTAAGAATTAGTTTTTTATTTTTGTTTACATACCTGTGCTCTTGTTTCTAGTCGTGTAAGTCTTATGTTTAATCACGTAGCAGTAGATACGCTGCTTGTATAGTCCGAGGAAAAAGGGCTCTATGAATCACAGCTCCAATCGTCACTGAAATTGGGATAAGAATCGTGGCTCACTCAATATCGGTTTTAACACGGAAGAGCTGTGTGGTCAAGACATGATTGCAAAGCAGATTTATACTGTTTGTTCTCGAACTCTGTTCAGCACTTGTTTTGCCTCTATGATCCACAAATCTTCATTACTTTTCTAAATTGTCATTTACAACGTATTTATTGCACTATCTACTTTTTGTCACAAATATTTTCGTAAAAATGACCGTCACTGTGGTATTAGCATTAATGTAAAACAATCTTGCAATAGCCTTGTTAATGCACATCTGGGAGGTGATGTTTGTTTATGCACATCTGGGAGGTGGTGTTTGTTTATGCACATCTGTAAGGTGATGTTTGTTTATGCACATCTGGGAGGTGATGTTTTAGTAACAGAAGTAGCTTGAGTACGTCGTGTAATGATGACGATATCATAAGTATAAAATTAACAGCGGCGAGCATCTTCTCTATTGTTTGTTTGATATGCCAGCTGGAAGGTATGTATATATATTGCCATATTAGGAAATATTCCTTACATTGTTGAACTTGAAACAAATAGTTTGTGTAATAAGAGCAGCCTCAACCTTGCTGATACAAGTAAGTTACCAGGTGAACACGTCAGGAGTGAGACGAAATGATGCGTGTGCGTAACGTTCTACTTCTGCTCTGCGCGTGCTGCCTGCTGCTTTGTTAGTTCTTTTGGTCCTCATCAGCATATACAAACATGCGGCATATACAAACTGTTATTTGGTGTAGGGGAATGTTAGAGCAAGCTCAACTTCCACCGAGCAGCGAGCACACGTATGCACGATGGTTGAGAAAGCAGGACCAGCGAGCGGAAGACATCGTGCAGCCGTCTCCATACAAACTCGCTCTGCCAGGTGAGACTCGGGACGCAACGGTACCCTTCAATCTCACCGCTGAAGCAGGTAGTTCTTCCCTCACCTTTTCTTTGGCTTACCAACCAGGTGCTGTTAATCATAAACTCGCAAAGTCAATCAATTTTACTCTTGAGTGTACTACAATTTGTGAGATGCATGCCCTATCATTCCTCATAAACATATTGCATCGTTAAGATGACTACCGAGAATTGAGAGCTCTTATAGTTGACTGCACGCATTTTCCAAGAGCTCTTTGCTAAGGTGAAAATAAATGTAAAGCAGGTTTTTCTGCAATCCAACCGTATAAGCAATAACTGCAAGAGTAGGTAACTCTCGAGCTGATCCTGTGCTCCTACCATATATTCACTCGCGAGAGAAACTTTGTTTTTGCTCTTGTTCTATATACAGTGAAACATGGATAACTCGCCCTCGGATATAGCGAACACATGGTTAACTCGACTGGATTTGCTTGGTCCGTTCCCACGCAATGATAAATGGCTCTATATAACTCGAATTCAACACTGTTATAACGAACTGTTTTTTGCCCAACGGCTACCGAAACGGTTGCTATCGCTTTAGAAAATCACTTTATTCCAAGCCATAGAGGTAAACCTCAACTTTTCGTAATTCATAAGCGTCGTTATTACCTCCATCGGCAAAATATTTTTTGTCAACGACTGTTCTAAAGGTTTAGTGAAATTTGATTTATACTGCTATACGATGAATAGCGCGGACTGGCCCGGCCACGGGCGCAAGGATTTTCGCCACGCACATACAAAACAAAAATCGCATGTTGTTTTGTATGTGCGTGGCGAAAATCCTTGAGTGCGTGACCCGGCTAGCCCGTGACGAATATTTTTCCGAAGTTGATTCCGTGTTGAATCAACGTCGGAATGTTGAATGTTTAAAACGTCTTAAAATTTGTTTTTATTAAACGTATACGTTTTCTTAGCTAAAAAAACTATTCATCGTTTGACCTAAACACAGAATACGTGTGTACATTCAATAAGTATCCATTCAAAAAGCGTGAGTGATATACAATGTACTGTTAAACCTCGTAAAACTTTTAATTGAACTGCCTCGGAGTGTTGCTCTTAACGAATCCCAGGTAAAGTAAGGTAATCTTTCCATAAACTTCAAGAAATATCGGCAAAATTGATCGTGGGTAAAACGCTCAAAAGAAAAAGATGTCTTTTCTTTGAGCATTTCAGCAACGATCAAGTTTTGCCAATGTCAATCTAAAAAACGTCCTGGCAATAACATCACCTCAAACAACAAACCAATCTCAAGTGATTGAAAAATCTCTATACTTTTTGATAAAAACGTTTTAAACTTTACATTAGAAGCATTTAATTTGAAACAAGCCATTTGTGCTTTTGAGTTATATTATAGTTTGTATATGTTCATGTATCTACTAATAAATAAGTGAATACATGGACTTGTGACAGTGCTCTGATAACTTGAACACTCTGATAATTCGAACACTTTTGCTCGGTCCCTTGAAGGTTGAGTTATCCGAGTTTCACTGTATATGACGCATGCCAGTCTTGCTCTGCAGGTATATCTGACCTGTCACAAGCAGTGATATCCGTTGTCGACAGTAATGGAGTGATTGTGTCACAGTCTGCCCTTGATAGCAGGAGGTGTCAACTCTGCTTTGTATCCGGAGATGATAATAGTAATGTGAGTTGTCTCCTTTCTGTCATAGCTATAATTGGTTCATAAAAAACTAGGAGTTAATTAGTTGACTCAGTTGTGACCGTAATATCCTAATCACTACTTGCAAACAGTTGTGCTTTTTTATTTTCAAAAATAATAGAAAGCAATAGATAAATTATATTTTTAAAAAATATAATTTATTTTTTGGGCATCTATTTTATCCTATCCTGTTGATTGACAATGATAACTGGCCAACGAAATATTAAGATGCTACTAATATTCCAAAGGTCACCAATTTACTTTCATATAGTTAAATGCATACGTTTATTTCAAATGTACCATAACTACGAGCTCAACTAAACATGTATACTGACAAAAAATATTAATATTTGAAAAGTTATATGTTTTAGAAAATGGTTTCTCAGGTACAGTCATGTCCTGCCTGTAGTACTCCTGAATCTTACAGTCTCATTTCTTAAAACAATTTAATATTAAGTAGTATAACAATGTAAAAATATAATGTTACACAATATTGATCGGCAGGTTGACTGGCCCTTGCGAGTCTAGCTGTACAGGTTTATGTATCTGCAGGATAGCGGGCGACTTATCTATTGTGGGGCAGATGATTGGGTGCATGTCAACTGTGCTATTTGGTCGGCTGAGGTTTTTGAAGAGGCTGATGGAACCCTGCAGAAAGTCCATGCTGCAGTTGGGCGTGGCAGGATGTTGGTAAGCGTAGTTACATTCTCTATTTTCGGTTACATTATTAGTTTATTTTACCTGTGTTGGCTTCTGTCGCCTTGTTTGTATTCATGGGCAACTTAAATGGAGAATCCATTATGAATTCCTGGTTTTAATTACCTCGATTAACTGCTTGCATGGTCTCAGTCTTGGCTAGCAGACTAGGAACTAAGTCTTAGTTCTTGAAGGGTTTGTATGCTTCACTGAAATGGAAATGCTCACACGTTTGAAGATAGCAGTGTAGATAGAGGATGTGAAATAGTTGGAAATCATAATTTTTTTTATATTTTTCACCTTCATTTTTCACATTTCTACTGGTCAGTTGAAAGTTGCACTAAACTATTTGTTTGAATATATTCTAGAGATATGCATTGCTATTAAATGCTGGCAATGTTATCCTGTTTATAAAACTCAAGATTATTTAATTAAAATATTACAGAAATTTATAATCAGTTGCTGAATACTTGGCTCACACATCATAAACAAATTGGAAATTTTTTTTAGAGCAGCAGGTCACAGGTTTTTGATTACTATTTATCGATATTAAATTGAGTATTGCTTCATCTTTTATTTAATGAAAAACTAGTCTGTCTGGTAGTCCCATGCACTGTGAGAAATCGTAATGAGTAATCAGTATATCCATAATTCGTGAAGTGGCAAAGCGGCCAAGTAGTGTAGTGGTTAGCTCGCCGGACTGTAAATCTGTGTATCTGTGTATCTGAGTATTCAAGCTCAATTCCTTTGTGAGCTAATTTTTTTCCTAGCGCTCTTCGTGTAGCTTCCGAAGAACGGACAGACACTGTTCTTATTCTAGTAAAGAATTGTAAAAGAGCAGACAAATCTTACATGATTTATCACTTGCGTTATGGCTTGTCTAAATCCCTAACTGTAAGTCCATAATTAAAGTCCTCAGTCCGATCCACACTGTTGCATTGTTGTTGCTCTTGCATTGACTGTAGATGTTTTCCAACTTCTCTTTGTTGAAACATTTAGAAACTCGGTGTAGAATTTTGTGAACACAAGTTACGAATAAAACAATAAAACAATAAAACACATCAATAAGTGTGTCTAATAGCTTGTTGAGACTGCAGTTGTGGAAAAACATACAAGTACATTTTGTAGAGTTGGGGGAAGACTGGCCCTTCAAATACCCTGAAATTTGATTATTTTATGTGAAAGACTCTCCTGTATAGCACGGTGTTAACATGCTATAGCATGGTGTTAACATGTTATAGCATGGTGTTAACATGTTATAGCATGGTGTTAACATGTTATAGCATGGTGTTAACAGCCTTTTTACTTGAACCCACCTCCATAGAACTGTCAAAGAAGTTGCTAGTGCTGAGCAATATTATAGCTTATATAACTTCTGTATTTCAACACAGCTTTATCATGTTTCAGCTTCATGAACTAACAGTAACTCTCGCTAATGGTATTAGCCTCGGTGTTGCAGGAATGTAGTCTGTGCTCTAGTCGAGGAGCTACTGTCGGCTGCTGTGCCAAAGGCTGCAGCGCAAACTTTCACTTCATGTGCGCTCGCAAGGCTGGCTGCATGTTTATGGAGGACAAACAGGTGTTTTGTAACAGTTGCAGTGATGCTGTCAATAGTGAGGTAGGTGATTTATATTATCCATGCCTTCCACTCAACTCTAAATAGTTTGTGTTTTAAATAATTTCCAAATTTATTTTCATATTTTTGCGCATGATTTTTCTCAACTACGTGGACTGGTAGGAAAATTGTAAATTTGCAAAGCTTGTGAACCTACCAGCTTATAGCTTGTTCTCAGTGATGGTTACTCCTATTTGATATATCTATATTGGGTCAGCATTCATCTTTCTCCCAGGATGTGCAAACCAGGTTCTCTGCACTGAGGACAGTGACTGTTGACTTCGCTCATGCCAAGATAAAAAAGCCGTGGCAGAGAGGCTTCAGACCCTCAGACATTACCATCATTGCGGGCTCGCTAACTGTGGAAAATCTAGGCTACGTGCTGCCGGAATCCGATTACCTCAACCTTCTTGTTCCTATCGACTTTTGGTGAGGCGATGCATTGCATTTCTTGGTGGTGGCAAATATGGATGCTGCTCTGATCCGTGTATGAAGAAGCATGAATATAGTCTAGAGGCATTTCGTACCAACTAGAATTGATGCAAAGAGTTGATTTTAATGATAGTTTTTTTCTCTGGTTTCATAGTGACCTGTGAATATCCATCGTTTACCAGGAGCTGTTTATTAGGAGCTAACTGATAGAGGGAGTCAATAGAGGACATAGTGACAGTAGACATAGAGTGACATAGTGGACAGGATAGTGACATATTCTAGTTCTGATACCCATCAGCTACTACCCACAACTAAGACTGGTGTTGCTGCGAGTCTGCTTATATTGTCAGCAAACGCTTCATGATAATGAAATGCTGACTGCTGCCTTTATAATGGTATTATTTATTACTGTTAGAGTAAATGAGAGGTGAGAAGCGGGTGAAAGTGCTTAATAGATTTTATTGTAAGTTCCTACATGTTTTATTCATTATCATGGGACTGGCGGGCATTTAAAGATGAGCTTACACAACATTTGAGATTTTAGGAGAAAGCATCGATATTTTTCTATCATTTGCGATTGCTTTTGATGTTTGAGGTGATTTGACTGCCAGGATGTTTCGAGGTTTAAATCGATAAAACTTGGTCGCAGTTGCAACACTAAAAACAAAAATACGTACAGCTGCGTGTTTCTCTTGTTATTGCTATGGCATTCAAGTTGCAGCGTTACTCGTCTCTATTCTGTCAGTCTCTTTGCAACTATAGATGTCATAATTGCACTTTCGTTTGAGCTGAGTGTTTTAATTCTGATCAAGTTTTGCCGATATTAATCTTGAAACATCCCCGCTTTCAGATCATCTCAAAGATAAAAACAATTGCAAATGATAGAAAATACCGATAATTTGTAATAAAATGTACAAAATTTTTGTGTAATTTCATCTTTAAGGCCCAAAAATCTATTGTTTTGTTACAAGTTATTACATGAACAGCCCTTATATCAGTTCTTTTTAAAACCCTTTAGTATGTTGCTAATAGTATAGTAAGTAAGCTAGTAATAGTTGACATGTTGATTTATTTATGGGTAAAGCTTATTCTCTGTTTCATGTCAGCTAAAAATAGATTTTAAGTTCATGTATTGTAGCGTCAGCAGGATATACTGGAGCACACAGACACCGTACCAGCGATGTGTTTACACTTGCAAGATTGTCAAGGTTGATGCAGTACTGGAAACGCAAAAGCCAAAGAAAGTGATTCCAGATGTCACCATCTGTCATGACCACAACCTGCCTGGGTATACTCCTTTTGCCGTGCTTGCCAAGAAATATCCGGATATCTTCACGGAGGAGAATGTTGGTAGGTTATTTTTCCGTGACTTCTGACCAGATTTGGGCATTCCACATTTTATTTTAGTTTGTGCGCGACTAAAGTTGTCAGTCATTTCAGGGGAACATAAAGTTATTTAACATTCATTCTTCTTAGTCACCCTGTTCATCAGCGTGTCTGAGATGTCACCTCTGTCACCTGACTTATGCCAAGAGAGCTCAGCTCTCTTGGTCAATCGGCGCCTTGTATATTTGGTGTGAATCATAGGTTAAAACCTGCCTTTTTATGTTTAACTTTCTCTAAAGTTTGATTTGTTAAAATCCTATAATTATGGAATAATTGAAAAATTAATATATCCAATATTAATTATTAAGATAAAATGTTTTGCACAACAATATGATATTGGTTACATAACGAATATCTCAAAAGAACAAAAAGGTTCATTGGTAAGGCAATATAGTACACCAGTCACTTGCTAAGGTGATATATACAGTCACTTGCTAAGGTGATATATACAGTCACTTGATAATGTGATATATGCAATATACTTTATAATGTGATATGAATAATATACTCGATAATGTGATATATACAGTGTATATGCAACAATAGTACTTATTTGCAAGTGTTTGGCTACGTAAGTGTCTAAGTGTATTCATTGTGTACTCTGAAGTGAATCAGATGAGCAGTTGGCTGTAATAGCGAAGGGTATAGCGCAGCTCATAGACTAGTGCAATGATGTAGTTATGCTAATTTCAGAGTTATGACTTACACAGTTATACATCTATGAAGTGTTTAGAAATGGATAGAGATAATCCGCAGTCTAATTCTGTTGGCATACAATAAAAATATTACTAACATTCATGTGAAGTATGAAAGTATGGAAGCGCCAACTAGGCCCTCCACTATACTATCATTCTGTAATTCTCGCTATGCATGTACCTATCTGTCACAGAATCACATGACTGTTAGCACTTAACTCGTAGGCACAAAAATCCATGGTATTATTTGTACTTGCAACATCTAGATGACGGCTTTGAGTCGTGTACTTTGCTTGTAAGTGATGATCATGCCATCTCTGTTACAGAGGTGCTGAGAAAGGCTGCCATGGACTATGATGAACAGGTGATTGATTGCATGCTTTCTGACCCCTTCTCTAGGTCATGGCCCGGGCACACCGTCGCTAAGCAAACGCTAGGCTCTAGTTGGCCATCGCTCTCAGGCCTCGGTAGCCGTACTAAGCGTCTGCTCGGATATATTAGCCCGAGGAAACTTGTGCAAGGCGTAAGTCGCCTCCTCCTTAGAAGTGCCCACCTTGCCATCTCTTGACAGTTGACTTATTTCTCACGATATTCTCGCTATCATGTTGCGCTTCGTAGTTCTTTTAGCTGGTGTTTTGTTGTTAGTGTGCACCTATCTTTTAATTACGCTCTTGTGTGAGACACGCTGTCACCATTCATAGCTTTGTTAGCTTGCCAGGTCTTGATCGTCTGCTTGACAGCAGCGTCTTTATCATGGCTGATTAGTTTGGCTTGCAGTTTAGAAGTGTGTCTGGCCAGCTAGCTGCTTTGCTGTGGATACAGTAACGTTTGCAAATAGGTCAGGGTAAGTTACCCCCAGACGTTTGAATGGTTTTATTTTATGGGCAGAACTTTTTTGATGCATAATGAAACATTGCCTAACCGATGAGAAACTTACATTTGCCATATAGATAGTGTTGTACATATCGATAGTGTTGTACATATCGATAGTGTTGTACATATCGATAGTGTGGTACATATCGATAGTGTTGTACATATCGATAGTGTTGTACATATTTTTACTGAACATTTACAAATCAATTCTTCAAAACAAGCGAAATAGAGTTCAATATTGCTTGTAAATAGTTGCTGTATCTTCCTAGTCTTCTGCTCCTGGAGATACACAACTGAATTATTAGGCAGCTGGCAAGTCATAATACATAGTTCACAAGTTGTTAGCCTCAACTTTAGAAGCCCCTGTCACCGTGAAGTATCGGGAGGCTAAACGTTTTCATAAACTAGACTTTTCCTAGCAAACTGTGTCACATTTGCAATAAAGCCGCAATGACCAAAATGGGCCAATTTAGACTGTAAACCTAGTCATAATTGTTATGCTGCCACCCGTTGTGTTTCAGTCTTCGAACTGGAACAGTGAAGATGAGGAGTTGTCAGACCTAACTGGTATAGCCTCGGCTCTCAACAAGGCTGCTCTCAGGTCCCAGCGGAAGCGGCGTAAAGGTTTAATATAAGGATATTTATTTGATATAAGGAATAAAGCAATTGATATGCTAGTAATAACTTAGACTACTGATTCACTCATGAGTCTATGAATTTATGAGTCACACAGACCAGTAGCCGGCAAGTTGCATCAGGTTTGAAACACTCGCTAAGAGAAGTAGATAAAACCTGAGTAAAATATTTTAATTATTTTTGTATAAAATCATGCTGGAGTGTAGATCTTTAACTGTACTATTGATTAGGAAAATCTGACTTAAATCATTTTTGACTCGCGCATGGCTAAGGGGTTACCTACCCCTGACATTAATAACTTTTTAAGAGTGGCTAAAATAATGAATTTTCTAAAGCTTATATTGATGAGACCGATCAACAGTCAGTCACATATTTGCTATTAACGTATGACTAGCCGACTAGCTAACTAACGACGATCTTTCTAATGATCATTTTATTCCGCTATCAACGGAGCATGTTTTAAGTTATTCACTATCTCACACGATGAGCTTCATTAATACTTTATTTTGATCAGTGATCGCTATTTTATCCATTTTATTTCATCCAAATTTTTATCGATAGAGCATTCCAATAAAAACTTGCATACACATTTTCATTCAACGATTTCCTTTTCACAATACATTGGTGGCACTTGACAAAATGTTTTTATCAAACTCAGGATGAAACATGGAAAAAATTAATAAATGTGCTAGCTGAACTTTCATGTGATTCCTTGATTGGATTCGAAAGAAAAGACATTCAGTTATCTAATAAATATGCTGTTAGTATCATGAGGAAGTGACACAACGGCTAATATATATGTCAGAAGTCAGGATGCTGAATTCCATGTGAACCATATAAATGATAGAAATATTCATAGGTTAAAAGTGAGATATTACTGGTCAGTAAGTCCTACCTTGTTCTCTTTCATCCTTATCTTTACTGTTTATACTGTAAAGAGCAAAGGTGTGCACCAGCTCTATCCTAGATGGAGCAGTCGGCTGACTGGCATGCTACTCACTTTCATAAAGCACCTGCTCTATGTGCCATACTGACGCAGCCTTGCGGGCTCCATATGACATCAAGATTTACTGTAGTGAGGCTGTATATTTAGCTAATGTGTATTGGTGCTCATCTATATTTTGACACAGATCGCAAAAAAGCCTCCATCTTATACGGATCGTCAGCACCAGAGCTGTCGGGTAATCTAGACGACTATGTGGCTGAGATGCTCGATATGGTGGCAGAAGATGGACAAGAGGTACTAGACGAAAAGGAAGTAGTTATTCTCAGAGATGTGGATGACACGGTAGCACAGGAGGTCGTGAAGGTTCTAGGGCAGATGAGCAAGGCAGAGGCTGATGAAAAAGGAGGCATGTCAAGAACTGAGTTTTTAGTTTTGTTATCATTTAATCACTTGTCATATCTTATTAGGTTTGATTCAGTACTTTTTTAGCAAGATGAATGCCGATCACGAGGAAAGTATGTATCGACTTTTTGCATAAGTTGATACATACTGAGTTGATACAAATATTTCATCTGATTGGGACTGAATTTTGTTTTATTCAGTCCCTATAAGTTTATTTAGTAGTAAAAGTAGCAGTGACTGATGATTCAGATAGCGACTTTGATTTTATTGTAGCTAATTTTCTCAGTAAATGTGTAGAGAGAAACATTTCACGATGAATTTCCAAATTTTTCATCTCGAATTAAAAAAAAAATTTAAGATATTATCACCACTATTTACACATGTAAACACTATTCCGTCTAAGAAACATGTACTGATCAGTCTCATTTTTATTTCATGGCAATTGAATCAATACTTTTAAAATTACAGTCATACCTTGACATACGAGTTCCCCAACAGTTTCAACCTTGAGATACGAGAAAACTTTGAGATACGAGCATATGAGTAGTTCTCTATGCGGCTACTAAGTGGCAAAGTCTGCGAGAGGTTGCTTTCGAGAATAGCATTGCTCGGTCAGCATCGCTCGCTCGGTGTCCAACCAGTTCGAAAATTACTTTTAAAAAGGCCGGCTAAAAGTTATAGTGAAAGCGAGGCAAAAAAATGCCTATTCGGAAAAGGTAATAAAAAATTAAAACAAAGACAAAGTTATTGTTAAATTTAGTATAATATTAAACTTAGCTTTAAGCGTGTTTGGTCAGCTATATTCATTTAAGTTAAATTCTTAGTTTATGTAATGTTACGTAGCGTCACATGTGTCTATTGTACCGAGCGTGTTGATGTCAAGTCTCTCCGACATCTGCCGTTAACCATTACGTCTGTCTAATAGGTAAGAGCTCCATTTCGTACTGTATATAATATTGTTGCAATTTATTGCAGATGATAATCACTAGATAGATATTTGTTACTTTGTGAGGGTAGGTAGTGAATTACAACAATTAAAATACGTTTTTCGATCGTAATATTCTGTTTTATGTGTTTTTCATAGCATACGAACAGGTTAATTTTTATTTAGTTAATTCACTTAGAAAATATTGCTTTGATATATGAGAAAATTGACATACGAGCTTACTTCCAGTTTTTAATACTAGCAGCATTAAGCTTGTATGTCGAGGTATGACTGTGTGGTAAAAAGTATCGGCCCGTGTTCGAAACAGAAACTTCAGAAAATTAATAGCTGCCCTGCTAAAAAAATACGTAAGGATAAAGCTACAGGTCTAACGTGCTTGACCTGTGAACAACAAATGGAGGTTTTATTTCTAGAAAAGCTACTGGCTGCGGTGAGGAGGGTATCTAACCCTGCCCGGCTTTCTTTACTGAACTGACAATGCAGCTGAATAGGGTGTGTTTAGCCTGAAAAGAGTTTCGCAGGAAATTGTCAAGCTGAATATTACTGCTCAGTTTCACCATTTACTAGCTAGTGTTACCATGACAACCTTGTGCATGCATTTCTTGAGATTTATTCTGGTCTTTCATCCTAGCCTTATTTTCTGTTGCCAATGTATAAAACTGTAGGCGAGAGACTTGGTCATATGTTCAATGACTATCATTGCGATTCATAGGTGTACAGGCCATCATGCAGTCTATACTAGACAAGTACCGGGTTAGTGAAACTTGGAAACCTTGCGCAGAGCCTGCCAATATGCAGAGCGACCGAGAATGTGTGTCACAAAATCTGAACAATGACGAAGATAGTACGATAAATGCACATGCCGTGCTTGATAAACGCCCTACTTCAGGCACAGATGAAAAGGTAGACTGTAAAATGAGCTTTGACCAGAACTCGGATGCCGCGGGTGATGAACAGGATGAGCAGCCTCGATCACTAGCGAATGGGGAGACAAATCTGACTAGGGGTCGTGCTAACTCTGTGATCTCACATGCGTCTTCTCTCGAGGCTTATAGCACTGGCTCATCTGCTGATAACTCATTTGTCAGTACAGATAATGAAGATAGCCGAGAGCCGATTGCTGACGCAACAGAAAACGCTACTGTTGGCACTCCACTCCTCTCACCGCCCAAAATTATTATTACAGACTTTTCGTTCGATGAACCAACAGACATCTCTGTGGATGACCCCTTTGCTGGTGTGAAACAGACCTCAGCGGTATGTGTTGGATGTTGTCAGTGCAGAAATCGTCTTACTTTTGTGGTATGTTAGGATAATTTCAACCTTTCTTAAACTTCACAAGTTGTATCTTTGTTCTAGAGTGTGTCTCACTGCACAAAGGATAGACTGAAGTCTTTGGTGAGGAAGAGATCTGAGAGTTTGTCATACCCTTCATCTCCACAAAGTGAGGATACGGTACAAAATGTTGTGAAGAGACGAGCTAGTTCAGGCGAGCATCTTTCATTGGAGGCCATTACTTCCAGCATCCCACGTGTTCCCACTGCCTGTCCGCCGATCTTGGCAACTGACGGCGCAAATATTGTTGATGACAATGCAACCGACACTAATTGTAAGAACGTGGAGAAGAGAGAGCAACTCCCTCATGCGAATCACAATCTGTTAAATGAAGTTGAGAAGGAAGAAAGCTCAGCTGTAGCGGAAGCCAAACAATCATCAGAAAAACAAAAATTGTCTCGGAACAAAAGGCGGACACTTGTGAAGCCCTCCCTTAAAAATCTGCGCCCTGGTCCCAAGTCAATTAAACTACGACAATTGAGGAAATTGTTGTTTATGGAATATGATTCGGTAAAGTAGCTGTTATCGTAGATACTTTATCTATTTACACGCAGTTGACTGTTGCCATGATGACCTGTTAATGACCTTATTTGTCTGATTATCATGGTTACTGGTACAATTGAATTGAAGCGTGATGTGCCATATTCTAATTTGCAGGATATAAAATCTGAACACGACCTCATGTCCACTATACTATCACCTCCACCAGAATTTCCCAGTGATGAGGAATCATTTGGTATGAGCTTCCCAGGAAAATTTGTCTTCGCTAACAACTTTTACCAAAGACAGCATGACTATTTAGACTCAGGTAAATGCGAGCTGTATTCATCTCATTTTATGCTATTATTTATAAAAAGACAGAACGGAGTGCTGTTGCTTCCTTTAATATGTGGTACTGTGCTCTGATGGTGCGGCATCTGGCATAGCAGACCATGTGTGATGCTCAGTGTATCATGGATAATATGTACAAGGTACTATGGATACTATGTACGAGGTAAGTACTATGGATAATATGTACAAGGTACTGTGGATAATATGTACAAGGTACTATGGATAATATGTACGAGGTACTATGGATAATATGTACGAGGTACTATGAATGTTATGTACGAAGTACTATGGGTACTATGTACGAGGTACTATGGGTACTATGTACGAGGTACTATGGATACTATGTACAAGGTACTATGGATAATATGTACGAAATACTATAGATACTATGTACGAGGTACTATGGATACTATGTACGAGGTACTATGGATACTATGTACGAGGTACTATGGATACTATGTACGAGGTACATAGGATGTTATGGCATCAAATAAGCTACTATTATATATTTTATTATGGTTTTTTATTGAAGTGTCTACAGACTTGTGGATTCGGACTAGAGACAGAACACCAGAAGCGAGTGAATCTGAAAGTGACGAAGAGGTCGAGCGAATAGTCGCTCCACCCAATGTTAACTGCGTAGTGAGGGATTCCACCATTGCAGGCTCTTTACCTAACATTCTTAATGCCAAGGTATTGTCTTCTCTTGCCATGTATTAACAGTTCTTTACAGTATATACATAGGTGGTGATGTAGAGGCTGCCCCAGGATAGCATGTTTCACTCTATTAGTGTGGTTAACAGTTGTTCTTTACAATATATACCTAGGTAATGATAGAGAGGCTGCCCCAGGATAGCGACAGCGAAGAAGAGAGGGAAGCTGAGACCACAAGCAATGTTCCAGAACCATTTCATAGGGAACCATCGCCACCTGCTAGAGACATATCTAGGTAGTTTATATGTATTATCTGTCTCTCAGCTTGGTGTTTTTGGTATAAGCCGTGAAACACGAACTCTTTGAAATCTGCTAACGCGTGTGCAGCTAACTCATGCTTATACCCAATCATCTAACTGCCATGTAGCCATTTCTCATTTTAGTCGTATAGACTGTCTCAACTCATATAGATCGTATTATCTAATATCGACAGTCTGATACCATGTCGATCGTCTGGTAGCATATAGATCGTCTGGTAGCATATAGATTGTCTGGTAGCATATAGATTGTCTGGTAGTGTATAGATTGTCTGGTAGTGTATAGATTGTCTAGTAGCGTATAGATTGTCTGGTAGCGTATAGATCGTCTGGTAGCGTATAGATTGTCTGGTAGCGTATAGATCGTCTGGTACCGTATAGATCGTCTGGTACCATATAGATCATTTGGGTCCCATATAGATCATTTGGGTACCATATAGATTAGTGCTGGGCACGGGTAGTAATACTCGTTGAACTCACGGGTTTATCTTCTCTCGAGTATCGGGTAATAGAGATTTCGGTTTTTCGGGTTCGGGTTTTGACTTTCGAGTTCGAGTTTTGGTACACAGATCCGTCGAGTAGAGTGAACAAAAACTCGGTCTATTGCGCCCTGCGCTCTTAGTCTGGGGCCCCACAAGGCATTTCTGTGTCATTTTTTGTAAAGAGGCACGACAATGGGGTATAACGAGTCCTAAATTTAATAGATAGAATAAAGCATCTCATACCTTATTTACCATACCTACCGGATATATTGTTGTCAAGCAGTGATCACTTGTCATTAAAAGGTGAGTAGAAATACATAAATCAAATTTTATTTGCGCCATGCGCAATTAGCCAAATCAGCTTCATAAACAAATCTATGCCTTTTTAATACGGTGCGTATTCACTTTCACCAATAACACACAGGTCCTTAGTCTGTTTCTG
Source organism: Watersipora subatra (assembly GCF_963576615.1). NCBI lineage: Eukaryota > Metazoa > Bryozoa > Gymnolaemata > Cheilostomatida > Watersiporidae > Watersipora > Watersipora subatra. Next base: position 35,259,372 of record NC_088710.1, on the reverse strand, counting down.
CTATCGCCTTGTTAGAAATAGAAACTACTGTCAGCGTTGGTAGTAGCAGTAAAAATTTAATAACTCTATTTAAATTGATTACCACAGCTATCTATTATAGATTACATAATTTATTATAACCCAGTTTTACTAAGCCAACAAGCCTTACTAACGGAAAAAGCCGATAATGTAGTTTTTTTATGAGATTTGGAGCACCGCCTACAAACAGTCAGAGAGGTCCATAGCAAACCAATTAAAGTCATCGTAGGAACTCGCAGTGTTTGTCTTATGCAAATACTACACAGGATACTTGACAAAGATTGCTAGTGAGATAGCAAAGAGCTTCTCAAGTTGCAAAGAATCTCAAACCCCTGAAAAAACTAAGGTGAGATCATAGCAAACTCATTTACTTAATACTTCGATTAATAATATAACGATTCATCAATCAAAGATTAAATGCATTGCTTCATTGAAAATCTTGCGTTTCCTTCACCTAATTATGCGTTTTTTAAAACAAAGCTGCTTCTTGCTTGAGTATTGTTTGTTGGTGTTTACTGTAGTCAGCTGGATCGATGAGTGATAGATGTTGATTATAATGAATCATTGTCAAACTTCTCAGTCCATATTTTACATATTGGTTCTAAACTATACAATAAATTACTCTGCCATATGTATTGTTGCTGTGTCTGTAGACACTCCGTATTTCATACAATCAATGGCCTAATGCAACTTGTTTAATTTTTTTAGGCTAAGACAGGAGCACTACATAACATTACATGTATTAGCTACTTATATTCTTGGGCTTCATAAATAGAATACCTATTGTATATATTTTTAATAAACCAGTAATATTGGATTATTTGTTATATAGCATGCCTCTGCTGATCATTATTAAGACTTAGCTCGCCTATTTATAAAATTGGAAACTGTATTGCTTTTAGAAACGTCAAACCAATTTCAACACAGAGTGTAGTACCTTCATGCAATTGTATGATTATTATTTGACTGATGGTTTGGTTAGTTTTAAATTATTATATTGTGTCATGCAGAACTTATACTGTATTATTGTGTTATTACATTTTATTCTGGTGTATCGTGTTATAATAACTGTATTGTATTGAACTGCGTTGCATTGAATTGTGTTATAGGATTTATGTGTTGCATTATGTTGTGCCATATTATTTATTGATACATATTTCATTGTATTTTAATCTATTGCGTCATATTGTATTGTTGTAGTGCTCACATATCAATTATTACCTTACAGAAGTATGTGACATATGAGTTAACTAAATATTGTTGTGACAAGAGCCAAAGGGTGTCTATATATTCTTTTTATGCAGGGCTATGCATATTGCCTACATATCTAAATCAGTCCTGTACCTCTTTCTATTTTTAAGAAAGTTTTAAATTTATATCTACATTCTTTGATAGATGGGTTTTTCTGATAGGTTATGATGTATATTTATTGCACCATAAACATAAGCTTTTTTATGTCTATATGATAATTTTGTATTTTGAACTCATTGTCTTTAATGGATGGGATTCTTTACTTTGTAGTCAGCCGCCAGAGACTCAACATGACAGACATTTCTCGCTGTCATCTTAGCCACTGGTCTGCCAGGAACCCTAGCCTAGCCTAACTTAACCCAGCTACTGATTGACAGGCTATATTGTATACCTCATTGGATACACTGGTTGTGGCGCAGACCAACTAATGAATAATGTTTAATTTTTTAAATGAAATTATTACATTGCTGGGCAACATGTGACAAGCATAAAATATTTATTATTTTTATTTTAGTACTTTCTGCTGGTACATGTTATTTACTTTTTGTTTAACTGGTATTTACATGCCAAATTTTTTGTTCAGTTTTAGATTTATTGTACTGGTAGCGTGTTAAAACAATATTTCAGCAGTATGTTCGATGACAACTAACTTTCTGGATGATTAATTAATATCATAGGACTTTGTATGTATATCTTGGTACAATGTATGATTATTATATGATGTAGCATGTTTACCTAGGTGCACAGTCTGTTTATCATGATACATCGAAAACTTTCAATTGATTCTAAAAAACATATTGCAAAGTATTTAATAAAACTATTACATAATTATAATCTTGAAGCCCATCATCACTCTCTATCTGATTACCATCCTCAATCCCCTCGATCGTTTAATTGCTGCAGTCTACACAACCACATAGACTTGTACAAAATCTTTTTGCATGGGCAACTGGTCCATTAGACAAACTGCCTGGGAATAGCTCTGTGCTCACTAGGAAATCATTGCACAGATTTCCCATCATCGTCTTTACTCTAGTGAGGGATTGTGGGATCTGGTGGCATGATTAATGGTTGAACTGCCCACTGCCATATTGCTGCTTGGCAATTGATCCTCATTAAATGCTGACGGAGAGAAGCCTCTTGGTGGAAGGGTTTTCTCATAAGATGCCCTTGGTGAGAACAACCTGTATCTGATATCGGCTAGACTTGTAGAATGAGGCTGGCCTTAAAGATGCAATGTTGAGCGTGTTAGTTCGTTAAACAACTCTTTATCCATTAGACTGGTATTTGATTATAGTGAATTATACAATCCATGATAGATAGCTTGGGAAATTGGTATAAATAGTGAATTACAGTTTTCGACTGTTACTACCAATGCTGGCGAGTCGCTCGGCTGACCGGAGACAGACTACTAACCTAATTGCTATCGGGGTAATTTTATAGCCCCATACTACAACATGACGTAAATGTTGGTCTACGACTCTGATTAGCTGGTTAGACTGATTGCACACGGCGTAAGAAAGATTTTATTTTTGTATTACTACTCAACGTTAAATGGCCAATTACTCTTAGCTTATCAACTAAAATAGCAGTAGGAGACCGGATTAATAATGACTAGGTTAAAACATGCTTAAATATTAAGCTACCATAGACCCTATCTTCTGCCGCCTGTTGACACGAAAATGCCCTGTGGCCCCCAGACTATCTCGACTGTTTAACAATCCACATGTTAACGCTGTGAGTACGAATGTCAGTCGATAAAAAACAGTGAAAAATAATAAATAAATTAAAAAGAAATATAATTGCTTTGTAAATTTGAAGATATGTCTGTTAAGAAAATTTAAACATAAAATCTGTATCAACAAATGTGATACCCGAAAAACCTGTAGGCAAAGAAATACCCGAGCCTAGCACTACTAGCTACCCGTTACTCGAAAAACCCGAACAGAAGGGGGCGAGTCTAAACCCGTTGGCCAAGAAGTACTCGTGCCCAGCACTAATATAGATCATTTGGGTACCATATAGATTGTCTGGTACCATATAGATCGTCTCGTACCATATAGATCGTCTAATAGCATATGGATCGTCTGGCAGCATATAGATCGTCTGGTACCATATAGATTGTCTGGTACCATATAGATCGTCTGAGAGCATATAGATCGTCTGGTAGCATATAGATCGTCTGGTAGCATATAGATCGTCTGGTAGCATATAGGTTGTCTGGTAGCATATAGATTGTCTGGTAGCATATAGATCGTCTGGTAGCATATAGATCGTCTGGTAGCATATAGATCGTCTGGTAGCATATAGATCGTCTGGTAGCATATAGATCGTCTGGTAGCATATAGATCGTCTGGTATCATATAGATCGTCTCGTCCTATATTATTTCTGCTAATTTCTCTCTTCACTTGATTAGCTTTATCACCCTCTACAGCATCGAGTCTATCAGTTATCCTTACTTTGTACTTGGGTGCTTTATTTCTCTACATATTTGAGCGTATCGTCATCCCATTATTCCAAATTATCAACTCAGAGAAGATGTACTGGTCTCTAGTTGGTCTCTAAAGAACTGGTTGTTACCTTTAGATTTACTCAGAGTTTAGGCTCCGTCTGACATTTTGTATCCCCATCTCACCTTACCTCGCTCTTTGCCATTCAGGGAAGTGCGCAAAGACATGATCAACTATTGTGAAGATGAAGATAGCTCAAGTACCGATGAAGAGGAAGTCTGCAAGCCAAGAGTTAACCTACGGCACCGAGAGAAGATCAATTACAATGAGGCGACACTTGCTGCTGGAGACGACAGCGATGCTCCTGCACTGAAGCATAGGTATGTTGTTGGCTTCTGAGATGGGTTTGTGGATATGACACACTGAAGGCTACCAGCAATAGTCTGTGCCGTTAATGACATTCTCACTAAGATGCTAAGCGAGAAGAGGAGAGTAGACAAAATGGATAATTTCTTTGCAAGCTTGTTCGATGCAATCATTTGTTGAGTGATAATCCGAGCTTTTGATTAAGTGAGAATTGGTTGATTTCGATATAACTGACTGCAGGAGAAGGCAGGGTAAGCCGAGACCTATGACAGGAAAGGTTATGGTAGACAGCGAAGGTTCTGTAAAGAGCCGGACAGAAAACATCCCGAGTGAACTGCAAAAGACCATATCTGATGCCATACGGAAAGCACGGAATAGGGAGGCCATTCCCTCTGTCACCTCTTTAAACCAGGGGTATGCCGGGGCAGCACAAACTGGTAAGTTTCTCAATTCTTGCCTCTGATTGCAGCAATTATTGTTTATTATTGCTATCCCTAGTATGCTGGCAGTCTGATGTGTCGTGAGAGATCATCAGGTGTAATAACTGAGTGTACAATTATTCTTCAATTTGACAGGGTGGTTGAGTGGCGCATTTGGTAGCACGCATGGCTGCAAAATGGAATATCGAAGTTCAATTCCTGTGTGAGGCAATCCTTTTTCTTAATGCTCTTAGCGTAGCTCCGTAGAGACAGACGGAAGGACACAGCTCTTAATATAGTAAATACTACTTGTTTCCAGTTAATTGGAGAGCTGGTTTAAACTTGTAGCTGTTTGCGCTGCTCAAAGAATCCCCAGCAAACTGTACTGCACCACTAGATCAAAAACAGTAACAACCAGAGTTGTATCCGAAATCGCTTTCATTTAAAATCAAATCAGTTGCAAAATGATTTGCTTCACATCCAATCACCTACGCAGGTCTAATGATATCTAACAAATCAAATCACTCAATAATGAATTGAAAATATTTGACAAATTATTGAGTACAGAAACACGTAAAAAGGAAAGCAGATGTTCAACAAGATAGGGTGGGTTAGTATAAGTCTCCTCTTTTCTTCTCATCAGTTGATCAAGAAGATAAGGTGGGTTAGTATAAGTCTCCTCTTTTCTTCTCATGAGCTGATCAACAAAATAGGGTGGGTTAGTATAAGTCTCCTCTTTTCTTCTCATCAGTTGATCAAGAAGATTGGGTGAGTTAGTATAAGTCTCCTCTTTTCTTCTCGTGAGCTGATCAACAAGATAGGGTGGGTTAGTATAAGTCTCCTCTTTTCTTCTCATCAGTTGATCAAGAAGATAGGGTGGGTTAGTATAAGTCTCCTCTTTTCTTCTCATAAGTTGATCAACAAGATAGGGTGAGTTAGTATAAGTCTCCCCTTTATTCTCATCAGTTGATCAACAAGATAGGGTGGGTTAGTATAAGTCTCCTCTTTTCTTCTCATAAGTTGATCAAGAAGATAGGGTGGGTTAGTATAAGTCTCCTCTTTTCTTCTCATGAGCTGATCAACAAGATAGGGTGGGTTAGTATAGGTCTCCTCTTTTCTTCTCATCAGTTGATCAACAAGATAGGGTGGGTTAGTATAGGTCTCCTCTTTTCTTCTCATCAGTTGATCAAGAAGATAGGGTGGGTTAGTATAAGTCTCCTCTTTTCTTCTCATGAGCTGATCAACAAGATAGGGTGGGTTAGTATAGGTCTCCTCTTTTCTTCTCATCAGTTGATCAACAAGATAGGGTGGGTTAGTATAGGTCTCCTCTTTTCTTCTCATCAGTTGATCAACAAGATTGGATGAGTTAGTATAAGTCTCCTCTTTTCTTCTCATCAGTTGATCAAGAAGATTGGGTGAGTTAGTATAAGTCTCCTCTTTTCTTCTCATAAGTTGATCAAGAAGATAGGGTGGGTTAGTATAAGTCTCCTCTTTTCTTCTCATCAGTTGATCAAGAAGCTAGGGTGGGTTAGTATAAGTCTCTTTTCTTCTCATCAATTGATCAACAAGATAGGGTGGGTTAGTATAAATCTCCTCTTTTCTTCTCATGAGTTGATCAACAAGATAGGGTGGGTTAGTATAAGTCTCCTCTTTTCTTCTCATCAGTTGATTAACAAGATAGGGTGGGTTAGTATAAGTCTCCTCTTCTTCTCATCAGTTGGTTGAACAATGATGTTATATATTATACTGCATACAGGTAATAGTAATAATTAGACGACCAAAGAAATATTTGATTTTTAGCATCATGTGTCATGATGCTGGAAATAGGCAGGAATAGGCAATTCTCTCAGCCCACGTTTGCATAACATCTGTCCCAGTCTATTAAGTCAGTGCGAGGAACGTTATCATGTATAATAAAATTTTACCCCTGTAGATATAGCTACTCTAAAAACATTAGGTCGGGTGTTTTAATACCAACATCATGTTACCCGAACTGCGTACGATGAGAATTTTATGACGGCTAAGCAGTTTGGGACAATATACTTCCGTTTAATATCCGATTAGCAGTAAGGTGATGCCCGTGATTGCTTTAGATTTCAATCAGATAGCTGACAGGTGAGAGCTGAGGAGGCTAGTTTTAGAAACCTGACAGAGTATTGAAGCCAAACATTTTGGGTTACTTAGTGGAAGGCGCAGAGTATGTGTGTGAAACCTTGGATGAAATTAGCTAACAATTGTGGAATCGCATAGTGTTTATGCAGACTAACAGGCACACATACAGACACATGCATAGATGTGCACAGACACATGCCCCCGGATATACACACCCATACACAGACGTACACACAGACATGTATACACTCGCGCGGACACACTCGCGTGGACACACTCGCGCGGACACACTCGCGCGGACACACTCGCGCGGACACACTCGCGCGGACACAGATGCGCGTGACCAGAGCTGTATCGAATCACTTTTATTTAAAATCAAATGGATACAGCGCGGACACACATGAGTACAGACACAAGCGCGTACAGACCCACATGCGTACAGACACACGCATGTACTGACACACACACGCGCGTACAGACACACACTCGTACAGACACACACTCGTACAGACACACACACTCGTCTCCTATGGTCATCCCAACCATATTCTCATACATGCACCGTACCTGTGTGGCAGTGTGTATATTACAGTGTGGCTTTGATATTCATAGTAGCTGTGAAAAGGTGCCCGAATGATTTATTATCACCATTGTCATAGATTAGGTTGTGATGTAATATCACTAGTATCTCTGCCTAGTGCCACTAGGTTGGTACCCACTAGTATCTCTGTCTAGTGCCACTAGGTTTGTACCCACTAGTATCTCTGCCTAGTGCCACTAGGTTTGTACCCACTAGTATCTCTGTCTAGTGCCACTAGGTTGGTACCCACTAGTATCTGTGTCTAGTGCTACTAGGTTGGTACCCACTAGTATCTCTGTCTAGTGCCACTAGGTTTGTACCCACTAGTATCTCTGCCTAGTGCCACTAGGTTGGTACCCACTAGTATCTCTGCCTAGTGCCACTAGGTTGGTACCCACTAGTATCTCTGCCTAGTGCCACTAGGTTGGTACCCACTAGTATCTCTGCCTAGTGCCACTAGGTTGGTACCCACTAGTATCTCTGCCTAGTGCCACTAGGTTTGTACCCACTAGTATCTGTGTCTAGTGCCACTAGGTTGGTACCCACTAGTATCTCTGCCTAGTGCCACTAGGTTGGTACCCACTAGTATCTCTGTCTAGTGCCACTAGGTTGGTACCCACTAGTATCTCTGCCTAGTGTCACTAGGTTGGTACCCACTAGTATCTCTGCCTAGTGCCACTAGGTTGGTACCCACTAGTATCTCTGCCTAGTGCCACTAGGTTTGTACCCACTAGTATCTGTGTCTAGTGCCACTAGGTTGGTACCCACTAGTATCTCTGCCTAGTGCCACTAGGTTGGTACCCACTAGTATCTCTGTCTAGTGCCACTAGGTTTGTACCCACTAGTATCTCTGCCTAGTGCCACTAGGTTTGTACCCACTAGTATCTCTGCCTAGTGTCACTAGGTTGGTACCCACTGGTATCTCTGCCTAGTGCCACTAGGTTGGTACCCACTAGTATCTCTGCCTAGTGCCACTAGGTTGGTACCCACTAGTATCTCTGCCTAGTGCCACTAGGTTTGTACCCACTAGTATCTCTGCCTAGTGCTACTAGGTTGGTACCATAGAGTTATCTCCCCCTAGAGTGATAACTACACGAGCGTTTCCGGTGCCAGCAAGGAGCGTTTAGGCCACGCCTCTTTTCTGCGCTAGTCAGTCGTAGTGATTGACTAGATCAATAACATCAGCCATGAATGGGTTAAACAAGGATCATGAATTCCAGTTGAGATAGTAATTAATGCTCATATTAAAGAAATGATGATTATAGTTTATTACTCTAATATATGCTTATTATTTAAAGCAATTCAATACCTACCAGAGATTGCTAAACATATGGAAATTTTTACTTTTCCATTTCCATAAACATAAATATTTCCATAATTTTAGGGAAATGAATATGAAAATATTATTTTACAAGTATGGAAATGGTATGAAAATGGAAATAATATGGAAATGAATTATGGAAATGCTATGGAAATGGAAATAATATGGAAATGAATTATGGAATTGGAATTAATATGGAAATGAATTATGGAACTTTTATGGAAATGGAAATAATATGGAAATGGAAATACTATGGAAATGAAGTAGGGAAATGGAATTAATATGGAAATGAATTATGGAAATAGAAATAATATGGAAAAGGAAATAATATGGAAATGAGTTATGGAAATGGAATTAATATGGAAATGAATTATGGAAATGGAAATAATATGGAAATGGAAATAATATGGAAATGAATTAATGGAAATAGAATTAATATGGAAATGAATTATGGAACTTTTATGGAAATGGAAATAATATGGAAATGAATTATGGAAATGTTATGGAAATAGTATGGAAATGAAGTAAGGAAATGTTATGGAAATAGAAATAATATGGAAATGAATTATGAAAATGGAAATTGTGACATACACGTAATCCCTGATACCTACATGACTTGCCAAGGCACTGAATAGATAGTGAGTGAAAGTGAAGGTAATGCAAGCAGTTACTCATAGATAAAATACATAGTCATACTGGGGTTGTATTGCATTGGTGTGAAGGGAATCTAATCAACTGCCATCAACTATGAGCTGTACTACCTAGTGTTGCCCGAGTAATAAAAAAGTATTTGAACAGAAAATTTATTTTTATATAACATTTACTATTCTAACTTTTAAACTTCATATCATGAGAAAATATTTTTAAGCAGTTTAAATGAATTAAGAGGAAAAAGAAAACAACTCTAAAGGTTTGCAAGCTTTTTCAAACAACTACAACTTTTAAATTTCATATCATGAAAGAAGTGTTTTGTTGAAATAAATTAGGAGAAAAAATAAAACTGTAAATGTGTTTAAATGTAAAATAATTAGCAAGTAATAGCTAAATATAATCTGTTTAGCTATGATTACAATGAAAAATTATTTAATAAATAAGGTAATAAAAAAGTCTATTTTATTTTTATATAATTATAGTTAGTAGAATTAAGTATAATTTATTGTTATTTAACATATAACAACATTTACCACTTTAACTTTCAAACTACATATTATGAAAAGTGTTTTGTGTAATTGAAATAAATGAAGAGAAGAGAGAAAATAGAAACAACTGTAAATGTTTTCAAGCTTTTTCAAACAACTACAACTTTTAAACTTCATATCATGAAAGAAGTTTTTTGTTAAAATGAATTAAGAAGAAAAAAGAAACTGCAAATGTGTTTAAATGTAAAATAATTAGCAAGTAATGCTAAATATAACCTGTTTAGCTATGATTACAATAAAACATTATTGTAATCATAGCTAATTTTTATTACTTTATTTAATAAATAAAGTAATAAAAAGTCTATTTTATTTTTAAATAATTATAATTTAGTATAATTAAGTATAATTTATTTTTATCTAACATATAACAACATTTGCCACTCTAACTTTCAAACTTTTCGCTTGCTTACATCAAGCAAAGATGTCCACTAACTAGTGGACATATTTGCTTCAAGCTAGTCTATGTATTTGATTGATATGTATTGAAATCTAAGATTACATGCAAGGGCTGTTTGTGAACCGAGGTGACAATGAATCACTCTATCACCATACAATGTCAATACTTTCAGTTGATGGGTCAATACTTTCAGTTGATGGCAGTCGATTAGCTTCCCATCACACCAATGTAATACAACCCCAGTATGACTATCTATCTTATCTATAAATAACCAATGATATACAGCCCCTCATGTGTGGGGCCTGTAGATCATTGGAGTAACTGATTGCATTAACTCACTTACTTAACACTATCTATTCAGTGCCTTTGTAATGCATGTAGGTATTGAATTGCTTTAAATAATAAGCATATATTAGAGTAATAAACTATAATCATCATTTCTTTAATATGAGCAATAATTACTATCTTAACTAAAAATTCATGATCATTCTCATGGCTGATGTTATTGTTCTGTCAATCACTGCGATTGACTAGCACAAAAAAGGGGCGTGGCCTAAACGCTCCTTGTTGGCACCGGAAACGCTCGTGTTGTTGAATGCACAGTTATCACTCTAGGGGGAGATAACTCTATGGTTGGTATCCACTAGTATCTGTGTCTAGTGCCACTAAGTTGTTACCCAGAATTGTCTCAGAATAATTGTAAACTCCAAAACATTGTTTTCATTGGCTGTCATCATTCATATTATAAGTTCTTTTATAATTGAGCTGTTGGTTGAAGTAGGCTGCCTTTTTCAGGAAATTATCAGCTTCGAGGCCAGACCAGCTATAGTAGTACATTGCTGGCCGATAGGTCGAAGCTATCTGACCAGATAGTCCCACAGCATAGACTAAAGGGGAAACACCGTGAGTTTTTACTCCCACCTCTTACGGCGATTTGGCTATTCGATGTATATACAGTACAGTGCACCCTTGCGATACGATTTTGATCCGTTCCAGGGTCGGCATCGTATGATGGAAAAATCGTATGTAGGGGCATAGAAACCATAGTAATTATATAATGCGAGCATTCCCTGGTAAAAGTCGTCAAAATTGTATATAAGTGATGTACATGTTAAAAATTAGGAACAAAGTCATAGGCTAACCTTAGTAACTATAGTTACCTACAGTAACTTTATTATACATGTATTTAGTAAATTTACTGGTTATGATTTGCATTAAAATGTAACGTTACAATGTGCTATGAGCAATACTACGTAGCGTAGAAAGTATTTACTTTCAAGAAAGACGCACATATAGCAAAAACTTTGAATTCACTTCAGGTAAGTTTAGCTTACTAAACACTTGAAGCCAAGTTTTAGTATAAATTTTTTTATTTTGCCGAGTTTCAACTTTTTATCACTAAAATTTTATCACTTATCAGTTTCTGTCTTCGCTTTCACTATAACTTTTAGCGGACCTGTTTAAAGCCTTTTTCAACCTTATTTGGCAAGAAACCCCGAACGATGCAACTTTTGTAATGAATAGATTCTTGTTAGCAGGTTAAAAGAAGTTGTTTAACCACTGACCTGTTTGAAGGAATCGTAACTTAAACTTTGCTACTGGTTGTAAAAAAAATATTATCGTCTTACACACAAGAATTGCTGAACTAAGAGAAATCGTTCATCATCTCTTTCAGGCGTTGTGAAAATATTTTCGGCGAACAGCATTTCGGCGTCTTTGTTATTTTGACATACGTAATAAGCCCACCAATTTCCAAATTTGAACTCCAGCGAAAATTTTGTTGAATTTGTGTGGTTAAATAAGACTCGTATGGTGATGTGAAAAAAATCATCATATTCTACTTTGTAAAGTGAAAAAAATTATATATCAAGGTAATTGTATCCGGAGGGTGCACTGTAAGGGTGCACTGAACTTCACTACTAACATATTTATTAGTAACGAAGTGTTTTATCTAAAGTTATAGTCTGTTTTACTGATTACATATATATTTATAGGTATATATATATATATATATAGGTATATATGTATATATATATATATATATATATATATATATATATATATATATATATATATATATATATATATATATATATATATATATATATATATATATATTGCATGCTTTACACATGGGGCAGGCTGATGTCAACTGGCACAAGCTGTATTCTGAATATTTTATCATACCGAGTGAGGTTATTAATTTTTACACAGAAATAATTGTTCTGTGTAAACTTCGTCAGTATTTGTGGATCATTTTCTAGCAGGTATTTTTTACGAAAACATTCTCTGTTATTCTCTTATTTAACCTTCAATCCCTATGAAACGGTTTGCTGTGCTGTAGAGAAGTGCGAGCTCGCTGCATTGTCTCCCTCAACCAGAAAGACGGTGCTGCCACAAGCTGCTGCCGAGGAAGAGATCATCGTGCAGCGATCTATAGAGGATACTCCTGCCATGAAAGTGACGGATCCTTCTTCAACTTTTCTAGTGTTTGAGATTAGCAGTGATGATGGATTCAAAGTACGAGCGGATAACTGGGATGGTAAGTGGCTAAGATATAAATACTAAGGCACCATGCAGTGGATAGACTAGCGACACTCTTAGTTGTCGAAGAGCTATGCTGGGCCAACGGGCGGATCATATTTCTATAGGGCTCTATAGAAGAGCCATGGTTGTGCAACGCCTTATGTCAAGGTCGAGCATATCCTATGCGCATGCACAAGTGTGATGCCTGTTGGTCATTAAGGCCGTTTCCCTGGCACAAAGATGGGCATTGCATGGGTGTTTTGCTTCAAAACAACGACACTGAATCGTGACAGAATAAGAGCGACTTAGCTGTTTCCATGATGACATATGAGCGCTGTATGAAGGTGTGTGCCTACGCTATCGCTGAATGGAGACTTGACAAAATTTGTAATAGTTGGCAAGATTCTCATTTTGGTATAGGTAAGATTATTATGAGAATCAGCAGATTTCGAAACCTTTTATTAAAATTTAACTAGAAATATAGTTTATTATCATAATCTCCAAATTTTATTCTATCATAGACTACAATATAATAAATATTTGCTTGAAAATGAAATTAAAATAAATTTTTTGTTGGTTGTTTAGGAGGCGAAGGTAATGCGTCTTGAAATATCATTCTGCTTTTACCATTGTTATTCTTTGTATAAAGATAAAATATACATTCCAAAATGTTCTCAAAGTGATGTGAAGCAACTTTTGTTACAGTTTAGATACAATTCACCAGTATTTTAATCTCCAAGCACCAGTTTTACAGTAATTAACACCTGCTATACAGCGTCATTCTCGCCATTGAAATTCGCGATAATAATAGGCTCACTTGTAAAAATTATTATAATTACCTCACTACTCCATCTAGACAAACTTTTAGTAAAATAGGAAATACGACACTTCTAGCATTTTTTCTGCAATAATAATTGGTCTTGAAGCACCAGCATTGCAAAAAATTTACCTTGTGAAAATGACACTGCTATTTAACTATGATTATTATGCCAGCAGCGCTAATCTAAAATCATCCCTATCTCCATCATTCAACGATGAAAAAGAGTTGTATACTTCATAGGCAAAATAGAACATGAAGAAAATGGCAGAAGAGATAATTGCGAATTGCTCGCTATTGGTTTCAATAACATAGACCAGCTTTAATCCTATAGTACTGTTGATGAGAGTGTGTATCAACAGCGACGATCCTATAGTACTGTTGATGAGAGTGTGTATCAACAGCGACGATCCTATAGTACTGTTGATGAGAGTGTGTATCAACAGCGATGATCCTATAGTACTGTTGATGAGAGTGTGTATCAACAGCGACGATCCTATAGTACTGTTGATGAGAGTGTGTATCAACAGCGACGATCCTATAGTACTGTTGATGAGAGTGTGTATCAACAGCGACGATCGTCACAGTATCCACTCTTTAACATAGACCAGCTTTAATCTTATAGTACTGTTGATGAGAGTGTGTATCAACAGCGACGATCGTCACAGTATCCATTCTTTAACATAGACCAGCTTTAATCCTATAGTACTGTTGATGAGAGTGTGTATCAACAGCGACGATCGTCACAGTAGCCACTCTTTAACATAGACCAGCTTTAATCTTATAGTACTGTTGATGAGAGTGTGTATCAACAGCGACGATCGTCACAGTATCCATTCTTTAGTGTATCACCACATTTCCGTGAGCGATTTGGTATGTGAACAAATACCAAGACGGGTAGTAAATTTTCATCAAATATAATATACTGTTTGCTCTCTGCTTGTCTCCCATTAATAAGTAAGTTGTGTTTTAGAGATATATTTGTGGCTTGTTATGTTTTTGGTAATAACGATATAGGATGGCAATCATTAGAAAAACTTATTAATTTTATTTTCAACGATATAAATATTACAGTCATACCTTGAAATACGAGCTTGTTGTGTTTGGGGATTGAGCTCGTATATCAATTTTTCCGAGCCTCAAAGCAATATTTCTTATATAAAATAACTTAACATATTAATATGTACCCATACTTTGAAAAACCCACCTCAAAACAAGATATTAAGATGGACAATGTGTTTTTAGTTGTTGCTATTCACTACCCATGCTCACAAAGTATCAAATACCTATTTAGTGGTTATAATCTGCAATAAAATATAGCAATATTATGTACAGTAACGTCTAACCTTTAAAACAGACGTAACAGCTAACGGCGTTGTGAGAGAGACTTGGCAGCAATGTGTTTTGTACACTACTTTTGTGACGCTGTGTAATATAAGATGAACTTAACATTCAACTTAAATTAATTTACATACTTAAAAATAAGTTTGAATCTTACTCTAAACTTAATTCTAATTTTGTCTTCGTTTTCATTGTTCTTATCTTCCAGCTCTTTTTGCCTCTTTTCACCTTAATTTTTAGCCAGCCTTTTTTAAACTTTTCAAACTGATCTGACGAGGAAGCTGTTCATGAAAGCGGCCTCTCGCATACTCGGTCACTTAGCAGCCGCATCAGGAACTGTCTCGTATGCCCTTATCGCAAATTTATCTCGTATCTCATGGCGCAAACTTGCTTGAAATTTGCTCATATCTCAAATTTCTCAAAGGTTGGGGCACTTAGGGATATTATGTTGGGGGTATGTAGGGGTATGACTACCAGTATATTGTTTCTAAATTATAACTTGTTTATTTTTACATTCAATTGAATAGTATTTTTTAAATATAATACCTAACACGTATGTCATACTTATTTTTACATATTATACTTATATTAGTATTATATTATATTAATTATTTATTTGGTCCTAATATACCGCTTACATTTATTATCTGAATAATAGTAATTATATTATTTCTAAATATGATATAATAACATTAATAAGTTATATTATTAACTAATATAAATATTACTATACTACATTAAAATATTACCTCCTAGGCTCATATTACAATTGCTACTAGTAAATACTTATTACTAGTGTTTCAAATGTTAGTTATTAAGAATTTTACGAGTCATGGCATGGGTTAATGTTTAGTTAGTGGAATTCATAAGAAAAAAGTTACATATATTCAATAAATCTAGGTACATTTATTAATTTTAGCATCTGTTTATTGGCTCAATTTTGTTTGAATTTAATTTATATCTTTTGATTTAATAAGAGAAATGTTAATTTTATACATCAGTCGATGGCATAACTTTTTTGTTTAGATCAGTTTAGGAACAAATTACTATAATAGCTATTTAGGCTACCAGGTATAATAGGCTACTGGTGCAAGTAACATATGCCATTTCAAACAGCCCTTTAAGAAACATCCCACGTGAATTGAAAAGGGGCAAGTTACTGAATGCTATGCAAAGAGCAGAAAGAAAAGGCGAACAACAAGCAGTGGTGTCATGATTATTATTACAATACGACTGAGAAGAGACTAACTAAGAGAGATGAAGTATGAAGTTTACAACGCACCAAAATAGTGTACAATGCACACTCAAGATAAGATAACCCTGATATACGATTTTTTCACCTTACGAAGTGGAACATGATATTTTTTCACCTCCCTATACCAATCTTATTTCACCGTAAGAATTCAACAAAATTTTCGCCCGAGTACAATTTGACAGTTGGTGTGCTTATTACGTACGTCAAAATAACAAAGACGTCGATCTGCTGTTTGCTAAAAACATTTTCACAACAATCGAAAAAAACATGATGACTGATTTCTCTCAGCTCAGAAATTTTGCCCGTCTCTCGCCCGTCTCTCTTTCGCCCGTCTCTCTCTCGCCCGTCTCTCTCTCGCCCGTCTCTCTCTCGCCCGTCTCTCTCTCGCCCGTCTCTCTCTCGCCCGTCTCTCTCTCGCCCGTCTTTCTCTCGCCCGTCTTTCTCTCGCCCGTCTCTCTCTCGCCCGTCTCTCTCTCTCGCCCGTCTCTCTCTCTCGCCCGTCTCTCTCTCGCCCGTCTCTCTCTCGCCCGTCTCTCTCTCGCCCGTCTCTCTCTCGCCCGTCTCTTTCTCTCGCCCGTCTCTCTCTCGCCCGTCTCTCTCTCGCCCGTCTCTCACTCTCTCTCGCCCGTCTCTCACTCTCTCTCGCCCGTCTCTCACTCTCTCTCGCCCGTCTCTCACTCTCTCTCGCCCGTCTCTCACTCTCTCTCGCCCGTCTCTCACTCTCTCTCGCCCGTCTCTCACTCTCTCTCGCCCGTCTCTCACTCTCTCTCGCCCGTCTCTCACTCTCTCTCGCCCGTCTCTCACTCTCTCTCGCCCGTCTCTCACTCTCTCTCGCTCGTCTCTCTCTCGCCCGTCTCTCACTCTCTCTCGCCCGTCTCTCTCTCGCCCGTCTCTCTCTCGCCGGTCTCTCTCTCTCGCCCGTCTCTCTCTTTCTCTCTCGCCCGTCTCTCTCTCGCTTGTCTCTTCTCTCTCTCGCCCGTCTTTTCTCTCTCTTGCCCGTCTCTTTTCTCGTCGTCTCTCTCAATTTCATCTTTGTATTGATTTTTGTGAACAGATGCTTGGCGGAATGTGACAGATGCAGTGAAGGAGCTGAGAATGTCTTGTGGTTATCCCGTGATCTCCTATGCAGGTGTAAACGGCCTTTCCATGTTTGGTCTGCAGCATACGAGTGTTGCCTACTTTACAGAGCAACTGTACGGTGCCCGCTACTGTCACAACTACAGGTTCACATTCCACCACCCACCCCTGTTCGAATATGAGGAGGTAGGTGGTCGCTAGAACACGTGGTAGTAAATAGTCGTAAGTCACCTAATTGTACATTTTTGTATGGTCATTATTTTGATGGTAATATATTATTATATATATTATTAAATATATTATATGTAGCTTTTATAAAGGAACTTATAAACATAAACCTATCTATCCATAAGCAAATCTAGTAAGTTAATTGGCTGAAAGATGCTCATCGATTTATTAGTACACAATTTGGTTGTGTGAACTAAGGGTGGAGGACATTAGTATTTATTGTGATGTAGTAGAGCATCATGAATATTTTTTAGTTTTGTTTTACTTGAAACTTCTTATAGAAACACCTTGTGAGTGACCCTAGCTTCCTCGTTTTTGGAAAATCTCAAACAACCATGTCAGTGTCTTTACTTACAATATATACTTACACGATCGTTAATTTTATATAAAACATAAATATCCTTTCTTTGACTAAAGTGACAGGAAGATTTGTAACACTTCGAGAGTCATAACAGCTACTCCAAAAAACCAGCGAATCAGAGATTGAGTTCATATATAGTAAACTAAGAGATAATCAGAGAGCATCGGTGTTAGCTAACATTTTTGTAAAATTGTTGGCTTACATTTATATAAAGTTTAATAACAATCGTTGACAGTTAATTTGTCAAATGCAAAAAATTCAGCCAGTCTCCATCCAGTTCTGTGTTATGTTTGGTGGAGTTTTAATCTTGCATTGGTAATACATACTCTACACTATGGGTTTGTCTAGAACCTCTGTGATGACAACTTGTCGACCATTGCAGGGTTTTTAGTTTCGTACATGCTGACTTTCCAACAACACACACATATTTGCTTATAAAGATGTGTGAGCGGCTGGTAATATATGGCCTTTTCACAATACAGTGCACCCTCGGGCGCACTGTATTGTGAAAAGGCGATTCGTATGGCGAAATATGAGCAAGATTCGTATGGTTGGTGAGGTGGACAAATCATCATGTTCTAGCTCGTAAGGCAAAAAGTCATATAACAGGGTAATCGTATCCTGAGCGTGCACCATAATTGTGGGTAAACAAACAGGTTACGTCAAAAGGCTAACTCATACTACTGTGTAATGACTGTAGGAGCTGCCAGAGACAGCCACAGGATGCTGCCGCAGTGAGCCCTATGCTGGCAGGAAGCCAACAGACATGTTCTCATTTGTTGATTCAAGATACAGGAGAAGACCAGTTGGTCTGCCGACTTGCGCTGCTACTGAGCGAGATGAGGATCTGACACAGAAGTCGGCGAGGTATGCGCCAGCTCTACCATCCTTTTGTATATAGCGTTATTTGTGATGTTTAGCAGCAGCTTTAGAGCTCACTGTAAGGTGTAAAAAAGGAGTACATGTAAATATTGGCCTTATTGCGGTTTTATCTCATTTGTACTATTTGCAGAGCTTCTGCATCAGCTGTTCACTCTTCATCAGATGTGATGTCATTGCTCTGTTAGACACTTGTCGCCGCTTGTCAAGCATTTTGTGTTTGCGCAAACACAGCTTTTTAAGTTGTTTTTTTAGGACCTGATAATTTTTCAAGCATATGTCAGTGCACTGTGCCCCTGTATATCTCCGTATATCTTAAATCTGTGTTTAAGGTGTTCTCCTTCAGTTAAAGGTTGACTTGCAACAAAATTCACATTACAGCAATTTGGGATCATAAGATTCACCATGTCTTACTCTGTTGTGTTGCAGGTGCCAAATATGTAGAAATGTGATTACAAGCTCTTGAAAGCTCAAAAACGAACAGTTAATCGCAGCCATGCGAGACCGCCGTAGTTTGGATTCTCTTTCCAAAATGGCTCAAATGCGATGCATTTGTGAGAGATGGTTTCTGTTCACACTTTCATGCAACCTTATTCGTCGAAATATTTTCACAAATATACTTCACGCATTCAATAAAACCATGTCTATTGTTCTTACGCGTCTATTTTATCATCATTGTAATGCTGTCACTTTTAGTAGTGATATCTTATAACTTACCGTAAAAATTCATTTAACTTTTTAACCTTACTTCGAAGGAGTACATATCATTGTTTGATAATCATGACGAGCCTGTTGGTCAGCTGTGATAATCGAAAAATGCTACAAAAATTATTTGCGAAGTATTTGGTCACATGATCACATTACGACTTGCTGATTAGACCAGGCCGAAACAAAACTGTAAAGTAGCGAGCATCTATATTTGATACGGGGTCTTCGGTAAAACCCGAAGTGTTTGTCATAAACTAGTACTACGATAAGTT
Organism: Watersipora subatra; assembly: GCF_963576615.1. Classification (NCBI taxonomy): domain Eukaryota; kingdom Metazoa; phylum Bryozoa; class Gymnolaemata; order Cheilostomatida; family Watersiporidae; genus Watersipora; species Watersipora subatra. Next base: position 35,239,794 of record NC_088710.1, on the reverse strand, counting down.
TTATATTGAGCTTTGTATTGGCCTTTCAATCCACGTGAGAACATACGGGACAAGACGATAATCAAATTTCGTGCCTACGTCATCGAAATAAAGAGATTCCAATCTACGCTAGGACACTTATATTTCGCTAGTATTTAGTTTCGTGAGTAGCTCACAGAGTAAAATTTCGAAGCAACTTAATTTCGCAGCTCTGATGAGTGCGAAAATATAGTGATGTGAAAATAAATGCAGTGGAACAAACATAATTAGATTCCTCAGGTTCAGTTCACCGATAAAAAAATTCAATTTGCGACTAGTTTGTAATTGTGAACCGCAGGTAGAATGGTGTGGGCAAGGTTGATAATGCAATTTGATCGCTTGCTGCCATTTGTTTCTCGGACTATCAACAGGCCCATTTTCACTGGGGCAGCTGGCCGGCTGAGCCGCCCCAACTTTTTGGGAATTTTTTTACGGTAAGTACAGTCCAACTCGGATAACTCGCCCTCAGATAAAATGTAACATTTCATCTTAAACACAAGGTCAACTCAAACGGATTTGTTTGGTCATTTCCAACGCAATGATAAATTCCTTCAGATAACTCGACCTCAACAACATTTACCGGTATTCAAAAAGTTATTTGCCCAACGGCCATGGACGCAGTTTTTATCGCTGTAGAATATCACTTCATTCCAAGCCATAGAGACAAACATCAACTTCTAGTAGTTCTTATGCATCATTATTATCATCATCAGAGGCAAAATATTTTTGTTAATGACTTTTATAAAGGTTTGCAGAAGATTAAGTTTTATCAAACACCCGTTTGGCCATGTCCCATCGAAAGCGTAAAAGCCTCCGAATGAACTTGAAATAAAATCCGCAAAATTGATCTTTGTTAAAACGCTCAAAAGAAAAAGATGTCTCTTTCTGAGCGTTTTAACTGCGGTCATGTTTTGCCTATTTTAATTTAAAAACGTCTCGTCAGTCACATCCCTTAAAACAATACAAATCTCAAAAAATAACAAGTTATTGAAGAGGTGTCAGTGGTGAATCCAAACCTTTCCAGAGCCATGCTGCTTGTGTACTACTGCGAGTGTCAGTGCATGTGTCTTATTTTCTTTCAACACACGGTGCTCACTGCATTGATTGATGTCCCCAGCAAACGATAACGCTACTAATGCGTTATAAAATTCCATTCTACAGTATCAATGAACAAAGCTATTTAGTTTCGTTTTTTCGCTCGTTTGTTATGATAGTTTAGTTTCGCACATGAAACTTTCGCGAGAGGATGACACCGCGAAAACGCGAAAGTTAGATACCGCGAATACATAAGTGTCCTAGGGTACGGCGGCTTTTCGTTTTTGAGCTTTTATGAGCTTGTAATCACATTTCCACATATTTGGCACCTACAACACAACAAAGTAAGACATGGTGAATCTTTTGATACCAAATAACGGTAATGTGAATTTTGTTGCAAGTCAACCTTTAAGTATTTTGATTGTTAACTCCCACCGACAGCTGTCATACTCTACTGTACTTGCAGGAGAGCTACTAGTATGGACCTGCCGATGGCTATGAGGTTCAGGCATGTGAAGACAAATGCAAAGCAAGCTGCTGCTGTGTATCGATCGGCCATCCATGGCAGAGGTCTATTCTGCAAGCGGCCAATCGATTCTGGTGAAATGGTGAGTTGTCTTCTTTTATTATAGTGTTAATATTATTAATGTCACTCTACATGAGCCGTTTAAACTAGCTATGAGGCCTTTGTTCTGCAATAAACTCCTGTTTTGCGAGGCCTTGATTAGAACTAGTTTTGAAGAATGCATAAATGTCTGAGTTAAACTTTGCATGTCTGAGTTTCGCGTGTTTCTTAGATCATTGAGTATGCTGGAGAAGTTATCAGGCATGAACTTTGTGATAAAAGGGAAAAATATTACGAAAACAAAAACATCGGATGCTACATGTTCAAAATTGATGATCAGTTGGTGGTTGACGCAACGATGAAAGGAAATGCAGCTCGATTCATCAACCATTCTTGTGACGTGAGTTATAATAGGTGTCTATCTACATTATGAGTGCTTCGCTGAGCTGTCCTCATTATATGAGTTGTACACTGAAGAAATATATAGGGCTATTCGTTGGAGTTGTATACTCGTCATTACTTGCCCACCTGAGTTGTCATCATTTGATCAACTTTGAAGTATTTTTTTCCTTCTGTTAAGTATTTCAACTACTGCATTTGGTACTTCATCTTCATTTTTAGAAAAAATTGTTTCAGTTTGTTTCTAAAATAAAATCTTTTGTTCTCAAGGTTTTTTTGTAGCTGTAGGAACAGTTATGTAATAAGAGAACATTTGAGCAGTCGTTGAAGAAATAAGTTTTAAAGATGAATTACACAAAATTTTAGTCGATGTTATCGCAACCTATTGATATTTTCCTATCGTTACCGATTGTTTTTTATGCTTGGGGTAACTAGACTGCCAGGGTCTTTCAACATTAAAATCGATCTGAAAGTTTTAACCGCTCAAGTTTTATCGATTTTAGTCTTGAAACATCCTGGCAATCAGATCACTTCAAACATCAAAAACAATTACAAATGATAAAAAATATCGATACTTTCCAATAAAATCTACTAAACTTTTGTGCGAGTTGATCTTTAATATCGTTAAGCAACTCACCTAAACCGTAGTGGATATTCTCGACAATAATGTTAGTCTGCTCTTGCAAATTGCTGCTTTCTCTGTCACCACGATACTCTTTTCTTTGTAGCCAAACTGTTTCTCCAAAGTAATAGATGTGAATGGCTCAAAGCATATTGCCATATTCGCCCAAAGGACAATACAAAGAGGGGAGGAGCTTACGTATGATTACAAGTTTCCATTTGAGGAAGTGAAGATAACTTGTACATGTGGCGCTAAAAAGTGTCGTGGTTTCCTTAATTGAACTGTTTCTAGTCGGTAACCACATTTAAAAAACCACAAATTTAAAGATATCGAAGAAACAGGCTGTTTTTTCGAACATAAATCCTACATTATAGTATGTAAATACTTGTAAATTTTCCATTTGTACAGATATCATTTTGTTGGCTGGTTATGTCATTTTTATACACTATAGTTTTTACAAGGATATTTATCAAATCATTTGCCCAGAAAGTTGCCAGGTCGTGACTAATGGTTTTTATTATATTTTTTTAAATAAACGACGATCTCTACATTCTTTGCATGGACTCCATATTGTTCTAGACAGCGTTAGCTCTACTCCATTCATTAATTTTCAACATTTGTTACATTTAAATCAAAAATTTATAAGTTGAAAGTTTTTCAATTTTAATTTTTCCGCTAATGACAAACATGAGCAGTCTTCAGGCTCGCATACAAGACTAGCAACTCATTGAGTTGGTAGAGCTCAACATCAATTCATGCGTTTGTAAGTATCGTAAGTATTTCTACTGCCATCTTTTTTGGCATCTAAGATTCAAGCATTTAAGAAAGTTTCGGTGCTTGATTACAAGAAACGTGAAACCCAATCTGAAAATGACATCATGAGAAATGTAGTTCCGTTGTGGATTGGTACATAAATATTCTGGCCAATATGTGTTTCCCCACTTCCTAGCCTTAGCACCATCCCTTCAGCCCTTGGGTGCCACTACCTACCTCATTACCTATCTTCTTGCGAACAATTCCTTGAAGACCTAGTGATTCCAAGGTGATGTACTATATCCTGTTTCCACCTATGCGAGTTGGAGCCATTCTTGTAGTAAACTGAGTGCAACTATTGCCTCTGTTTAGACATTTTAATTTCCTATTTTTTCATCAAAAGGAAAATGAATGAATCGACAAAAATACAGGATAAATTGAAAGATAGCAGCAGCGCTGCCAGCACCTTGGATATCTGTAAGATCTGTCACTGCGGTAAATCTGAGGCTTCTCTAATCTCTCCTTGCCGGTGAGTCATATTTATTTGGCCGTGTTAGTTCCTAGCAAAATTCTCACTTGTTCATGTCTGTCATGAACCGTGATGAAGAATGCAACCTTAGCTTTAGGTTTATATTATGGAGGGTGACTAACTAGTTAAAATAGCCTCAAGAATATCTTCCATATTATAGAGCACTGAAAAAAATTATAGTGATGAAGTCTGCTATGCTGTAAAACTCGACTGGTAATTGTAACTTTATAATTTTAAGATTCTATGAAAATCATAAGGCAAACTTTTTATTTTGATAGCTTGTGGACCAAGCAATCTTATGAAGGCTTATTCTTGTATGTATAAGCACCCATAAATAAAATTATAAAAATATTACAAGCTATCCATATTACCAAATCAACCAGTAAATTACAACGTACTTTTAATGTACGTACGTATAATTTTATTTGGGACCGTAAATTTTACATCCGGCAATTGTGGGACAACTGCCACCATCTTAAATAATAATCCTGATAGTAAGTGGATACTGGAGAGTTTAAGCATTGTGACAAGCACAGGGAACAAAGGCTATACAGAACATGTGTAACCTTTGTGCCACTAGAATGCTTGTGTAAAATAGCAAGAACTAATTTGTGCTGTGGATAACTATACAATGTTCAGTACATTACCAATTAGAAATTCATATCTGTATTCGACTAGAACAATCCAGAATGTTCTTAAAGTTATGCGCTGACATAAAGTAAAAGTAGGTTTAAGCTTTGATGTTTCATGTTCCAGGTGCAAAGGAACGATGAGATATAGTCATACCGCCTGCATCAACACTTGGCTTAATTACAGCGGTACCAAGAAGTGTGAAATCTGCAAGGGAAAATTTAACTTGAAGAAGCTTGGATATAAACCCTTCAACAAGGTCATCAAATCTATTTTCTGAATGCCACTGATTCTATGTAAATCTTCAATTCATGAGCTCTCATCCAGTATCTCGGTATCTATGAGGAGAAATTTTAATTTGTATAACTTAGTGAGAATATATTATTTTAATAATAGAGTGTAGAGATAAGCTTTATTTGACTTCCTGTCAATTTGCTGTACCCATGGTAAGACTTCCAAAGTACAACAGCGTGCTTCTACTTTGGAGACGATTGCTTGCGGCCGATCTCTTCAATCTTTGGTTTTTTTATGCATTCTCTTTTGAATGACGCTCTTTTTCACGGACATAGCATCAGCCTTTTCCGCTGGATTATATGTAGTTTTATGCTAGTAACATACTGTCATTGTAGCCAAGTTCTGCTCTCAAAATTATAACAACTTAATACTTTTGGTCAAAAAGTTACTCTTGTATTTTGAAGGAAATACCGTAAGGTTATCATTAGAGGAGCTGGTGTCCAATTACTTGTTTTATTTTTATTTAATTGTGATATCAGTGTGAATAATAGAATAATAATAGTAATAATAATCACAATAATGAAGACGAGTTTACAGCTAAGTTGTGCACATGGTTTGGTGAATAACTCGAAACATTCATCAAGTTGTTCATCGGGAAGAGAAGACTTTGAATCGTGCATAAATAGAAATGGTAAACAAATGTGGCTTCCTTAATATTAGAAGCATCAAAAGACAACCATTTGGCTGATGTGTGGACAAGTCATCAATATGGTGTCCCTGGTTTTGGTTTAGCCATGCAAAACTGGAAGTGTTAATAATCTGTCAGGTATACAAGTATTTAAGTTTGTATTATTTTACATAACAGTATATTTCTTAATTATTATTATTATTAATTAGAAAATAGCTCTGGTCTAGTGGACTAGATTTTAGATTTCCTGACCTGCAAACTACAGGTTGGGAGTTCAATGCCCAACAAAGGCAACTGGTGGTGACAGCAATGACATCCAACCTTGAATTGCTTTCATCAACATGTCAATTAAAGACATGGGCATGTCTTTAATTGTTGAGGTTTTGTTGCCACTGGACCCAGACATGTCCAGCCAAGATCACAGATCCACTTGTGCAACGATGGCTCTTAACCTCTGCTTGCTGTAAGCTCAGCAAACATACTCGATCTTTGAGTGATTGCTCACACAATCACTATTATCTGTTTAACTGGCATCAAGATGTCACTTTTTGCTACTTTATTCACCATTTTTACAATACACCTGATGACTCTTTGTTCACATATGCTGGCTGTACCCGTGGCGTTCCAAGTCTAAAATTTCAAGCTACTTGTAGTTTCTAGTTAATTATTAGTTGCAAAGCTTAAAAAATAATTTGCGTGCAAGTCTTGCTGAACAAAAGCAAACGTTGGTAGCTCTAAACTATTGGAATAATTTTATCATGAATTCTTTTTCAGTGGCAAATGGTCTCGATAAGCTGTGATGAGGTCTTGCATCTACTCCTTCTATTTTGCTGTCTTCTCATAATTGGGGGATCCATTTGCTGGTGGAAAATCATATTCTGTGGAGACAGCAAATTCTCTGTAGTATGTATTAGTATTGTTGGAGTAGGACTGGTTTATAGCTGCTCTTCCCTTAAATGATACATCAACAACGAAATTATTATCTCTAAAAAGTGTTCATGCGTATACATAAATGTATTTACTGTATCGTACATGTAGCTACACATATGCTCTGCTTCATGTTTGAAACCTTGCATTGTCCTTCTCATAGTGTGTGGAAACCTATCATATTTGTACATTCTGCGTATATATAGTTATACACACAAAATCCAAAATTTCACGCAATCCCAAAATGCTATACATGCTATTAATGAGATGACCAAAATGTTAGTCAATAAGGGGGCTTAAACCCATGACATGCAGCGTACTAAACTGACACTCTAACCAACTGACTTAAATGGCTAACTTGGAAAGACCCAGCATAATTGTACCAGTTGGAGATAAAGGTTGCTTTGTGGCAAAAAAGCGGATAGACGGACGAATAACGGCCAATAATAATATAGAAAATAATAAAAGATAACTATAAGAATTATTAACAATAGATAACAATAATGGATAATAATATGTAGTTACCCTACAGGATGAAATTATTCGCGGAGTTAAATTTCGTGAAAATTGTCTTTTCAAGGATATTCGTGGAACAAATTATTCGCGGATGAACACATTCGCGAATAAATTAATCCATGAAAGCAGCTAGCAATAGAGTCAAACCTTCATGTGCGTATACCACGTGTTTAGGCTTCTATTTAGCTGAGAGTTTTATGTCGATCATGCTAAGCTATAAATCTTTGGCAGCATCCAGAGGTTTTCATGAATGTTCATTGATTTAGAGGCTTTTGGTGAACCAATAAATTGTTGTAAGTTATGAGTTTTTTCAATTTAAAGAACTGCAAGAACTTTTTTGCGATGATGACGCCCTGCCGAATTCCGAATAACTTGTGACAACCTTGAAAACTTTTGTAAAGAAGTGTGATACATTGGCAATGGGCATGACTCAGAGCCCCGGCGAAGATTTCAAAAGAGTTTGGATCTCAGCTACATTTACTAACTCTGCCTAGCGGCTAGTTTTTAATTTGAGGTAGTTGTTATTCTCTCTTGTGTTAAAATTAAAACTAATTATTCGCGAATTTTAATAATTCGCGGATTTTACTGTACGCGAACTCGCTAATTGTTAAACCCATCGAATATTTTGATCCTGTAGGGTATATAGAATAATAGACAGAAATAATAGATATCAGTAATAGATAAAAATAAAAACTAAGAATGACCATAATTTTTTCATGGCACTGGGAATTGAAGTAAAGTACAAGCAGGCTGCATAGATCGGCGAATATACTCAGAAAGGTCATGTCCATTCCAGCCTGGTGGGACTGGGTCAATAGCAGAAATATACATTAGCTAGTGCTGGGACATTAAAATAATGTTAATGGTAAAAAAATAGTAATAATAAAAATGGAAGATAGTCATAATGAATAATAACAATAAATGAGAATGTATAACAATTATAGATAATAACAGATATTAACAATATATAACAATAATAATACATGTATATATATATGCTTTCTGACATTTCTGCAAATCAACTCATTTCACTCGCTAGGCTACGAGATTCCAAAAGTGGTAAAGGAAAACTAAAGCTTGCTAATGAACTTCTTAAAAGCTGTTTATTTCATTTTGTTCCAAATACAGCATATAGAGAGGTACACAAAAACAGAATATAAAAAGTTCAAGACATGTGAATAGATTCTACGAAAATCATACGACAAAGTTTTCGTTTTGATAGCTTGGGAACCAAGCTATCTTATGGGGCCTTATTCTTGTATGTATAAGCACCCCATATAATAAAATTATAGCCATATTAACCATAATTATTACAAGATAGCCATATTACAAAATCAACCAGTGAACTACACTGTTAACTGTTTTTGATGATACTGTACGTCATGTGAGAAGATATTTGACACCAAAACAATGATTGACTTGTATTATACATTTTTCTACCCTCACATAATTTAGGAAATAGAATTTTGAAGCTGTACTGGCTCAACAAACCTGAAAAAGATTTTGCTATTATAAAAAAATATGTAAGGACTATTTTAATTATAGCATCAGTAATTAATAGCTTTTCTTCCTTAAAAATAATGCGGATTAAAATGCTTTTTGAATTCCGGCTTGCGCTGCATTTTATCAAAATTTTTAAAGATGTTGATTTTTAAAATGTGTTAATTGATAATAGCTACTGTACCAAGACTAAAGACAAGCAATACTTTTAAAATACAATACTTTGAAACTAGTAAAAGTTGAAAATCGATGTTGTTCCCTGCAGCTAAATTATTCGACAAATATCGAGTTACCCTTCATGTCTTGGCTTCAAGTGTTATAAAAGTGAAGCTGGCAGAGCACTTGTGGGTGGTGCTGCCGGTGTTCGCTCATTTGTGTGATGTCATAACTACGTTTATTCTTCTGCAAATTGCCAGCATGGCTGTCTTGCTGTAAGCTTGAACTATCAGACATTCCATTTCCCTTTATGTTTGTACTTTGTGTTATTTTCTGTTTCACTTATAAATTATACGCAATAAAACAACTCACACACGCACACGCAAGTGTTAGTTCAATTCTTAGTGAAAGCAGAATGCCTTGCTGGATCACTAACTTATTTCATATAAAAATATGCTACCATCAACAGACCTGCTACCATCAACAGACCTGCCATTTATTACAATTGTTTTGCTTTTTTAGTTTTTCAAGTCTGACGCGATGCGAACGTTAGTATATGCTTGTTACGCACCTTTGAACATCTTGTGCTTGGCACTAGCCTTATTTGAGATTAAGCTGGTCTGTCTCCCAATTGTGACAAAATGGAAAAGGATAAATCAGGAAATTCTCATCTTGCCCTACAAAGTTGAACCTGTAGCCACAGATTTAGTGAACAGACGGGTAAGTATTGTTACAATCTTTTTAATTAGAGAGTTTTTTAGAGGTTATCTTATCCTGTGTCAGGTATCTTGTGTCAATTTGGATATTTCAGACTCAAGTAAACTCAGCAGGTTACCATGTGTGCCATGTTTATTGTGCAACAATTTGGGTTTCTCAGAGCACACGGATTTCCTCCTTTTAATTCCTATTAGTATATTCTCAGAATAAATGGTTTTTTATACGATTCTGAGAGTATGTTGCATTTTATATGGTTCCAAGAAACGCATTGTTTTATACGCTGTACAGAGTTCCCTTTGTCTTTGTGTCTTATATCTTTTGTTGGGTATATATAGAGCTGTAAGTTTCTAGTCGGAGGGGGGGTAGGTGAGCTGAGCCCCTGACGGAGTACAGAACCTGTTCAGCAATGCAGGCAGCAAGTTTTGTCAGAGTAACTTTTATTTATCGACATCGTTAACATTCTCAACTGAGAGACCTTCTACATCAAATAAAAACTAACTGGTGCAGGAATGCGCACCAACTTTTTATTTAAACTCTCAGGAAAAGAACAATAAATTTTAGTTGGATTCAAAAGGCTAATGTGAGTTTCTAAATTAGTATTACAAGACATACAACAGGCTAGAAACTGAGTTGCTGAGCTTGTCTAGGTATGCATTCATTCTTTCGGTTATAGTAACACAAGAGTTCAGCTGAAACTGCATGACTTATGTTAATGACATTTTCACTAGTGTATATACGCAAACTAGATATAACATAGCAAATAGATGTAGTTATGGTGTCATATTTGTTTTGATTTCAGAAACAAGTTGGTCCTAAGAGTCTGTTGCGCTCAGCAGCAACTGTGTATAAATTTGCGAGCCTTTGTGTCATATTTTGCTAAACAAAACGAAATTAACATAAACTAGAAAGGCATTTAGGATGAGTAAAAATGCAGGATTACAGGAAAAATGGCGTGAGTTAACTACGCAGGAGCTAAAAATGAAATTTTAGATGAACAAGTTTATAATCATAGCAAAGAGCCTGAAGATTTATCAAGCGTTCTAAGTTACATCGAGACCAAAGGACCAAGGAGGCTACTTTTGTTGGTTGGTGCCAAAACATTAAAATTGGGGGAAAAGGCGAGGACACGTTGCGTCTGCTTTCAACAAAGATACAACGGCTCAGTTATAATGTTCTATGGTGTGGATCACCAATCTAATCTTTGTGGTCATAGAACTATTAATTATATAGTTAATAGGTCTATCATGTTTGAGGTACTCAATCTAACTGAGTATTACAAAGGCTGCATTTTGCTCCTGCCGTTTTCTGTAACAAAAAAGCTTGAGCAATTCCTCTTTTCATCTCTGGTCCACTCCGAGGTTCAAAGAGAAAATATTGAAGCCATCCAATAAAATGACTTGGAGCACTAAAATGGTACCATGAACTTGCTGTAGATATAGTACTTTTGTTGTTTTCACCTCTGATGAAAATACTAATTCATTGATACAGTTCTGATAAAGTTCGTCATATTCATAATTGGCTCTATCATGCAATCATTTGAACATATTGCCAATTCTATGAGCAATTTCTTTCTTTTTTTGTAACAATTTATTTGCAGTATTTCCAGTAAAGCTTTAGTAAAAAAATAACAGACATTGTATAAACAGAGATTGTGTTTGGCCACCTTTCACTTTTCACCTTATGCAGTCAATCACTTGTTTATTCATTAACTAATTAAAACCAATGTGGAATATAATCAGCCAATCATTCAAATCTAATTAGATTTGAAAAACTAGAAATGCTCCAATAAGAGATAGATTAGTGCACTTGCAATATTAGTCAGTGGCTGACATGCATGTAATGGTTGAAATTGCTTGTTTAGCAGATAACCTTGAAGAAAACATTTGTTTTGCAGCATTTGATAAACATTTTTGTTTAACACCTCCCCCCAAAAACACTTGAAATTATATTGTTCTGTAAATAAACAGCCAAATTTGATTTTCTTTTTGGCAACATTAATAAAACAAAGTAGAATACTGCTCAACTTAACCCATGCTGGCAACGATTTAGGCACCATGTTCGCGACAAGGGGAAGATGTAGATAGAGGGTCGCTGACAACGAGTCCTAACCTTCGTATGCCTCATTGGCTAAAGTCTGGCAACAAACGAGGAAGTTATAGCTTGACAAAACAGATGCCGGACGCAAACTTTGGCAAATTTACTCAGACTGGCAGCTTTTACAGACCTTTACTCAAATCTTCGCAGTCTCTTGGCTCCCTGGAGGAGTTATATGGCAAACAGGCTAAGAAAGATTTGGTAAATACTTCCTAAATATTCTTTCAAAATTGAAGTTTATATTGATTTGCTGCAAGAGTTCTTTGAATTGAAGCCTTTCAAAACTGTCCAGTCGTCAGTCTAAATGACTAGCATTACAGTGGTAATTTTGGTTGACATGAGTTGAAGTTGTCTTCACATGCACAAATTTTGACCACAATGCCTTATTTAAAAGAACATTGGAACATATTACTTGTACTTATTGATGTATAGTATTATTATCCATACTCGTAGAATATGAAATGTAGGATTCATGACCTGTTGAACAACTTTCTAGCTGACTGACATACTTATAGCTAGCTCTGTTATCACTGCTAAACCTGGGTACAAACCTCATCAATGAATTGGTTGGTGAATTATGACAGCTGTGACAATTCATATCGACTGCGAAGTCTGGCTCAACTCTGGTTTCAATTCTGATAACATGTTTGGCTCGAATAGTGTATTTGAAACACGAAGCAAAATCGTGATGCATTTACTTATTGCTAATTGGACTGAAAATTTCCTCTCAATGTTTCCCATAACGTTTGTGTAACATGACTTAGCAATATTGACAGACAGGGAAGGAATTGAACATCAGTGAGAACTCTTTCCTTACATCTTGTCAGCTCAAGTCTTGGAGTAAAGGAGAAACTAATCATCCAATTTATGTTATCATAAATAGCCCTAGTTGTCAAGATAAAAAGGACGCCGCTGAGGATACCCACATAAGCCTCTCATCAGAAAGAGAGAAGGCAACATTAAAAAACAACATTGAAGATAAGCTGCAAGTAGAGATGACATAATCTCACTTGCCGAAAGAATAAACATTTTGACGATTCAAATTTATTGGTTTATCACTAAATGAAATGACATTTGGATAAATAATACTTTATTTTAATAAGTATACTCCATCATATCATGTCAAGGGCTATCCTTGCTACCATAGCCAGATTAAAGAGAATTTGCGCATCTAATGTATTAAATTGTAACAAATGTTTCAAAATTACTTCCAATAAACATAATTAATATTTAGTTGTCATAGATAATAATGTATGAAGGCATGTCCTGGACTAATAAAAACACAATAGCTTGAGCTTCACACGATTGCAGCTTAATAATAGAATAATTTGAGGAAGCAGACTGGAATGGTATGACTTCATGCTTCTTAGCAAGACAAAGGTAAACAGTCAATATGGGTGAGTTAGCCAATGAATTAAGTTGTTACTTGTTTCTCCACGCAGCGCACAGCATCCTTCAGCTTGCCAACAAGGTCCTGCAGCTGCTCTAACGTACACTCGAAACTTACTGTTTTAACCTCCTCCACTCCAGGTTCCTAAAAGGCGAAAATATGATGAGTATGCAATATCTTACGGTAACTCAAAAAAAGCGAAAGAAAACACAACTTACCTGCGTAAGAATATTGACCAGGTACGATAGCTGGTTGACTTTATCTTCCTGATTGGTCTGCAAGTAGATCATGGCTCTTGTCATAAGCACAATAGAAAAAATATATGAAATGATAAACAGCGAATCATACAAAAACGATTTTGTAAATAGTAAAATTGACTTTGCTTAAGTGTTTGTTGCATTGAGATTTGTCCACCCTTTCGGCATCGATTGAGCAGATAACTTATGATAAATGGTACAACTATATAGCAGCACTCTATGGTGTTAAAACATATTAAACACATTAGCTGAAACTCAAGTAAGGAAAATACACAAACTTTAATGTTGTAGTCAAGCCTCCAATTCACGTCTACGATTCTGGCTCTAGCAAACGATGATACTCTACAACGACACGTAGATTAGGTCACTAATCATGGTGGGCCACACTTATACATGCACATCTGATAGTATACACACAAAGCATGACTGACATCTCAACACTGGTACACACTATATAACAGTGTTAATCTCACATCACATCAGTAATCGTCTGTGTTAAAAGTGTTCAAGCTATCACACACCATCAGCGTTTACATTGGCGAATAGTCATTGACAATATTCTTATTACACAATGCTGTCAATGAAACGATACAATACTAGCCCTGCAGAAACTATCGTAAGGAAAATATAGATTACCGGTAAGCAATCCGTACAGTCGATCACCGAAGTAGTGCGCATGGCACTGACTGTCGTGGATGCTCAGCAAAATGTCAGGAAAGTTTGAAAGCTGCAATGTTTGTCGGCATATCCGCGTTGCATTGGTGTCGGTTTATAGTACTCAATAGTCGATGAATAATCGTCGTGAACACAACTCCGACATACGATGAACAAGCCTTCACCAGCAGCACCTCAAAGTCACTAATCATAAATTCATCCCCTCACAATCTTTACTGTAGAATTACACATGAAAAATGTAAACTCTTTTGACCAATATATAGAATATTTGCCATACAATGGCAGATATTCTAAGCCAACTAAAAAGAAGTTGTCTTCACTTTTTCACCAGTAGAAATGTTAAAAATACTAACCTTGAAAGAACCGCTCGCACAGAATCTTTATATTTAGTGTAGGCATCTAGATACAGCTGCACTCGAGTAGGAGAGCATCTATGTTCCTCAAAGATTGCTCTAGAATACCCAGACACATCTGACACAGTTTTGAGTGTGAAGCAAATAATTTCATGGAGAATACTTCATGCTTAAAGCAAAATGACATCGCTTACCCAATTTCTTCTAAACTGACATCAAGGCGAGCGCAGTCAGCGGTAAAACTGGTCAGAGCAAACACGGCGTTCTTGTGGGCTGATTGCGTTAAGGCTTTGGACTCTGCAAATAAATTAAGGGAAATATCATTAGCTAACTTGAGATATACTGATAATGTACTGAGTACCAGTAGTATTGAACCATGTACTGTTACTGTACTGATAATACTAAGTATTGAACCATGTACTGTTTCTGTACTGATAATACTGAGGATTGAACCATGTACTGTTACTGTACTGATAATACTGAGTATTGAACTATGTAGTGTTACTATACTGATAGTACTGAGTATTGAACCATGTACTGTTACTATACTGATAATACTGAGGATTGAACCATGTACTGTTACTATACTGATAATACTGAGTATTGAACTATGTAGTGTTACTATACTGATAATACTGAGTATTGAACCATGTACTGTTACTATACTGATAATACTGAGGATTGAACCATGTACTGTTACTATACTGATAATACTGAGTATTGAACTATGTAGTGTTACTATACTGATAATACTGAGTATTGAACCATGTACTGTTACTGAACAGATAATACTGAGGATTACACCATGTACAATGAACCCTAAGGATATGATTTTGATCTGTTGCAAGGTTGGCATCGCATGGTGAAAAATCATATGTAGTGGTATAGAAACCATAGTAATTATGTATATAATGCAAACATCCCCTGGTAAAAATCGTCCAAATTTTATATAAGTGCTGTACATATTAAAAATTACTAACGAAATAGTATGTTAATCTTAGTAACTATAGTTACCTACGGTAACTTTATTGTACTTAGAGGTTATGATCTGCAATAAAATGTAGCATTATAATGTACCAGTACGTACCGTAGGGAGTTCTTACCTTCAAGACAGGCATACGTATAACATAAACTTTGTACTCAAATAAATACGTTTAACTTACTAAACACATGCGCGCGCACGCACACACACACACACACGCGCACACGCGCGCGCACACACACACACACAGTCTTGTAAACGCATGCAATTGGGGACGCGATATTTTTACCATCACTTTGAGGACAATTTTCATCTATCATTAAGAGCTTTAAAAAATAACATATTAAAACATTTTTTGTTGGGTTTACAAATGCACTGATTTTTGGAGCTGTCATCTTATCCGTTTTTCAGTTATAGCACATGAGAATTTAACACTAACTTTGGGGACATCACATCACACACATGTATGAATTTTTTATCTAATAAACGGGGACTTTTGCGTAGAGAAGATAACTCTGGCTTATTTTTGTTTTTTTCAACCATTTTGGAGTTGTCGGTATGTGATACTTTTCCCACACTTTCGTAAATGTGCTTGTAAAAGTTATCCATCACTTAATTTTTCCCCAAATGTCAACTTAGCAGTTTAATAGTTCTTTATTAAACCTATTTAAAGTACTAATTCTACACATGTATGGTGCGCAAAGGTTGAATCGACCTTAGACTTTTATGTTTAGTAATAAATTCAGTGTAATCAATTGCTTCACAGAATTTACGGTGGTCTGTTCCAGTTAAGGTTTTGAATTGCAAACAGCCAGGCCTGGGTTGCAGGCTGATGTCTATCTAGATTTAAGACTTTTCAACATTTAACGCGAGTATGTTCAAGGTAAACATTTTAACATAGTTTTCATAGAACTCTTAAGCCCTGAATAGGCAACAAATTTAATTACTATAATCGATAAAGTATTTTGCTACATCTCATTTTATCACTACCAAGAGCCGCCATAGGAAAATTTACATTGCGTGATCATGAGTTAACTTTTTTAAACAAAAGTAAAAATAACCAGGCAAGCAAATGTGACTAATTTTTTTTAAATCAGGAAATAAAATAAATTTGGATACAGTTAATTTTAGTCGTACTTTTCTGTTTGGTTGCACACGATGATTACCACTTTTAAATTAAACTTTTGCGCAATTCCTTTGTTTGTAAGCCATGCATGAAAAGCCAAGCATAGGCGGAGACATATTAGAATCAAGCTTTGGAAATGAAGCATTGGTATCTCCAATATGCCTAATGTAAGCCCAATAACTTTTACCTTATAAAAATATCATTATGTTTAATAAAGCGTGTTATCCGTACCAAAAATTTGCCTTCTATTACATTTTCTTAAAAATATATTGAGTTGCCCATCTTTGCAAAAACCATACATTTAATTGTAATCTATTCAAAAGTTTAATAACAAGATTGACTCAATTTTTAGTGCAGATATGACCAAAAGTATGCAAAATATTTTAACCATTAGCTTGGGAGTGTTAAATAAATACTATCACTGCACACACTGATTTGAGCTATCTCGGTACTATTGAAATAAACTTTGTTCCATTTGAAGGCGCGTACGTCATCCAAATTATGTATGATACTACAAACAATGTTTTTTGAAGTAATTGGCCAGTTATTGTAACTGCAAACCGTCAAAAATAGTCTCAAATATGTTGTCATACAATTTTTCTGATGTATGATGTAAACATAAAAGAAAAGTGTGTTGGTATTAGTATACAAGTATATTCGTTATTTAGGTACAATTGACAAACTATTACAAGTGCACACGATATCATAAATTCGCTCAATGCTAGTCTAATAGGGAGTCTGTACTTTTTACCATCAACTATTTAGAGGGCAATATGAACACAAAGGAATATTTGGTATTTTAATCAGCAAATTTGTAACCATTAGTTTAACAAATTAGTAGAAATATTATCATAAAGAGATATCCCCGTATTGGTTGTAGAAAAATTATCGCAGGTGTGTATGATATTTTAATCATTGATTTGGGGACATTGACTGATTATTTTATTTGATATCACAGTCATGATTATTCCTAATACCATTGCTGCAAGATGTTCCAAATTTAATGCCAAAATATCAACCTCGATGAATATGCTTCTTAAGCAGTCTCCTGAGCACATTGAACAATTATAACAAAATAACTCAGTCAGTCATAGAGTATGTCAACTCCATTGCAACAATATGTCCCCAATTTGATGGTAAAATTATTCTCACAGATGTGCATGATATTTTAACCATTGATTTGGGGACATTGACTGATTATCTCATTTGAGATCACAGTCATGATTATTCCTAATACCATTGCTGCAAGATGTTCCAAATTTAATGCCAAAATATCAACCTCGATGAATATGCTTCTTAAGCAGTCTCCTGAGCACATTGAACAATTATAACAAAATAACTCAGTCAGTCATAGAGTATGTCAACTCCATTGCAACAATATGTCCCCAATTTGATGGTAAAATTATTCTCACAGATGTGCATGATATTTTAACCATTGATTTGGGGACATTGACTGATTATCTTATTTGATATCACAGTCATGAATATTCCCAATACCATTGCTGCTAGATGTTCCAAATTTAATGCCAAAATACCAACCCCAATAAATATGCTTCTTAAGCAGTTTCCTGAGCACATTGACCAATTATAACAAAAGAACACAGTCAGTCATAGAATATGTCAACACCATTGCAACGATATGTCCCCGATTTGATGGTAAAATTATTCTCACAGGTGTGTATGATATTTTAACCATTGATTTGGGGACATTGACTGATTATCTTATTTGATATCACAGTCATGAATATTACTAAAACCATTGCTGCTAGATGTTCCAAATTTAATGCCAAAATACCAACCCCAATAAATATGCTTCTTAAGCAGTTTCCTGAGCACATTGATCAATTATAACAAAAGAACACAGTCAGTCATAGAATATGTCAACACCATTGCAACAATATGTCCCCAATTTGATGGTAAAATTATTCTCACAGATGTGCATGATATTTTAACCATTGATTTGGGGACATTGACTGATTATCTTATTTGATATCACAGTCATGAATATTACTAAAACCATTGCTGCTAGATGTTCCAAATTTAATGCCAAAATACCAACCCCAATAAATATGCTTCTTAAGCAGTTTCCTGAACACATTGACCAATTATAACAAAAGAACACAGTCAGTCATAGAATATGTCAACACCATTGCAGCGATATGTCCCCGATTTGATGGTAAAATTATTCTCACAGGTGTGTATGATATTTTAACCATTGATTTGGGGACATTGACTGATTATTTTATTTGAAATCACAGTCATCATCGTTCCTAATACCATTGCTGCTCGATGTTCCAAATTTAATGCCAAAATATCAATCCCAATAATTATGCTTATTAAGCAGTTTCCTGAGCACATTGATCAATTATAACAAAAGAACACAGTCAGTCATAGAATATGTCAACACCATTGCAACAATATGTCCCCAATTTGATGGTAAAATTATTCTCACAGGTGTGTATGATATTTTAACCATTGATTTGGGGACATTGACTGATTATTTTATTTGAAATCACAGTCATCATCGTTCCTAATACCATTGCTGCTCGATGTTCCAAATTTAATGCCAAAATATCAATCCCAATAATTATGCTTATTAAGCAGTTTCCTGAGCACATTGATCAATTATAACAAAAGAACACAGTCAGTCATAGACAATATCAACACCATTGCAACAATATGTCCCCAATTTGATGGTAAAATTATTCTCACAGGCGTGTATGATATTTTAGCCATTAATTTGGGGACATTGACTGATTATTTTATTTGAAATCACAGTCATCATTATTCCTAATACCATTGATGCTCGATGTTCCAAATCTATTGCCAAAATATCAATCCCAATAATTATGCTTCTTAAGCAGTTTCCTGAACACATTGATCAATTATAACAAAAGAACACAGTCAGTCATAGAATATGTCAACACCATTGCAACAATATGTCCCCAATTTGATGGTAAAATTATTCTCACAGGTGTGTATGATATTTTAACCATTGATTTGGGGACATTGACTGATTATTTTTTTCGAGATAACAGTCATGATCATTCTTAATACCATTGCTGCAATATGTTCCAAATTTAATGCCAAAATACCAACTCCAATGAATATGCTTTTTAAGCAGTTTTCTGAGCACATTGACCAATTAGAACAAAAGAACACAGTCAGTCATAGACAATGTCAACACCATTGCAACAATATGTCCCCAATTTGATGGTAAAATTATTTTCACAGGTGTGTATGATATTTTAACCATTAATTTGGGGACATAGAACAATTATTATGTGTGAACTCACAGTCATGAACAATCTAAAAACCGTTGCTGTAAGATGGCCGTTATTTGACAGCCAAATATCTCAGACATGTTTACGCTATTTTAAACATTTGTATGGTCGCGTTAACCAATTATGATAAAATAATGTGCAGTTTTAAGCCATGTAAATTCATCATGCCAAGATGTCTCAATTTGATCACAGAACTATTATCACATATGCATATGACTTTACACATTTTTGTAAGTTCACTTACAGTCACTAATCATTTCAAAGCATCTGGGCTGAGGAAAAATCTCTCTAATTTAATGGCACAAATATCACAGGAAGTTTTAGTTATATTTGAACCATTAGCTTGAAAAAATTGATCTATAATTGTAAGTGCACACTTATTTGCCAACCATCTTAAAGCGAATGTGTGAGAAGACTTCACCAATTTTGTGCTAAAACTAATATTGCAACTGTGAATGATTTTGCTTCCATTAGATTGAAACATTGATCAATTATTACCAATCTACACACAGTGATCAAGCATCTCATAGCTATTGTGACAAGATGTCCCCAAATAGATGCTAAAATACCATCACCAGTGTTTATAATTATGTAACTATTCTGGGAAGTTGGCCAATATGCAACTCTGCTCACAGTCGTAAAACAGCTCAAAGTATCTGTAATAAAATGTCCCTAATGCTTGCTTCATTATCTCCACAAAGCTTGTATGATTTTTTAACCATTTGCTCGGGGATATTGAGCAATTATTACAAAAGCAGGTTGAGTGATATAGCATCTCAACGCCATTGTGCTATGTTGTTGCTAATTTGAGGCTTCAAATATAACCATGAGTTTGCATGATCTTTTAACCATTGGTTTGAAATAATTGTCAAAATTTACTGGTGCATACATAGTATTAATTCATATCAAGGATGTTACATAAAGTTTCCTTCAGTTTGTTGTTACATTTGATGACAAAGAATAAAATATCTCTAATTTGGAAATATGAATACCACAAAAAATACTTATTATATTACAACCATTAGTTTGGAACATTACACAATGATTATAAGAGCACAATTAGTCGCCACCAATCTCAAAACATTTGTAATAAGATGTTCCCAAATTGATGGTAAAAATATCAGTGCATGAACATTTGCTTGTATGGCCATTGGTTTAAAAACATAAAGCAAATATCATAACTGTACATATAGTCATAAAATTTTTCAATTCTGTTTCAATAACTACGAATATTATCAAAACCGTTGATTAAAATACAACTATTACTTTTAGAATATTAATGAATAAATTAAGTATACTTTCATTCATAAAAAATTCATGAAACATTGAGAAATTGGAGATGTGTTTGTTGTTTCAACGATTAATTTTGCAAACATTAGTTTAACCAAATAATAGAAATAGCATTGCAATAATATATCCTCATTTCGGTTTTGAAATTATTATCATGGGTGTGTATGTCATTTAACCTATTAGTTTGGGATTTTTACCAATTCTTGTACGAAAATTATTAGGTGTATTAAAAAATATTTATTTTCTTTCAAATATTTGCATGATAGAAACTATTGAGCCCATAATTGGCACACATACACAAGACAACAACACTAATGCAATACAAATATAATATAATTTGTGTACAGCTAAAAGACAATATTGCAACTAAAGGTGATTTGCTGTCCGCTAAGTAGGTATTTGCCAGAATTATTTATCTTCAGAATCTGTGAAACAAAATACAACCTGTCAAACACATTTCACTTGCTATGCCTGTTTGGCTTTTAATTCATATTGAAGTTTTTAAAAACAAAAATAGACAGTAACTATCAAATTCTTTAAGTATTTAATAAATTTTTAAGTATAACATTTCAACGTGAAACCTTCGGCAATATTTAACTAAGTCAGTATTGTTTATGATAATAATCATCTATGTGAGCAACATCCAATAATATGAAATATTTTGAAAAGGTGATTCGTCTTTACCGTTAACTGTTGTTCACTTTACTTTTTCGATTCAAAACACATGGCATAACTCTTTGGCAACTGTGCAGTAAGTTGATGGATTGTGAAAGCTGTTTAGATTGGCAAATATGTACGCATGTCTTTAAAAAAATGGGCATAGTGGAAACCATGTGATATAAAATAAAAGTGAGCATGACTATCTGATGTTGCAAATAAAGTTTAAAATCTTGTGCCTAGGTAGATTTTCGACAAATTATTTGCAGTGTCTGTGAGATTTACAAGCTACCATTTCGTTAACAACATGTCTCACTCACTGAATCTGCTTGGTTTTTAGCTAACCATAAAGCCGCGCACAGAATAGAATATTATAGAACTGCGTAGACATAAAATGCTAAGTTCATTTAATATTTGTAAAGCGTCTATGCTATTGAGCACAAACTTTATAAGAGTTTAGGATCTTATTTGTCTTTGATTTAGTGTACAAGCAGAAAATGTTATAATCTTGTCATTGTGCATGAGCAGCGCTGAACTTTACTGATTGCAGTATTGAATAAGTCTCTTTGTTCCCTAAGTTTAATTGATCCTTCTTCAATATTACATAATCATAAGCAGAACAAGACATGTTCAATGTATGACAGGCAAAGTTTCAACAGTCATAAACATGTTGGCTCAGAAAACTCTTAAACAGAGCAGAAAGTTTATCAATGCTGTGAGACTTTTTCAAAGCATTTATTAATAAAAAGGGGTGGCTATATACATGTATGAGCTACGCAAAGTAAAGTGAGATGAGTTTTCCAATCTTTAAAACTATAGGTAAGCTTTTCAACAAAGGTAGTGAATGGCCAGCTATAGAATAATTCTAAAAAAAATGTTTAGTTCAAATTAGCAATCACAATAGAACAATAAGTAGGTTATTGCACTATTGCTATTGATATCTAAAATTATTTTCTTACAATGCAATTTCTAAAAAGACTTGATTAGTTTTTCAAACAAAATTACAAATTGACAAAACAGGAGTTTTGGCTTGTGACCTTCCTAGAGTAAAAGACCAAAAGTAATAACTTTGTCAGCAGTAATAACAAACAGTTGACAAGGATCTTCAGGCAATTTTGCAAGTGTGCTTTTGCGAATTTTCTACAAGGGATCTACCAGTTGGTAATTATTGGTGCTCAACACAAGTTTTTGTTTAACTTCGTGTCTAAATTATCAGAAATACTTTTGCAAATTGGTATCATTCCTGCAGACTTTTTATTATTGTGAATTTGCCTAGCAATTATCAACCTCTCTTGCTTCATATAAAATTAGCATTGTAATTAAAACCGTTAAATATTTTTAAGTGTAGTATGTTATGGAGAGCATATCTTTAAAGAAAAAATTTCTTCTCTGGATGAGAGACTGTGTATAAGTCGCAAACCATATGATCTTATTATTGCCTGCAAGTAACCGTATTGCATAATTTCCTTTGTTCTATTAATAGATCTTGTTGCTGTTTGATGTTGCATCATGATTACCTGGACCCTTGCTGCTTAATGTTTAGCAGAAAATAAGTGGAAAGTAATAATATTTACTTGGTTCAGGAGATTCTCTACCAACACTGAAAGTATACCAAAACGACGGTATTAAACAAAAATTATTACAAAAACAACGACACTAGAAAACAACTTTGCAATAATCACTCACTATTAGAGCTCTTGCTGTGCAAGCCGGTACATCAACCGAACTATCTAATGTGATGCAAAAGAAAAAAACTTTGGAAGTGTGATATTTAAACAATCAACTTTGAGAATCATGCATTTTGGGTTTAAAAGATTTTTTCCAATTGCAATTTAAATTAAAAACTAAAGCAAATCAGTAAATACATGACTTCAAACCTTTCGTAGTTAGGGTGATCTAATTCTATTGTCTATCATAATTTTCTTCTGGTATAAGTTGCTCATGGTTAAATTGCATTAAAATTGTCAAAATACTAAATTTCTCTTGAGAAATTGAAAAAGGTTTTATAAGAAATACCCTTCATATTTGTTTTAAAATGTAACTTTTCAACTCTTTGTAAATTCGATAGTCCAATTAAAGAATTAATTTGTGTTCCATATTATGTTTTGTTTTTCATAATGTTATCAAATAAATCATTTGACAATATTGCCCTATGTCAGTATAGCGTATGATAATAGTAGTCTATGGGAACAACATCACTTTAGATGAAATATTTTAAAAATATGATTTGTCTTGATTGTTAGCTTTTGTTCATTTTATTTTTTCTATTTAAGATGCATGGGATAATTCTTCGAAAACTATGCAGTGATTTGATGCACTGCGAAAGCTGTTTAGATAGGCAAATATGTACGCATTTCCTTAAAAAATGGGCTTAGTGAAAATCATGTGATCTGAAATGAACGTGAGCATGACTATCATTAATCCAAAACAAATGTAATATTTCCTGTTTGAGGCTAGCTAGGTGATGTTGCAAATAAAGTTTAAAACCTGGCACCTGGGTAGATTCTTAAAAACTATTTGCAGTGTCTGGGGATTATGAAGCCACCATAGCATTTACAGCATGTCTCACTTGCTGAGTCTGCTTGCATTTTAGCTAACCATAAAGCTTTGCGCAGAATAGAATACTGTAGAGCAAAGTAGACAGAAAATACTAAATTCATCAAATATTTGTAAATTGTATATGCTAGCAAGAGCAAACTTTATGAGAGTAAACATTTGATTTGTCTTTGATTGGTGTATAAAGCATCAAATGTTATAATCTTGTTATTGTATATGACCCGCAGTACTGAATAAGTTTCTTTGTTCTCCAGATTTAACTCCTGATTCTTGGATATTACATAATCATAAGCAAGACACTACAGGCTCAAGGTATGACAGGCAAAGATTGAGAAGCGATAACATGTTGGGTCAGACAAATCGCAAACAGCATCAAATATTCACTAATGCCGTGAGACTTTTTCAAAGTAATTATGGAAAAAAGAGCAACTATCAGTAACACAAAGTACAATTAGATGGGTTTTCCAAACATTGAAACTGTAGATAAAATTTACAACCGAAGTTGTCAATGACCAGTTATAAAATAATTCTCATAAAACTGATTAGTTCAAATTAGCAATCACAATAACAATAGAACAATAAGTAAATTATTGCACTATCGATATCTAAAATTAGTTTGCTACACTGCAATCTATAAAAAATTCTTGCGAATGTCAAATAGGATGTTTCCATGGGAAATATTTGACAACATTGATCTATGTCTGTATAGTTTATGATAACAGTGATCTTTGTGTGCAACATCAATTCAGATGTAATATTTTGAAAATATGATCCGGCTTGATTATTACAGGTGGTTCACTTTATTTTCTCTATATAAAACATATAACATTACTCTTTGGCGCCTGAGCAGTAATTTGATGCATTTTTAAAACTATTTATATTGGCAAATAAGTACGCAGATGATAACCAAGCAGATGCAGTGAGTGAGACATGTTTTTAATAAAATAGTAGCTTGTAAATTTCACAGACACTGCAAATAATTTGTCAATAATTTACCTAGGCGTGAGATTTTGAATTTCATTTGCAATATCACCCAGTTAGCCTCAAACAAATACAATTTGTTCTGTTTGAGGCTAACTGGGTGATATTGCAAATGAAATTCAAAATCTCACGCCTAGGTAAATTATTGACAAATTATTTGCAGTGTCTGTGAAATTTACAAGCTACTATTTTATTAAAAACATGTCTCACTCACTGCATCTGCTTGGTTTTTAATTAACAATAAAGCCTTGTGCCAATAGAATATTATAGAACGGAGTAAATGGAAAATAATAAACTCATTGAATATTTGTAAATTGCATAGCACAAATTTTATGGAAGTAAACATCTTATTTGTCTTTGATTTGGTGTGTAAAGCATCCAATGTTATAATCTTGTTATTACAGATGACCAGCAGTACTGAATAAGTTTCTTTGTTCTCTATATTTAACTTGTGGTTCTGCGATGTTACATAATCATAAGCAAGACACTACAGGCTAAATGTATGACAGGCAAAGGTTGAGAAATGATAACATGTTGGCTCAAACAAATCTCAAATAGCACGAAAATTTTACCAATGCTGTGAGAGTTTTTTAAAGTAACTATTAGAAAAACAAGCAACTATGACTAACAAAAAGTTAAATGAGTCGGTTTTTCAAACATTAAAACTGTAGGTAAGCTCTCCAACAGAAGTAGTCAATGGCCCGCTATAGAATAATTCTCATAAAACTGTTTACTTCAAATTAGGAATCACTATAACAACAGCACCATAATTAGTTTATTGCCCTATCGCTATTGATATCTAAAATTAGTTTGTTACAATGCAATCTATAAAAAATAATTGCAAAGTTTTTGGAACAAAATTAAAAATAGCAAAATAACAAACGTTTACCTGTAAACTTTTTTAATTAAAACAGCGCAAGTAATAACTTTGTCAAGAATAATTAAAAAAACAGTTAACAAGAAATTGCTAGCAGTTTTGCCAGTGTGATTTTGAAAATCTTTGACCAGGGATTTACTATTTGGTATCTTTTGGTGATCAACAGAAGTTTTACTTTCATTTTGTGTTTTAATTATAAAAAATGTTTTTCTTTATATTGGTCTAACTTCTTTAGATTTTTTATTGTTGTGAATTTTTACAAATAAGTAGCAGCCTCTCTTGCTTTATATAAAACAAGCAGATTGCCCGAATTTGCACGGGTAATAAAAATGACGGTTTCAAATGAAGGTGTTTTTTTTATCTCTGTGTACTGCATTTATTTCTGTGTACTTTTTATATATTTGTGTAATTTATACTGTGCCTGTTTCAGTTCTACTACAGCTCTCTACTGATTGCAATATTCTTGCTTATCATATCAATCAAGCTTATGAGAGAGTCATGTAAGTTATGCATTGTTATGTTAAAACAATGCATACTTATTATAAATGAACATACAATAAAAGACAAAAAGACACTGATATTTATATATAGATTTTCAGTATGCATTGCTTAAGTGCTGAGACGTTAGCTAAGCGCATTTGGCTTTGTATCGTATAACAAACAAAGTTTCATGCATTCACTGAACCGTATTAGGCTCTTACATATATACACTACTGAAATCCAGCTAAAATTATATATGATGAATACTACAATAAAACTAAAAAAATTTTAATATGTTGCATTCCCATGAATGAAGTAAAAATAAACATTAAAAAATCATTCATGTTGACGATTATTTGCGGTCAGTATTTCACACCCATTTAACACCCCAAAAAATATTTTTATTGTTTGCGAGTATGCAAAAACACTTTGCTTTTTTGTATACTTAATTTTTTGCCAATTTCATGTGCTTGGTGGACAATTTCATGTGCAATCTCATGTGCACACTTTCACAATTATGCTATTAAAAGTTATGCATGACTTCATTTCTACTTCAAACTCAGTTCAAAAGTTCTATAGTTGTCTATGAAATCTTTGTTGAGTAATAAATATACATATTATGACACTTTTTTAGTTACTTTTAGGAACTATTAATGATAATACACATGTATGATGTACAAAGGATAACTCAGCGTTAAGCCATTAGCGATTGACATAAACAGACAACAAATTTAATTACGTTACTGAATTAATTTTGTTGCCGTATCTCATTTTATACTGCTAGCAATGCCAGTCATCAACATATTTACATTGCGTCAGCATGAGTTAACTATTATAAACAAAAGTAAAAAGAACAAGTGAGGTGATGACAAGCACTTTTTCAAAAATCCAAAAGCCAAAAATAATTAAATATATTCATTAAATGTTGACACTGCTGCTTAGTTTTACACATTGATAACCGCAATTGGTTAAACTAGAAACTTGTATAATTCCATTGTTTTCAAGCCATACATGAAAAGCAAGCATAGGGACATAAGAGTTTAATTACAATCAAGCTTTAGATAAAGAGATTGGTATTGTTAACATACTCAATATAAACTTGATGAAATATATATATTTTCTAAAACAACTATAAGTATTTTCGATGAGGAGCGATAAATGTATGGCAGAATTTTCCATGTAGCTGTTTCATTCTCTAAAGATATACTACCTTGTCAAACAGCAACGAAAGTTTTTTAGTGGAGCTGATGAAAGAATATTACATAGTAAAAAAGTTCAATGATGGACCGTTGGTCTGAGAAAGAAAAAACAGAAAATTTCATTGAATTCTAACAACATACAGATCTCAGATTACAAATTTGCAGAGACACTTGAAATTGGTTTAATAATGTTTGTTTTAAATGTTTTGAACCAAAATTATCAGACATTCAAGTTAACTTTTAAAATATATTTTAAATCAGAATTTTGACCATTATTATTCATAGATATAGAAAAAATGTAAACGAGTTAGAGAAAGCATTGGTGGCTACATGTTTTATTTTAATATTTTAATCAGTTTAAAAATATCAAGGAAGAATGATGTAGTAAAGTTCTTGCAAAGACATACAATGGATCAAGATTTGAAGTCAATAAAGTACATGTACAGAGATCTTATGCTTAAGACTATGTGAAATTAACCTGAGATTTTATGCAGCTATAACTTATGTAAGAAATGTAAGTAATGAATTCAAACAAATCTTTTGAATAATAAAGCGCAATTTTTTTTTATTGCGTATAAACTACAACCATACTAAAAATAAAAGCTATTAAGTAAAGAAGGATGCATATGTGAGAATATTTGAAAAAGTACAAGAGCTCTCAAGGATTATTAAAGGCCTGAACTATTGAAGGAAGCAAACGAGACACACTTTCAAATGTCTGCTGAGCGTGTATAACTGCTGACCAAATACATTATATTGTAAAAAAAACTCTGCAAATGCTAAACTACAAAATACATTTGTAATGCAGAAGAGCAAATATAGCCTTTAGCTAAACATAGGTTCAAAAATAGTGTAAACGCTCAATTTGCTTCCGAAGCTACATTTAAAAAAAAACTCACAAATATTGTGACTTTTCACTCACAAATATTGTGAGTTTTCATCTCTTGTAATTTCATTCTTGTAGCAACTCGCAAATATTGTGAGTTTTTACAAGGTAGAAATTAGCTCCCCAATAAGATATAATGTCCCCAATTGTTAGGTAAAAAGTTTCTATGAGAAGAAAACTCCGAAAATATTTGCCTACTCACAAATGGAAACAGGTCAAATGTGTGTAAGAATTTAACAAACTTTATGGGGACTTACATATTTTTTCACACACCCACACTCACAGATGTTCTCGTACAATTGCAGGCAATTGGGGACAGTGCTCAGATTTTGTCGGGAGTTGGATTAAACTATATATTTTTTAGTTTTTTATAAGAAAAAAGGGTTTAAAAGATTGGGGACGTCCCCAATTTCCGAACGTCCCCAATTTGTCTGTTAAATTCCGGTGTGAGTCCCCAATTGCATGCATTTACAAGTTCACACACTGGTCAACAACAACTACCATTTCAACATTTGGACACACGCCTAGCATACTAAAGCTACTTAGGTTTTAGTATTCATTTTTAACTATTTTGCTGAATTTCAACTTTTTATCATTTATTAGTTTCTGTCTTCACTCTCACTATAACTTTTAGCGGATCTGTTTAAAACCTTTTTCAATCTAATTCAGCAAGAAAACACGAACGATGCTGTTTTCGTAATGAAGTGGATTTTTGTTAACAGGTTAAGGAAAGTTGTCTGACCCACTGATCTTCTGTTTGAAGGGACTGCAACTCCAAATTTGCTACTGGTTTTAAAGGGAAAATATCACAGCTGCTGAATTGTTCGTGAAAATATCACGAGTTGCTGAACTAAGAGAAATTGGGCGTCGTGTCTTTTTTAGGCGTTGTAAAAATATTTTCGGCAAACAGCATTTCGATGTCTTTGTTATTTTGACGTACGAAATAAGCTCACCGACTGCCAAATTTGAATTCGAGTGAAAATTTTGTTGCATTCAGATGGTGAAATAAGATTTGTATGATGAGGTGGAAAATCATCATGTTTCACTTCGCAAAGTAAAAAAATCGTATATCAGGATAATCGTATCTTGAGGGTGTACTTTACTGTTAAGATATTACTAATACATGCCAAACATAAATCACATACAATACCTTCCTCTATTATCAACTGTGGCACAAAGGTTTTCATAAGGTAATGGCATCAGAGCCGAACCATGTTGATCTTGCAGATAGAATTACTTAGACACCCATTACGGAATAGAGCTAAACTTGGCACAAATTCAAAGGCTACTGAAAACAGACTTATGCAATGGGATAGACCCCTCCTGAATCGCAGAGAATTGTCAATGGTTATACACAGATGATAATTAGTTAAATATATGAAAGGGGTAATAAGAATGGCAGTAACTTTTGCAAAGGCTAACATTTTAATTGGCTAATTGCTAAAGCTAATTAGCCAATAAAGTTAATGACAAGTGGTGATGCTACACTGTATGTGAACGGCCCCTAAGACCATTGCTGCACAACCCATTAGGAATTCCTGCATCCAACATTAGAATTGCTATGACGAACAATAAATTATTGCAAAATTCTGTAAAAGTTTGTCACAATTGTTGTGGCAGTCTTTCCTTTCCCATCAAACAAAGTTTTATAGCAAATAATTAACCATCAACCTTTAAAAAATAAGAAAAAAGGTTCATGGTTGACTTTTCTCGTGTTTTTACCGGATAATAAACTGGTACACATAGATTACTATCATAAATAGATAGCTAAACCTAGGGCGGTCATCCAACTAGGGTGGTCAGTCAAATTGGGTGGTCAGCCAAGTAGAGTGGTCAGTAAACTGGGGTGGTCAGCCAAGTAGGGTGACGGTAATTGAAATAAAAACCTACCAAGTTCGGTAGGCCTGCTAAAGTTTCCACTGGCAATTAATCCTTCTCTACAGGTGCAAAACTAGCTTTTTTTTTAAGTTGAGGATTTATCCACAATACCACCAGCACTAGAGCTTCTACATGTAAGTCTGACGCATGAACAAAAGGAATATATCAAAGGTCTTCAGAGAAGATGCTATTCGTTTATATGACCTATCCTCAACTTAAATGTTGTGTTCTAGATTAATCAAACGCTGTATAAAACTTGACGAGAAAGACTATTACTATCTGGTTAAAAATGAAGCAGTGAAAGGAAAAAATTGGCTACCAATGAATGGAATAGAAAATGTGAGGCTCAAGAGCTTCCTTGCTTGCATATGGAAAAAAATGTGAATAAGTGACGATGCTTCGACTGGTCTATAAAAAGGTAGAAAGATATTCAGTAAGAGACTTGCTGGTAAAAGTGGCTCGTGGTGAAAACTAGGACAATCTTAGAGACCTTTTCTAAAATGTAGGGCTAAACAAGGTCTCTACCCTGACAGATGCATACTTGACCAACACTACTTGTTTTAACATTCAATAGAGAGTAAAAGCAAGTGACTACAGCTCATTTAAAAGAACACAACAGAGAAAAATTAAACTAAAAGCTGGGTTTGTTGATGATCAATTTTTGCCTACCCGTGCGCCAAGTTTGCAAGAGTTTTAGGATCAAATCAATATGATTATTTCGTTTGAAGCAAGAAAAAATAATACATCGGCTGATATAAAGCTGTGAAAAATATTATAAAGTTTTAATAGAAAACATTTCTTATATTTCCTTATATATTATATATATAGTGGTTTAAACTCTCAACAAGCTCAAAGATTCATACGCAGTGATAAATACTGGTTCATAGACAGATCAGAAAGCGAAGTTCCTAAACGTTTCATACGAGGCATTGGTACATCAAAAAGTCAGTCTGAAAGGTGACAACTGAAATATTTGTTTGAAACTAAGAGTTTTTGAAATGGAAGTCAGTGACAGAGTAGCAAAGCATTGGCTGCCCTTAAAAGACATCTGAGCGCAAGCCAGAAAAGCCAACTAAATATACCTATACAAGTACTGATACTGTTGTATGGAAATATCACCAAAACAAGCTACAAACAGGGTATAAAGCCAGACCACAAGGTAAGCATACAATACGTACAAACAAGAAAACGCCCAAAACATAAAAACCAATAATTAGAAAACGCCAAAAAACAAATTAAAAAGTCTAAAGTGTAAAAAATCCATCACATAATTTGAGTCAATCGCCTGCCAGAGAACCACCAAAAACCATTGGAGACGAATCAGATGATTACACATAAGATATACAGATTTGCCATCCTCTGTCAGACACGGCCAAAATATCAGGAGTAAGTCACGAGCTCCACCCTACATGTCTACATCACTTACAGCGACTGGAGACTTACGCAAACAGCATATCTTATCACAGATGACATAAAATATTGAGCCTTAACACTCAACCTATTTCATCTAGACTAGTCTTCTCACACCTAGACATCTATAAAAGAGAACAGCTCCAATGACAGCTTCTCTCTTTCCTGAAAGCCATGCTCTCCCCATGCCTGCTGAGAAGCCTCTCTCTACCCTGCCTCTAGTCTGCCTCTGAGTCTCATTCTCCTTCATCAGCTGAGCCTCATCTACTTCACTATCTCAACTGCTGAGCCTCTCTAACTATAAACTGTTATGACTCTCGTTTGACTGTCAAGACTCGCAGTCCTACAGCACGGATTATGTAAGTTGACCGTTAACGAGTTTATGGACCAAGCAAAGCGAGCATGGACGATTGTTAGAGTAAGGGTGTAACTTTCATTAGCCATTTTAACCTTTTGTTATTAATATTATTGATCAGAATTTTGTTAGTTGTGTATTTTAATTGTTGAACCTACATGTATATAATAAAGAAGTAACCTTCACTTGTCAACTCGCAGCCGTACAGACCGAGCAAGCAAACATAGATTACAGTTCGAGTAATGGTGTAACTTTTATTGGCTATTTTACCCTTTTGTCATTAATATTATTGTTTAGAAGTTTGTTAATTGTGTATTTTAACTGTTGGACTTATAGAATAAAGAAGAACTTGTAACTGGTAAATATCAATATCTATATCAACGACCTGCCTGCAGCTGTGAAGTGCAAAGTCAGCCTGTACGCGGATGATACACTGCTTTACTCAGAAGTAAATTCTGTAGAAGACCAAAGAAAGTTTCAGGCTGATATTGAGGCAGTCTATGATTGGTCAACTAAATAGAAAATGCCCTTTAACTCAGCCAAGTGTGAACAGATAATATTTGGAAACTCAGAGCAACAACAGCCACAATATTTACTGGGTGATAGGACTCTTGCATGTGTTGATACTGTAAAATATCTTGGTGTCACCTTACAGTCTAACCTACGCTTTGATGCACACATTACTGAGAAAACGAACAAAGCTTCCACGGTTCTTGGATGCATCAAACACACCCTATACGATGCACCATCACAGTCTAAACAACTTGCTTATACAGCTTTGTGTCATCCTGTGCTGAAATATGCTTGTACAGTATGGGATCCAAGTGACAGACAGACTGTAGCCTACATAACTTGGAAATGGTTCAAAACTGAGCAACACGATTCATAGCCAATCTTAAAGGTAAAGATAGCGTCAGCAACACCCGTGAAAAGCTAGGTATACACTCGCTTGAATCAAGAAGAAGAAATTAGAGAGTAGCTTTACTGATGAAGATTCTATCACATGAAAGTAAGCATAATGTGCTAGCTTCTGCTTATGATGAGCTTACTACTGACAGAAAAGATACTGCCATAATCACACATGCTGCTGCCCGTGGTGAACCAACATCAATATATGTTGTGACTCGCCTCTTTCATAACAGTTTCTTACCCAAAACCGTTAGAGACTTGAGACTTAAATCTCAGTCTGAAACATAACTCGGCCTAATGCTAGAATCTAGGTGAACCGAAGTCTTAACCAAATTTTTACTTTTGAGGCACTTTCTCAAGGCTCCTGCGGCTAATTACAGGTGTACTATTACTATCGAGTAAGTATCGATTAAGTATCGAGTAAGTATCAGTATTGCTTACAACAGATTAACACCTCACTAGTACCTGAACTAATAATAATCAAACTAGTTCCCACAAGCTAAGCAAAAGTGCACAAATTGAACATAGTCAAAAGAAAGTAAAATGACAAAGCAATTTCAACACTGATGTTGCGTGCGGGTTTGGATTAGTTGTGCATAACATAATTTCTCCATATCCACCCATAACAATATTGAGTTAGGGGTAAGCTATCTACACAAAACTGTTTTCACTATTTTAATTCGAAAAAGTGCTCATGATTTGCCAACTCTTGAAAACACAATTAAATGTAGATATAGTATGGAACAATTAACAAAAACTAAGTTACTGGTTACTTCCATACTGGTCGAAGAAGGATATGGCTAAACTAAGTATTTAGTAAGCTAAAGTAAGCCTTGTATGCATACCTAAGGAAACAGAGCTTCCACATATGTTGTCAAAAGTGTACTGCAATAATGCGGTGTAGCTAGCCTCATCTACTAAAGCCTCGTCAGCTAATACCAGCAGACCAGAATGCGTGTCTTTTCCTAGTTCCATTACACCAACCCGTCCCTCTTTGATCTCTTTCAGTCTGCTAAAAAATAACACTAACGTTTAATTGATGAAATAAAAGAGATCAAAGAATTAACCTTGACATAGCTGTAAGAAAATAATCTAGTTATTCTGTTCCCACGAAAAAATTTATGCTGGACAACGGGCAGTCTAAATGTTACAAAAACCTTAGTGATTCTACCCCTGAGGCAGGATCATTGAGGCTTCTGTAGCAAGTAGAACCCCAGTCTACCTGCTACAAAAGCCCCAATGATGGCTCAGTACGGAGCTTTCGGAAATTTTCAAACCCATTCAGTTTCGCTTTACTACTGAGATAAGGCGCTGAAAGTATGTTAAGTCGAAGTAGGTGCCTTTAGGATCTACTCGGTTTTTATTTTCAATTTAAAACGTATATTCATGTAACATGAAATGGCCGCTGTATCTCCGCTCCAACTCTTTGTTTGAGTACATATACTTCTACACTATAATGATAAATCACCGTGTAGCTTTTTAAAAAATAGCTTTCAAGTAACGAGGTTATGCCCAATGCAGATATCAATCTTAAGTTTATTGTTTCTAGTTCATTTGCCAAACAGTGATGGTGTGATAGAGTTGTACATACCATTTTAGAATACACACTTGTACAAAAATTTGTAGAATACAGATGCAATGTACTTGAAGACCCGAACCTATATCCGAAAAGTTTCATCTGATAAAGAAGATTTAAACCTGTTCTTACATTAAAAAAAATCTAGTTTGGGCCGATGACAACTAAAACGCATTCCGAATTTACAAACCGTTTTCAACACTGCAGTTGGGACAACCTAATTATTAAAGGATTTAAATGATTTTAGACCGTAAAGTTGCACTTGCTATTGTATGTAGGCATTATTGGGCATTTTTAGGCATATATCACGGTAGAACTGTTGTCAAAAGTGGAAGATTTCAAGTTTAACTAATGTATTTTCAACAGTAATAAAATCTCATTATGCTTCACTAAATATGGAAAACAAAACGAGAAAAATCGTATTTATGAACAGTTATAGCAAACAAATGAAACAGTAAAAAAATTACTGGTTTCCTTTACTTTCCACAAGACAGTCAAATAACAACACCGCATGTTAAGTGGCAATGTTATATGTCCTTAGTAAATAAATGTAAATGTATAAATATATTTAAAATCAAAGAATAACCATGCAGAAACAGTGTGCGCTATGACTCTGAATTTAAAACGATCGCTTTTCCCTATTATATTTTTATTCGTAGCTTGGCCTCCACCCCTTTTCTTTGTTCTTTTACACAGGTATCTCTCACTCCCTCGGTCTCTTCTCTCGGTCTTTCAGTCCCTCAGCTTCCTCTTGGTAGCTCGAACTTGTACTGGTGGTCGGCCCTGTCTCGGTGTGTCAGGCTCGTTCCTGCGACCGGGGTGGCCAGGAAGTTTATTAATACAGCCCTGGCCACTACGGTCTGCTGTTACACTCTTCCCGAGTGGAAGCGCTGGGGGCTGTCCACTCTGAGCTAGAAGGGGAAAGCAGTTGTGACCAGAGTCGCTGTTGCCGGGCACCGTATCCCAGCCTGGTCACCTTGATCTCGGCAAACGCCCAGTTGGCTCTCTTCAGGCGCCGGGCCCTGATGCGCTGGCTTGTCGTTGCCACTGTTGGCTGTCTTCCAGTAGTTGCTGGGACATTTCCTACTGTTGCCTGTACAATTCTTCATTGGCTGACGGGATGCTGAGCAGATGAGTTAGTCACTCCACCCAGTCTTCGAGCTCCGTCGTTGAACGCAGAGCGCCAACCAGGTGTGACTCGACATGAGCCTCTTTGTCATTAGAAACAGAGTTGCTCTTGGAAGCATCCTGGCCAAGAAACTCCATCTTTGCTGTTTGGTGTCGGGGCTGACACCCACGTCCACTCCCCATACCGGTCAAGTGGCTGATGGCTATGCTATGCCAAAGTACACCAGGTGCTTTTTATTCCGAGCTAGAGGATGGGACCGGCGAGGGACTCATGGGCTGGGCTGACTCTCCTAAGACATTGCACTTCTGTTCCTCTTTCCATTCATTTCGGAGCTCTTTTAGCCTAGTCTCAAGTTCTTGGCTAAACTCTGGATTCTTAGCCCTGTGTTTCGCCAACTGTAGCGCAGCCATTATCTTGGCTAGGGTTTCTTTCTGAAGAAAACTTGTAAGAATGGGGTAGGGACAACCCTTATTTCTAGTCACTGCGCTGGAATCAACACTACAACCTGCTGAAACCAACAGGAGGGAGCTGAATCCAACTCATTTGTGTTCTGCTGAAAAACCCACAGAATGCGCTGAAACCAATAGTGCCAACGCTACAACCTGCTGAACCCAACAAGAGGGAGCTGAACCCAACTCATTTGTGTTCTGCTGACAAACCCACAGAATGCGCTGAAACCAATGGTGCCAACGCTACAACCTGCTGAACCCAACAGGAGAAAACACAACACTTGTAAAAACAATAACTCTTTAGTTATCCAATTGTTTGTTATAATTTATTCAAGCTTGCTGCTAGTCTGTAATAACGCTTAGAATTAAGATTTCTCAGAGAAGTAAAACAGCTAAACTGCCTAAAAATATGTGGCAGTATTTATATTACATAAGCGATTGGCCTAGAGATTGACAGTTACCAGTCATATCGTCTTGCTGACTGCTGAGGTTCTAAAGATTTTCACATTCGTAACAATAGAAATTATTGCTAGACAATGAGCCATTGCAGTGTAACAATCTAAACACTAACAAAAAGCCCAAAAACTTCTACATATACCGAGTAGGGAACAGTAATCGTAATAAAGCAGTAAGACATATTTTGATACTGAAAAAGGCTAATTACAAAATCTTATCTCGAGTAAACAAATGAGTAAAAACGAAAACAATATTATTTAAGTAACTTAAACAACTAATACTTAATTAGAACAGAAACTTAGATTATTCTGACACGTAACCATGAACATAAGAAAATTCTTCAAACAAACCAACAGTAAGAAATAAATTATAAAAGATTGTTCATTGCGTAAAAATCCTAATACATGGCCTTTGTTATCTTTTCTTGGTCAACCGCTGTCCTAGAAGCCCCTTCTTTATATATATTGCCTAGGTCCCCTTGTCCTTTTATCAGTCCAACACGCTTTTCTGCATCGAGTGTCTGAAGCGCCTAGATGAGCCTGACGTCCTTGGGACCGATAGCATACAGATAGGATAATTCTTCAGAGTTATTCCTTCCACGGTCTTTTTCAGGGCCACCACTCTTTTCATAGAGTTTATTCTTTAAATTATTTTGCTAGATTTTTAAGTTTACCACCCTTCCTTTTGGTCCTAGTCAGCAATACTTTGTCTCGTACCACATGCCCCTCGCTGGGTACCAATTGCCCATGCCTGTCCGTACAGGACAGGAGCCGACCGTCCATGGATATTTTGAGCCTCTTAAACTTTATAGCGCACTTGTCAGCCGTTAAGAAGGGCATCCCAAGAATGGCTTCCTCATTGATGGGGCTCACCACAAAGACCTCCTTGGTCTTTACTTCCCAGAGTTGTATAGGCAGATGTACGACCCCATAAAATTGCAACCGAGTCTCATTGGCCACGAGACCGTGGCTGTCACTTTTCTCTGACAAGTTCCTCGCACCCTGGGGAAACTTGTCAAGCACGCGTTTGTTCATCAAGTTTGTAAAGCACCCGGTGTTGATCAGAAACTGGACGGGCCGCCCTTCCATCTTTCGGGAAGGAAGTAACTGACGTAGCGGGACCAGTCTAGCTTTTGCACTTTGATTGACTGCATTACCCCTGCCTTAAAAGGCAAGTTTCTAAGGCCTGGACGCACCTGAATCTGCCTGGGCGGTCCTCAGGTGTTCGTCGAGTGTGGCCAACGAACATGTGGCGGATCGACCCAGTCGCCTTCAAGGCAGGCTTCCGACTGGTTGCCTTCAGACTTAGTTTGATGCTAGCCTCAGCAAACCATACTCCTGGAGCGGGCTCCTGGTGTGTATGATCATGCTGGAAGGGCAATAAATAAGCAATAAAATGCGCTTTCGGCGTTGTACCAGCCGCAGTCCTTCAAGCTGATCTTCGAGTGTGCTTCTGGCAATGCAGCCTGGTGTAGCGCAGTCTGGCTCGGAGCATGCTTCATGTCTGTGATGTCCTCCAGGGACTTGGCTTTCAGCTCCTTCAGAGCCTCAAAGTAATGCTGGAGAGCTATGGCTGGAGTTTCCTTCACCGCCAATTTGGCCAGTGTCCCAAGGTCAGACGTCTTCCGTCACAACTCTCTATTATTCTCCTGGATTGTAGTTTCTCCTGGCAGGACATCCCCGACTGGTGGCCTGTTGAGCAGACCATCACGACAGGCTTTCGGCAAGGCGCCGGAGTGAGTCCTTTTGCTGAAAAACGGTTCGTAGCCTGTGTGCAAGCAGTAGGTAGCCCTACTGTTGCAGCCCCCGGCCGTTTCCCCAATTCTGCAGCCTCTCACTGGAGTTGTCTTGGTGGACATGCCCCCTGGCCTTCACACTCCCAGCATTGGAGTAGCTTCCTAAGGCCGCCCTTTCTCCTCCTGCCATTATTGGACCTGCTTGGTCAGCTGTCACACTAGCCTAGCCAGCTCGCTGACAGTTTGGTCCTGGACCATTGCAGTCCGTTTCTCAGCTGCTCCTCTACGGTACTGGCATCTGTGAAAAATAGCCCTTTGGTCTGACCTGGAGGAACTTGGTTCTGCGACTGTGGCCGCCAGGAAGTTTTATTATTGTGGCCCTGGTTGCTACGCTCTGCCGTTACAGTATCTTAAGCTTTAATTTCATCCTCTCTCACTAAATGAAGTTTGTTTTCATAGTTCTGTGTGATTGTCATCTATTACTTTTAGGGGATAAGCTTCAATATCAACATGGTCATTGTGATCTATTCCTAACTATTTGATAACATGCTCACTGTATCTTTGTTGTGAGATTTTATAGCTTCATTTTTTCAATCAACTGAACTTGATTTTCAAGAGCATATAAGGTTCATCACCTTCATCAATAGTGAAGCAGGACTTTCAACTGGTTGTTGTTCGTGTTCCTAGTTGCAATACGTTGAGTGAATTATGTTAGTGATGAATTTGCTATAGATAAAGTTAAAGGTTGACTTGCAACAAAATTCACATTACAGTTATTTGGTATCAAAAAATTTACCATGTCTTACTCTGTTGTGTTGTAGGTGCCAAATATGTGGAAATGTGCTTACAAGCTCTCAAAAGCTCAAAAACGAAAAGCCGCCGTAGATTGGAATCTGTTTATTTCTCTGACGTAGTCATTACACTTGGTTATTGTCTTGTCACATGATGTTCTCACGTGAATTGGAAGGCCAATAAAAGGCTCAATATAAAACTTATCGTAACACTAGTTTATGACAAACACTTCGGGTTTTACCGAAGACCTCATATCAAATATAGATGCTCGCTACTTTACAGTTTTGTTTCGGCTTGATCTAATCGATCGTCATGTCGTAATCTAATCATGTGACCCAATACTTCACAAATAATTTCTGCAGCACTTTTTGATTATCACAGGTGACCAACAGGCTTGTCATGATTACCAGACAATGATATGCACTCCTTCGAGCTAAGATTAAAAAATTAAATGAGTTTTTACGGTAAGTTATAAGATATCAGTGCTAAAAGTGACAGCATTACAATGACGATAAAACAGACGCGTAAGAACAATAGGCATGGTTTTATTGAATGCTTGAGGTATATTTGTGAAAATATTTCGACGAATGAGGTTGCATGAATGTGTAAACAGAAACCAAATCTTATACAACTATGTCCTATTTGAGCCGTTTTGGAAAGAGAATCCAAACTATGGCGGTCTCGTGTGGCTGCGATTAACTGTTCGTTTTTTAGCTTTTAGGAGCTTGTAATCACATTCCCACATATTTTGCACCTACAACACAACAGAGTTTTGCAATCGCTTAAATCATGATGATATTATGATAAAGCCGAAGCTGTTCTTCAGCTTCAAAATGTTCTCTTGCTATTTAATTTTAAACACACTTTCCAAGTAACTTTTTAATAAACCGCAAAATTGTTTGTCACACTACGGGTAGGTCTGATATTTGTAGAACTTGTCTGGTATTTGTAGAAGGTGGGCTGAATGTTATAGTCTTGGGTCATTTAAAACATGGTTTGTACATTTTGTGAACTTGATTAGCAATTGTACATGCATAAATTCGGAAGCAAGTAGTTAGTATAAAATTGAGTTGCTGTAGATAACCCAAGAGTAGTAATGAATCCTTGGCCATGTTTATATAATATATGACATATCAATCTCAAAGTTATTATCTTTTCGGATGTCTGCCTATCCAGTTAAACTATTGAAATCTTCGATTGAAAATCTCGCTGCGTGCTGGATTTGAACTCACGGAGATCGCAATCGGAAGTTTCAAACCACGCGTTTAACCACTGAGCTATAGTCCTTAGCATTCTGTTGGTCTTATCATATACTGTATGCACACGCATACGGCGCAAAGGTGCACGCCTAATGTACACTTTTGATTATTAATTAATATTATCTTTTGCATTTGTTATTTTTTGAAATTATTTAAAAAAATAATTTTAGCTACTATTACCCATTTTTTTAATTTGTAATTTTTAACTGTGTCATTTCAAGTGTGAGTTAAACTTCTATTTTTGGTTTTTTGTAAGGTGCGATTGCTAAATCAGTAGAGGTTAATACTTTTTACACGGACACTTGTATTATCTCGAGTAGGAATAGCCTCTACATTCTTTCTCCCTTCGGTCAGACATAGTACCAGACAAAGACTGATATCTCATTTTTACATTTGTACCAGTATTAAGAGGTACCAGTATCATCATATTCAAAGTTTTGATGGAAGTTCCAGCTTCTGCTGGAACAGTAACCTTTTTTATACACCCACACTTCTATGCACGAATTGTTATTATTAGTTCAACATATTCAGGATTTTTTATTATGTTTTCCAAGTTTGTATTAATTGTATCATTACCAAATCATCTTTTATTGTAATTGTAGCAAAACAGATTTAATTTAGACTATTATTATTTAGTTAATTATTTCACATTTACATGTTACATTTCACATTCACATCTAAACCCTTTTATATTTGTTTTATTTTGTTCCTTAATTTATTTGACTTGCACAAAACATTTTCGTCATGATATGAAGTTCGAAAATTGCAGTTGTTTGAAAAAATTTGAAAACCTTTATTTTTTATTTATTTTTCTTTCACTTTATTTAAACTGCACAAAACACTTTTTTATGATGTGATGCTTGAAAATTTGAACGGTAACTGTTGTTATATGTTAAATAAAAATAAACCTTTTGTGCAAAATCTTTTATTACCCTGGCAACGCCGGGCATTCACCTAGTATTAAATAAGATTTAAGTAAGACGTTTTATAAACTAGTGGTAATGATTCTGATTGACCAAAACTGTATATCTAGATGTATATATACCATATGTCTTATTCAGGTGAATCAATGAGCTCAGTTTCCATTG
Organism: Watersipora subatra; assembly: GCF_963576615.1. Taxonomy (NCBI): domain Eukaryota; kingdom Metazoa; phylum Bryozoa; class Gymnolaemata; order Cheilostomatida; family Watersiporidae; genus Watersipora; species Watersipora subatra. Next base: position 35,198,382 of record NC_088710.1, on the reverse strand, counting down.
TGTTCACACATTTAATATATTGACTTACCTTTGTTATATCCAAATGGACTTACCTCAAGGATTGATCAATTGCCAGACAAAAGTGTTTGCACCACTATGCGCATGGTAATACACTACATTAAGTTACTTACTGTAATTTCCATTCTATATCTAGAAGTATTTAGCCTTTAACAAAACGCTAAATATTATTGTATATATCAGTGAATACTCACTTTCCTTAATGTTTTAATGATGAAGTGTTTTTACATATATTGATGCGAAACTCAGAGTCTTTCTCTGACTCGATTGATCATGCCACCGTGTGCCAACATGTCTCCCACTTTTCTACAGTTCTTAAGGTGTCTACATCAAATTTCAACTTTTTCTCTTTGATTTATCTCTAAATAACTCTCGTCATGTATATAACGGCTATTAGCTATATGCTTGTTTCTGCTAAGCTGGTGTTGGATATTTTGTTTAGAAGATTTGCTTGAATTTGGTCAAACTGTAAGGATCTACTTGAACTCTCAAATTGGTTTGCCAAAAGCTATTCGGTTCAGCTCTTATGTGATCTCAAACTGAGTGGTGATTAGGAGGGTGCGTGGAACTAGTTTCTATACAATAGTTACTTCCTTTTGACATTACTATAATTTGCATTAGCCTTTTTTATGCCATTTTTGTATGATATTAATTATAACTTGACTGCTTATAATGAAACCGCAAACATACCATTTGCAGTTCAAGATTAGAAACTATTTATATCTTTTAACTAGATGAATGCCTGGCGGTGCTTGGGTAATAAAAAAGTTTTTGGACAAAAAATTATTTTTGTTTAACATATAAGTTTAAAAGTTAGAATGGTAAAGGTTGTTATATATACAAATTTTACCATTCTAAATATTACCATACCCTTTTAAACTTCATATCACGAGAAAAACTGATTTTTGTGCAATTTAATTAAATTAAGAGAAAAACAAAACTGAGGATTTTAAAACTTTTCAAACAACTGTAGCTTTCAAGTTTCATATCATGAAAGAAATGTATTAGGAGGAAAAATAAAAATTGTAAAGGAGTTTAAATGTAAATGTGAAATAAGCAATAAGTAATGGCTAAATATAGTCTGTTTTGCTATGATTACAATGAAAAATTATTTTGTGTACAATTTTATGATTTTAGTTCGTTTCAGTGTTGGCATCATAAGGCGAAAATATCGTATAGAGGTATAGAGTGGTATAGAAACCCATAGTAATTATATAATGTATTCACCTCTTGGTAAAAATCAAGATCATCAGCATTAAAAGATACTCAAAATAGTAATAAAATAATGTTAACCTTAGTAACTTTAGTTACCTAGAATGACTTTAGTACATTTTGTGGTTATGATCTGCAAGAAAATGTAATACTGCAATGTACTACGTGCAATAGTTTACATGTAATGTAAACGCCGAATCTAACTTAAATGAATTTAACTTACTGAACACATGAAGGAAGTTGCAGTATGTATTTTAGTAAAATTCAAACTTGGAAACTAAAATTTTATCACTTATCTTTTTGCGAGTTCATTTTTACTATATGAGATAACGCTGATAGCGGCAAAATAGCATATTGACATTTTTGTTATTTCGTCATGATCAGTACAACAATTGCCAAGTTTTAATTTCGAGAGAAATTATTGTTGATGTCGTATGACGGAAAACAAATTCGCGCTAGTATGATGAGAACGAAAAAGCATTGTGTTTCATAGAGTTAGGCGAGAATTATTTCATAGCAGAGGCATTGTAGCTTTTGGGCGCAATTGAGAAAAGGGTACCCTGTATATGATGAGAGCAAGAGAATCCTAAGGACTGTGTAACTCAGTGGTTAAATGCGTTGCTAGAAGCTCGCGGTTGCAATCTTCGCGAGTCCAAATCCAGCATGTAGTGAACTTTTCATTCCGAGATTTTATAGCTACATATAAAATATCTATATTTCAATAGCTATAACTGGACAGACAGCCATCTGAACTGCTAAAGACAAACAGCTGTTCACTAGTATCACTTGTATTCAAGTGAGGTCCTGCGATTTGGTAGCATCACTAAGGTTCTGGGTTTTGCAATGTATTTTTTTTAAAACCTTACAAAAAGTCTGTTGATCTTTACTGATTATAAAAGGAATTTAATTTGCAAAGCTACATTATTTAACAGATTTTTCTAGCCGGTCACCATAAAAATTTGCTAATGAACTTTTAGTTAAAACTGTTTGAATCAATTTCAATTAGTGTTAAACAAGCTGACTTTTTTCAATGTGTGTTTTTTTACAAGTAAATTTGAGTTTTTCGTTCACTTTTGCTCATGCAAGTTGTCCGTGTATTGCATTGCACATCAGAATGCAGGTAATCTACTTTTTAGCATTGGGTACTTGCATGCTATAATTTGAGAAATTCTTATATTCTTTGCATTCAACAGTCATATAAATTTACAATTTTGTGAACTACATGTAAGTTATTGGTGTAGAACCACTAGCAGTCTCACAGGAAGTACGAATGAGAGGCGATAACATAAAAAGGCACTATGGAATATTTAAGCACATTCTTCATTAGTATTATTAATGTGGTTGATCATGCGACATATAAATACCCATTTGCTGGTTTTTTTAGTAACTAGCTGGTTTGTTATTTTTGAATGAATGAAACCAAAGGTGGAGAATACTCTTCAATGCTTGCACTCGAGCTGATTGCAGTAAAGAGTATGATTTTCTAATTCCATTAATTATACCGGACTAGCGAGGGAAAACCATATCAGTTACAGTTGCTACCTCACCATTAATCCTAAGAGGTTTACTAAATAAACTCAGAGGTCCTAACTTCAAAGGTCCTTATGTAGCATTGTACTATACACACAGTCAGTTATCTCTATCCCATTTGATAATTCATGGCATGGGAATGTTTACAAATTTGTTACACATGCATCAAAACGTTTTTTTTCTCGAAAAAATTGTGATTTTTTTTCTGAAAAATTCATGCTTTAAATCATGATTTCAATCAATAATTTAAATCTTTAGACTTTTTCCCAAACCTGATTTCAATTGTCTAATAATTGTAGCTTCAAGAATGGAGAGCTCTTCGTATGATGGGATGTGCTGATACGCTGTTAATAAACGGTCTACTTTTGATTGTCCCATTTATTATTAGCTTGATATCTACCCTCGTTGGCATCTTTCTTTCACGGAGATTAGGAAGTGGCCACATAATGGCCACAGGAAATGACCACATGAGGGACACAGGGAGTGACCACATGATGGACACAGAAAGTGACCACATGATGGCTTTAGCATCCATCAATGATGTTTATCGCGAATATGGTGAGATAAAGGAATTGTAGAATAACTTGAATTCTATTTGTGACCACTATAGCTGTTATTAGATCCTGTATTTGTGTTTATTAATTATATTATAGGTAAGGAGGAGCCAGCAGGTGTAACTATTATTAAGGAAGAAGGCTTGCATTTCAATAGTGAGTAATTCAGTATCTCTCACATTCTATATGTTAAATGAACACCGTATGTTATTCTATATATGTTAAATGAGAACTGTATGTTATTCTATATGTTTAATGATCACTGTATGTTTTTATATGTTAATTGAGCACTGTATGTTATTCTATATATGTTAAATGATCACTGTATGTTATTCTATATGTTTAATGATCACCGTATGTTATTCTATATGTTTAATGATCACCGTATGTTATTCTATATGTTAAATGATCACTGTATGTTTTTTATATGTTAATTGAGCACCGCATGTTATTCTATATGTTTAATGATCACCGTATGTTATATTATATTCATGCTATATGGACTGCTAATAGTTAGCTCATATTAAAGCATGTAAGAAATTGCGGTCTTTTTCTCATGAGAATTCTGTAAATAAAACTGCAGAAAAATGAGGTATTTTATTTTCATTTCATCATCTTTCTCTATCATTGTACTATTATAGTCCAATGTACTATTTATATTTAAGTGCTTTGTTCTAAGACTTTTTTGACTGGCTGACTAAAATCTATACAAAATATTTCATTTTTGTTGTATTTGTATTTATGTTCATTTTCATGTAAGAAAAAACAATTTTATAAATTGTGAGTTTACTGATTTTGTGACCTCAAATTATCTGGTTTATCTGGTGTTTGATGACATCATCGCATAAGGAACTTTGAAAAAAGCATCCAATTTTTCACCTTTTTCCCCTCAATATTTAACGAGTTTTGTGGGTCGTAGATTGAGTTGAAGAACGGAACAAAATCTATGCTGTATCATTGATGTTTGGCTGTTATTATCAACACTGGTATTCAGACAGTCTAGTGTACTGTTAGAGATCGTCAGGAGTGCCGATAAATCACAGAGAATAGCTATCTGCACAATTATTCCACAATCCTGGAATACAGTCTATCGGTGCAGGTGTTTGAGTGTCGGTCTACCAAAATAAATGTTGCAAGTTCAAATCCTGTATGGTGCAATCTTTTTTCAGCCTCCAACTGTTACTTTGGAGGGAAATGGGCCGTATTATATTAAAGATAGCACATTTGTCATAAAATCTTTTGGTTGTCATCATATATGGATTGTATGTCATCCGAGTCATCATACACGGCTGGATGGAACCAGCCTTAACTCTAAATAATTTTGTGATATTTTAAATATAAATACCAAAATCTAGTATTTTTTATGCAAGCTGTCAACTAACTTTGATTTATATTTTTATCTTTAAGTCCTGCAGTTGCATCTATTTAAAAATTATTTGTTTGAGTGATGCAATGTATCTGAAGATTTACAGGATCAACTTGTCACATTTTTAGTGATAAATACCAAAATTCCTTGTTATAGAGCGAGGAAAGCTGGTTGATGTCAATGGAGACCCATTTGTCTTTGAGATTTATCAAACTCGAGAAGAGAATCAACGCAGATATGAAACTATTTGCATGGTGAGAACCTCTAATGGGCGAGGGAGCATAGTTTACTTTAAATTAGTTTACTATTATTATGACCTATAATATTATTTGTCAATTTTCGCTATTATTTATATCTTGTGTTGGTTCGGTATCACCCTTGATAGATTGATACCGAAAAAAATCGATAGGATTTTAGATGGATCAAGGTGAGCACCGGGGTGCTTACCTTGATCACCTTGATGCATCCTGGGGTGCATCACCATGGTGAGCACCGGGGTGCGTCACCATGGTGAGCACCGGGGTGCGTCACCATGGTGAGCACCGGGGTGCGTCACCATGGTGAGCACCGGGGTGCGTCACCATGGTGAGCACCGGGGTGCGTCACCATGGTGAGCACCGGGGTGCGTCACCATGGTGAGCACCGGGGTGCGTCACCATGGTGAGCACCGGGGTGCGTCACCATGGTGAGCACCGGGGTGCGTCACCATGGTGAGCACCGGGGTGCGTCACCATGGTGAGCACCGGGGTGCGTCACCATGGTGAGCACCGGGGTGCGTCACCATGGTGAGCACCGGGGTGCGTCACCATGGTGAGCACCGGGGTGCGTCACCATGGTGAGCACCGGGGTGCGTCACCATGGTGAGCACCGGGGTGCGTCACCATGGTGAGCACCGGGGTGCGTCACCATGGTGAGCACCGGGGTGCGTCACCATGGTGAGCACCGGGGTGCGTCACCATGGTGAGCACCGGGGTGCGTCACCATGGTGAGCACCGGGGTGCGTCACCATGGTGAGCACCGGGGTGCGTCACCATGGTGAGCACCGGGGTGCGTCACCATGGTGAGCACCGGGGTGCGTCACCATGGTGAGCACCGGGGTGCGTCACCATGGTGAGCACCGGGGTGCGTCACCATGGTGAGCACCGGGGTGCAGCGGTGTTTCAAATAGTGAGCTTGCTAAAGGTCTCAGTATGTGTTGTTGCTCTCTCATGAAAATATATATAATATATATAATGAATAACGGTTGGAGGGCAAGCTTTGCTAGTTTCACTCATAAACTTGTATACACATTGATATGCATTGTATACACTGAATAGGGCAGGTTTGAGAGGCTGGATTGATTTGAGGGGCAGCGTTGCTTCAGAAGACTCATGTTACTGTTTTTTGTTTGAGTGAGACAGAAAATCTTCCATGGGATGGAAATCGTTGGCAATATTTGCATCCAGCGACTGTTAATGTCATGTTTGTAAGGGCATCGAGAGTTTAGTTTTACTGAAGGAACTGTCAACAGATGTCAGCTGTGTGTGCATATGCTGCACATTCCATCTCTTTCACATGATCCTACTTCAACAACTCTGCGGATTTTTGTAGAAGAACTCGTCCAAAACATTAGTTTATGCCCTTCCAGATCTCTTTATCACACTAAACACTGTTGAAATGTCTAATCCCTTCCTCTTCATTTCCAATTTTTCAGTTGCGTATAGTTTTGGCACAAAATCTGATAAAGACAGTGTCCAGTTTATATAACCGTAAGTTCACGTAACCCTAAATTTACACAACCATAAGTTTACGCAGCCGTAAGTTTACGCAATCGTAAATTTACGCAACTGTAAGTTTACGCAACCGTAAGTTCATTTGAATTTGGGTAACCATTATTATTAGGTACCATAACAAATGTGTCTTGCTTGTCGTATAAATAAGTCACTGACTTTTGAATCACCCAAACTTATCGCGCTCTGAAGGCGCAGTTTTTGCAATGTTTTTATACATTTATTATACACGATTTTTATCTGTTTCAGGGTATAGAGTGGTATGTTTACGATTTGCTCGAAGAGCTTTTGTTGAGAGTTCCTGTACGAGAAGATGTAAGGCTTACTCTTTAACATTAGTTATTTGTTATTATTATTATTGGTATTATTTTGTTATTATTAACATTGGTGATTTGTTAATGTGACTGTCAGAGGTTCAACAGCAATCATGATTTTTCATTTTTGTATCTGATGTCGTTATCAGTTACTTTATGTTATTTTACCTATAAAATAGGTGTTTTCTCTATTTCGAATCTAGGAAAATATGAAAAGCGATCTCAATAGCAAAAGTGTGCTGAATATCAGTAGAAATCACTGTTTGAATGTTTCGTTTAAATCAGACAACTGTAACCTAAGTTATAACGATTACTGTGAATTAATAGGTCCCATGCCATCAGAGGGCTTCTAACCCAGTCCATGTTACAACTTAATACGTTTAAACTTCCCTTACCCCTTAGAAGTATTCTTTCAATGCTTTAGTTTAAATTCTACAACTGTGACCCGAGTCATAGTGGTAACTTTGAATTAATAAGGTGTGGCAACTAGAGGGCCTCCAACTCTGTCCCCTGGACATCAACATCTTAAAATCATGTTTTAAACTACAGATGTTGAACTGCAAAAGTTTCATTGTATTCAGGAACAGTAAATTACATAGTTTAATAATGCTAGTTTTTTGCTCCTTGAGGCCTCTAGCGCCAGCCCTCTGGAACTATTTAGCCTAAAACCATCTCTGCACCCACAAAAGTTGGTTGGCGAAAATTTAGTCCAAATCCGTTCTCTGGTTTCAGAATGCATAGAGGACAAACCAACAGACAAATAAAGACAAATGATGTATAAATAACCATTATCCAATAATAATTATCTACTGACTGGCTCACCCTACTCTTTATATTTTGTGTTCATACTAATTTGGTATGCAGCCAAATGTCCGAATTCATATCATGTGTCATTTGCCTAAGTAACTAATTCTAATAAGTTTGAAATGAAACTCATTTAAGTTTTGCTATATGCATCACAAGTCTTTATTATATAAGCGTGGAAATAAATAGATCCTAGTTTCTCTATTGTCATAATCAGCAGTATCATTATATTGATGTAACCTTGCAATGCTAGCCTGAGAAACTTAACTTGCTTGCTCTGAACCTTTTTACACAGAAAAAAGGCACCACGATATTTGTGAGCGAAGACTTTGACAAAAAGAAAAACTTGCTGATTTTGATACATGGCAGTGGAGCTGTAAGAGCGGGGCAGTGGGCAAGGAGGTGAGTGAGTGATACTAGAGTGTATACTAAATGTTCCATAGGTAGTTGAGTCTGTGTGTAACTGTCAGGTGTATTTCTCATAAGTAGTTGAGTCTGTGTGTAACTGTCAGGTATATTTCTCTTAAGTAGTTGAGTCTGTGTGTAACTGTCAGGTGTATTTCTCATAAGTAGTTGAGTCTGTGTGTAACTGTCAGGTGTATTTCTCATAAGTAGTTGAGTCTGTGTGTAACTGTCAGGTGTATTTCTCTTAAGTAGTTGAGTCTGTGTGTAACTGTCAGGTGTATTTCTCATAAGTAGTTGAGTCTGTGTGTAACTATCAGGTGTATTTATCAAAAGTAGTTGTGTTTGTGTGTAACTATCAGGTGTATTTATCAAAAGTAGTTGAGTCTGTGTGTAACTGTCAGGTGTATTTATCAAAAGTAGTTGAGTCTGTGTGTAACTATCAGGTGTATTTATCAAAAGTAGTTGAGTCTGTGTGTAACTATCAGGTGTATTTATCAAAAGTAGTTGAGTCTGTGTGTAACTGTCAGGTGTATTTATCAAAAGTAGTTGATTCTGTGTGTAACTATCAGGTGTATTTCTCATAAGAAGTTGTGCCTGTGTTGTAACTGTCAGGTGTATTTCTCATAAGTAGTTTAGTCTGTGTGTAACTGTCAAGTGTATTTATCAAAAGTAGTTGAGTCTGTGTGTAACTGTCAGGTGTATTTCTCATAAGAAGTTGTGCCTGTGTTGTAACTGTCAGGTGTATTTCTCATAAGTAGTTTAGTCTGTGTGTAACTGTCAGGTGTATTTCTCATAAGAAGTTGAGTCTGTGTGTAACTGTCAGGTGTATTTCTCATAAGTAGTTGAGTCTGTGTGTAACTATCAGGTGTATTTATCAAAAGTAGTTGTGTCTGTGTGTAACTATCAGGTGTATTTATCAAAAGTAGTTGAGTCTGTGTTGTAACTGTCAGGTGTATTTATCAAAAGTAGTTGAGTCTGTGTGTAACTATCAGGTGTATTTATCAAAAGTAGTTGAGTCTGTGTGTAACTATCAGGTGTATTTCTCATAAGAAGTTGTGCCTGTGTTGTAACTGTCAGGTGTATTTCTCATAAGTAGTTTAGTCTGTGTGTAACTGTCAAGTGTATTTATCAAAAGTAGTTGAGTCTGTGTGTAACTGTCAGGTGTATTTCTCATAAGAAGTTGTGCCTGTGTTGTAACTGTCAAGTGTATTTCTCATAAGTAGTTTAGTCTGTGTGTAACTGTCAGGTGTATTTCTCATAAGAAGTTGTGCATGTGTTGTAACTGTCAGGTGTATTTCTCATAAGTAGTTGAGTCTGTGTGTAACTGTCAGGTGTATTTATCAAAAGTAGTTGAGTCTGTGTGTAACTGTCAGGTGTATTTATCAAAAGTAGTTGAGTCTGTGTGTAACTATCAGGTGTATTTCTCATAAGAAGTTGTGCCTGTGTTGTAACTGTCAGGTGTATTTCTCATAAGTAGTTGAGTCTGTGTGTAACTGTCGCATGTACATGTATTTTTTAAAATTTCTTCTAACATTTTGCTGCCAGTCTAAAAAGACACTCATATCTTCACTGCAAACACTCTCACTAGTTTTGCGGGACCCGCAAGGTTAAAACTAAAAACGAAAAGATTAATTACAGCACAAAATTAAGCTATATGAAGGCGAACTGATATATACGACTATGTTTCTAGAAACTCCTGATGTTGTATGTTGCCGGTTATTTTTGGGTTTGAGTCAAGCAATAACCAGTTAGTCTGTTGAGAATACTTCTAGGATGAGGTTCGACTGTATAATGCTTTTCGATGACTTAGTCAAGTTTCATGTAACATTTTTCTCTGTAAGTTTGTATGCAGTTGCTTAATATAGAGGAAGTACATTGTTTATCCAGTAATACACTATATATCAACTTTTCCTTACATATTATAATTATGCCATGGAACTGTATTCCTGATATAAAACTGTAATGATAGACATTCAGTACTTGATAATAAATATCTGATGTTAATTCATTAGGTTGATCATAAACAATGACCTTGACAGTGGCACCCAGCTGCCATATATTCGTCGAGCGCTACAACTGGACTGGGGGGTCCTGGTAACTAATACAAATGACAACAGCGACTACAAGGTAAGTATGAATGCGGTAGCACTTTGTTGGGTAACTTTCGCCTCTTGGTTAGTAGTGTGTACCTAAAGATTATGAAGGTAGTTGTACTTCACAGGTACAGCTGTCTTGAATAATCTTTTTCTGATGAAAGTTTTCTATACCCGATGTGTGTTGGCCAGCTATTTGCGATCATATCTGTAAAGTTTACTCTCCTGCTATGGGCTTTGCTAATGTTCACTTTTTTAAAAGGTCTCCATGCTGTTTATAAATAACTTAGTCTAAAATACTTACACTTGATAACCTTTGACTTACATCTCTTGAAGTCAAGTTAGTTTCTCATCTTGCTACACTGCATGGTGAGACCAGGGTTGTACTAGAACAGATGCTCTTATTGTTAATGTACACGTAGCAAATTACGTTTCATTTACCTATGCTTTAGTTAGCAGTTTTACAGTTGGTTTTAACTTGGTTCATAGCTCCAATAGCTTCTTCTGGCCTTGGTTATGGAAAGAATTTAGCTATATTTTATGTAATTTTGGGTTACCTTGCTTGTTTTCATCACTCTAGCTGTGTACGCTTGGAAGACTAAAAACTAATGTATTACCAAAATAAAAGCGAATTAGATGGTCAAAACGTGGTAACAATTCAAACTACTATTACAGCTAAAATGTATAGACAGAATGTTTAGCTCATTAAGCCAATGTGGTAGTTGGCGGACTAACAATCTATATATATATTTCTTAAAGTATGTCTGTTGGTTTTCCGGCTATAGCTATTATTAGAACAGCTGAGCTAGACAACAATGCAGACGCCAAGTCATAGCTTACCGTCATTGGAAGCCTAGCCTTATTAACTAGCATAGTGGAATTTTCCATTGGCAATATGCCAGGCTATTAGCTTGAAAGGTACAGTTGTTTGACAAAGTTTTAAAACCTTTACAGTTGTTTTTATTTTTCCCCTAATTTATTTCAACTACACAAAACAGTTCTCTCATGATATGTAGTTTGAAAGTAAGAATGGGAAATGTTGTTATATGTTAAATACTAATCAAATTTCTGTCCAAAGACTTTTTTATTACTCGGGCAATGCCGGGTGGCGCAGCTAGTACCCTCTATGTGACACTTGAGTTTTTGCTATAGGGTTGCAGAAGTCCGCCCGAGCATGGCGCATATGTATGGAAGCGCTTCGTTAAAGACAGTGCAAACAAGAAGATAGCGATTGTGGCACACAGCGCAGGTGGTCATGTCTGCACTACTATGCTCAATGAGAATCATCGTGATTTTAAGAATCGTGTCTTCGCTATCGCCTTCACCGATTCCTTCGGGAATCCTGACCACAAGAATAAAGAGTATTTTAAAAAGGTTGGTCACGATATCATATGTGTTATATTTTTTGTTTCTTCTAAACTAAATATATGTAACAAGCTTAGAAATAGAGCTTCATTGAAAATGGGAAAATTGAATTATAACTAAAATAAATGCTTTGATTACGATGCAGTATATTTGTGACTGAACAGGAATGAATCACAACATATCACGCCTTTCGTTATTGTTTGGGTGTTTGTATTTATACATGTATGTCTGGTCTTTTGGCTTTGGCTATCGAACTGTGGTTCTTTTTCATATAACAATTGATTCAATGAGACCCTTCAGAGTCCCAGACATGTCCAAAGTCCGGCCCACGTGCCAAATGCGGCCTGGGGTCAATTTTTATCCGGCTCGCAGCCTCTGTCATAAAATCAATAGCGTCTGGCCAGCCTGTAAATTAACCCTTTGAACCCTAACGGCCAATTTTCCGGCATCGAGTAGTGTGTGTCAAAATCTCTAACGGCCAGAATTCTGGCATTCACATGGCTTTGTTTACAAAAAGCCGTTTTTAAGTAACAGCGTAAACCAATAGAATTAATTCTTGCACAGGATGTTTGACCAGAAATGTCTCATCCATTTGTAACAGTTTTCAAATATCTTGACTTTGATTGAATAACAAATTTTATTAGAATAGTATCATGAAAAAATTGATACGACTCGTTTGTTGATAGGTCATAAATGATTCGGATGCCAATAAAGAATTTTATGATACTAACTATAATGTCCCAATATATTTTGAGTCTTAAAATGATGATGAACATGTGCTCAATGAATATGATGCTAGTGTAAATGTTTTTACGAGTTTTTAAAAAAATCGTAGGAACTTTTATAGTTTTGGCCCGAATAATGGTGACGCACTGTTTTTTTCTGTTTGATGACATTTGCTTTGGGTTGCTCGACCTTTTTACTAATGTTTTACCAAATAACATTATATTATGAACATGTTTAGTTATATTTAATAAAAGCTTAAAAACTTCGGATCGTTTGGACAGATTGCTTAGGATTACTGACACACACTGACAAAAACGATTCAACGAATTAATAAATGGGCAAAAGCGCTGTTACCTGCATGTTAAACATTTAAAAATCCAATCAGCATTTATAGTTACTGTCAGATTTTAAATGAGCCCTGCACTTATTAATATGCCTATTACTTGTTCATTTTTTTTGTAATTGCGTTCAAAAATTCTATAAATATTAAACTGCCATGGTGAGATATTTTTTTATGTTTCAAATGTAATTTGTACCCAAGAGTACAATTACTTCTGTTCAACTGTTACAAAAAAGTTTGTTAAAAAGTGAAGTTAAGTGATTATTAAATTTCAATTATAATGTCAATGCAATTTTAATATGCATGTTTCAAACGAACCAAAACACATGCTTAAGATAGCTGAAATTAAAATAAAAAAGCAAATATGAAACACAGATTGGCTCAGTAAAATATATTTAAATTAATTGCTGTTATATGTAAAAAATATCCGCCAAGGTTGGCCCCCTAAATTTTTAACACACTAAATCTGGCCCCCTTTGCAAAAAGTTTGGACACCACTGCAAGTTTAGACATAAAGTGTTCCGTAACAACGATAATTGTTTACCATGACAAGCAAATAAGCATTACTGTTAATGGAAAGGATATCATAAATATTCGGTTACGGAGTTGTTTCCTTTTGATAATTTTCACAGAGGAATATCTATTTACAATATTTTATGAAGTGTAAATAGTCTAACAATGTAAATGGTTTTGAGCCCTATCAGAAACCATGGTAGATGAGTGATGACATATAGAGGATGGTTCATATAAGAAAGTACTTTGAATCGAGATGGGAAACAGAAAAAAATGCTTTGAATTTGCGCTTATTGATTTACTCTTTTATGATGTATCTTGAAATAATACGAATTATTAGCGTACAAAATTAATTTTGCGTTACGGAACACAAATAAAACAAAAATAATTAGACAGTCGCTTGTGCAGCCGTCTTGCTTGACGTTGGTTTGCGAGAGCTGTATGAGGTGCCATTTCATGGTCTCTCGTGTCACTCTCTGTTCTTTTGTGTTTGCATCTGCTATTTACATCTATTACTTTGTTTGCATTTTTATACTACATCATTGCATATAATTATATATAATTAGAACTATATATATTTATAACTATATATGATTACATATAATTAAAATTGTGCATATCGATATTTAATTATATGTAATGACAGATAATTTTGTACAATTATATATAATTAATTTTATATAATTGTTGTTATATATAATTGCAGGTTTCTTCTATTTTTATAACATAAGTTTTTGATGAGCTAATCTTCTCCTGATGTAGTATTGTATTTGCTTCTGTCTGCAGGTGACAACTAATTGGGTTACCAGCTGGCATCCTTTAGGGACGCCTATTGACGAACGTTCACTACGGCATGTATCTGCAGGCACCACCAGACATGAGGAAACATCTCATTGGGCTATAGAGGAAGTGTTTCAGTACATTGAAGACAGCTTTGGCAGCACGGTTCCTGGAGATGCTGGTATGGAGTATGTGTGTTTAATGGTCTAAGCTTGGTCCATTTTATGCCAATTGAAAGAGGAAACACTCAAGAATCCTTACGCTACCCTTATGTTACTCTTATGCTACCTTACGCTACCCTTATGTTACCTTATGCTCTCCATACGCGCCCCTTGCACTCCCCTTGCACTCCCCTTGCACTCCCCTTACACTGCCCTTATGTTACTCTTATGCACCTTACGCTCTCCATACGCGCCCCTTGCACTCCCCTTGCACTCTTACACTACCCTTACGCTACCCTTATGTTACCCTTATGTTACCTTACGCTCTCCATACGCGCCCCTTGCACTCCCCTTACGCTACTCTTATGTTACTCTTATGCTACCTTACGCTCTCCATACGCGCCCCTTACACTACCCTTATGTTACTCTTATGCTACTTTACGCTCTCCATACGCGTCCCTTGCACTCCCCTTACGCTACCCTTATGTTACTCTTATGCTACCTTACGCTCTCCATACGCGCCCCTTACACTTCCCTTATGCTACCCTTATGTTACTCTTATGCTACCTTACGCTCTCCATACGCGCCCCTTACACTCCCCTTATGCTACCCTTATGTTACTCTTATGCTACCTTACGCTCTCCATACACGCCCCTTGCACTCCCCTTACGCTACCCTTATGTTACTCTTATGCTACCTTACGCTCTCCATATGCGCCCCTTGCACTCCCCTTACGCTACTCTTATGTTACTCTTATGCTACCTTACGCTCTCCATACGCGTCCCTTGCACTCCCCTTACGCTACCCTTATGTTACTCTTATGCTAGCTTACGCTCTCCATACGCGCCCCTTACACTTCCCTTATGCTACCCTTATGTTACTCTTATGCTACCTTACGCTCTCCATACGCGCCCCTTGCACTCCCCTTACGCTACCCTTATGTTACTCTTATGCTACCTTACGCTCTCCATATGCACCCCTTGCACTCCCCTTACGCTACTCTTATGTTACTCTTATGCTACCTTACGCTCTCCATACGCGTCCCTTGCACTCCCCTTACGCTACCCTTATGTTACTCTTATGCTACCTTACGCTCTCCATACGCGCCCCTTACACTTCCCTTATGCTACCCTTATGTTACTCTTATGCTACCTTGCGCTCTCCATACGCGCGCCTTACACTCCCCTTATGTTACTCTTATGCTACCGTACGCTCTCCATACGCGCCCCTTGCACTCTACTTACACTACCCTTATGTTCCCTGGCAGTAACAAAAGTAATGTCTATCAGTTTTCTATCTCTGACATGCCTCTTGACTTGTTCTTGAATGGTTTTCTATACTCATTTGTGTTGGCAATATGGGCAGTTGAAAGAGTGCCAAGATAAATTAGTGCCAAACAATTAACTTTGGAGTTATTAGCCCAGTGCTGTCTGTCCTTGAATCTAATTTTTGATGCCAAATGTTGGAATTAAGTTAGAACAACTGTGTTTTTATTTGTTACTAAATGAATGCACGGCGTTGCACGAGCAATAAAAGGTTTTTTTTTGCAAAAAATTGGTTTTTACTCAGCATACATGTATACAACATTTACATTACTTACTTTTAAATGAAGGTATTTGTTTATTTTTGTGTACTGAATTTATTTCTGTGTTCTGAGTTTATTTCTGTGTTCTGAGTTAATTTTTGTTTCCTTCATACTGTACCAGCTGCAATGTCTACTACAGCTGGTACAGTCTTGTTGGGCATATGAGTTACAGCATCTTTCTTCATGTATGGGCACATAGTTTTTTTTTGGTATGGCTTGACGCTTAAGGCAAGCTGGAGTGTTAAGCATGAAGCCATTAAAGATTGGCAAGTACATAGAGATGTTCTCAATTTATTCCATAGTATGGCCAGTTGGACGTGTAGTGTATTGGGTGCTGCGCCTGTCTGCAAACCTGGAGGTTTTGAGTTCAAATCTAGTGAGAAGTGGATTTGAACTCGAGATTGTTCATTCCTAAAACTTTATCGCTATGACTGAACACCCGAATGACCGTCAGACAAACACTGAGATTTATATACATGTATATATAGACTAGTACCCTGGCAGTCCTGTGAGCCATGAGAGATCATCATGTGTAATAACTATGTGCACAATTATTCTTTAATGTGGAAATGTGAACGAGTGGCATAGTGGTTGTGTGCTTGGTGTCAAATAGGAACATCTGAGTTTGATTCTTGTTTGAAGCAATCTTTTTTCGTAATGGTCCTAGCAAGGCTTCAAATGTATGAATGGATGGACACGGCTCTTATTATAGTAAAATTTGCAAACACAAGCTACTTCTGAATCTTACCATACAACATCATGTGCATTTTGTAATAGCTTTACATTTTGTATCCATCTGAAGGCGTGGTGTCTGTTGGTTACATATGGCTACTGCAGTTGAGTTATCCATCTGAAGGCGTGGTGTCTGTTGGTTACATATGGCTACTGCAGTTGAGTTATCCATCAGAAGGCGTGGTGTCTGTTGGTTACATATGGCTACTGCAGTTGAGTTATCCATCTGAAGGCGTGGTGTCTGTTGGTTACATATGGCTGCTGCAGTTGAGTTATCCATCAGAAGGCGTGGTGTCTGTTGGTTACATATGGCTACTGCAGTTGAGTTATCCATCAGAAGGCGTGGTGTCTGTTGGTTACATATGGCTACTGCAGTTGAGTTATCCATCAGAAGGCGTGGTGTCTGTTGGTTACATATGGCTACTGCAGTTGAGTTATCCATCAGAAGGCGTGGTGTCTGTTGGTTACATATGGCTGCTGCAGTTGAGTTATCCATCTGAAGGCGTGGAGTCTGTTGGTTACATATGGCTACTGCAGTTGAGTTATCCATCAGAAGGCCTGGTGTCTGTTGGTTACATATGGCTACTGCAGTTGAGTTATCCATCAGAAGGCGTGGTGTCTGTTGGTTACATATGGCTACTGCAGTTGAGTTATCCATCAGAAGGCCTGGTGTCTGTTGGTTACATATGGCTACTGCAGTTGAGTTATCCATCTGAAGGCGTGGTGTCTGTTGGTTACATATGGCTGCTGCAGTTGAGTTATCCATCTGAAGGCGTGGTGTCTGTTGGTTACATATGGCTACTGCAGTTGAGTTATCCATCAGAAGGCCTGGTGTCTGTTGGTTACATATGGCTACTGCAGTTGAGTTATCCATCAGAAGGCGTGGTGTCTGTTGGTTACATATGGCTACTGCAGTTGAGTTATCCATCAGAAGGCCTGGTGTCTGTTGGTTACATATGGCTACTGCAGTTGAGTTATCCATCAGAAGGCGTGGTGTCTGTTGGTTACATATGGCTGCAGTTGAGTTATCCATCAGAAGGCGTGGTGTCTGTTGGTTACATATGGCTGCAGATGAGTTATCCATCAGAAGGCGTGGTGTCTGTTGGTTACATATGGCTGCAGTTGAGTTATCCATCAGAAGCCTGGTGTCTGTTGGTTACATATGGCTGCAGTTGAGTTATCCATCAGAAGGCGTGGTGTCTGTTGGTTAAATGTGGCTGCTGCAGTTGAGTTATCGATTATCCCAAGCCTGTAGCAGAAGCAAACTAGTTTGTATTAAGCAGCTGAAGGCTCTAATCTAATAATTTGTTACATGGCAACATTATAGTTGCCATGGGAACATTACAGTTGCATGGTTCTTTGCTCATAGTATATTACACTGGCTGATTGTCTGGTTTCAGTGCAAATAGCAGAGAGAAGGGATGCTTTCAAAAGAAATGCCGAACGATTGCAAAGAGGTAATCTTTTTGTTTGAAAATATATTGCCAATAAATACATATACATGTATGTGTTTCTATTCAAGACCATGTTCGGATGTTAACAGAAACTCATTGTTTATATAATGGTATATTTTTCAGTCTCCTTAGTTTTCCGATTTGTATCAAGCTATTCAACATTGGTCAATGTCCTTCTTGATCATTTGACAATCAACAATTGAAACATACATAGAGTGATTGTAATAATAGACATCTGTATTTATACTGATAAAATCTGTTAGTGTAGAGTACTTTTAATAATAGACATCTGTATTTATAGTGATAAACTCTGATAGTATAGAGTGCGTGTAATAATAGACATCTGTATTTATAGTGATAAAATCTGTTAGTGTAGAGTACTTTTAATAATAGACATCTGTATGTATACCCTAGGACACTTATGTATTCGCGTCATCTAACTTTCGGATTTTCGCGGTGTCATCCTCTCGCGAAAATTTCATGAGCGAAACTAAACTATCATAACGAACGAGCGAAAACGCGAAATTAAATAGCTTTGTTCATTGATATCCACAATAAAATCTTCATATTAGAAATGCAGGCAATTTTCGTCTGTGGTTGGGCTCAATGGGGAATTTCTGGTAAATTCATTATAGCTAATACACCGACTGAGCAGCATGGCAAAGCAAATTAAGATGATATCAGTTTAGTCACCGAATTTGTAACTGATGAGGATGAAAGTCTGGTGGGTGAAGTCATAAAATTGAAGAATAATTATTGTAGTGATGAATTTTATTACCAACCAAAAAAAATATCAACCCTCACCAGGTTCAACCACATTATACAGTTTTGGTTGTAAACAGACACATTAAAGACAGTGCTGCTACTTTAATTATCTGTATAATCACGAAAATCTAAATATTCGTTGGCTATAATGTCATCAACAACTAATTACCTGTTTTATGACTCGCGTGCGGTAGTTAATGAACTCACAGAAAAATGTTCGTTTTTAGGTTAGCAATTCTCAAACAAAAGTTTGAAATTGCTTCGTTGTTTTAGGCTGATTTTATCGAGAAATCTTCGGACAACACAGTCAATTTCATAAAACTCGTAAAGACCGTGGGTCATGTGGTCAACGAATAATAAAATCAGATTACCATGCAGTTGCTGAGAAAGTCCAAAAATGTGTTTATGGCAGTGGCCCCTAGAAAATGCATAAATGCGTTTATGGCTGCGAAAGGGTTATACAGTTTTGGTTGTGAAGTTGGTTGTTACCTATATATTTGCTTCGTCTTGGGATTTGAGTGTGAAAGTCACGACGGGAGGGACCTAGACGTCATTGATAGTCCAAGAAACAAATGGCAGCAAGTGATCAAATTGAATTATCGATCTCATCCACACATTTCAACCTGCGGTTTACAAATACGAACTAGTCCCAAATTGAATTTTTTTCTTATTAGCAAACTGGACCTGAGGAATGTAATCTGTTTTTTCCACTGCATTTATTTTCACATCACTATATCTTCGCACTCATCAGAGCCGCGAAATTAAATTGCAGCGAAATTTTACTCTGTGTGCTACTCACGAAACTAAATACTAGCGAAATAAAAGTGTCCTAGGGTATTGATAAACTCTGTTAGTATGGAGTACTTGTAATAATAGACATGTATTTATAGTGATAAAATCTGTTAGTGTAGAGTACTTGTGATAATAGAGATCTGTATTTATAGTGATAAACTCTGATAGTATAGAGTGCGTGTAATAATAGACATCTGTATTTATAGTGATAAAATCTGTTAGTATAGAGTACTTGTAATAATAGACATGTATTTATAGTGATAAAATCTGTTAGTGTAGAGTACTTGTGATAATAGAGATCTGTATTTATAGAGATAAACTCTGTTAGTATGGAGTACTTGTAATAATAGACATCTGTGTTTATACTGATAATATCTGTTAGTATATAGTACTTGTAATAGTAGACATCTGTATTTATAGTGATAAACTCCATTAGTATAGAGTGCTTGTAATAATAGACATCAGTACTTATGCTGATCAACTGGTAATACAGAATGCTAAATTTCCTAAGAGACATGTACAAAGTTTACAGTTATTGTGGTTCAATGTAATTGCTATGTCAGTGCTCACACTAAAATCTAGATTTATTTAATTTATGGCGTTTAGAGTCACCAACTGGGATGCCATTTAGCAGTAAAAATATTAGCAAGCATGCCATCTTATGATGTAGATAAAGAAACAGATGTCGATACAGGTAAAAGGATCAAGAGGGATAACACTGGAGCTGCTACAAATCTCAATGCAGTTCATGCAAATATTGAGAAAGAGGGTTCTTTGTCAATCCAACAAGTTAGAGAGTTGAGAAAAGCTATGGAAAATGAAAAGGCTGACAAACAAACTGGCAAATCACAAATGGAGTTGACAGAATATCCTGACAGAGATCCTCTAGCAAACAAAGCAAAACAAGCCGAAAGGGGGAGAGTCGCAAAGGATCGAGTCGAAAAAGAAGTTGAAAAGGAGAGGCTGGAGAAGGAGAGGATGGAGAATAAGATGGAAAAGAAGGAGGGGATAAAAAAGGAGAGGATGGAAAAAGAGAGGATGGAGAAGGAGAGGATGGAAAAGGAGAGGATGGAAAAGGAGAGGAAAGTGGTGATGGAAAAGGAGAGGATGGGGAAGGAGAGGAAGGAGGGGATAGAAAAGGAGAGGATGGAGAAGGAGAGGATGGAGAAGGAGAGGGTGGAAAAGGAGAGGAAAGCGGGGATGGAAAAGGAGAGGATGGGGAAGGAGAGGAAGGAGGGGATAGAAAAGGAGAGGATGGAGAAGGAGAGGATGGAAAAGGAGAGGAAAGCGGGGATGGAAAAGGAGAGGATGGGGAAGGAGAGGAAGGAGGGGATAGAAAAGGAGAGGATGGAGGAGAGGGTGGAAAAGGAGAGGATGGAGAAGGAGAGGAAGGAAGGAATGGAAAAGGAGAGAATGGAGAAGGAGTGGAAGGAAAGGATGGAAAAGGAGAGGACGGAGAAGGAGTGGAAGGAAAGGGCGGAAAAGGAGAGGATGGAGAAGGAGAGGGTTGAAAAGGAGAAAGAAGCAAAGGAGAAAGCTATAAAAAAAGCTGAAATGGACAGTGATAAGATGATGCAAGCTCTCGACGACAAAGCTCAAAGGATGAAAGCTAAGCCAACAAAAGCTAAAGCTGGCAAACCTCAACAGGGCAAAACCAGCGATGAGGAAACAGGAAGTAAAAAGGAAGGCAAAAGAGCTGATCCAAATAAAGCTCAAAGGGAACTTTACCAAGGCCACTCGGAAAGAAAGCCTAAAGACAATTTAGGAAAACATGCTCAAAAGACTAGCGAAGAAGCTGTTACGCATCGTCAATATGATTCTAATGACACTGCTAAAGTACATGGTAGTAAGTTTAACATCTTTTATTAGTATTCTGCCCTCTGCTTCGGCTTTATATCTCTACGCATACTGCGTGAGTTCACCTATTTAAGATTTTCAAGCCTAACCTTGTACACTTCAGCAAGCCATCTCATGCTAGATCATACTAACTGCTATCAATCTATTGCGAAAATACTTAGAATAGCATAATTCGTTTGAACTGAATTTTGTATTGAATCTCCTAGCTTATAGAACTTGCCAAAAAAACAGAAATAGCATATAGCGAATAGTTTTATTTACACTTTTTCAAAGATGTTTTAGATGTAACTGAAGAAACAGGATGGTTGATGTAAACCCTACCTGATAGACTGTATATTTTTATGAGTAGAAAAGAAAAATAGTTTTAATGTAAAGCTCTTGTTTCTGAGGAGAAGCTCTTTAGTCAGCTGGTCTCTTTCTTATCTTCATTACTAAGGATTTCAACCAGTATATTCTATTTATATACAACTTATATACATTGTATATAAATTGGGTTCTGACGACAGCAATTTATCATTTCTCGATTAGAGGCGCTCTCAGATATTTTGGCAATTTCTGTAGAAGTAATAGGTCAATCAATTGAAAACTTCTGAATTATGCTGACAATATATGCCCCATGAAGCGGTCAAAGTTTGGTAATGCTACGTGAACCGGAAGTACACAAAAACTAATATTCTGTTGGCAGCTGTTTCTCTTTTCTTGGTCTGTTAGAAGTTTTTTCTTTATTATGGTAATATCTCAAGAAATAATCCAATCAACTTAATACTTTAGAATTCACTGAAAACAAACTACAAAATCATTCAAGTTTTGTAATTTTACGTTAGCCGAAAGTCCTGAATCGCAAATAGAACTTGTGTTCTATCAGCAGCCATTTTAAATTTGTCGCTCAGATAAGAGTGCCGTAGGTATTTTTGCTATATCTGAAACACTAATAGTGCAAACGATTCGAAGCTTTGGAATTATACTAAAATCCTATACCACATTAAACCACAAAAATTCCGTAATTTTTCTTACACCGGAAGTACATGAAAACAAAGAAAAACTATGAATCCGAGTTTACTTGTGCGTAGAATCTGTGGAACAACATATTTCTGAGTTATCTCAGGCCCAGCCTTCAGTGTTGATAGCAAGTCATGTGCTCTCACCCAGTCCTCTTTGATTTAGTTAAAGATTCATTGCTTTAATTTCCTTTATCAACCTAGTTACTAGCGAATCTCTCTTCACTTATGTACCTTTGTAACCGTTCTGACGAGTTATGCGTAATACATATACTCATTGGATAGTTTGGTTATGAATAATGTTACAGTATATCTTTGCTTTCATGCTTCTTCATCCATGTGTAATGCTACATTGCTTATAGCGTCTGTACCATGTTTACATCCCTAACAACTCAAATCACTTGATACAACTTCAATTTTGACAAGGATCTCACTGTTCCTCTAATTAGTACACAGTTTTGCTTTGTCGATAACATGTCTATAAATATTTATATGATTCCAATCTCGGTCATATTTTATCAACTCCTGTCCTTTTAAAACATGATTTATCTCATTGTTGTATACCTTTGAAGCGTAGCAGATGTATTGTCTTATTATAATCTTGCTCAATTTTTAGGTGATGTATAAAAGCCTCGAAAAGAAGCCACCAAGTGTAAGTTAGTACATTTCAGTGGAAGTGCGGTAATAACTGTACAACCTTTTGTACTAGTTTTGTACTATCGCTTTAGGTGCTGTAAATATTACCTATGGCAACCTTTCTATCACCATTCACAATTTATCTTGTCACAAATTAAATGAGTCATTGCGTTAATTTGCAACGTTGAGGTGTTAGGTAAGGTAGATGTAGTTTTTTCATTTGGTTCAAATACTTTTAATCTAATTTTGTGTTTTGCCAAAGTGGTTGTAACCATATAACGTGTTGTGAACAAACCATATATAACCATATAACATATATAACCATATAACATATATAACCATATAACATATATAACCACCATATAACGTGTTGTGAACAAACTAAAATAAATATACACAAATTCTTTGAAAGTAACTAAACAATGATTTATTTTAATTTAAAAAGGTTTTAGCATAATCATACCGGGATATCAGAAATAAATGCATGTGCATTGAAATGCCTGTTTTGCATGTCTATAAACAAAAACAGTTTTTTCATTCATTTATTCTGCTTGGGGTTGATGATGGATTGTTATATTGAGACCTTGCTTAGCTAAATAGGCTGATAGAGTGAAATCAAAATTTGCAGGTGCTATTTTGTATGCGGCAATAATGCAACAGTGGAAAAATAAACTGCCAATAAATGAATGTCAAGGACTGTAAAACTGAGCTTCATTAAGTTTTTGCACGATGCAGGACCGTTTTATGCTGCTGCAGCTTTTCCGCTACATTTAGTTAAAGGTTGACTTGCAACAAAATTCACATTACAGTTATTCGGTATCAAAAGATTCACCATGTCTTACTCTGCTGTGTTGTAGGTGCAAAACATTTGGAAATGTCATTACAAGCTCTTAAAAGCTCAAAAAAGAACAGTTGATCGCAGCCATCACGAAACTGCCGTAGATCGGAATCAGTTTATTTCTCTGACGTAGTCATTACATTTAGTTATTGTTTTGTCACGGGATGTTCTCACGTAAGTTGATAGGCCAGTAAAAGGCTCAATAAAAAACTTCTCGTAGAACTAGTTTATGACAAACCCTTCGGGTTTTATCGAAGACCCCATATCAAATATAGATGCTCGCTACTTTACAGTTTTGTTTCGGCTTGGTCTAAGCATCTAGTCGTAATCTGATCATGTGACCCATACTTCGCGAATAATTTCTGCCACATTTTTCGATTATCACAGGTGACCAACAGGCTCGTCATATTTATCAGACAATGATATGTACTCCTTCGATCTAAGGTTAAAAAATTAAACGCATTTTCATGGTAGGTTACCTATAAGATATCAGTGCTGAAAGTGACAGCATTGCAATGACGATAAAATAGACGCGTAAGAACAATAGACATGGTTTTATTGAATGCGTGAAGTATATTTGTGAAAATATTTCGACGAATGAGGTTGCTTGAATGTGTAAACAGAAGCCATATTGTACAACTACGTCCCATTTGAGTCGTTTTAAAAAGGGATTCTAATCTACGGCGGTTTTGTGATGGCGATGACCTGTTCGTCTTTGAGCTTTTAAGAGCTTGTAATCACATTTTCACATACTTTGCACCTACAACACAGCATAGTAAGACATGGTGGATCTTTTGATATCAAATAACTGTAATGTGAATTTTGTTGCAAGTCAACCTTTAACATAGCGTGTAACAACATGAATTTAATTTATTGGTTGCCGTGGTTTTATCAGAAGCCTAGGCTGTGCTGATGGTAATTATCTCGTGGGTAACTTCACAATAGGCTTGTTCGAGTTCAAAAATGCCGTGTTTCATCATTTCTGTTGCTTTCTATCAAATTCTGGGTCTATTGTTAAGGCTTGAAAGCTTCCTTTAAATGTATGTTTGCTTGTTCACTGACAACAAATGTCAATGTTTTCAAGAAAATAACATATTACAAGTTTTGTGTCTATAGAGAATGTCTTTCTTTGCTACCAATAGCTTCAAGCTCAATCTAAAACTGCCAAATTGCCCTTGTATCAGGTATTGCTAGGCAACAGTGTATATTGGTTGGCAGTGCTTTCCCCACAGCCTGAATGCTAAATTAATCTTACAACCGTGAAATTCCTGGCAGGACTTGACATACATTGGTACAAATGAAGATGCTACTGTTACCAATTTATATGCAACTTGAGTGAGTTATATAGAGCTATTTGTAATTACATCATGTGATATCAAGAAATAGCTCATGCGAATATGAGGTGTTGAAAAGAGCTAGTATTTTGTATGTGGTAGTGTGATTTACACAGGACGCTTTGCACCAGTAACAAATATCTCTGCATCTAGTTATGCATTGCATTCAGAACTCTTGATGAGATATATGTAAATGTATGTACATCCAACAGAATGTTGACTGCTTTCCGAGCTCACCGATGAGATAAACTATATTATTACTTGCAGTATTCTATTACAGATCGCACAACCAAGGCAAACCAGGGTAACTCTTGGACCACCACTAAATGCTGGCTGCATATTGACTGAACTTTATGGTAACCCAGCAAGCTCTTCAAGTGCTGTGTAGATATAATACTGAAATGCTTCTGCCCTCGCACAATCTCTGTATTACCAATTTCTACTCAATTTCATGCACACAGGAAATCGAGTAGTCAATTTCAGTCAAATTGAGTAGAAATTGTTGTCTGCCAAGTTGGCTATACTCACTATCTTGAAGAGGCAATCCAACTTGTAGATAGGCTAGTTAGAACATCTTTATAATGTTTTCATAATTTTATGGATGCTCATATATACTCATTGATTAATTGTATCTTTACTTGATTTAGGATTCTAAACAATGTTATAAAGAGTGTAATTAGAGGAAATGCTTATTTTGCGATCCGGTGTACCATTCCACTCTATATTAGTGAGCTCAAGATAAAGGGAGAGCTCATCTAGTTTGCAATATTGTAGAGAAATCTTAGTATGATATCAACTATAGTCTTACTTGTGATTGCTATGATTGATTTAATTTTTGTGTTATATACTAAATGTTTTTGCTCTCATGCACAATAAACTTTCTAAAGAATGCTAAAAACATTAAATTTTAAAATACTCAAGCATCACAATGAAATGATATCTATTACAGTGTAAAATTCTTTTCATCAGGTTCTGCTTTCATCTTTCATTAAATATGGCCTTAGACCATGCCATGGATCTCTAACCATCTCATCTTTATAGTAACGTTCAATTGGTATTCTTTCTCCGTCTCTCACCATTCCCTAACAATAATAAAATGGAATCAGAAGATGTGTTAAGGCCAAGGCCAGATTTTTCGAACAACGTGGTGAAGTTTGGGGGTCTCACTCTTACACAGCAATGGCCTCTTAGTGAAAAGACATTAATATCAGACACGAACACGTACACATAAAACAATATAAAACTAGATGAATGGCTGATGTTGCACGAGTAATAAAAAACGGCGTATAAACAATGGCGGGTGATGCAACTGCCATTGACCAAGTTGACTAATTAGCCAATGGCATCATTAGCGCATTGACTAACTTGAATAACTTGAGCTAGTAACTTGAGCATGTCTAAATCTTTACTATAATAAGAGCCGTGAAGCCAGCTTGTGATCGTTACGCATCATGATCTCTCAAGCAATCATGATCTCTCAAGCAATCATGATCTTCAAGCGTGCTAGTAGTAACCAATAGTATTTTCACAAGCACTACAAGCATTTCAACCAGTGTCATGAATACGTACACAATTATTCATTAGTATGGCAATTATAATTAGATGGCACCATTTGTTTTATATTTAGATGTAGCCATTTGGTTTATATTTAGCTACAATATACCCATTTGTTTTATATATACATGTACTTATTTAATTTAGGTTTACATATGCCCATTGATTTTATGTTTACATGTCCATGTTAGAAAAGTGTGTTGTATTAAAGTTAGTAATTGAAGACAGTTTTGCTCACCATTCCACGACCTCTGTACGAAGTTCCAGTCCTGCCGTAGGATGAACCAGGGGAGCTGCTGTAGTTTCTGTTCCCATAAGGACTAGCTGAGAAACTTCCGCGTGGATTGTTATGGTATGTCCTTGGTCGAACAGGAGAGGGTGTGTATTGCGATGAACAATTAGACCTATTGTTATAATTGTTGGCATAGCCGGAGTCATAAGGTGACCCGCCATAAGGACTTCTATAAGGATGTTGCACTCTTGGTGCCCGATATTGATAGTTTGGGGTCGAGCTGGTGAACCTGGGAGGAGTTCCATGATTAGAGCCTGAAGTGAAGTATTGCATTGGAGGTCTTGGTGTGGAAGGTGATGAGCTGGTGTCAGGCTGAGCTTGGTTGAAATTGTTATCCATTGTTTATCTAGATATTGGCTTGTTTTAGATAGTCAAGCAATCTTGTCTAAAATGGAAAAAAAAGTGAATAAGGAGCTGTGAGGCCATGTTTGACTTGTAACAAATACCGAATGAGATTGTCTGAATTTCAATCAAGATTCACGAGAATCATGGGTGTGTCATTCTCTGTTTGATTGTTGTAATAATTTGATAGATACACAAACTACAATCGCTATTGATTAAACTTCATGTTGAGAGGAGACAAAAGACTTGAACAATGCAAGTTACTTAATCTAGGGTTGACTATACAAGTTTAATATCTGCAGTTTATTTAGGTAATAAGTCAACTCAATTGTCGTAAGGGCCAAAGTTACACGAAACTAGCGGCTGAAAAAACAACTTGTGGTAACTATACAATGAACATTGATAGTAATAAAAATTAGGACAACTGTCCAAAACTGTTGGTATCTGCAGTTTTGTTTTATTACGAGTGATATACAAGAAAATATGTGTATGCTAAAAAATGGATCAGTGAATGAAATTGTCACAGACCAACAATGAAAGTATTGAGATATGTAGTACCACAATCTATTAAAAGCTGAACAAATTAGCTGTAATTGCCTTCAAAGAGATCTAAAACATTAGCCATTTTCAGACTCTCGGTAGTTGTGTACACATGTGACACACTCAATCTGCTAGTTACACATCAATTTTTTGACTAATTAAATTATACAAGTTTGTGTTATACTATGAACTTGGCTGAAGTTATAGATAAAGCTGTCAACTGAATGAGACTAACAAACAATTTCTAGGCAATTTTCTGCAAGTTACCATGTTTTCTTCCTGGCCAATTTTGAGAAGAAACCTTGAAACGAACAAGTAATTAACCAAATCCCATACATCTAATCAATCATCAAAAGTAACTGTGTAATAAGTTATTGTGCAAGTGCTTCCTGTTTAGATAGGGGCAAAATTAGAGGCTGTTAACGGAAATATGAACAGAGAGTTTTTGAATAATATGATGATTAGAGTTTCAAGAGGTTCAATGCTAGAGACTGGCTAACTAGGAAAAGTGTAGAAATGCGACATTCTATATAATTGTAACAGTGCCAATACTCTGACCACCTCAGCTAGTTGGAATTTGAACTTCAACACTCATAAACATGATTCTACAAAGATATCTACCAAGATGCATGATGAAATAGTACTACCTGCATATTTTTATCCAGATATCCTTTTGATGACAATACGCGTGTATGGGTTTAAAATCTACAGTTGAAACAATATATATTGTTGCACATCAACAGACTTATTTGCCTAGCTGAGAAACCTGCACAAGCCTGAGGCTGCTGATACATGTATGTAATATATTGTAGCTTTAAAGTGACCAAGCTTCAACAATACAGTTTTTAAGCGCCTAGGGCTTGTCCAAGACAACTTTTACAAAATAAGTCTTAAAGATGATTAAGTGCAGATTATGTGCATTCATACAGCCCGCTCAGTGCTACCTCTGCTGCCTGAAGACAAAGATAAATTTCGGGTATAAATGGTTGTCAAAGAAACTCCTGTAAAAGAAACTACCTTGGTAACTACTGGTGTACTAATACCTTATAGTTCAGTACATATATTTCCATAAAAAACCAAAAGTCATACATAAGGCAACTAAATGAGATTTAGAATCAGCTCACGAAGTTTATCCCACGCATGGCAAACGTTACCACACCCAAACGGCAACTTCTTCAAGAGAATCAAAAATGAATATAGGGTGAAGCTCAGCAAGCAACATTTGCTAAGCAGAAAGGCATTTTAACCTCTAAGAGATTACCGGCTTTATATAATCCAAACCTCAAAACCATCCTGATGCACCCGTGTGACAACTTATCAAGAGAATCAAAAATAGATGTCTATGTGAAATCTAGAGCTAGAGTTCGGCAAAAGGCGTTATAGCAAGGCATGAGTGGTGATATAGAAACAGTCGTACAGCCATCCAATACCTGCTAACAAGCTTTACCTACCCCCAAAGACGAAACTAGCACCAAATTCTTTCCCAGAATGACCATAAGAAAGGTCAGCTCTCGACCTCCTGTTTGAGATATATAACAAGGTCTACATTCTTATTGTGGATTATTACAGTCGTTGGATACAAGATCACGAGACCACAAAAACCAAACTAGCTAACACAGTAGCTATCCTAGAGAATATTTTTGCAACTGATGAGTACCTCTGGATTATATCAAATCGGAAATGATCTATAATTTGCGTCATAAATCTATGCGAAAGAGAATGATTTTATTTACACTAATAACCTCATCTCTTTATTATCCACTTGCCAATGGTGAGGTGAAGCATGCAGTTGGTATTATAAAATGGCTTACGATGCAAACAGGAGGCCTGTGCAAAGCCCTCCTTAACTAGCAATCAACCCCCTTGACAAGGGATACTCTCTCACAGCTGCTAATGAGCAGACATCTTAAAACCTATTGCCTGATCACCTTTGTCCTGCTTTAGTCAATCAACAGAAAGTCAAAGATAGAGAGACTGAGAAGCGCAGCAAAGCTTCATGATAAGTGCCATCAAGCTAAAACCTCACAACACTGAAACCAGGACAAGACGCATACGCCTGTGACCAAAAAACTATTGGAGTCATACGACAGCAGAGTGCTACCCGATCACATAAAATGTCAAATCAGGTACACAATACCATCTATCGCAAAAGATCAACTATAGTTGCTGCAGTCACCTTACCTAGCAAATACTCTGTGTAACATACTGATAAAATGACAATACATAATTACCTAAATACTCCGAGTGAGTTAAATATTCCATCTCCAAACAACCACTCAACTTCGTCGTGATCACTATCCATGGCTATATCTTGTCAGAGAGTACCAAAAATCTTTTTGCTAAGACAATCAGGAGAGATGCATGATTTACCCTCAGTACCAAGGCTTAACCTACATCTAGACATATTTTTGTGTGCACGTTTTCAGACATTTCTGTTGTTACTGTTGAATCCCAAAAGGGGAGATGTTGTGTAGTTATAATCACGGTATATTGTTGCATACTTTGAAGTTGCCTTTCCACATAATTATGATGATGATATTAGTATCGGTTCTGATGCATGGCATTTTTCAAAAAAATGTACGAATCTAAGAGATATATATCTAAACTGATGACAATTACTATGTGTAAAATGCAAAAATTCCCTGACTCTATTCTTACATTTAACACAAGTGATTAATCGTTCTTGCTAGCAGTGCGTGATTGCTTGCCTCTAAGTTACTTATAGCGTTGTTTGAGAACTGAGGATTGGGTTATCAAGATTATCGTAAATGTCTAATTGAAACTTATAACAATAGATAATGTACCTCCGTATTTATAGAGATAAACTCTGTTAGTGTAAAGTACTTGTAACAATAGACATCTGTATTTATAGAGATAAAACCTGTTAGTGTAAAATACTTGTAATAATAGACATCTGTACTTGTGCTGATCAACTATTAATACACAAATGGTAGGATGGTAGATTAAATACACAAATGATAGTGTCCAGTAATAAAAATATTCTTTATTTTTATGAACCCATTACCTAATGCACAAGCAGCAAAACTCTAGAATAAGAGTAGAAATAGTAAAAATAAAACGAAATAGCTAATACAGAATAAGCCCTTACACAAACAGCTGTTGTGCCCTTCAGCTCAGGCTCATGTTTACAAGCCTTCGCAGTCAAAAGAAACAAAGCCATGTAACTGTTCTCTTTTATAGGTGTCTCCCTTGGCCTGTGAGGAGTTATTTAGGTGTTCAGACACAATACTTTATGTTGTAGGGAGTCGGTTTTTGAATCGTTATTGTCTTGCTCAAGTCAAAATCAGTATAGGTCAGGTGTGCAAAAATGTGTTTGCGTAAGTTCCCAGCTGGAGTTTGGGTACATCATGTGAATACATTGAATGAAATTGATGATTAACTCCTGGTACCTAGGTCATGTCTGGCAAAGATTGGCACAGCTGTATACGTGCAGTCTTCTCTAATGCTTTTGGTGGCTCTCTTAATGCTGACTTAAGAGACCTGCTGCTTAATGTATCTTGCTGATTTGTCTTTTCGTTGTGTATTTCTCATAATTATTTTGTGGTTCTCTGATCTGCTGGTTAATATATTCTATGATTGACTTCTCTCTTGCCTGCTTCTAATGTTTTTTGGCAGATCCTTGGCATTATTATGTAACTTGGGAGAAAGTATGTTATACATAATTGATCTAAATCCACACAGAACATCAGTACTGAATTTGCTTTAACATCTTATTCTATTTTTACTATGTCAAATTTGCACACTTTTGCTAAGCTTATGAGAACTAAATTGATTATTTCTAGTTTAGGTACTAGTGAAGGTGTCAAGCTATTATAAGCAATACTGATATTTACAAAGAAAAGATACTTCGTTATAAGTCAAACAACTAAAATACACAACTAACAACATTCTGAAACAATAATATTAATGAAAAATGTTAAAACAGCAAATCAAAGTTATACCTTTACTCAAACAGCCAGGCACTAGCACCAAGTGTTTCGACTGAAAGGTCATGACAGTGGCATGCACTATAAGCTGAACGATTGCATACTAGCCAGCTCGGCTAATAGGATCAAGTTGGCACGGCCAAGGGCGTCCCAGCTGCTAAGTACAAAGAAGTCTGCTCAGCTATACTCGGCTTAGCTGAACCGGCCACATTATGACTTATATAGGCTACTATTTTGAGCCAAATCACGTAGGCAAGACCAACTGAGCGTAAAGGAAGCAAAGCAAAAAAAGAAGCATATATGAGGCCGGATGAACCAAGAAAACCAGAGATCGCTGGCAAGCTCTTGAATGCTGTCTTTGTAATGCACACACATTGAATACATTTATATATTTATGTGAAATATATATCTATTCTATTGCCTTTGCACTTGATGTGTTTGTCTTATCGGTCTTGTGGAAAGTAAATGGCCGGGCAGAGTCCTTCACACCATGTTCTTTACTCAATGCCGCCTAGCTATGAGTCTCGACAGACCGAAAAATTCATGACAGTACATAGATATAGAGACTCAACAGTTGAGATAGCAAAAGAGAAGAGGCTCAGCTGATCGAGAAAAAGGCTCCATAGGCAGGGAAAGGAGGCTCTGCAGACGTAAGAGAAAACCTCCACAGGCACAGAAAAGAGTCTCTGCAAGCAGAAGAAAGAGGCTTTGCAGACGCAAAGGAAAGAGGCGAAGTCATTGAAGCTGTTCTCTTTTACAAATGTCTTTGTTAGCCTGACAGAAAATGTTTATGCCCTCAGGTTCTGTTCTCTATGATGTAGAGGGTTGGTATTTGACAGGACTAGTCTTCAGTCTATAATGGGAGTTTAATGATTGAAAATAATGATTATCTCCAGTTGTTTGGGTTGTCTGATGGTGGCTTGCTGCTGTCTGTCGCTTTCAACAATGACTTGCATCTTAGCGATGCATGCTTGAGTCGAGCAGTATGGCAGAGAAGAAGTGACCCAGTCTCAGTATCTACTACTTCCGGAACTGTCAGATTAACCCAAAGGGGTGCCAGTGCGACCCATCCAGTCTGAAAAAGCCAGGTAGCCATTTCACTTGCCCAGTGTGTAAAGGACAGAGATGGATCTTTAAAGTGCCCATGTTGTCAGTGTGGTACATGGGACCACCAAATTATTGTCTAGATCCGAAAGACCCAGCAATTTAGGGTTATAAGCTTGCTGAGAGCTTTTTTCAGATCAGCATTAAGCAGGACTCAAACCTCCAACCTCATGGTTGACAATCAAAGGCACTACCACTAGGCCACCCTGACAATTGTGTGTGGTAGAGGTCTAATTCCTTTTGTTTTCTGGCAGGGTGTTTCCTGTGAGGTTTTTGGCAGGACGATTGACTTATGGCTTCACCGTGATGGTTTCCTTTCAATTTGGAGTTTCTAATTTGCTTGTTGTTGCTTTTTTAATTATTGGATCTTTTGATGTCTTGGGCGTCATGTTGTCTGTGCGTATCGCGTGTATATCTTGTTTTGGTGACATTTTTATACAACCGCCTGGTAGTTATTTCTTTTGGTTTAATGTTCTTCTTGTACTAGATGTTTTAATGAACAACTGAATTGTGTACGTTATTCAGATTTTCTTCCCTTTCATTATTCAGTTTCGTAAATATCTCCCTACAACGCACTCATCATTTTCTATTAGATTGCTCCATGAACAGACTCTTACTACCAAATATTGGAAGGACCAAAACACTACACTGACTGGACTATTCCGAACCTCGACAGGTTTGAAGCTCGACGAGTTTGTATATCGACAACGGTTGGTCCAATCTCGACAGCGGTTTTACTATTTTATCATTTACTATTTTCATAGTAAATGAGCGATTTTTATGTAAAAGATTTATTTACGCAAAAAATATCTTGTGATCCATTTAATGCAGTACTCCCCAGCTTATGTAGGCCTATTAATATTTTGCCCAACCTAAACACCGAACGAATGCTAAAATAAGTAACAATAATAAATATGGTTTACTATTATGCTAGCAGTATGCTTTATTTGAAATGAAATTTTTTGAAGTTAAGGCAGAACTGCAAAAGGCATTTATTATTTGTTGAAGATTAATGCGTGAGAGCATCAGACTAAAGGATAAAATTATTGTAAAACTGCACCAGCCTTTTTCGATATTCAGACCAACCTTTGTCTAGATTTGGACCAACCTCTGTCGAAATTCGGACTTGTCTAGGTTCGGACTTGTCTAGGTTCAGACTTGTCGATGTTGGGACTGTTTCCCCACTAGTATTTATAAACAACTACGAACTAATGCATAAACGGAAGCGGCATGTGAAATTATAGTCCGAGATCTTCAACAATCAAGTATGAAGGAACGTTCAAAATACCATTAATTTTATTTTCTGCGAAAGCTTTCTTGCACCAAAACACGAACGAGCGAGCATTATGTGCCGAGAGATTGACGAAAGATCGACTATCGCGTTGCAAACTGCAAACATGATTTCACGCCAACATCGACACTATTAGATATTCAGGTACATTTATAGGTATATATTGCTAGCTAATTAATTTTGGCTCACAAAGCGGTTAGTGGTGCTATATTCAACGGACATAACAAATTGGATAAGATCAAGTTGGTTACTAATTGTGTATGGTCAATCCAATACATTACTGTCTAGCAGCTCGTTTAGTCTCCGTGTTTTCTTTCGAAGATATTCTTCTTGGTTAGATACAATTTTAGCTTGTGATGCTATACATGAGTATGTGCGTAATTGTCTGCTTGTGTCAATAGAAAGCCTTGTGCAAATAATTTCTAGGCCCTGTACTTGTTACTACTCAAATGCTTTCGTCTCCCTTTTACTACCACTGTGACGTTTTATCCACAGCGATAGCTTGTACCAGGTAGTATCTGAATAAGTTTTATAGTTTTATTTTCAGCTGTAGTTTATAACCTAACACCGTGTGAACTTCTGAAATATTGTTTCACATCAGTTCTATGGGGCCTAATTTAGCAAATTTTTAATATAGGTTAACGATTTGAAGTTTTCATCTAATTTTTCATTTAATTAGTTTATGTCACAAACCTTTTTCTGATCTGTGCTAAGCTGAATTTAAGTATAACAAAAAACTGAATATGGTCATAAGTTGGTAGCTCACAAAGTTGTGTTTTAGTCAACAGCTTGCTAATACTCTTGGGATAAGCATTACCTTTCATGAAATTTTGAACATGCAACATCCTGAAGTAGTGATTCATCACTTCTGAAAGTTATGATTATTTAGTAGTAGTTGAAACCTGTTTATTTTCACATTAAAACTGGTTAGCAAGCTTTACTCATAAATTGTTACACGAACATGGCCCTAAACATCTTCCATTGGTTATAAAAATGAAGCTCATAACTTGTAAATGCTTACAGAAAAACAAAATTAGTCAAACAACAGACTAGTTTAGAGGAATATTTGGGAAGCAAAAACACTTTACAAGTAGGTTCAAAGGAGCTGAAAATGAATTTTGCTATGACAAAAGCTTTTGCAGAGTTCCAATGTTTAACAGTTTTGGAAAAGTCTCGTTTTTTCCTATATTCCTTTATATCATATATCTGACTTTAGACTTGCGATTGTCAGTTTTTTAGTAGATAACAATTTTCGAGCTATGCTCAAGTGTTCTTACATATTGGTGAGTGTCAAAAGTGTGTAGTAGTGTGAAGAAAATGCAGCATTGAATCTTAACTCTTATCTGATTTTGGCTATGAAATCTTTTTTATACAATAGTGGTACACCTACTCTCGGGGCTTTTGTTTTTTGTATTAAACTCAAAAGGTGAATTTTAATGTAGAATAGGATGCTAGTGAAGGGACGATTCAGCTGTTAGCGGACATAATGTTAGAGGAAGGAACACCAGCAGCCTGACTGGGTATTGTGGCCAAGGAAGAGATAAAACTCATCACTGAGTAGAGGCTATGGCCAACTGCAAAGAGCTAGCAATCTGGAAGCTTGTTGAAAAATACAATTCGACGAAACATGGCTAGACTGATCATGACCGTTGCTTTACTAAGCACCAGCTTTAAAAAAGTTCTCTTGGTGAAAATTCAACAAAATATATACATACTTTGGTGTCTTCAAACTGTTGCAGGTTATTTAACTTTGACAAAGTGTCAAGACTAAACTAACCGATCTGCCTGAAATTCTCAACCTCCATAACAGTGACAGCAGTGGCCTGTGGTCACATAAACATGCATGGATATTGTATAGCTCACTTTTGAATATACGTCTCGACACCTTCTTCATTCGGGTCATCATGTCTTAAATCTGTCGGCATAAGCAGTGACAGATTTCCTATGAACTGCTATACAGCTTCAGCCACACAATGAAGCTAAGATAATCATGGCCTAGCTTATAAGGTTTAATCGGTGATTAATAACTTTCCAAGTTTTATTTCTTATGTCCAAACATAAAAAAACTGGATGAATCTGCAGCTTAAGATCCGTTAAAATAAAATGCAGCTTCAAAAGAAGCTTAACATTTACGCAGAAGTTATACATTTACAAAGGGTCTAAAGTCAGTTCTGTGATGATCTTGGTAATGAAATTTGTGGAGCCTTTCTGCGATCAAAACTTTAAAATTACCGTATAAACCTCTATTTGAATGCCAAAGTGCTCTATTTTTCAACTCTTCTCCTATAGTGGCGTACAAATAAAGGTGGCGTTCAAATAATGGTGGCATTCAAATAAAGGCGGCGTTCAAATAAAGGTGGCGTACAAATAAAGGTGGCGTTCAAATAAAGGTGACGTTCACATAAAGGTGGCGTTCAAATAATCGTGGCGTTCAAATAAATGTGGCGTTCAAATGAAGATGGCGTTCAAATAAAGATGGCGTTCAAATAAAGGTGGCGTTCAAATAAAGGTGGCGTTCAAATAAAGGTGGCGTTCAAATAATCGTGGCGTTCAAATAATCGTGGCGTTCAAATAAAGGTGGCGTTCAAATAATCGTGGCGTTCAAATAAACGTGGCGTTCAAATAAAGGTGGCGTTCAAATAAAGGTGGCGTTCAAATAAAGGCGGCGTTCAAATAATCGTGGCGTTCAAATAAACGTGGCGTTCAAATAAAAATGGCGTTCAAATAAAGGTGGCGTTCAAATAAAGGTGGCGTTCAAATAAAGGTGGCGTTCAAATAATCATGGTGTTCAAATAAACATGGCGTTCAAATAAAGATGGCGTTCAAATAAAGGTGGCGTTCAAATAAAGGTGGCGTTCAAATAATCGTGGCGTTCAAATAAAGGTGGCGTTCAAATAAAAATGGCGTTCAAATAAAGGTGGCGTTCAAATAAAGGTAGCGTTCAAATACAGGTTTTATGGTAAATGGCTAATGAACTTCTAGATGGTCATCATCTGAGCTTTTTCAGAGATCAGTGAAAACAGGCTTTGACCTGTTGGCGCAGTGATTACAAACATAAAAGCAGATTCTCAATGGGTTAAAAGATAGCGAGCTGAAACCAGAGGGAAGGAGTAATGAGCAGTGGACTAGCAATTTTTCTTGTCCTTCTGGCAACAGATAGGATTGAAGGCATTAGTTATGCCAATGCAAGGTAGAGAAAAGCATTAAACAGCAAATTCATCGAACAATTGGGAAAGTTCGAAGTTGATCTCAGCAATCAAGTAATAGCAATCAATAGCTATTATCCTTTGGGTAAAAAGATGGCGAAACGGTTTAAAATGACCATTTTGTCATTCAATAGAGGAAACATAAGAGTTAAAGTTTAGTAAGTTCAAAAAATAGTTATTCATTGAGCCCACAGCTATAACTGTGTTCATCACCCACATCATGCTAGAAATGTAAGATGTAAGAAATAAAAATACTCATGTAAAACAGTTTCGAAAGGATAATTTTTATTGTCGCGATTATTGAATGGAACTGGGAACTTGTGGAGGCGATAGATAAAATGAACTTCATATTAAAATTCAATACACAAATATATTTCTTATAGAACTTCACTGAGGTGATCTGAATACAATACTACTCCAAAACTTGCATGTTTGGGCATTAGATCCTAATTGACAAAAAGGTGTGCATTCATTTGTTATTCTACTTTTTGGTGATGCCTGAAAATTAACTGGACCAAAGTTTTTCACAAAAATTTGTTTAGATTGGACTTGCTTTTTGATATTGCTGCTGGTATGTTAAACTTTATTTTGCTATCTATGGGCTTTGTTCTTGTCCTTTTCTTGAAATTAAAAAAAATTTACATCATATGTACAGGAGCGGCCAACTCCTCGTATTGCTACCCTTATGAGCAGTCTTCAAAATACTTATTAGATTTATAGTGTATGAAGCTACTAGCCGAATGTCCGGTGTTGCACCGGTATTAAAAACAGCTTATAAACAGTGGCAGGTAATGTAATTGCCTGTCGTTGGCCATTAGCCTGGCACATTGCCGATGGCTAATTAAGCTAGTATCCGAATTGCTAAACTTACTAATAAAAGCCGTAAGAGCAAACTTTAGTGATGTTGCGGTAATGCAGACTGCTATGAGTATTTCAACCCTGGTAGTGGCTCATATCGCCTAATGAATTCATTGCGTCTCTGCGTACCTCGATTGGTTAGGTAATCGTCTGGTGATTGGGAGGATCCGAGATCAAGGCCTCTTCTCTGGCACAGATTTATCATTGTTAGATACCAATTGCTGTAGCTGGTCAGACCGAATAACAGACGACAACAAACTTTGAGATTTATATATATAAGACATGCAATGTGCATTGAATTTGTAACCATGTGATAAGACTATTAAATCATCATTCTCCACTTGAATACAACTCAAATTTTAGCTTTATGCTCAAGCACTCCTTCACAGTGTAACTATTTTTTAAATGATGGAGCTTATTCCTTCTCACCTACAATAGTCATCCAAGTGCATTAGATGGCTCTGCCGATAAAAAACATGCCTTGCTCTTCGAAGCATTTATGTATTACGCATTTGATTGTTATCATTAAATAACTGCATTTAACTCTGCATTTAATTTCTGATCTTTCCTTTTTCAAAACAGCTACATGTAGTTGTGCCGCAACTTATTTCTTTGGTATACATTCTTGAGAATGGATTTTGATTATAATGTTTTTAGGCAGTGACATACACTTTCTTTAGCATTTGTACATTTTAGTGCATACCCTTGTCTACTTCCTAAAACGTCTTGTTGACGAAAACATTTTCAGATTAGCACAACCAGTGACGTCATTTCTCATTTTTTCTCATGTATTTTTCTTTTCAGCATTTTAACCACGACCAAGTTTTATCAATTTTAGTCTTTTAATCACAATTGATAGAAAAATACCGATACTTTCTGATAAATCTGACCAAATATATTTTTTTTAATGAATAATAATCATACATATACTCACCAAATAAACCTCATTGTACCACGTTGGCAGTGATTAGGCTCATTGCCATCATTACCATATAAGATTCCTTTGTTCCTTAAGCTGTAGTCTCTTTTCTCTTCACCTGGCTCTGTGTGATAACTATAATGAAGAGACCCATTCATCCAATACAATGTACAACATCATTTGTGCTTGAAATCATGTGTTTTACATTTATCAAAGCTAGATGGAGACATTGCAATGGCTTATTGCCATGTAATAGCCATGAGAAGTTATACATTTAGTTAAATGATCGACTTAGCTCACTAAGGCACTGATTACTTCATCACTTTTTTATTTCAAACTGGTGTAGCACAATTTGTTGTGATTTATTATTATTATGAATTAATACGCTTTACGTAAATAATGTAAGGTAAAAACTAATTACATGAAGGTTGCAGAAGAATAAAAAAAGTGTTGCAAAAAATTAGCAAAGCATGATATACCCAAAAATGGTGAATGTTGACATAATATTCTCTGTATGAGGTATAGGTTCGTCAGTGAAGGTGAAATTTTTTTACATGTTAACATGGTGAGCTCACTTTATGTTAACATATGCTGAGCTCACCTTATGTTAACATAATTATGGAGAGCTCATTTTATGTTGAAAACCTTTCAGGCATAACCTCTCTACATAGAGAGGACCATAAATGTGGTTGTTCCCTCTTACGGCTTACCATCAGGCCGCACAATGAGTCGATTTGGATTGGATAAAGGTTGGTTTTTTGTATTACTATATATAGACTAGCTATTACTATATATGGACTACCTATTACTATATATGGACTAGCTATTACTATATATAGACTAGCTATTACTATATATGGACTAGCTATTACTATATATGGACTAGCTATTACTATATATAGACTAGCTATTACTATATATAGACTAGCTATTACTATATATAGACTAGCTATTACTATATATGGACTAGCTATTACTATATATAGACTAGCTATTACTATATATAGACTAGCTATTACTATATATGGACTAGCTATTACTATATATAGACTAGCTATTACTATATATGGACTAGCTATTACTATATATAGACTAGCTATTACTATATATGGACTAGCTATTACTATATATAAACTAGCTATTACTATATATATGTATAGACTATTTACTATATATGCATTCTCACAAAATATTAGTTTAGTCAACTTATTAGTTCTTCAGTGAGGCAGGAAAATAGAGTTATCAATGTCTAGTATTGCGTAAAAAAAGCCCAGTTGAGAGAAATTGCCGGTTTATTTATTTATTGCTTAGTTATTTATGCCTCAGAGGCATTCTGATAGTTTTGAATCCGTTCCCATTATTTGTTGCAAATTACAACAAACTATTTATGTAAACCATTCATTAAAATGGTAACTCTTTAATAAAAACCTTCAATTTTATTTAAGTTTGATTTACAAATGATATAAATATAAATGAGAATTCATGCATCATTTTTTATGGGATAAAATATTAAGTGAAACATTGCAAAAGACTGAGATCCTCTTTTTCAGAACATCCAGAACTATTTATCAAGCCATTCATAATTGTTTTAAAACGAAGATTGTTATGTTATTTATGTTTATAGTATTTTGAGATTGAAGAGTTTACAGAAACAGACAGCATGCTGCTGAATTATTTTTGAATAGTCGATCTTTTTTGAAATTCATAAGCAGAGTTTTTACTGATCTAGAAATATGGCTGTTTTGCCTTCTTTTATTTTCTCCAACTCTAACTTACATGTAGCATTAACTAACTCTTGCTAACAGATAATTCTGTTTTCGTTTTAATGCGAAAGCCTACATTGTAATTACGTATTTTTCATCTATTGTAGTAACCCCACCATCCCCAGGCACCTTTTCTATTGACACAAAAGGGGAGATAACTTGCCTTGCTGCCAATAAGGATGTTTCGCTGGTGGCCTGTGCAGGGAGACAGGGTAGGAATCTATTACATACTCCTTGCCTTATTTGATGACAATGAGAGTGTAGGGGCTCCGTAGTCTTTGCCCTATTTGATATCCCTATAGGTATAGTGGCCATGGTCAGTTTAAGGACTCACAACCAACAACACTCTCTCCATCTTTTTTTAGCTTTTCCTCAAACTAAACAGCTTCTAACAAAGTGTTTCCTGGGTTTTAAAAGATACACTTTATGTGATGTAATCCATTCCTGATTTTAGATAGTGGTGTGTCAATGCAATAAAAACTTAATACTGTTTTCAAGTTGGTCTAGTGAAAACCTAAAATTATAATTAAATTCCAAAGTGTTATCAAATTAACGTTTTCGCAGTTGAAACGCGCTGTATGTGTTTTGATATTTTTAAAACTGTTTGCTAAACTGACAGAAATAAGCTGGCTTTAGTTGTGTACAAGCATTTTCTTTTGTGAAATGCATTTCGAAAAATGAACCAATTTATTTTTAATATTATTACTTACAGTGTTATTTATATTATTCGCAGTGTTCAAAGTGTATGCCATTGAGGAGGACAAGTTCACTGAGAAACACAACCTGCGCTCTACCCAGAAGTCTGGGCTGAATTATGTAGCAGTTGACATTGTCTGGAGTCCTCTGCACGATAACATTATTGCCTCGGCCTCGAGCAATGGCTCTGTGGTCTTTTGGGACATCAACAGGCCCAGCAAAAACAAGCAAGGTAGATTATTTTTTATCTAATTTAGCTAACTGCATTGCAGCAGCAGTTATGGTCTTGACATGAGTAGTCACACATTTTGAAAGGTAGTTAGATTTGATATCGCAGGGGTCTTTTTACTTGACTATAAAATTCAATGTGCATCTATCCTTTTGTTTTCTTTGTGTCAGAATTGTGGTAGGATAGCATTATATTTAATGTATCAATCTACCCAACGTTAAGCATATTACTCAAACATTATTTATAATAGCCGATTAGATAGCCGATAGGAGACGATTTACCTTTTAACAATTGATGATGGATCAGCCACAGAGTGCATCTTTTGGTCCGATCTATTCGGTAGATTTTAACACCTAGTAGATCACTCTAATGTAGTCTCTGAGGTTCACTCTAAACGCGCTTGACCATCCATGTGTACAACGAATTGCATTTCTGCACAAGGTTTTTTCTTATGATAAACAGCAAAGTGAAGTAGCCGAATTCAGTGTGCTCAACAATTTGTTTAAAAATTATCTCAACTAAATTATTGTGTTTATGTGAAATGTGAAAGGTAAAACACACACAACTACTGAGTATTTGAAGCTCTTCATTAGAATTGCTAGAATTATTATTTTTCATCGTTATCTTCCATTTTGTGACAGTTAAAATCTGAGCTCCCTTCTGTCAGTGTTTTTATGTTGATGCTGGTCTTTAATCTTATCAGAGCACCTGTCACACCTGCATGAAAGATCCGCGTCACGTCTCAGCTTTCACAGTCAGGAGAACTTACTTCTCAGCGGAGGCAAGGACGGCATGTGTAAATTATTTGTAAGTGCGTATAAACACTGGGTTTTCTATTTCGAGTTATCATACTTTAATTGAAGCTTAGTAACTTTTGTAGCGAGCGAATAATACGTCAGCAGTCTGGTGTACTGTGAAAGATACTCAGGTGTAATAACTATATGCACAGTTATTCCAAAAGGTAGCAAAGTGGTTGAGTTATGCAAATGGTAGTGTACCTAGATGCTTTGCAGATGCTAGTGTACCTGGATGCTATGCAGATGGTAGTGTACCTGGATGCTTGGCTGATGGTGGCGTACCGGGATGCTATGCAGATGGTAGTGTACCTGAATGCTAGGCTGATGGTAGCATACCTGGATGCTATGCAGATGGTAGTGTACCTGGATGATATGCAGATGGTAGTGTACCTGGATGCTATGCAGATGCTAGTGTACCTGGATGCTAGGCAGATGGTAGTGTACCTGGATGTTATGTAGATGGTAGTGTACCTGGATGTTATGTAGATGGTAGTGTACCTGGATGTTATGCAGGTGGTAGTGCACCTGAATGCTAGGCTGATGGTAGTGTACCTGGATGATATGCAGATGGGAGTGTACCTGGATGATATGCAGATGGTAGTGTACCTGGATGATATGCAGATGGTAGTGTACCTGAATGTTATGCGGATGG
This sequence comes from Watersipora subatra, assembly GCF_963576615.1. Lineage (NCBI taxonomy): Eukaryota > Metazoa > Bryozoa > Gymnolaemata > Cheilostomatida > Watersiporidae > Watersipora > Watersipora subatra. Next base: position 35,155,251 of record NC_088710.1, on the reverse strand, counting down.
TAGTGTACCTGGATGCTATGCGGATGGTAGTGTACCTGGATGATATGCAGATGGTAGTGTACCTGGATGATATGCAGATAGTAGCATACCTGGATACTATGCAGATGGTAGTGTACCTAGATGCTAGGTGAATGTTTGAGTCCGAATTTTGCGTAATGCAATTATTTTCCCAACCTCCAACCGTTGCTTCGGCTGGACGGGCATGTCTCTTATTATAGTAAAGCTTGTGATTTATTATTGAAACACTGTTTAGAACTACTTGCTCATAGATGAGATAGAAACTACATTTTGCCATAAAGACTAAACTAGAATGTAAACTTGACTGCTCCCATAGTGTAGAAGGTACTGACTTATCTGCTATGTAATACTCATTGTTTTATTCAGAGTCAAATTTGCTGTTATAGTTGATAACAGTTACGGGAATTGTGATGTCTAAAAATTTGTACTGTGAAAACATGTTACATGGCTGTTCTGACAATGGCAGAATCCGTCTTATTTTTACAGCTACCCTAACCTTTGTACTTGGGATTCTCATCCAGATTAAAGTGCAAGTTATTAATAACATTTGAGAGTTGTCTTCCTTATGCATCTGATTCCAAATGATGTCCAACTAATACATTAATATCCATTTTATTCTAACTGTATTATATGAATAGAGAATCCTGCTGTTGTAGGACACGAGAAGACGAAATGTTGTATGCAGTTTCCAATCTGTATCAGTACATGATGTCCAGTGGTGGCCGAATCAGTATTTTTCGTTTGCGTCAGCCACGGAAAATGGCAGCATACAGGTAGGCATGGCAGCATACACATAAGCATGGCAGCATACACGTATGCATGGCAGCATACACGTAGGCATGGCAGTGTACACATAGGCATGGCAGCATACACGTAGGCATGGCAGTGTACACATAGGCATGGCAGCGTACACGTAGGCATGGCAGCGTACATGTAGGCATGGCAGCGTACACATAGGCATGGCAGCGTACACGTAGGCATGGCAGCGTACACGTAAGCATGGCAGCATACACGTAGGCATGGCAGCGTGCACGTAGGCATGGCAGCGTACACGTAGGCATGGCAGCATACACGTAGGCATGGCAGCATACACGTAGGCATGGCAGCCTACACGTAGGCATGGCAGCATACACGTAGGCATGGCAGCATACACGTAGACATGGCAGCATACACGTATTGTGGCTTGCAATCAATTTCTTTGATATATGACGTTGTTACTCAATCAGCTGAAAACAAACACAGTTTTAACTGCTTTTGATTGTCACCAGAATTTATAGAAAAAGATCATAATGCCATGGTGGCTGTCCATTGTTTCTAGTTACAATTTTCCCTTTGTTTTTTTGCAAATCTGCTAGAATGACTATGCTTGAAAAGTGTTTCGAAGCTTATAAGCTATAGCTAGTCGAGATATTATGATATATCTCCGCATATAAGCCTATTCTAGAACGAAAAAAAATTACCAAATTGAAGGTCTAGATTATAGGCGTTCAACTCTGATTGAAAGCAAGCAAAATGACATGCTAACTTAATTTCAACAACTACAACTCAAACATGTTAAGAATGCAGCTGGTGTATAAGTAAAAGCACACCTTTACTTATACACCAGCGTGTGTGTTATATATAGTGTGTTATATACAGTAGCGATGGCTTGCAATTTACTTATAGTGTGTTATATACAGTAGTACATGGCTTGCACTTTACTTATAGTGTGTTATATACAGTAGTACATGGCTTGCACTTTACTTATAGTGTGTTATATATAGTAGTACAAGGCTTGCACTTTACTTATAGTGTGTTATATATAGTAGTATATGGCTTGCACTTTACTTATAGTGTGTTATATACAGTAGTACATGGCTTGCACTTTACTTATAGTGTGTTATATATAGTAGTATATGGCTTGCACTTTACTTATATTGTGTTATATACAGTAGTACATGGCTTGCACTTTAAGAAAAGCTGCGTGTGAAGATTCATTGAAAAAGAAATGCTATGGAACCGGTGCATTTAACCTTTATCTGTTAAGCTATTGTTCTCACGGTAAGAGTGTGCACACCCACGTGAAGTAGCTCTTGTTTGATAATGGTACACTATGACAGCAATAACAGTCTGTGGCTGGTTGTTCATCGACGTGATCACTTGCGTTTTACGCTCGTCACATGCATTAACAGTATTGCTGGTACAGTTGAAGATATTTTATCGAAGAAATGTCTGATTTTACCCGTAGAAGGAAACGAATGTTCTTAAACAGCTTCTTTAATAGTGGTTACCACCATTATCGACTATTAGGCTACCAAATAAATTTTTTTACTGTCACAATTGAATATTCGGCAAAACTAAATGCAGTGAAACTCGGCTAACTTGACCTTCACGGGACCGAGAGAAAGTGTTCGAGTTATCAGAGCGTTCATGTTATGAGAACACCGTCACAAGTGCATGTATTATTGTATTTATCAGTACATATACAAACTATATATAAATCAAAAGTATTGATTGCTTGTTGCAAGTTAAGGGACCTCTCATGTAATGTTTTAACAATTTTTATCAGAAAGTGTAAATATTTCCCTTTTATTACTTCAGATTCGTTTGTTTGTTTTAGGTGATGTGACTGCCAGGACGTTTTCAGATTAAAATAGGCAAAACCTGATCACAGTTGAAACTCTCCGAAAAAAAGACATAGTATTGTTCTTTTGAGCGTTTTAACAAAAACCAGTTTTGCCGATTTTTCTTAAAGTTCATCTGAAGGTTACCTGGTTTCTCCTTGCTTGCGGGGGGCTATCCCCAAGCGGATGTTTGTTAAAATTTGATTTTTTGCAAACCTTTAGAAAAGTCGTTAACGAAAATATTTTGCCGATAGTGGTAATAATGACGCCTAAGAACTACTAAAAGTTGTTGTTTATCTCTATGGCTTGGAATAAAGTGATATTCTAAAGCGATAACAACCATCTCGGTAGCCGTTGGGCAAAAAAACTGTTCAAGTTAACGAAGTTAAGGTCGAGTTATCTAAAGCAATTTATCATTGCGTGGGAACGGACCAACCAAATCCGTTCGAGTTAATCATGTGCTCGAGATATCCGAAGGCGAGTTTATCCGAGTTTCACTGTATTTGACAGTGCATATATGATGCCATAACATTTGACCAAAATTAATTGGCATAGAATTGTACATCATCTGATGCCATAAAAAGCCACAAAGGTGTTGCAGTTCAGACACTTTTTGTCCTCTTCATAATACCGTGACTGACAAGTTCAGCTTGTTTCGAGTCAGACGAGTTACCACTATTACTATAGCTAATGGTATTATTATCACTGTTAAATATAAATACTCACTGTCACTACTCACTACTAATATTGCCCAATAGATAGTTTGCAGGGGCCCATTGTTCTACTATTTGTGAAACCTACATAGCTGTAATGCTTCTGATCATCGCGAAGAAAAAATGGTGTAAAAAATGTTTTTGCAAAGTGAAACTAGAGGCTGGTTCACACTATATCACTGTATCTCGACGTTGATGCCACAATACTTCGGTGAACGTCGATGATAACGATATTCACACTATTACAAACCCATCCTGTTTGCTGCATCAGGAAATACTCTGTGACGTAGTGTTCCCATTTCCCTTTTTGAATTTTTGCGAACAAACTTCTTTGTTTTCGTGAACTGGAATTAAATACTAGTCCCGCAGCGACTATCATAATCGAATATAAATCACGCTATTCACGACTGCGAATTACCATCGCCCAAATAGTTCACATTTGAAAGGCGGTCGTCGATGCTGGGCGAAATAACAGGAAAGTTTGACAGCTGCAGACTTTCCCGACATGTCCGTGTTGCTGCATCGATGCCATCGGTTCACAGTTCACATAATCGACTATGAACGCCGAAAGGCGAAGGCTGACAAACGGCGTTATAGTGTGAACCAGCCTCAAGGTCAGCGTGGGATGCAAGCTTGTTTTTCATTGGCTCAACACAACCAGATGATTGTTTCTTTTTGATTAAGCGGAGACACAATAGGTTAATTATAGAACTACTCACCGATCAAAAACATTTTGTACTCATCCTACAAAAGTCGCTCCATTTCTGCGACCTTTCGCTCCGATAATTACGTCCGGCATATTACGATTTATAGCGTCGACTTAGATGCGAATTATTATCAATTTCCTGATTTCAGGGCTGTTTTTCTAGGGCCGGCTTATATGTGAGGTGGGCTTATTATGCGGAGACATACGGTAATGTGCGCACGCATTCTATGATTGGTATCTAAGGATAAATACGATACAGCAAGCAAAAATGTTCAAAATTGAGTGTGTCTACATAAAATATCATTCAGAAATGAAAACATAACTCTTTGAGAAAGCCATGTACTACACGTCATTTGTATAGCGATCACTGCAGCCTCTATATTGCACATTCATTAATTTACATGTGCTTTCGAAGTTATCTCCTCTGTGCAAATGTTGGTTTCTTTTCTCCTTATTTCCAGATTTGGGACTACAGAAACCCCTCCTCGTGTCAACTCGAATTTCCTGCCCATAGTGGACCTGTCTTTGCCCTTCATTTTCATCCAGAAGAGAAACTATTGGCATCAGGCGGTCGAGACAAATTCATTAAGGTATTGATATGTACAGTATTTGCTGCAGCTCCATGCATAGGTATGTAGGAGTTTTCTTCTCCTACATAAAATAAACAAAATGACTCGAAGTTGATAGCCTCATCCGAATATCAGTACAGCGCATGCTATATGGTAATTATCAATTTGGGACACAAAGTGCTGCTTATTATAGAACTAGGGCAGCTGGGAGTGCACAGGAGTGTGCTTATTATAGAACTAGGGCAGGCTGGCAGCGCAGAGGAGTGTGCTTATTATAGAACAAGGGCGGCTGGCAGCGCAGAGGAGTGTACTTATTACAGAACTAGGGTAGCTGATAATGCAGAGGAGTGTCTAGGGCAGCTGGCAGCGCAGAGGAGTGTGCTTGAGATCGCACCAGACTTGTCAGAGATTACACAAGTTGAGCAACTGGGGAAAAAAGACGGGAGGATTTAAATGTAATGTTGGGCTGTACCATAAACTTGAAAAACATTGCCTCAGCTTTTTTCATCTGTAGTAGCAGCAATGTATACATTAAAGTTTCATCTATGAGAATCTCAGCGTATTCCTGTCGGTTATTTGTCCAGCCATAACATTAAAGTTCTAGGAACTAAACATCTGCATCGCTCTGGACTTGACATTGGAATCTCCAGGTTTGCCGGCAGGCATACTAACCACTACACTAAACTGTCCTTTCCTTACTATGGTATTATTGTTCACATACTTAATGCACAAGCTTCACATACTTTTGCACAAGCTGCACATACTTATGCAGCTTACAACATACTTAGCACGCACTTAAATGTTACGCACCAAGCTTAGCGTCAGGCATCATGCATCACGTTTGTAAGCAATTAATAATCATAAGCAAGCTGGCTTCAGATGGCTCTGATTATAGTGTCACTAGCTTAAAGGTTGACATGCAAAAAATTCACATTACAGTTATTTGGTATCAAAATATTCACCATGTCTTACTCTGTGGAAATGTGATTACAAGCTCTTAAAAGCTCAAAAATGAACAGTTAATCGCAGCCATCACGAAAACGCCGTAGATTGGAATCCTTTTTCAAAACGGCTCAAATGGGACGTACTGTAGATGGACATGATGGCTTCTGTTTACACTTTCATGAACCTCATTCATCGCAATATTTTCACCAATATACTTCACACATTCAATAAAATCATGTCTATTGTCATTACCCATCTATTTCATTATCATCGTAATGCTGTCACTTTGAGCACTGATATCTCAAAACCTACCGTAAAAAAATTTGTTCAATTTTTAACCTTTGCCCGAAAGAGTGCATATCAACCTCTGATAAACATGACGAGCCTGTTGTTCGCCTGTGATAGTCGAAAAATGCTGCAGAAATTGTTCGCGCCATTTGGCAGGATGTATGGGTCACATGATCAGATTATAGCTAGATGAATAGACCAAGCTGAAACAAAACTGTAAAGTAGCGAGCATCTATATTTGATACGAGCTTTTCTGTAGAACCCAAAGTGTTTGTCATAAACTAGTGCTACGAGATGTTTTATATTGAGCCTTTTATTGGCCTTTAATTTTACGGGATAACATCACTGTCAAACGTCACTGATAACATCATGTGTTAAAACAATAACCGCAATGTTTGAGAACGTCATCAAAATAAAGAGATTCCAAACTACGGCGTTTTCACGATGGCTGCAATTAACTGTTCGTTTTTGAGCTTTCAAGAGCTTGTAATCACATTTCCACATATTTTGTACCTACAACACACTAGTGTAAGACATTGTGAAATTTTTGATACCAAATAACTGTAGTGTGAATTGTGTAACAAGTAAACCTTTAAGTTACTAGCTTAAGTTACCCAAATTTGTTGGGTAAAAAAAACTAGCTAATGGCAACTAAATTTAGTTACTAATGCTAAATTTTCTGTGCAAAAACCTCTTTTATTACCCGTGCACCGCTGGGCATTCATCTAGTTCTATAATAAAATCGATATGCATCATTCTAGAGATGAAGCAAGCGTATTCAATCATTAGGCCTTACTAATCAGTACATGCTATTTGTGAAATTGTTTTTAATGGCACACTATGAAAAAAAAATCTTTTCGGAGATATACTGATGCCAAATAAAGTTTTAGGACAAAAAAACTGGAAGTACAGTGCACCTCTAAGTTACAATTGCCCTGTTATATAGGTTTTTTGCCTTTGCGATCCTACACATGGTTTTTCGTCCCCGCAATACAACATTTTTTCCGCCACACCATATCAACAAAGGTTTTTCTCAAGATTGAATTTTAGCAGTCGATGTGCTGAATACACCGGAATAACAGAGATATCGATATGCTGTTCACCGAAATCCCTCCCACAATGCATGGAAGAGATACAATGCCCGCTCTCTGTTCAGCGTTATTCATTATAAGTTATAGTGACAATGAAACTGGAAACAGATAGGCGATTAAATTTTAGATGATGGTAAAATTAAAGTTTAGGTTAGCAAAATACATACTAAAACGTAACTTAAGTTGTTATTGCTAAAAGTCGGACAAACAACTTTTTGTATCACGAGTCGTGTTCTAGTGATGTTCGTTGAATGTAGATGAATGCTAGCCTGAAATAATGCCCTTAGCTGAGCTCAAGGTTTCAATGTGTGCATTTAGCTTTGTTGTGTTCATCATCAACCATCCATAGGATCAACAAAGGTGGAGACATTCTCTGTTGTACCAGAATAAAACGTGTCTGAAATTGTTGATTATTTCTACAGATATGGAGTCTTGCTGCTCCGCCTCTGACCAATCAAAGCTCATCGGTACAACAAACTCACTGCATACAGAGTATAGCCCCAGTCTCTAGAGTCAAATGGAGGCCTAAACAACCTACACAGGTTGCAAGTCTAGTCAACTCGGTAGACCTGCAGGTTCATGTGTGGGAGCTAAACCGCCCGTCCATCCCCCTCGCTACATTCCCTGATCACAAAGATGTTGTAACAAGTACGTCTCACGTTGGTTGGCTGTGCTGTGATTAATGTTTATTGGTTAATGACTACGCTAAAATGATGGAAGGCTTTGTAAATTATGATTGGTCGGAACACTTTGTGGATTGTGATTGGTCGGAACACTTTGTGGATTGTGATTGATTGTCAAAAAGCTTTTTAACTTGTAATTGGTTGGTAAAATGCTTTGTTTTGTGATATTGTCGAAACTTTTTGTGAATTGTGATTGGTTATTAAATCATGCAGTAGGTTGAGATTGATTGTAAAAATAGTTTATGGATTGTAATTATATAGTTGGTACATCATACAGGCTAATTGAAGATGTTTCTGAGTGACTGTATTTTATTTGAAATCTTTCTGAATACTTGTGCAGCTTTAGCCTCTCTATTCATTTGTAGTTTGTTGCATACACTTATCACTTTGAGTCTTTGGGTCGAAAAGAATGTGATACTGTCATGCTATTGGCTGCCCGCATTGCCTACTAGTATAATGATATACTCCATCATCTCAGTTAGTAGATTAAGTATAGTTTCATAATAGTTTCATATCTAGTAGTTTTAGTACAAATCTGTCGTTCGGGAAACTATATAATAAGATAACTATACTGAGTTTGTATATCTGTACCAGCTTATGTCATGAACGTGTATTAACTTACGTAATGGTATGCACTCTCTTCTCTTTCTAGGCATAATTTGGAAGGATAGCTACACATTCATCAGTGGCGGAAAGGATTCGAGGCTCATAATGCACTCATTCAATGATGCCGTTAAACTCTGTGAAAAAGTTAATCCTATATCTCTCTCCCTCAATGTAACTGACCAGCTTGCGCTCGCCATTAATGAACGACTTCAATTGTCTTCCCAGAACCTTACAGGTGGAGGAGATAACTTACTAGTAGCTAATTTTTGGGGATCCTTTGAAACTTAGAATAGATAAACAAAGCCGATTGTTAGTAGTACACTCTCCATGGTGATCTAGAGATAGAGAATCTAGAAGCAGGTTACCTACAAACAAAGTTAGTCTTGTTGTTTTCTACAGTAAACAATTTTGCTCCATTTGTTTGGCAATTTCTAATTACTTGATGCATAATTAGCCTTATACAGTGTGACATGTGCGGTGTAATAGTAGTCTTAGTTTCACTAGGAGTAGCATTGTTGTCCATTACATTTGCTTGTTTAAGTTCAGTTTTGCACGGCTGCTTTTTTCCTCTTAATTTTTGCCAGCTTTTAAACAGATTGCAAAGGAACCAATAATGTGGTTAAATAATTGAATTCCCGCATTTTTCACGCAGTTATTTAACTCGCACATAAAAGACTAAATTTTTCTAAAAAGTCAACTATACGTCGTGTACTACGGTGCGCTCTGTGTGTAGACTCAATTCTAAAATCTGTTGCATGCCTTTGGTTAGTGACCTATGGTCATCACTTTGCAGACCAGTTCTCGCTAGAACAATGAAAACTCTTGCTAAGTACACAGCGGAGGTGTGCTGCTAATTGTTGAAAAACCTATTTACTTGTTTAAAAAGCCCCTTAAAATGGCATTGGTAAAGCAACACGCTTATGAGGCTTAGTGTAAACTGAGAGGCAGCTAAGGGCTAAGGTAAAGCCAGCCTCTATTGTCAGAGCTTTAGAGAAAGTCAACATCAACGTTGAACCGCAACTGGTTGACTAGTCTAATTCAGATAATGATGAGGAGGAACCTGGAATGTTGGACAAACTTTTGACATAAAGTTAACTAAATTCACTGTTTTGCCTTTGTTGCTGTTTTTTACATGTTTTAAAATGTGTTTTATAATGTGGTGCACCTTATATATATTGGTTAATTACAGAAATAGTCTATGGAATTGAGACTGCGCTGTATGATACGGGGCATCTTATGATACGGTGCACCGTATGATAAGGTGTGGAAAATACGATAACTTGATTTGTCTAAATCATGTACTTACATTGCTAAGGAAGTTACACACTGATATATCCAAATAAGATCATTTAAATTAGCGTAACTTGGAAATTTTGAGATTTATAATTTCTAGAGGTACCACACAGATTTCCTTCGAAAACTGCATGTTTTCTTCAGACTGGTTAAATATTTGTATTTTGATGAAGACCCAGCAGAATGTGCTGACCAATAGATAGCATGGCAAGGCCCAATAGGTTTCCTTCCTTACTAAATTGGAACCATTAAGTTTACTCCCTTTGTTAAATCTTTGTTGACCCTTTCAAGAACCCTTTGTGGAACTCCTCTGAGACCCTTTAGTGACCACCATTGTTACCTGTTATAATTAATTATCTCGGTGACTACTAGGTAACTTGTGACTACTATATAACCTTTTCTTTGACTCTTTTTGGACCTCTTCTATTACCTCTCGTGGTCCTCTTTCTGACTTGGTGACCAACATTGCGTTCCTGTGATGACCTCTCTGTGACCTTTTGATGACCTACTCTGTGACCTTTTGGTGAATGCTTTTTGGACTCTCTTTGTTTCTGTGACTATACGTAGTGTGTAAATTGTCAAGCAGCTATGTAGCCATGTTAATTACTATGTTTACTCGATGGAATCTTATTGTTGACTGCAGCTTCGAAAGCCACTGCTCAAACTCCGGTCAGCCAATCAAGTTCTACTAGCGCTAAAGTAAAAAATATTCTCAAGCCCACTGTGACAAAACCTGATAAAAGGGAGGCATTCATCAAGGACAAAGTTTCAAATGTTTTCTTCTTTGAGCCAATGGAACAGGTGGGTGGGCACACTATTTGACCAATGAAATCACTTGCCATTAGCAACTAACTTGTTCATTTACTGAACACCAGTTTATTTTGTCTTCTTATATATAACATGAGTGTATAGTCCTCAACTAATCTCTCCTAAGGGATATCACGAGTGTGTAGTCCTCAACTAATCTCTTTTTAAGGATATTTATATCTTTCTGTTAGGCGTTGTATTTAAATAACAATAGCATCAGACATTGCAGATAACCTTAACACTAGCTAATGCTCACTTGTTATTTTTATTTTTCTATAATATTTTACACTTGAAGTGACTATAACTATCATAAGCCATAGTCTAGATCACCTGATCTACGAACATCGGGTTGGAGTTTGATTATCGGAGGAGTCGTGCTTTCATGTCCTTGTAGAGCTCTATATTGATCTCTTCAACATTTTCTCCTCCTATAGACCATTCAAGACTTAGTTCCCTTGCATACAATGTAGTAGCTAGTCATTTATCAGCTGGGAATGCTGATAAAGTTTTCACTATTGTCCAGAGCCAGTTGACTCTCATTATAGAACAAGCCTCCTCAAGACTGGGAAAATGTTTTAAATTGTTTTCCTTTGTTTTTCTTTTTTGTATACACAATGTTTATTCTTACTTTAGCAGGTAAATACCAAAATATGATTTGTATGTTACTTTATGGGTGTTCTTGATTAGTGGACAGTTTTGTAATTCATCTTAATAGTAGTTTTATAAAAATGCCTGACTTGGATGGTTGATTGCCTTTTTCCAAAAAATAGCCATATTTGAAGTTGACCGTTAAAGGAGCATTATACCCAGCAGTCAACTGAAATTGCCAGATAAGTTCAAGGAACTGGAAACAACTCCTGAATTTTATTTTGCTGATTATTTGTTTTGCGGCATCATCCACACGACCATCTTTACCAGATGTAGGTTCTTTAAATTCGGGAAGCCACTGCAATAATACTGTAGCCGAGGATGCTAAGCTTGATGGTGAATTCCTACTGAGTAGTGGAGATGCTAGTGCATTACATAGACAATTGAGTACTAGATTATTGGAGCAGCCACCATGTTTCAATGAAAGTCAAAGGCCATGTATATCGGCCTACAGTGTTGGCAGATTTGTCGTACGACGCTGAAATATAGACTGTGTACAGTGTGCTAACTGGCAGACAGCAAGCATACATGGTGGAACATCTACATACAATCGGTCGTAGATATTTCTTGAAATGAAAGGATCACTGATACTGAGGTATTGAAAAGAGCTGAAATATCATTGCTCAAAGCATCCTTATTTAAATGAATGTTAGATAGCTCGAACATTTAGAGAGAATGGTTTGCCACTCCAAATTGAAGGAAGGAAAGTTCAATCAAGGGAGGCCTAGGTTAAGGTTTCAAGACATTGTCAAGATTGATATGAGGAAAATGTAGTTAGATTAAAATTAGTGGCAAAGGATGGCAAGAAATAGAGTTGGAGAGGGGGGATTAGACCCAATAGAAATCAGCTATTACCGCAGCGACACACTGTTATTTGGATGATGATAATAAGCTTCAGCATTTTAGAGAGCAAGTGCAACCAGTAATGATTTACCAATCATATTGCTAAGATTGTGACTAGACAGTATTACCTATGTATGTCTCTACAGCTACCAAACTTCAAAATCAACTTCAACCTCAATTAGTTCTTGTCTCCTTATTTACAGTTGTTCAATTGCTCCTCACATCCTCCCCACCTTCTCCCCACCTCGCATTCTCCTCGCCTTTTTTTTAATCTTTTCACCTTCTTTTCACCTCATCTTTTTCTCACCTTCTCTTCACCTTCTCTCCACCTTCTCTCCACCTTCTCCCCCCCCCCTTCTCCCCCCCTTCTCCCCACCTTCTCCCCACCTTCTCCTACCTGCTCATACTCGTACTCATACCTGCTCTCTATAATACTTTTTAGGATTTCAATGATAAATGGTTCAAGTACTGTGCCAAAAACTACATTCTCCATGGCAAGAGTTTCGAGGAGATGTGCCAACATAATGCTGAGGTTGCTGAGCGTCTCCACCAGATACAAGTACGTTGAGACATGATTAATAATTGTTAGAGTTGCTTATACCGTTTAGACATTTAAAAACTGTAGGATCCACTCTGTACTCTGTACTGTCTACCTCTAATATAACGCCAATAGAAGGGAATCGTTGAAAAATACAGCGCCATAGAGCACAAATAGAGGGTTAACGGTACATAAACGTACAATAGGTATATACATCGATTATCTTTTCTCATCTTCAGATTATGAAGCACTGGCTGCTACTCAAGATTCTTTTATGTAACAATATGGAGACGCCTTCCTTCCTATCTCACAGTATTAACCTTCCAGAAAGTTCTCTACTGGCCAGACCAGAAGGTATGTGTGTGATTGCTACAATATTGGATGAGGTTAGGGAGGAGAACAAGTTTAACCTAGAACTTAATTTATCAGAAGAATAAAATGATCAGTGCAAAAGTTTTCATACTAGTACAAATGACCATTATTTGTTATTATTGCCTATTAATAAATAGTTTAGTATTATGTTGTATAATTACTGATTGGCAAGGTGAAATTAATTTTGACATTTGTATATCACTGGGTTTCCATGCTTCGAATGGATTCGAAGTTTCTTTTACTCCGTATCATAGAAACGGTAAAATTTGAATGGATTCGTGCCATTTCGCTTCGCTGAATTTGTGCGAAGGCATTTGCAGTGAGACTATTATTCGATGTCACGGAAATGCTCACTGCGGACGGATTCGAATCGATAATATCTGGCTAAGCTCTCCCCACTGGAGGTAAAAAAACTCAGCTCATTTAATCACAGCACTACGCCGGTCTATTCTAACTATTATTGTCATTGATAGGTTCCTCATACTACAATGATGAGATAATTACCTTTATATTCATTTTATTACCTTATTCATTAAATAACTGAACCTATCGATTGTACAGATTCGCACTGCACTAGGGCAGACCTCTTCCTAGACTTAACTCTTCTAGAATAGTAAAAGTTCTTTACTAAAAATGACTAGTTCATGCGACCTCTGAAGTAGTAACTGTATAGCAAGTAGTAAATTCTGTTGCTGTTTTGTAATAAGGAAAACAAAAGCAATAAAGAAACCAAAAATAAAATTCTGATCAGGCATCATGGCTGAGTTAGTGCAACGAGCGATCGTGACCCAAGAGCTAGTCTGCTTTAATAAGTTCCGTTTCGAGAAGTACATCTATATTCATTGAAATATCAACATAGTGCAACTTTGTATCGCTGGAACGGTAAGGTGTGAATTCATAGGCAGAGGTTACCTTCGAATCCATTTGAAGCAGAGAAACCCTGTAGTTGTCTATTATACAGCTGTTTTACCAAATACCTTGTTATGGCCATTCTGCTGATGAGGTGGTTGGAAACATTTGATAAGAAGTTACCAACAAAAAAGTTTCCAAATCTCTTGATATAATTATGTTCTATTACAGTGAAGGCCTGCAGTAGTATTGATCTATTACAATGAAGGCCTGCATTACATGAATATATTACAGTGAAGGCCTGCATTACATGACCCGCATTACATCATCTGTTACAGTGAAATCCCGCATTACATGATCTATTACAGTGCAAGCCTGTATTGCATGATCTAGACGTTGTTGAAGTTTTACTATCACCTCTGATATTAAAATGATAACCTCAAATTCATACATTATCTTGATTGCGCCTTTTAATATACTCATAATGTCTGCATGCCATCTTCGCACATCTGACTGCATGCTTCCCTTTAGAGCTTCAAGTGTCAGCTTGCAGTATTTCAACATTATGAGTCATAATAAATACTATATAATGCGAGAAAGTTGATTTATTAAACGCCGGAAAGAGATACACATCATTTGTTAGTATTGAAACATTCTGCCTACAATATTTGATGATAACTAAAGCTAGCTCCTTATTGAGACCAGTATTGAATATGTCCTTAGTGTTAGGAACACAAATATAGTATACTTCCATTATCACTTTACAACACGTGTTAGTTTAGAATTTTCCGGTTCCAATGATATAGTTTACCATAGTTATAACCTGAGTAACATATATCAGAGGCTGATGAACATGCATTAGATTACGTATACTGTAATTTTGTAAAGGTCTCTCAGAATGTTGTTGAGCACTGTATATTATTACAGCAAATAGTTCTGTGGCTGACCTTCAAGTCAATCCCCATCATCCTGAGAATGGAGACATGGCATCAGGTAAGTGCTGTCCCAGCCTTGAGCGCTTCAACCTCCTGTGTTGTTTTACCGGAAGTGAGGTAACGTTGTATTAGGATTTCCTTCATGTAATACCTTGAAAGGCTCTCTTCATGCAACAATTTTCAAACAAATTGGAGGATTGGTTCGCTTCCTCCATCAAGAGAAGTAGCAAAGACCTATCCTACTTCCCAATTGCTTGGGATTCTAACTAGCCTATTCCTTTTAGTTGAGATAAAACACTGCTGACTATCAATTGAATTTTATTTATGTTGGACCAGATCATCAATTGCTGGGTTTAGATGAGCTTTGAATGTTTAATATTACAGTCCAGATGTACGCCTCCATAAACAATCCTTTAAAGTTGTTTATGTTATTTTTTCTGTCCTGATATCCAAACACTTGGGTACTCTTTGAAAAAGTATTGCTTGCTATCATATTCACATGGCCGCTAGCTGCTACTAGTGGTTACTACAATTCTATTATCACTGCACCCCCGCTATCAACGGTTGGATTTATCTGCCATGATGCGTTCTCCTCATGTCACAGGTCTGAGCGGAGGGGAAGAGTCTGATGATCACCTTATCAACTACGCAATGTCACAGATGACAAACCAGGACTTTTTCACTGAAGATAATGAATTGGACAGATTTGAGATGGACCTTGATGACAAGGATGAGGAATACGAAGATGAAAAGGTAAAACTTTAATTCCCTCAGCTTGCTAGTAACTAGTATACTTTAGCTGCAATGACCAAATGATGTTTGGCTGCTTAACTTAACAGATTGCTAGTTAAAAGCATCAACCTGTCTGACTGAACAACTTATCTGTTACAAATCCAGCTCAGGCCACATCAACAATCACTGTTTCCATTGTAAGAGTGATTCAGATTTGGAGTTGTGTGCACATTGAGTTACCGTGTGATAAGTGATTCAATGGATGCTCACGTGTTGCAAATTAATGCTGGCACTTTGTTAAAAAAAAGGAATTCTACGACTAGAGGCCTAGCTTCTGTGACTAGA
Source organism: Watersipora subatra (assembly GCF_963576615.1). Classification (NCBI taxonomy): domain Eukaryota; kingdom Metazoa; phylum Bryozoa; class Gymnolaemata; order Cheilostomatida; family Watersiporidae; genus Watersipora; species Watersipora subatra. The sequence continues at coordinate 35,139,667 of NC_088710.1, read as the reverse complement.
GGCCTAGCGGCGGACTCCTGTCTCCCTTAGTTTCATGCTTTCAAAATAGAAATTACCGAAGTGTGGAAAATTTTTAAAATAGAATAGCTTGGGCGACATTATCCTGCACATCATTCACGTGTGCCGTTTTCATCTTTAGCAAGCATGAAATGTTCGATAGAAATTTACGAGTAACAAAACTCGCTTGATTTACTGGTTTTTGCTGTTTTATTTTGCGGATGATGCAAACTTGCGGATTAACAGCGTAATGGAAACATTGACTAACAGATGTGTTTCTGGTGTCAGGCAACTTTGATGTCTGTGCCAAAGCATGAAATTATTTGAAAGGATTGTCATGTGAACATTGTCAAATGTTCACATGACAATCCTGCCAAACTGAATCCATTAACTCGATAATTTAAAAATTCTAAAATTATTTGTAATTAAAATTTGTGTTCTAATAACTTTTGAGTGCAAGACGGTTATTTTTTGTGACAAGCTACGTGTGATGGGTGACAAGCTGTGTGTGACAGGTGGTGAGCTACTTTTGACAGGTGATAAGAGTGACAGGTGGCAAGCTACAAATGATGTATGAAAGCTATGTGTGGCGGGTGATAAGCGGCGTATGATGGATGGAAAGCTACACATAGCCTAAATGAAAAATCTTGCTTGTGTATAATAAAGGAAAGCACTTGTTCTCATTACTATTTATGCTGTATGCCGATTGTCTGTCCTGAACAGCAGCATTTTTTTCGTGGCAGTCAGTGCTATGTTTTTTGCTGATTTTAAGCGATGTTTGGCCTATATAATTTATGCTAAATCATCTCACCAATGTTTTAAGTTATCGTCATATATGCAGTTTTATCCACGTTTTTGTAAAAAATGTTTTTGAATCACTCCCAATACAGGAAATCAGTCGGCAGTCAAAGTGATCTCCATATGGAGACTATACGCAGGCACATTACACAAGAGATTTTCCATAGCTAAAGGTTGTGCTATGGTTTCCCCTAGATACTTTTCAAATTTATCTGGAGCTGTTTTATAATTATTATCCCGAACTTGTTTTATGGAAGTTATTTACAAGCACCTATGCACACATTCTGGGGATTGTTGATTGTAAGTTAAAAGGATTAGAAATTTTTTGGCAAAAAGAAAGCGCATTCTTTACTAATTGAAAGACTTTCTCCAATTTGTGTTTTATAGGAGTTTCACCTGCCTGCCGAGAGTTTCATGCCATCACATGACCTCACCGAGTCTGCTGATCCCCAGAATCCAAATGCGTATCACTCCCATCAACCCCCCTTGTTTACTGAGAGTTCATACCACTTAGAGAAGCGCTCAGAGCAACGCTCTCCAGAGAAGGTGGCTAGTCATTACAGTTACTTGCTAGATATTGTCTCTTCTTGAAAGAGCACCATTCAAATGTCGAAGAGACCACTTAGTGAATGCTAAGCAGAACAATGGCTACTGTAAAACCTCTATTTCACTGCCATAGTGCTGTATTTTTCAACCTTTTTACTATAGTGGCGTACTATTAGAGATAGTGTTTAAATAAAGGGTGGCGCTTTATTTTTTTATTAGCTAGTCAGAATTTTACAAAGATAAATTTAACCCTTTTATGGCGGAAGTGATGCTAATGTCACCAATATTTTGCACCCTCTTAGGCAGAGTGACATTAATGCCATGGCATGAGCATTTTTACTAAACGGTTTTCTCATTCGTCGATGTATGAGACCGAGTTAAACAGGAAACTCCATTGAGTAAAACATACTAGACTGATGCAGCTATAACTTACCATATTTCGATAGTGTTGCTTTCAAAGTTTGAGGAAGCTACTGAAAAATTGAGAGTTAGAAAATAGACTTTGATAACCCATAACAATGACTGCTATTACGTCATGCAGTGCTCCTGAAGAGTATTCTCATCGTTTATCAAAACATTTTTCAAAGTTTTCAGGTCAGGATTGTAAACCACATTATGGATGAATCTGAAGATATTGAGTCAGATTAGATCTTAGTCACTTTCATTCAGAGTCTAGTTTTGATGATCTGAGCCTTGACATCTTATTAAGCACTTCAGTGGTAATTATGTGGCCATGGTTCAGATTGATTCACATTGATGATTTAGGCAGGTGTAGGACTTTACTTGCCTGAGCCTGGGAAAATTTGAGGATATGTTTTTTACTTTGTCCTTCACCTCAGTAAACTTGTCATGATAGTTTTGTTTAGTTTTTTCATACTTCTGGTTTGCGTTGGATTACAAAATTTTGGTCACTTTGTTGGAGTATAGGTTTTCAGTATAATTCCGATGTTTTAAGTCGACTGGACTCTTAGTTTTTGAGATATCGGCAAAATACCCAGGGCACTTCTAATTAATCGAGGAATAAAAAATGGCTGGTGACAGAACATTAGTGTCCAATGGCACCCATATTGAAATTCTTTGTAATGAATGATCAAGAGTAGACAAAGCTAGAAAATTTCTCAACAAGAAACAAGAGCTTTACAGTAAAACTATTTATTTTTTATTCATTAAATATTTTATTAAAATTTTTTATTCATAGAAATACACCGTATCAAACTCTGGGTACACGCAACATGTCTATTCAGTTGCATCTAAAGCATCACATCTTTGAAAGTGTATAAAAAAATTGACTTTATTTAATTGCTGTCTTTTCATTGGGCTCCGCAAGCTTGGAACTTTTAAATGATATTCAGTTAATAAAAATTGTGCTACCCCAAGTGCTTTCACAGTCGACTGAATGTCAGACTACGGTCTATGATTAGAAGCCCTGCTTGTGTATACAAGAGAAGGCATCAAAGTGTCAACTCATGCAACTCACATCTTGTACATTTAGAACCGAAATACTAGTTATGAATGGTTAATTTCTTACAGATATCAGTAGCAGCTGCTGCCTTTGAGGTGCCACTTTGGAATGCCGTCGATTCTGTGATTTCACTGCTGCATACCTATGCTGAGGCCGTAAGTGCTCTAAAATGGCTTGATGTAATGCCATTGAATTATATTACGACCTCAGTTTCAATGTTATGAAGAGATACATGTATGTAGCATTTTAAACTAAATATAACCTTTTTATAGTTATGAAGGTGTGTATATATAATATAACACGTACATGTGTATGTATGCAGTGGACCCCCAGGTTACGGCGTCCCTGTCTTATGGTTTTTCCGCCTTATAATGTGGAACACGAAGTGTTTCTGGCGTTAGGTAATTACCATAGGTTCCCATGTCCTTCCATACGAAATTTTCACCTTACGATTCCAACACCAGAATGAATTAATGTCATATGGTGGGGGTCCACTATGTAAATGTAATATATATTGTATATTATGTATGTTATAGATTATACATAATATATAACATCTATTATATAATATATATACCATCATAAATATAAATGGTTTTTTACTTATGTCGAAGTATCAAGACAGAGTTAAACAAGGCGCTATTATTAGTCTGATACAATTATTAATTATTTCTGTAGTGTTGCTTTTAAAGTTTCAATGAAAAAACAAAAAAGCTCTGGTGTTGGAAAATGGACTTTGATACGAACAGAAACAAAAGAATTAATTGTTATCGATGTAACTGAGTCATTATAAGTACGATTTTGTGGACACTTTCCTTCTGATCATTTTCTATTATGGGTTGGTAGAGATCAAAGAATGTAGAAGTGGCGGTCAAATGGAGGTGATGTTCAATTTAAGGGTGACGCTCTATTTTTTACCCCTTCTCCTTTAGCAGTGGTCAAATAGAGTTGGCATTCAAATAAAGGCAGCATTCAATTAGAGTTTTTATGGTAACTGTAAGAAAGAAAATGTTTAGTGAATTTGGTCTCCATGAATATAAAAGAACTAACACCTTCACAGAGAGATTTTATAGTGAAACTGCACCTTACCTACACCATCAGTTAGACTTATGAGCCAACATGGACAGGACCAATGTTGTGAGAGTTGAAAGGCACATCACAAAACTTCTGATTATACACCAAAGCTGTAAATACAAAAATGTTGTTTCTTGCATACTATTTACAGCTTACTTACTATCCGACCTTGACTATGGAAAAATCTCCTTATTCAAATTTATGAATATATAAAATTCATGTTATATTTGAGAAAATCAAAAAGTTGTGTCCAGAAGTAGAGGGAACACAAGTTTTTTATGATGGAATGCCCAGCAGTTCAAACGTGGCTAATGGCTACCTCTTTTCAAACATAAGCTGGTTTGAACGAGAGTTTGAATTTAAGTTAGAGCGGAACTTCTTTGCCACTGGTCATGAAAAAGGACCTGTAGAGGGGCTGGGAGGGAGCTTGAAAAGCATGGTAAGATGAAAGGTCCTTCGTGGAGCTATTGTAAAGGAGGCAGATTCATTAAATGCTCAATGTTCATCGTCAGAGACAATCATTATTGTCATCAAGCCTGAGGAAGTTCGTAAAAATGAAGCCTCTCCAAACTAAAAGTGGGAGGGTGTCTTAGGAGTCAAAGTGGTGCCTGTCAAGAAGAGCTGCGTGTTATCTGTCTGTGGTTGTGAGGACATAACAATTCATAACAATTCAAAAAAAGTCACAGTTGGGATTCAAACTGAATCAAACTTTAAGTGTGGCCATCATGTTGTAGTCATATATCAGACGTGTGGGAATGACTGTCGCTATGCGGTCATCATAAAAGCTCGTGATCTAAAAATCAATGAGTTTGTAGTACAGTTTCTAAAAAGAGTTAGGGGGCCTTCGAGTTTAGAATTTGTTTTAAAGGAAAATGACCAGTCTTGGGTAGAGGAGAAACCAATATTATCCTCACATGCCCAATTTTAAACAACGAACTACAGTATTTGTTTGCCGAGCTGGATAAAACTGCTATATCTAGATGTAAGTGATTAAATTGTTCCAAGCTTTTGCAGTTATTTGCATTCTTTGATAGATATTTAGCTGAATAGCTTGTTATTGAGTATTTCTGTTTAAAGTTTTTACTAGTCTCATGCCCTTGTTGTTTTGCGTAATACTTAATAGTTTTATGAACTATTATTATGTGGTATTATTCCATATAAATATACAATTATGCTTAATTAAAATTTTAATCAACAGTGTTATGTTTCCTATAAATTGCAACAAGTAAACAGCCAATAGCCATATGAAAATCACAATGTCACATCATACACACACCCTGAACCCTGGATGTGTTATTCTTTCAATGAGCCATTTACTTTTTTCCATACAATACATCTTTGAAACCTTGCCGATCTTGCATGTTTAAGTCTAATGGGTATTACTAGTCGCTTCAGAAAGTTAACACATAAAAAATTAGTTCTCAAAAACAAGTATTTTTGTGATGTCACGTCAAACATGCCCTAAATGGGCCTTCACGACCTCAAGTTCTGATCAAATTAAACAAAAGTAGCTCTTCTTGTCCAGAAGTTTATGCTCGATTAGATGGGACAGTTCAAAGCTGTTCATTTTTAAATGGAGAAACAGAACTTGGTACAAACCTCTCTGACTGTCATGCCATAAATTGTGGGCATGCTCATATATAAATAATATATGTTATATAATATATAACGTATATTATATATAATATATAACATTTAACTGAAAAGATTCAATATAGATTTAGATTGAAATTGCTGAAATCGAGCAAAACCGTTTACAACAACGACCGGGAGCAGTGTCTGATTTTTTCAATTTGTGCTTGCATCATACAGACACAAAGTCTATGAATTTGCCAGTCGGGCTGTTTATCAAAACTGAAACAGGCAAGGAAACCCTCTTTCAAAATTGTTTTGTTATGAGATTGTGATGATGAGTTAGGGTGAAGCAAAATTCAGATGGTTCCCATGTAACATCTCGGCATTCAATATAAGCTGTTGATGCTATAAGTGCTGATAAAAACTCATCGAACTGATTAAGATATTTGTGTCTTTGCTAGAATGACACTGCATTTCTAGCTAACGGGCACTTCTTAGGGTTCAATCTTCAGGTTCATGAGTACAAGTTGAAAGCAAGTAAAAAGTATCAAACATGACTTTGTCTGATTTTACTCCAAATGGAAGGCTAAGTGATTCGATATGAAGCTGATTAGAGATATATTTGAGTTACTTGATTTTGGCTGGAATTTAATACTGTCATCAGTTTTGTTTTTTGTTTTAATACTTTTTTATGTTCTTTGTTGCATTAAATGTTTTATAATGTTAGAGTTTTCGAAACTTTTTGTACGCTGATTTTGTCATTTAATTTACACACTTGAAGGATTTTTATTCCTGCCCTTAATCGCTACACCAGGTGCTCAGTTCAAAAAGTTTTTACAGGGAGATGTACAGACCGCAGTGAGCATGTATATTGTACTTGGGAGCAAGATCAAATCACATATAGATGAGGAGGTGCTGGAGGGATGGATGACAGCTTATGTCGGTGAGACCCTGTTTATGTTCAATATTGGATGGTTGTGGTGAGACATTGTTGATGTTCTATACTGCATGGTTGTGTTGGGATATTGTTGGTTCTATACTAGGTGGTTGTGGTGGGACATTGTTGATGTTCTATACTGCATGGTTGTGGTGGGACATTGTTGATGTTCTATATTGGATGATTGTGTTGGGACATTGTTGATGTTCTATACTCCATGGTTGTGTTGGGACCTTGTCGATGCTATGTACAAGGTGGTCATAATAGAAGGAAAGACTAGCATTTACTCTGCTGTGGTGGCATTCAGTACTTTTAGTAGACTGGCATGTTTACGGTATTGTACATCCTGGCAGGCATATCACAACTCTGAACCTATGGTGTTAGTTTATGGTTATAGCAAATGTATACTCATAGATTTCTTTCACCAGATATAAGATCGATAGTTTCAATGGCCAAATAATGCCAAGTAAGAATGGGTGTCTTTGAGCGAGACTCAAATTGAAATTGTACACTTTACAGAGTTGCTGGAGATGTTCAGACTTTGGTGTGAATCAAACACGATAATCACCAAGTGCAATGTGAAGAATATAACCCACATGAATCAGGCATCCACAACAGTATATACATTCTGCACACGCTGCGTTAAACCTCTCCCCGCTGCTGAGTGTGGCTGGTATTGCAAGAAATGCAAGCAGATTACGTCTCCTTGTTCTATATGGTTGGTATGTGGGGATGGTCTTACCACCCTATACAATACTTGCATATTATATATAATATATATAATATATTACAACATTATATATCCATTAGATGAATGTCCGGCATTGCCTGGGTAATAAAAAAGGTCTGCGCTGAAAATTAATTTTTGTAAAACAACAGTTACCATTCTAACTTTCAAACTGCATATCATGAGAAAAGTGTTTTGTGCAGTTGAAATAAATTAAGAGAAAAAATCAAATAACTGTAAAGTTGTTTAAATATAAATGTGAAATAATTAGCAAGTAATGGCTAAATTAAGTCTGCTTTGCTATGATTAAAATGAAAAATTATTTTGTATACGATTATAGGATTTGAATTTGTTTCAGTGTTGGTATCGTGAGGCAAAACAAGTATGGGTATAGAAACCCATAGTAACTATCTAATGCAAACACCCTCTGGTAAAAACATCAAAATTTTATATACGTACATATTAAAAATATGTACGTATATAAAAATTACCATATGAAAAATATATAAGTACATATTAAAAATTAATAACAAAATAGTATGTTAACTTTAGTAATTATAGTTATCGACAATAACTTAAGTGTATTTATTGGTTATGATCTGCAATAATCAGAGCAAATCACTTCACTCGGTTTACTGTTTGTTATGCTGGTCTTGCTCTATTCGACAGTTTAAAGTACGAGAACATACTCACGTGTAAACACTGTTGTTATGTAGTGTACAATTGCAGCTATGTAGTGTACTATTGTAGTTATGTAGCGTACTATTGTAGCTATGTAGCGTACAATTGCAGCTATGTAGTGTACTATTGTAGTTATGTAGCGTACTATTGTAGCTATGTAGCGTACTATTGTAGCTATGTAGCGTACTGTTGCAGCTGTGTAGCTTACTATTGTAACTGTGTAGCTTACTATTGTAGCTGTGTAGCGTACTATTGTAGCTGTGTAACGTATTATTGTAGCTGTGTAGTGTGCTGTTGGCGTCGATTCTACATGACTTATTTCAATGTCTGTCTCCCTTAAAGTATAATTTATACTCACTTGTGCAACTGTTTGCTGCAGCCACACTCCGGTGAAAGGAACATATGTATGGTGTCAGGGATGTGCCCACGGTGGTCATATATCTCATATGAAGGAATGGTTCCAGTCTAACAAACAGTGTCCAACTGGCTGTGGTCACGAGTGTGAATGGACGTAGCAAGCCTCCTGCCTTCCCCCTCTTACCCCACCAATCAACATCCAGCTTTTATGCCTTCATGTACAAGTTTATAGTTTTATTTATGACTTTCTAGTACTTCACTGACTTAATAATTTGGTACAAACATTTGGTATATTATTTATTACTATCTACGGCAAGTCTATGCTGGTTGCTTTTGTATAATTGTAAATTAGTTGAATGCTTATCATTTCCGTTGCTTTATGGGTGCTTGTAGTACTTGCTCTAGCAGCTGACAAAAACAATCTGTTCTGAGAGACATGAAAATAAAACAGCAATAGTACCTCTTGACATGCAGCAAAACCTTCTCAATCGTCTTTTCTAGTGGGCTATCATATCCGCTACCACTCCAACATGGCTAAGAGCAGTCTATTTTTATAGCAAGAGGACTCGTTATAGCTATGGAACTTGGGCTATTTTCCTTAAAAATTGCTAATTTTTGCCGTTATGAACAGTTGTATTATCTAAGTCATATTTTGGCTGCAAGTTTAGTGCTATCGTCATTGATACTGTTGTTCGACCATTGTATGACAAGAGGAGAGATTTGGCCAACAACTATGCCTCAAGGTAAACATATATCTGTGCTAGAATATCTGGCTGAATGTATTTGCTAAGCACGTAATATTAAGAATGAATTTATTAATGATTAATGTTGACACTCGATAATATTTCTTGGCTGATATATTGTGTTTAACTACAGTCAATGATAAAAGATGTATATATAGTACATGTATATATAGTACATGTATATATAGTACATGTATATATAGTACATGTATATATAGTACATGTATATATAGTACATGTATATACAGTACATGTATAACAAAGAACTAAAATCGAATGTTAGACGTTGAACAGGGCCTTAACTGTAATGCTTGAGCAATGCTCATGTAGTGGCTTCCATGAAATCACACGGAGTAGATAGCCTTGAATCTATAAAATAAAATGAGCAATGTGAAAACAATTACCAAACGCAACATTGTTTGCTTATTGCACACATCTTTAAATTACTTTGCAGCATATATTCTCATAGTAGTAGAAAGTAAGATAGAAATGGAATTCCTTTTTGGTTAACATGAAGCTTTTGTTCGAATACACATATTGTAGGTTTTTCAGGAAAGCATAAATATAGAAAAATATGTGACTGGTTTGCTCAACATTGTTTTAGCGAGTTTTGGTAGTAGGTCATTAAGCAAGTCGCAAATATATCACAAACAACTGCATTCTAAGTTACAAAACACAACATTAAAAACAGTCTTTTTTTTAGGAAACTAAAATTGAGTATTGGGTAGAAGCGTTTACGTGGTAGCGCTGTGCTCCAAATGGTCTCTTCATTCAGCTGAAGCGCTCAAAGAAAACTCATGAATTTCTTAGATAAGTGCTGAAATAGTGTAAATCTGTGTCAGTGGATCGATTTGCTAAGTGCCGCTTGCATGGGCTTACCTGCTCACAGATTGTGGTATAGTTGCTATGATTGGTCCATAACCCTTAGCATTATCATATAACTCGAACATGGGAGCGGCTATGAGTTTGTAGTTACGTGGAATGTAAAAAGACGCTACAAATAAAAGACGTAAAAGATGCGTGGTGAAAGATGTATCTAGTGAGGTTTGCCTCTCTCTTACTATAATATCAATTTGGCTAGATCACCTGAAACCAAATCAAAAAATAATGAGTTAACTGCTCGCCGACTATTGATCAGAAAAGCCGTTAGATATGACAAACATGTGACAAAATTGAGTCAAAGAAATATCACTCATCAGATGATGCCAAACTTTTCCATATCACATTTTTAAAACCTGTCAACTCAAGTTAAACCAGTAAATATTTGGCATGAAAAAATTCTGCATGCTTTGTAATGCATATTGTAACTTATTGTCAAAAGCTTACCATACTGTTGGACTGTTCTCAAGAGAGTAGCAAAGGAAGCACACAACTAACTGATTGGAATTAGTAAAAAATAGCAACCACTTTGGCACTAAATTTTCAAAGATCTGACATCTACGCTTCCTACAACCACAAACTATAGAGCAAACCTCAGTACAGATTCTAGTGTAGGTATATAATTATTGTTAATATTAATAAGTTAATATTTTAGAAAGACAAAGGTGAATAGATATAGTTTTTGTTTCCAGTAATATGCAACACACATATAAAGTTACTAGGTACTTAATTATCAAACAAAGCTCTACACCTGACAAGAATTAATTGGAAAAATATGTTTACTATTAAAAGTAAACTAAATAACACGAACAACTGCTAGTGTTAAATATTGGTAAAAAGGAAATGCATTAATATTAGTAGAAGCGGCTATCATTTCTCCAGCCAACTGCAACAGTTTTGTATCTAAAACGCAAACAGTTGACAGTTTGTCAACTCGTGACCCCAAGATGCCCTGTTAATCACATGAAAACTCCCTTTTTATAGACTCTTTCAACTTAAGCATAAACATTCACTTCATTTTCATACTTTGGAGAATAGTTCCGCGAGGGTCCTTCAACTAATCGTGGCGGTTAAAAACTTCAGCGATTATGAGTGATATCTGATTAGTACTGAAGTGTCAGGCATTGCGCGGCTCAGATGATGTACCGTAAAACCAGTATTTGAATGTCACCTTTATTGGAACGGCACCTCTATTTGACCGCTGCTATAGGAAAAGGGTCGAAAAATAGAGCGCTACCCTTCAATTGAATGCCACCTCTATTTGACGGCCTCTCTGTCATTCTTTGATCTTTATGAACCCATAATAGAAAGATAATAGTATAAGTTTCCAAAATAGTACTAATATTGACTCAGTTACATCAATAAAAATTAATCCTTTCGTGGTTGCTGTTTGTATCAAGGTCCGTTTTCTGATGCCAAAGCCTACAGTTTTTCTTGAAAACTTTCAAACCACAGCCATAGGAAGGCTAGTATTAGGTCCCTATTTAAATAAGGAACTACTACTAGCCTGATACAGTAGTTATTGGACTAACTATTCTGGCTCAGAATTTTCCGGATGGCATTTTTCGTCTAAAGATGGAAAAAATCTAGAATTTTAGATAGTATTTTAAAAGTTTTTTAAAAGTTTTCAAAATCCTTGGGATTTTGAAAAATGGAGAATGTGAAAAATTTATACGGAGAGAAAGTACGGCTGCCAAAGAGCACGCGACTGCAGGACCTAAGTGCTGGTCACGCTTGCCATTTGTACCTTTATTATACAAAATTCTTTAAGCATCTGATTGTCTATTTATTATACGCTTGACTGAACATTAGGTCATTTGATGTAGGCTTAAAGCATGAAGTTTATAATAAATGGAGAATGTGAAAAATCTATACGGAAAAGGGAATAAGAGTTGGCTTCGGCAAGATGCCAAGCGAAGCGGTGTAAAAGGATATAGCCAGATGAGCAAGGCTGAGCTCGCGTATCACGCTGGCGATCGATCCAAGGTAATTGGTAAAACCAGCAAGGGTATACCGATATTGGTAGACGGTGTTCATAAAAAGCCAAGCCCGGATGATGCTCTTCGCAATGTGAGAAATTTGTACGGAGAAGCATCAGTGGGTCAAATGAGAGAAGAGGCGAAGCGCTTGGGGTTTGGAAATACGAGCAAGCTGAGAAAAGCCGAGCTTGAAGATATTGTGAATGGAAAGCGACGCCTTGCGCTAAACGATCTGAGTGCGAAGGATTTAAAATCTTTAGCTAGAGATAGAGATATACCAGTTACACCGCGTATGAAAAAAGCGGACTTAGTGGGTCTGCTGAGAGGTAGAGCTGACAGACCGCGGGTTGAGATAAGAAATACTTTTGTGGATGATGTAACCAACAAGTGTACCGTTGATGTATCTAGCTATCAATCAGCTGACATAGATTTTGTGTGGAGAGATGCTAAACCCGTTATTATGGATAGAATTCGACAAACATTTGACACAAAAAAGATTCGTGTGAGTGTAGAGGTTGTATTCGCCCATCTAGAGCGTGGCGCTATAACCACTCGGTTTTGGGGTACTCCCAGAGAAGGAGCGGTATCTATCTTAGCATCAACTAATCTATCCGGTGAGTTGAATAGACAGCTAGCAAACATTATCAGAAAAATAGATGAATTTACAAACAATGGCTCCGGATGGATTTTGGAACGAGTGTCTAGATTCTACTTGGAAATCTATCGTTGGCAACCTCTCAGGGGTGGAACTTACAAACCAACTCCAAAGCTTTTAGCGAATAAAAAGGCAGTTATTAATGTTAATAACGGAGGTGACAAGACGATGCCTGAGATTAAAAAGATTGCTAGTTCACTAAGCATAGAATTTACTACCGAGACAAAAAAGTCAGAATTGGTTAAAAAAATAAAAGAAATAGATCCAGAGGCTTTGGATGACAACAAGTGCTTCTTGTGGGCGGTACTCTCATGCCTATACCCACCAAGCGACAATGCTGACAGGTTATCAAATTACACGCCATATCAATACAGCCTGAATACTAAAATGTTAAAGTACCCGGTCACCATAGACCAGATTCAAAAGTTTGCTAACAAGAACAAACTTGTGATTAATGCGTTTGAGTGGAAAGACGGCGGAATGGAGATTGTTCACACGGATGACAGGTTGTATACAGATGGTGCAAAAGGTCTCCCAGAGGTGAATTTAATTCTCCATAAAAATCACTACATGTGGATCAAGAGTATGTCAGCGTTAATGAGGAAGCAAACTGATAACACAGGAGGTCGTAGCAACTATACCTGCCTACGATGTCTCCACCACTCAACGTGTGAGAGAACTTTTAAAGATCATGTTGAGGTGTGCCTAAGGCTTCATGATGGAACTTGCACCATTAAGATGCCCGAACCAGGGTCAGTTATGAAATTTAAAAACTTTAAGAACATGGAGAAAGCGCCGTACACGGTCTACGCAGATTTTGAGTCCGTTATAGACAAAGTACATAGCGTGTGTGGGTATGGGTTAAAGTTGGTTAATAGCATGGGTGAGTCATTGAGGTTTGAAATGTACAGAGGCGAGGATTGTATGGAGCAGTTCTTTAAGGTGTTAGATGAGTTGGAAGAATACGTTGATAGTATACCGATTGCTGAGATGATCATCACTCCTGAACAGGAACAAAAATTTTATCACGATGTTGAAGAGGGTACATCGGAGTGCTGGATATGTAAAAAACCGCAGGGTGAGTCTATGGTTAAGGACCACGATCATGTATCGGGGTTGTATAGAGGTCCAGCTCATAACAAATGCAATCTTAATTTACGACAAACTAAAAAGATTAAGGTGATATTTCACAATTTTCGTGGCTATGACTCTCACCTTATTGTCAAAGCTTGGAAAGGTAGACAAATAAAATGCTACATGTGTAAAGAAAAAGCTGACGTCAATGCTGATATGGTTACTGTGTATAAACGCAATATTGACGAATTGGTTGTACATAAAAAGTGTAAACTTTCTCAGCATGATAGTCTAGATGAGCCACAGGACCCTAAACGCTGCTTTGCATGCGGTTTGGCGGGGGGAGATGATCCTTTAGTGATGCGAAAAATTCCAGACAAAAAGTTGGGAGTGGCTCATAAAATGTGTGCGAATGAAAAGTCATTCTTATGGCAGCAGTTGCACAAGTGTGCAAAGTTTGAGGGGGCAGAGGATATTGATGTTATAGCCAATACCGATGAAAAATACATGTCTATGAGAATAGGTAGGTTTGAGTTTATGGACAGCCTCCAGCACCTCAATAGCTCATTGGCTACATTGGTGGAAGGCCTAGATGATCTACCGCACCTGAAACGAGAGTATCCAGAGCATGCCGGGCTACTTTCCAGGAAGGGTGTATATCCGTACGAGTACATGGATTCTCACGAGCGGTTTAAAGAAAAGCAACTTCCAAAGATTATACACTTTAGCTCATCGCTAGACAATCATGCGGGCTTGCAGCCAGGTGACTACCTGCATGCTCAAAAAGTGTGGAAGGAGCTGGGGTGTGAGACTTTGGGTGATTATCACGATCTCTATCTTAAGACGGATGTCTTGCTTTTGACTGATGTTTTTGAGAGCTATAGAGAACTAGCCATGGATGTATATGGTCTAGATCCGTGTCACTACATCTCAGCACCCTCATTGTCATGGGATGCATTGCTTAAAATAACAAAACAAGAACTGGAGCTCATCAGTGATGTAGACATGTACAATTTTGTAGAGAGTGGTATAAGAGGTGGTGTGTCTACATGCGGAGGCTTGCGATACGCCAAGGCCAACAATCCTTATGTGGAGGGGTATGATAAAAAAAAACCAGCTACCTACCTGATGTACTTGGATGAGAATAACCTGTATGGGTGGGGCATGTCGCGCAAAAGCTACCGACTGGTGGTTTCGAATGGGTGAAATCGAAAGGGCTGCCAGACATTAATGATGATGAAGGTTACACGGCTGAGGTAGATCTAGAATATCCAAACAAGCTCCACGATGAACACAATGATTATCCGCTGGCACCCGAATCAATGAAACCTGATCAGTGGTCAGAGTATATGCGCGATGTGGGAGAGCTTGACAAGCTTGGAGAGCCGTGCTATGCAAAAGTTTCTAAGCTGGTGCCAAACCTTCGAGATAAGCGCAAGTACATCGTACATCACAGTATCTTAAAGTATTATTTGAAAAAGGGTCTGCGTCTGACTAAAGTACACCGAGTTCTCAAGTTTAAAGAAAGTGCATGGATGGAGCCGTACATTCGACTAAACACCTATCTTCGAAAAAAGGCCAAAACTGATTTTAAGAAAGAATTTTTCAAGCTCATGAACAATGCGGGATTCGGGAAATCGATGGAGAATGTTCGCAAACGGATAGATGTAGAGTTGACTACTAAAATGAATCGCAAACAAAAGCTCATAAATAAGCCGCGATTCAAGTGTAACAAAGAGTTTAATGACAACTTAGCGGCCATTCTCATGAGCAAATCTACAGTGACCCTAAACAAACCTATTTACGTTGGTCAGGCCATTTTAGATCTGTCCAAACTGCTCATGTACGAATTCTTTTACGATGATATACGACGGCGATACCCTGATGCTAGAATGATGTATACTGACACGGACAGCTTAGTGTTATTAATTGAGACAGAAGATTTTTATAAGGAAATGCCGCTCGAAAGGTATGATACGAGCAACTACCCTAAAGATCATCCGTGCTACAGCGAGAAAAACAAGAAAGTGATAGGTTTGCCCAAGGATGAAGGTGGTGGCAAACCGATAGCGGAGTTTGTGGCTTTGCGAGCCAAGTCATACTGCGTAGAGGGTGAGGGCTGGGGGCTGACAAAATGCAAAGGAGTGAAAAAGTGTATAACCAAAAACCTAAAGTTTGATACCTACAAACAATGCCTGGATAGTGGAGATCCGGCTCCGAATGCCACCATGACGACACTCCAGTACAAACTACACGAGATAAAAAATTGTACATTCAGCAAAAAGACTCTGTCGGCTTTTGACGACAAACGCTATTACCTAGATTCAATAAATAGCTTGGCACACGGACATTATAGAATAAATGACATTAACAATGTCGCACTTCTTGAATAGGAAAGCAAAAGAAAGTTTAGATGAGTTGAGTCAAAGATGGATCAATGCGATGGAGTTGTTTGATCTCGTCAGACCCCCTGTATATTATGAATATAAAGAGTCTACTGAGAGATGTACACTTCGATGTAGACCCATACCTAGGTATGAGAATATGCGTGTCAAGGTACCCGAACTCAAAAAGCTGGCCAAGGCGCAAGGTATACCCGGGTACAAAACGATGAAAAAGGCGGCTCTACAAGCCGCATTGTCATAATTTTATACGGCCGTATAAAATTAAATCATGGAATAAGCTAAACCCGCGATGACTATAGTGCCGCCAATTAACAATTTATTTCCTTCGTGAACGTTGCCCTCGGGCGGTGACAATTCTGTTGATGGCTTTACAGAAGGGGCAGGTTTTGGTGAAAATAATTCTGTAGGAAATATAGATGGCTTTACAGAAGGAGTTGATTTTAGTGTCGATGCTGGAGGCTGCTTTAGTGGTGCGGGTTTCGGTGGCTGTTGTAGTGGCACAGGTTTTGGTGCAGGTTGCGCAGGTTTTGGTGCAGGTTGCGTGGGTTTTGGTGCAGGTTGCGTGGGTTTGGGTTTTGGTGAAGGCTTTAGCGATGTGGGTTTTGGTTTCGGTTTCGGTGGAGGTTTTATTCCTACGCTATCAAACGCTTGGGCTATTTTAATTTTATCGTTAAATCCTTTTACGCTTTGTCCTAAAGCGTTCAAGTTCAAGTCTGACGGTATCATGTACAGACCTTTGGCTATAACATAATTTGTTTGCCCGCGAGTTTTAGTGAGGGCGTCCTCAAAGTTTGATATAGAATCTTGGAGAGATTGCTTTTTCATGATCAAGTCATTGACCAGAACTAAAAATTCTTGTTGAGACTCGAGGGACGAACCCGCTTGTCTAGCTTGCACCTGAGCTCCCAGTAAACAGTAGACGTAAGCTCTAATACTATCATTAAGTCTAACTATTCCGGGGGATGTGAATGACTTACTATGATCGGGCACTACCCTTTTGTAGTCAAATGGGTCTTGAGTTACCGAAACCATTTTAGTACCCGCACTCGAATTCCACTCCGGAAACTGGTAATAAGTACCCCAACCATTGGCACCACTCCGATGCACATCCATATCCGTCTTATCTTTACTGCTTGATGGATATTTTGGATACGGTTTGTGATGCCTGCCTAGATCAGCCATCTGTTTTTCTAAAGAACCTACTTTACTACCACCGTCTTGTATGATAAATCCGAGACCTCTGGCTGGTTGATCAATCTCAGGAATATCTTTAGCGGTTACTCTAAACTCATTGAGCAATTTGCAGTACTCGGTTTTGTTGTAAGGATTGTTGTACGGATCAAAATCTCGATCTCCGGGATTTCTAATCTCCATTTGCGCCAACATCTTTTTAGTTTGGTACATAACGTGAAAGTTTAAAATAGCTTTTGTAAGAGGTAGACCTCGTGTCAGCTGATCTTTACTCACACCGCACAAAGCAGTCGCGCAGTATAAGGCAAACTTATATTGCTGAAAATAATATAACATGGGGTCATCATACCATCGATTGACATCATCAAAGCTTTTAACCACTACCGGTGCTGGTGAGATATCGACAAACTTTTTGACAAAGCTATACGATATTTTGTTATGTTCGTCTATCGCTACGACGACAGTTAAGTTGTAAAAATCTATGGGATAACCGCTAGATAGTTGTCCAGTCATTTATTAATAAATGACCTATTTGACAATAAACAAAACCGGTCGCATTGAGCTCGATCGATCCGTGAAGGCAACCGGTATTAGCCTTAAGACAATTACGTTATATTTATCTTTTTACAATTTGACCGAGGTGACCAGTTACACGTACAACGGTAGAACGACTACTATTCAGCCGGGGTATTACACGTATGAGCAGCTCCTTTCCAAATTACCAGGCTCATTTAAAGTTCATCAAAACACTTTAAAGGTTAGTACTGACGCGACGATTACGGGTGGACTAGCCAAACTGATAGAGAATGAATATTTATATCTGACCCCATTGTGTTTGTATTTATACATCGATGGAATAGACACGTCTAAAAATTTATGGAACGGTAAACGATCAAATCTCCTTTCAATTATTCCCATAGGCAGAACTGATGTGGGAGAAATAATACAACACCATCCTACTAATAATTACAAATCCATGCTCATTGGTGAGCTCAACAGCTTAAACGTGTCAATCTCGGATGAACGAGGTAATGCCTATCTTGGCAAGTTTGTTGCTGAGATTGAGTTGTCGTATAATAAATGTATGGCAGATCAAAATTAAAATCCGTGACTGTGCATCAAGTCAGGCTAAAGCGGATAAGTGTTTCTGATAAAAAAGCCTTGTTTCAGCTAGTTATTCCTCGAGGTGGAAATATCAAAGATATTATTCTCTACTGGCCATACTCATCCGTTGAGAGGTTAGATGTACAATTTTTTAATGACAAATCCGAAATTGTTACATATTCCGGGGTGTTAACTAATAAACTACACGCGATCAATCTTCAGCTAGACGGAATTGTGACCTGTGTTGTATCCAGTACTGATATAAAAGAGCTTATAGTATTTTATGAGATATAATAAATGGCTAGTATCGCGATTATGGTAGTGGGAGCCGTCGTAAACTCTTTAGCGTTCGCCGGTGGAAATTATCTTTTTTCAAAGATTGATAAAAATGGAGCTCAGGAAGAAGCCAAGAGACATAATGCGGCGCTAGAAAAGCTAAACGCTGAACAAGCGGATTACAACATCAAACGAGCCAAAAACCAAGATTGGCTAAACGAGCAAAATGCTCGAAAGCAGGAGGCTACCGATGAAATATACTCGGTAAATTCGGCCTTTGATACTTATGAAAAGCTCTACGGTGAAAAGCCTACACTACCTCACCCTGATTTAAAAGCGCCTTCTTTAGATTACACCCCTAGCTCTGAACAAAAAAAATATGAGCGAGTTTTTGTAGGCGCTGCCACGGCTGCGGGTGTAGGAGGTTTTGCGCTAATCCAATAAGGTAACAATCTTTGCAATCTTTGTAAAAATCTTCACGCAACAATCTTTGCAATCTTTGTAATCTTTGTACAAATCTTCACGCAACAATCTTTGCAATCTTTGTAAAAATCTTTTATGACGCCATAAAAGATTTATCTGTGCTTATTTATTTCATACGCTAACAAAGTTAATGCCGCGGCGATGATTATCCACAAGTTGCTTTCGAGATAATCTACAGCATTTTCCATCATGTGCCAAAATGCTTGTACTGCGCCGGAAGTGTTTAGATATCTGTCATGAAAGTAAGCAGCCAAGTCTTCCAAATTTTTCTTGATAATTTTGCCAATGCCGCTTTCGATAATATCCTTCGGATCGGTAGATTTAGGAATAAGATCTTTTACCGCATCAGATCCCAACGCATTCGCTACTGCTTCGAATATGGCCGTTAAAATTCCTCCAGCGGCTAACCCACCACCAATGCCTAAAATTAGGTTGCGCTGCTTTCGCATCTTTGCTGTATTATCCGAAAGGTCTCCTTTTAGATCACTGATTAAACCGTTTTGCGCATCCAACTCTTCTTTTAGTTGTTGCAACTTTGCGAGTTCATTAGGAGATTTGTCCTCTTTAGCATCGAGTTGTTGTATCTGCTCTGTCAGGTTCGCAGCTTTTGACACAGCCACTGATATTTGTCCTTCTATAGTTTGAAATCTCTGATCAATAGCTACTAACTCTCGTTCCGGTAACCTTCCCCCTATATCACTCATATCACTCATATCAAATTCTTCGCGATAATTAAACTCTGATGTTTTTTTGTTACTTTTGAGCCGATCTATGAAATTTTTTGCTCGGTCTTTCACCGTGTCTCCCTGTTTAGATAGCCATGACTTGAAGTCAGTCAAATTGCCTTGATCCGCATCCACTTCTTCATCCACCGGAGCGATGGTTCTAGCATTGGCTTTTTCTACTCTTTTCGTGTATTCGTCTTTGTTCAAGCCAAAAATTCCTTGATATTCCGCGGTTGGGATCTTTGGATTCTTGACAAAAAGCTCAGGGTTACGCACATAAGTCAACATTTGCGAGCCTTTGCTCGTTTTTACCGCGAGGCCACCGTCATCCATCGGAACAAACTTGGAATGATCTATACCAGAGTATATATCCAGCTTGGATAGTTTTACACCGATTGTATTTTGCGTGTGCATGTCTACACCCGGCGTGTTAACGGGAGGATTAGGTACACTATCTATAGAAGAGGCGAGATAGCTATCAATTTCTTCTCGCGTAAGAAACCTTTTACTAACAAAGTCATCATAAGTACCTCCGCGTCGCGAGTATTCATCATAAATTTTTATAGCCGCATTTATTCCATCAACATCTCGGGGTTTTACGACTTCAACAATAGCCGAAAACAATCGTTTATCTACAACCCTACCTTTCCCCTTTTTTAAAATTATTTCATCAATGCTGGGCAAGTCAGCTTGAGCGAGCCAATTATTCGCCTTGGATATCGCATCATTTTGTTCATGAATGCGCGGCTCGGTAAATGATGATGCGGGCTCGATAAATGATGTTTCTCCCGGGGTTTCATCGACATCGGGGTTAAAGTCTTTACCTTCCAATTCCATATTTATTTATTATAATAAATGTATACAGGAGAATTAAACCATAACCTGTCCGCGAGAGACAGGCAGGGTCTAAAAGAGCACAAGATGCGCGCGCGAGTCGTGCACAATCCATCTACAGCGAGTCCTAGCGATGAGCTAGTAATTAAAATGCCCCAGCTAACGCCCAATACAGTTCTTTACCCCAAATCGCTTAATCTAACCTACAATTTCAAACTAGCCAGCGATGGAACTGAAGCGGACATTCCCGATCACCTTACATCGGCGATCGTAGAAAAGTTTAAGATGACCATAAATGGTCAAACTATATCCGACATATCCAACTACGCTCATCTAGCGATATATAGAGAGTTTTGGCATTCGAAGCAAAAGTATACTTACGATCTTACGCATAGAGGTATTCAGTCTACAGCGACTAAAAAGAAACGACATTCAATAAACGGCGCGGCTGAAGACATTCTCGCAAAGATTCACGGTGAGAGATATTCTTTTCACCTAGGATCATTTTTGACTTACGCCGCCTTTACTCCGCAGGCGATCCAAAACAATGTAGAGTTTCATATCAAATTCGCCGCGGGTAAGTATACGCTGACCAACCTCTGCTTAGAATATGACTACATTTTAGAACCCAGTTTGGCTGAAGGTATTAAACAAAAATATTCTAATCATAGTCACATTATCAACGATTACAAATCTCACACGACCAAGGATATACAAAAAGAAGAGTCCGAGTTTGAAATAAACATAAACGCGAGCTATGAAAGTCTTCGAGCGATCTTGGTGTTTTTCAAGGCGGATAACTCTGTTGACACTACTTATATTAATCCGATGCTAAAAGATGTCAAAATAGATATAGACGGCGCGACAAACCAGCAATTTACATCAAATTACTTAGCGACCTACTCGTATGAGAACGCGGTCAAGTACTTTGGTGATGGAGAAGCGTTCATCAACCAAGAAAAATTTTACACGGACAAGTTTTGTTTAATTATAGATATGAGGACTTTGAATGATGAAAGATCGAGTGGGACGGGTCGACAGATCAAAGACTATGTCAAGCTTAAGCTATCAAAAGATGTAACGCAAGACGATGACAAAGCGTTTGTATTTCTAGTGACTGACAAACGCGTATCTTTTGTAAATAACCAGCTGAGTAATATCGAACAATAAATAGACAATCAGAGGTTTAAATAATTTTGTATAATAAATGGACAATTTACTTCCAAAGCATCCACACAACGCAATCATTTGCGGACGAACAAACTCGGGTAAGACTTATCACGCGCTAAATGTAATTGAAAGGTATTACTTTCATGCTTTTGATCACATTTTTATCATCTGTCCCACATTCCATGACAACAAGACTTACAATCGTCCTTGGCTGAATAGGTGCACAGTTTTGTGCAACGGTAACTTGGTTGACAACCTAGAAAGCCTGATCAAGCGACACTCCAAAGGCGGCCAACTGTCGGGTAAAAAGTCGCTCATCATCATTGACGACTGCAGCGCGGAAAAAGACCTCGAAAAACACCGCACATCACTCAGCAAGATCGCTTTTAGCGGGCGCCATTCCAACCTAACCACTTGGTTCATAACGCAGCGCTACCTTTCGGCTCCCAAAGATTTTAGAGAAAATATTGATTGGGTCTTGGTAACCAAAAACACTTGTAAAAAGTCTTTTGAGACTCTTACCAGCGAGAATGACTTTATCCCGTCAAAGCGCCATGCTGAAATAAAGGCTGGACTAGTAAATACTTTTATGCTGTTTGTCAACACTGACGTTGCACAGTATTTGATCCTTAGCAAATGATTGAACAAATATTCTACGCGACGGGTTCACTCTTCTTTTCTCTGGGAAGCTTTGTAATCATCAAGTGCTACCTGACATGGAAACGGTTGTATAATAAAATGGAACCAACAATTTCACTACCGGAGCAGGCTGAGCAGGCTGAAGAGACATCAGTACATGATGCCAACTATCGAAAAAGGCTGGTAAAGGCACACGTCAAGACGGAAGAAGACCTTGCCAAAATGTCAGAGAATGAAGTTAAAAAGTTATATCTCAAACACGAGCAGAGCATCATTGACAACGTTGCCGGTAACGTATCCAAGGTGTTCGCCAAACTCTGGACAAAATCTGTGTCTAGAGTCGTGTCTGTAGATGAGGTGGAACTGGAAGCTGAACTAAACAAAGACGTCTTTGTCGAGGCATTCCTCAAAGAATATTTCCCGCCATTCTACTACGACTACGGAATGTATTTGGCCCCTTTCTCAGTACTGCTCACTACTGCCAACCACATCGACTACAAGTGGGTAGGAAATTCTCTAGAAATAAATGACAACGGTCAAGAAAAACCCCAAGAGGATGAGGCCGATGCAGACTCCTCTAGAACCTCTGAGTGACATTAACGATGAGCTCTCCGCGATAACCCAGCAAACTGAACATCCCGAAGAAACTGAACATCCCAAAGAAACTGAACACGCGTGGATAACCGTCGGTCTCGGTATAGCTCTACTGTTGATAGGTTGGCAATGGTACACAAAGCCACTAGCACTAACGTCTACACCAACTCCCACACCAAAGCCTACACCAACTCCCACACCAAAGCCTACACCAACGCCCGCTGTAAAAGCGAGAATATTCTAGTATAATAAATGGCGCAGATGAACAACACTCTCAAGGATATTGGTAACGCGCTGTACCAAGACGCTTTGTTAGCTACAGGGTTAGTAGTCACTAGAAAAGCAGTTAAGGAACTGGGTTTCAAGGATAGACCCGTCGAAATGAAAGTCAAAAGTCTTGGCATGTTGTCCGCAGAAATTGCAACGGCTAGCTTTGTTCTGAAGAAACTACAGGACGCCGGACTGCCCGCAAACGTATTTAAATAAAAATTTTATACTCGCGAGTATAAAATTTTGCGAGGTTTACTGTGCAGCTTCTTTTGTGCCAGGCATACGCTGAAGCAGCTGCTGAGTTAGCTCTTCTTTAGCCTCCGCTCTTATTTTGTCAACGTCAAAAGACTCGAGCTCGCGACGTACGGCATTGTATTCATTCACAATGTCCTCAAACTCCGCGTCATTAATAAAGTTATCATCCAGCACGCGTGAGATCTTTTTGTTTAGCACAGATATGCCAGTGCACAGAATGGCGTGCTTCTTGGCATGCTTGACCTTTTTCTTGGCGCAGTGCTTCGCTATGGGTGTCAGTACCGCAGCCATCAGACCTGACGCAACACCTAGACCCGTTAGTACCACACCAATGGGCAGCCCTACTATAGTAAGGGATGTAGCGATACCAGCTGTCGATTCCACGGCGGCCAGTGACGATAGAGTTATTTGAGCATTCTGTAGACCACTTACCGCCTTGCTGTATTTCTTGTAATAACCATTCCGATTGTCTCTCAGAACCTGCAGCTCATTGCGAATATCGCGCACTCTGTTGTACCGCTCAAAACCTCCATCCGGAGGCGCTGTCGGCAGTTTGGGATATATTTTTTCCGTCATTTATTGTATATCTAATCCTTCCGTATCCGGTGGTACAACCTGCAGCTGCTCGGCAGTAAATGTGCGTTCATCAATGCCTTGGAGCGAGTACACAGAAGGTTGATTTTCAGCTGAACGAATCTCATCAATGGTGTACACGTCTACTGACCAAATCGCACCAGTAGCTCTTTTCCGGGTGTCATTGTGCTCTTCTCCGGACTTGTACAGATAACGCACGAGCGAGTCTATTGGCAAGTCTTCACTAACATCATAATACTCGGGCTGTGGAATACTATCCAGTTTTATGGCCTCTATAGGCTTCATATTTATCATACTAGTTTCCTCATCATTAATGGCATCAACAACACCTGGCAACCTTTTCACCCATTCCCGGCTGGTCTTGCCAGTTTTAATCTCCTCTGTGTATTGGTGAGCAAACAATCTTTCTGACAGGGTTTTGTTAAAACGTTCAACAAAAGCAACTTTTTTCTTATTTAGACTTCTAGACATCTTTGTATTACGTTCTTTCATAAACTCTGTAAAAGCTCCCATAAACTCCCGTCCCTTGTCACACATGATTACCTTTGGAGAGTCCAGCGGTGACCTGCCATAGATGCGCTTAATAGCCTCAACTGTATCGCCTGCCGTCTTTTTCTTGAGTGGCTCAGCCTCTTTGTATCTAGAAGCAATGTCCACCACTGTCAGCGCGTACTTGTACCCCTTGTCAGTGGGAAGGCTCAGCAGATCAATTTGGTGAGTATGGTTTGGTTTGTCTTGGCTGTAGTGGGGAAATTTTATACGCTTTGGCTTTGCCTTGTAAATCTGGTAGATGGGTTGACGGTCAAGCCAGTTTTGAATCTGACTTCGTTTCAACTCGGGGGTTTTTTCATGCAGCTTCCTAGCAGCTGTCTTACCACGCTGATAGCCAGACGGCGAATAATATAGTTTCTTTAGCTTATCCATTTATTTTATGTTGACGGTTTTTAAAATTGGTTGACGGTTTTTAAAGTTGGTTGACGGTTTTTAAAATTGGTTGACGGTTTTTAAAATTGGTTGACGGTTTTTAAAGTTGGTTGATGGTTTTTATTGTATGTCGACGTATAATAAATGGAAAGGAGAAATAGACAACAACAAATAGAGCAGAAAGCAAGAGAATTGGCTATAGAAGACTATCAGGGTATGAGCAACAATGAGCTAGGAAAAGCAATACAGCGAGCTCACTGTGAAGGTCAAGCGAGAAAGTTTGAAATAGAAGGCTATCAGCAAATGGATAAAAAAGAGCTAAGAAATGCTACAAAAAAAGCTAAGAAAAAAGCTAGAAAAGCAAGAAGATTGCGAGCACAGTTTGAGAGTGATATGCAAGAATTTAATTTACAAGACTACCAACAAATGAGCATTGATGATATAAGAAATATTTACATAAGAGCATGGCGTGATTATTGGCAGTATTACCGAAAAAATGCACTAAGATCTGTGATATTATCTCATCCAAGCTTGCGAGTGTACTGTGAACAGCAAGCACAGAGACTAAACATACTAGACTATCAAAATATAAGCAATGAAACTCTAGGAAGTGTTATATCGCAAGCACTGTTTCAAGAAGAAGAACGAGAAAGAGGAAGATCACAGAGATTAAACAACTATATTGTATTTGAGAGTTTCTGGTTAGACCATAATTTTGTAGATGAGCGTGCAATAGAACCTATAGTACTTACCTCTGCAGAAGCAAAATATCCATGCTCTATATGCTTAGCTGATATTGCAGAAGCGGTGGCTACACCTTGCAAGCATATATTTCATAAAAAATGCATAAAGGAATGGGCTAAAAACTCAAGCACATGTCCAATGTGCAGACAATCATTGCAAAGCCTTTAAGCATTGTTCAGTCAAATCGATTGAGGCTTAAAGAAAAGCGTATAATAAATAGACAATCAGAGGTTTAAAGAATTTTGTATAATAAATAGGTGCAAAAAGCAAGCGTGACCAGCACCGAAAGGTCCTGCAGTCGCGTGTCACCTAGGTGACAGCCGTGCCTGTTTCTAACTCTCTTTTCCATTTCTCCATTTTTTCAAAATCAGCATGAGTTTGTGTATCTGATTTTGAGTTTTCATGGTTAATAAAAATTGTCAGGGGGAAAATTCTGAGCCAGAACCCCCATATTACATACTACTTATAATAAAGGTACAAATGGCAAGCGTGACCAGCACTTAGGTCCTGCAGTCGCGTGCTCTTTGGCAGCCGTACTTTCTCTCCGTATAAATTTCTCACATTCTCCATTTTTCAAAATCCCAAGGATTTTGAAAACTTTTAAAAAACTTTTAAAATACTATCTAAAATTCTAGATTTTTTCCATCTTTAGACGAAAAATGCCACCCGGAAAATTCTGAGCCAGAATAGTTAGTCCAATAACTACTTGATACAGTTATCAATTATTTAATAGTGATACGTTTTTGATTCGTCGATGTGTGTGAAAAAATGGTTTACAATTACAATGAAATCTGTACTACTATTTTCAGAATATAACTTGTGCCAAGTGCGCATGCGTCTAAAAGTTTATCATTATTTTCGCGAAAAGTTGTTTTAATTGCAACGCATAAAAGTTTTGCTCTGGTAAAAAAAGTTTGGATGCTAATATCAACTAGTTAGCAGTGCAGAAAGAAAGTTGTGGTCAAAAGACATTGTGAAAAGTATTGAACAGCCAGAAGAAGATAAAATGATTCCATACGAAAGCAATGATCAGAACGTAACTGGCTCAGCAAACGATCCAAATATTTTAGTTTCAAAAATGTTAATTTTTGTTTTTGCATGTATTGCAATTATGAGCTGTTTATGTCACTTGTTCTTGAATATATGTTGGTAGCATTTCATAGATTGTTATTATATAACTTATATACATGTATTTGCAGGCTTAGAGCATATTACTTGATAGCATCATGGTGGTTATCTAAACTCGGTTTACAATTGATCGACGCTCATAACTCCACTTCTATTGCACATAAAAGCTAGTTTTGGTTGCAAACTGTAGCAAACATATTAATGAGTGCAATGAGCTTTAATACAACATATAGTTATAAAATAAAAGTATGCCTTCAAATTTAGAATGAAATGAAAAATTAAAAGCTCCAACCAATTGCAATACAGGCTATATGATCATCGTAGGTTAATTGCTATCAATAGATATTTACTGATAAGGATATTTCTCAGCTTCCCAATGCATATTTATTTAGAGATCTCGACAAGTTGGAGGTAAGTTATAACAGATTTATCGCACCCAAAAAGGGTTAATGTCACTCCATTTGAAAAAAGTGTGCAAAATATAGGCGACATTCGTGTCGCCTGTAAGAGTTAAAGTCGCTAGCAAATAATGCACCGACCACTGATACGCCGATAGCTACTAATATGTCGATAGCTACTAATATGTCGATAGCAACTAACATGCTGATAGCAAGCGAATATGTCAGTAGCAAGTAGAGGTGGAACGAGACATGAGACGTCTCGAGTATCGACCTGTCTCGTATTGGTCTCGTCTCGACTTAACTATTGCCAAACTCGAGACAGGAAATAGAACTAAAGCGCCTGCGCACGGTTGTTAAAACATGGCTTCTTGCGGTAGCAACAACTCCATATATTGTAATGGATTGCAGGCAACTGCCTTTAAAGTTATACCCGGTCCGTTACTACCTGTTGCTATTGATTATGTTGGCCACCGAGTCTAATCATGTAGTCCGGACAACGGCCCTGTTAATATATTGTAGTTCGGTTCTGTGTTCTTAAAACAGATACCGGGTGTATCCAATTATCCTCCGAATAATCCAATTTAATAAATAAGACTATTGGGGGTAAAATGTCTGTATTTTATCGTATCGTGTCTAAACACCAACTGCCCTTCATAAAATTTGGGCCTCTTTTATATACTACCAATTGCGGGTAAAACTTGCCCGGACACGGAGAAACGAACGAAAGGTTGTGTCGACCATAGTCCGTGTTCGGTTAATAATGACGTTATTGTTAGTTCAATATAAGAATATACATGTACATGTGTACAGCAATTCATATAATTTCATTAGTACAATTTAAATATAATTCACATACTACAGTTAATACACAAACAAAACTTAACATTGTTGAAACGATAAGAATGAAAGTGTTATCGTGTGTTCTTTTAGTTGCGGTATTTCTTTGTAGAGCGACGGCTATCGGTTTTATTACACATTACATTAAAAAGTAAGACCTATTCAATAGATAGTAAAAATATGCATGTACAAAGCAATATGTTTATAATAATTATTATCAATCAAGCTCAAAATTCTTAGAAATATATAACTTCGGTATTTTAGAGCTGTTTGTGTCACTTTTGTTTACAAAAACTACATGCATATCACTATTAAAATATTGTATTTAAATCGTTTACACCAGGTGAAAATTCAATTTAAAAAGAGGTTTATCAATTTTATATATACTAAGTACGCTAGTACTTGTGTAGTGAAATCATGACCAAATGCTCATTATTTTACTGTCTTGTGTCTCGAGTTTTTACAAGACACTGTCTCGAGTCTCGTCTCGAACTTAAAAAACCTGTCTCGTTCCACCTCTAGTAGCAAGCGAATATGGCGACAGCAAGCGAATATATCGATAGCAAACGAATATGTCGATAGCAAGCAAATATATCCATAGCAAGCGAATATGGCGATAGCAAGCGAATATGTTGATAGCAAGCGAACATGTCAATAGCAACATAAGTGTCGAACCTTTTTCAGGAAGCTTGACGATCATAAGTTGCCGATGTTCTTTAGGTTGGCTTATATGGGCAGGAATGTATGGATACTGAGGGGGCTCAAAGTTGGGTCTCCACCAATTGCTCACCACCTCTCCAGGGGTCCACAGACTATCCTTCCCATTTGGATGCCCTATATACTGAGTGTCGAAAGAAGCAGTGTTTGAAAAAATGGTAAATTTATCTTTTAAATAAACTAAAATCTAAAAGAATATCCCAAACAAGCGACTAGCTCAGGAATTTGATGTTTGAGCCCGAGTTTTCTACCCATACTATATTAATATTGTTATATTGATATATCAATATAGCAATATTAATATATCAATATAGCAATACTAAAGTTGATATAAATAGTAACAATAAAAAGAAACGAGAGCATTATTAAGAAATTAAAATATTAATAAAATAAGAGTCGGTTTCATGAGCATAAAATAAACATGCGTACCACATTGAGGAGTCGTTTTAACCCATCCTGCGGGTCTTCGCCAGGATTCAGTTCCCCTCCAGGTCTGTAATGAGCACAAAATGCTAAGCATAAAGTTACCAGCTGAACTCTCTTCCCATCTGAGATCAAAAGCATAAATTGCACTGGCCAATAATAGTATAATAAACCAATCTACATGCAACCGCAATTGCCTCTAGTCCAATGACAAACAATCAGTGTGATACTCAATCCAACTGAACTATGAACTGATGTCTACAATTATGGGCTACACTTTTATTAATAGTCCTCAGCAATACCCTTCACAGAATGGTCCTTTAAGCCAAATAAACTTGGAGCTACATAATATAGCTAAAAATCTATCACAGCTATCGACAAAAATGGCTCAAGGGTAGCCTCACCTTAACTATAGACCTGGCAACTAACCCAGAATATACAGCTAAGAAGTACAATAAGAGGCCTAGCCATATTTCCAACATCTCTGTCTCGCTGCTAAAAAAACCTCTCCAGTCAGGAAAGTCATGGATTTGATAACCAAACTGTATGGAGGATGAAATCAAATGAAGTTTTATATGAAGTCACAGGTCAAGAGTGACATAAACTACGACTTAGTTGCCTGTTCAATTTAACTTTTCATAGACATGTGTATCAACTATCAACTGATGCCTGCAGTTCAATTGATAATAAAATAATGTTGAAGGAAAATTTAGGTGCCATTCACCTAGCAAACAACAGTTGTATTACACATACTGTTTGTTGAATTCTTTACAAATAAATTTAAAGTTATTTAATGATCAAATTGCAAAAAAGCTAACAAAAGGCTGGTGCTAATACAAAATGAATAATTGTTCTCTCATTGATCTAAACTACCTATTATTAGAAAAAGAGCAGACAACTCTTAATATTGCTCAATTATATTTTACAGCTGTTCATTAAACGTACAATGTGAATGCATTACAAAGACAAATCTTAAAACAACAAACTTTCCTATAATTTTCATAATATACTAGCTGAATGCCCGGCTTTATATATATATATAAAGTTTTTGCAAAAAGAATTCATTTTTATTCAACATATTTAATTACCATTCTAATTTTTAAATGAAGGGGTCTGTTCATTTCTGTATGTGCCCAGCCAATGAATAATTCAAGTACAGCGCACCCCGGGTTACGATGTTCCTGTTATACGATTTTTCTGCTTTAGGATAGCACAAGCAGTGTTTTTTATCCCTTGTCACATGACATTTTTTGCGCCATACGATATCAACAAAAAACATGAATATTTGCTCTCACTTATGTACTTTTCACAAAATTTCCCACACGGAATGTTGACTTGAGAGAATTGGTCATCGTGTCTCTTCTGAATGTTTTGACAGAGTTTTCGGCGAACCACATTTCGGTGTCTTTGTT
Source organism: Watersipora subatra (assembly GCF_963576615.1). Lineage (NCBI taxonomy): Eukaryota > Metazoa > Bryozoa > Gymnolaemata > Cheilostomatida > Watersiporidae > Watersipora > Watersipora subatra. The sequence goes on along the minus strand of NC_088710.1, from coordinate 35,109,057 downwards.
ATTTTGACGTACGTAATAAGCCCACCAATTTCCAAATTTGAACTCGGGCGAATATTTTCTTGAATTTGTATGGTAAAATAAAAGTTGCATGATGAGGTGAAAACCTCATTATGTTCAACTTCGTAAGGTGAAAAAATCGTATATCAGGGTACCGCAAGTCCTTATGCTCAAGCCACGCGGCTTGTCGTTAGGCACGGCTTCTGGTGCAAGGTCATAGACCTCGGCTAAAGCCAAGTTTTTAAAACTTACGTGGGGCTTAGGGCGGCTTCTCGATAAATGCGGTCTCTGCTCAGGTCCGCACTATAACCATAGAATCGCAGTCATGATACACTTTTATGTACGTGGTTTTGGCGACCTACTCGTTTGTTTTCAAGGTCATGTTTATGGAATACTTTAGACTAAAGAAGAATTTAACGCTCTAATTCGATATGAATTCGTGACCCACGAGTGAGAGACAAGCGGTTAGGAGCATGTTAATACCTGCTGACATCGAAGTAGATAAAAATCTAGCTGAAACAAGGCAAGTAAGTTCTTGATGCAAGGGTTCAGCAATTTTAATTCGAACTTAGAAGTAGAAGAAAATTCTTTTCACGTGTACTGATGTAGCCTGTTTATTTATTCAAGATATAGTGAAACCCGTCTCAACACTTTCGCTCCCGAAGCGGTCAAGGACGACAAAACCTCAGTCATTAGCCGCGGTCTGTGGGAATATGCGGCTTGTTGGTAAGGGCGGCTAGATACCGCAGGCGGCTTGTTGGAGGATTATTTTTTCTTTCGTGAGACATTCGTTTTTGAGCACAAGCTGCGCGGCTTGAGCATGAGAACTTACGGTAATCGTATCCTGAGGGTGCACTGTATTTGCAAGCTTGAGGCATTGCTTAAACAGGATGTTGAAAAGCATTCCTAACTTCTTATGCTACATATTCGCTCAAGATTTAAAACAGCTTATAAACAGCGACAGGTAAGGTATAGTTGCCATTGGCTAAGTTTCTTTACCAAATGAATTTGAGTACCTTAAGCTAGTCTAAATATTACTATAATGAGAGTATGTCTGTCCTTTCATACAATTCAGCATTAAGCTTGCCACGGCTTGGAATAATTGTACACCGCTTGGAATAATACATGATCTCTCATGTAACCATGATCTTCAATCGTACTAGATTATTAGCGTGCTTAGATAAGCATCATCATTCAATAGAATCGCAGATAAGCCGTGCGCCGTAGTGGATAATATGCCTATCTGAAAAACCATGATATCATTTTGTTCAATTCCTGTTTGAAGCAGTTTGTTCATTCATAAAACCTTATCACTATAACTGAACTTATGGACGACTAACATATATTTACATAGATATATATCGCAAAATTATATACTAATTGTTAGAGGAATCAGTAAGCAAGAGAAGCTGTGAATAGGCAACCGCTAGAAGACGGTTTCTTTCACCGCTAAACAAACATAGACCACTCACAATTTGTAGAATGAATTCCCAAGTAGAAGGAGCAGAACATGAGGTATTCCATGCTCATGCACCAATAAGATTGCATCAACACTTCGTCTCATTCCAACCTGCTCAAAGTCATCCCTCATTCGTTGGAACCTAGCGGCTACACTCTGGTCTTTTTCATAGAGAGCTTCTTTGTTGCCAAAGCTGTAGTTGGCCAGTGGGTAGCTGCAAATGTGGCAGCCAAATATACGCTGAACAAGGCAGCAACTCCAATCGTGTAAACTCATCCATGAAATAACTAGCTAGTGACAAACCAAAATCATATGGACCATTAAAATTTATTAATATTTTATGTAATATTAACGTAAACTTAATTTATGCTAACAAATTTTCTTTTTATCAATATAATGCCTGAGGGCCTCATTTTAAATGACTGCAATGTAATACTGGAAACTTGCATGGCTCAAATCCTAAGTTGTAAACACATCACCGAGCTTGAAACAATATCAAGATGTGTCGGGATTAAAGTTCAATTCTGAGCAACTACTATTCAATTTTCACACAATCATATCAGTCAGTTTACCGAGTCATATGAGCATCTCAAGTACCTTCTGCTTGTAGTAAACTCAGGGTTGCGGCCATTACGAAAAATTCATAACTGCAAATTGATAAGTAGTCACTGATGAGTAGATGTAAAATGCATTACAGTTGCAGGAAATTTTTGTTTGAATATCTATGTAGTTGCATTAGCAGTGCAGTAACAGTAAAAATGTCACAGCTGTCTTATATGCGGCATAATTGTATTACGCACTTTTGCTACCGAGCAGTACGCACTATACACGCGGTGCACTTGCAGTATATATGCAACACAACTATTTTAAATAGTTGCGGTATCACCAATAGTTTTAACAGTGGTGATATTACCTACTGCATAGTGTGAAGTGCTGGATGCAGACAGAGTTTTGTCACCGCGCATTTCACAGAGCTGGAGGCGGTACAGCCAACTGCTACAATTACAGCCAACTGCTACCATTACAGCCCACCTCAACCAGTACAGCCCACCACAACCATTACAGCCCACCACAACCATTACAGCCCACCAATACCAGTACAACCCACCAATACCAGTACAGCCCACGACAACCATTACAGCCAACCACTACCATTACAGTCCACCACCACGACCATTATGGTCCGCCAGTACAGCGCATCACTACTTCATCCATACCTACACGAAAAGGTTTTCCTTTGAAGGTTCATGAGCCTCTTTGGTAGCCTCGTAGAAGCTTCTAGATAATCCAGCAGGATGATGCTGAGCTTGCATTGTCATTGTAGGATAATGCTGAGCATGGGTAATTCACGACCTCCTACAGCAGTTGAGAATGAACACCCTGACAGATCGACAAGGCGTACAGGGTGTGTTACGTGAGAATTTTACAAACTTTGTAGATTTTTTATTTTATTTTAAAGGTTCATGATAAAACTCTTATTAGATTGCCTCCATTGATGGTACATTCAAATACTGCTGGCTATGCATTTTACTGCTGCCTATACAATGCTTCATGGAAAAAGATTTGAAAATTCTTTGCTTCTATATTTTAAGAGCAGTTAGAATCAGAAATTTTTCTGTTGTGGCAATATTTAAGTAAGATTGATTGACAGCAGAAAATATCAAACATGGCTGACTTTCAAGCAACTGAAACAGCACTACACTATTGATAGACTGGGGGTTGTTACAGACTTGAATTTTTTAGCAATACTTTCCTGAACAATAAGGCATGATAAAAATGCACCTATATCTAAATTTGTGGTAGGATTTGCTATTGTGATTAAAGTTGGATAACAAAAACAATGCGCTAATAATGAAGTGGTAATAATGCATTAAGTTCTTCCAGTTAGCTGAGTAGAAAGTTGCCTACATGACTAACAAAAATCTATGCTACCACAACATCCACACTTTTTACAATCACAGGCTATAGAGCAAACCTCAGCACAGATTTTAGGTATATAGTGATTGTTAAACCATAACTGCCACGTACAGCTTATATCGTTTTTTTTTCTAGGTAAATCAGACACGCTGATTCCGATTTTGTACTCAAAGTAAAGATTGGTCCACCAACTTTCAAAGTCATGAAAGCGTTTTTACAGCATTTCAATATCGGTCTTGGAAACAACACAATCAGCTCAACAAGCTCCGCCCATAAATATGTGACGTATGCTAGCTTTTTAGGAACGGAAGTTGGGGATGTTTAGTCCGATTTATAATGATAAAGATGGGTACCTTAAAGATGTAGTTGCGTCACAAAAGTCGATTAAATGAAATCAAGACCAATAAAAGGCTAAAACATTAGCTACAATTTGATGTCATTTTTGTCTTTGAAGACCAATCCTGTCCAGAGATATATGCATTTGAATGAGGCCATCTTTTAAAAAACTCACATTCCAGCGGGTGCTTCATTCGTGACAAAACTAGTGATACATCTGAAAGGAGTCCACGAGCGATAAATATAAGGTTGCTTCATTAGCCAATCATCAGCACGAAATTTTTATATATGTCGTAATAAATGTTATCACTCGTAAAATGAGTTGTCTGTGATCTCAAATTTAAGGATTTTGCTCTATTATTAAACCGCATGAACATGAATATTTACTAAATTAATTAACATCGTTACTTTAATGAATTACTCCATCGACACGTTTTATTGACGAACAACAAAATTGTAAAAATTGCTGCGAAGGTGACTCCGAGTTTTCTGTGCATCAGGTGATTAAAGTGCCACGGAGGAAGATAGGAGAATGGAGGTAAATTTATCTTTTACTTTGAGTCTCCTATAGATATACTGTTGAGTCTACATTTAGATTATATTTCCCTGTTTGAGGTTATAATGTAATTTCCTGCGTGAGTAAGATACCTATATACAGTGGGTTCTTGACGGCTTCTTTTTAATCCATAGCATCTAGCTATACAATGGTTTAGATTGATGAATATACTAAAGGTGATATTTTAGTACTCATTAATACATGTATGTACTAATTAATAGAATTATAACTTTTTGCTATCACTAATCATTGTCTCATAATTTTTCATCATTTTACCGAGTTATATTTGCTTCAAATTTTCTGCGGCAGTTTTATCTAGTAAATTAGATTTATGATTTGACTGTTAACATCTACAGTAGATGTTCACTTCTCACTAGAGTTGCCCCGATTTTGATATCGGAATCGGTATCGGTGCCGATATGGGTGTTAAGTATCTGAATCGGTATCGGCCGATCTTTTCTTTAAAAATCGGAAACTTCAGGTACTTTTTACATATCAGCTATTTAGCAGAAACTTGTATTTTAGCCTGCTACTTTAATAAAAAAATCATCAGCTGCGAGTTCCTTGCTTTTACCTAATGAATTCCGGACCTGTCACACAATCTATTTCATGTCTATAGCCTAATAAACATCCACACAGCTGAGCAATTTTTTGGCTTTAGTCAGGAAGTAATCACAAAGTGCGGTATTTCCCAATTACAGCGATATGATTTATTGCGGCCAATCACGAACAATAGAACCATAATGAGAAACAAGAATGCGGTGTAATGTTTCTATTTACTAGCATTGCGAAAGTAATTTGATCAATCGATGCATAAAGTTATCTCTCTCTCTTGATCATGACGTTATGATGTATCGTTTGTATCGCATAAAATAACCTCAGTGGCTTATCGGTATTTAGCCTGTCCTCCATAGTCTGTGGCAAGCGAGTCCTTCTTCAGTACGACTGGCTACATCGACAGTGATAGAAGATAAAGACGTCTCACTGAGATAATTGAATCACTAACGGTAATTAAAAGACGCATTTATTTGCTCTAGACTTGTACAGGCGCAGCATTTCGTTCAGCAGTAGAAGAGAGACTTCATTATCACAGATAAAGCTGTACCACTAACAGTAATTACCATTATTAATGACATATTTCAAGAAACATGGACTGTTTTGTTATTAGATGCACGGTATGTCAGTATGTGAATATATATATACATGTATATCTTTTTTTCATGAATACAAACAAATAAATACATCAATATTTATATTTTTTGCATTATATTTATATTTGCATAATACAATTACCAATAATCTATGCAACACAAAAGAATCTGAATCGGTGTCTGAATCGGATTATTTTTCAATAAGAATCGGTATATCGAATCGGTATCTGAATCGGCTGGTGAAATTAAAATCGGGGCATCTCTACTTCTCACTTGTAGAAAATAAAAAAATCGATTGATCAATGCAAATCTTTAACTTCCAGAACCAAAGCTTCGAATCGTTGGCTTGGCGTACTTAAACTTTTATTAAACATTTATTCATTTTTTAAATTACACTCGCAATCTATCTAACTCCCAATTTGAAAGCTTTCAATAGATACGCGTTAGAATGACATATCTATGAATGACATATATTTATTGCATTTGTTTTACTGATTACAGGATGTTTATGTGGTCCTGCCAGCCGAAACAGCTTTGTCAGTGTAGAAACCGCCATAAATGGGATGAAAAGACTTGACTGTGTGTTGCATAAATCAAGATGTTTTGTTTGAGTTTGCTGCATTAGATGAATTTGTCTTATTGTATCAGCTGAAACTATGTGAGTGGCCCCGACTTGATGGATATTTTTAATAAAAGCTTTATGCCAAGATGAAAATTTTTTTGCTTGTAAAAATTATATAATAAAATAATATTGTTGAAAATAATGCAAAACAAGATTTGCAGAACATTGAATGCATCATGGCCCCGTTGACAAAATAAATAAATCTTTTCTGAGATAGATGGATGTATGAAGTGCAATCAGAGCTGAATGGAAAGGCACTTTTTCATAGCTCGACCATTTGTTTAGTAATCGAATCAACCAATCAAATGTGACCAGTGATTTTTTTTCTACACATTGATAGCAATAATGACTCGATAACGTTAACAGTCGACTATACAATGTTTATGACTTTTAGGGATGTAGTAGGTTTCGCCACATTCTTTTCAAAGACGCAGCTTGCTTATTTTACTTGCAGTAGTAAGAAACAAGTTTTCGGTGTGGGCAATGATATACAGCCCCACTCCCAGGATAGGCGATGGGCATAATGTGAGCGGGGCTTTTAGGATGCTGTATATCGGGTGGGTAGCGACGGAACTGTGCCGATACAAAGACCTTGTTCTACATAGTTTGCTTGACAGAATTACCGTAAACCGGTAGAATTGGTAGTCGGTACTAAGATGTTTACACAGCATTTAGAAGAAGCTAATATGACAAGTTTTTAATTTTCCTTGTTTGAGGCCTTTGAGACACTTGATAATAATGTATCTGTAGCTGGATTTAAAATTTTATTCTAGCCAACACGAGCAAATACAAGATAAAATATATGCCAATAGAGCCGCGTAGGACTAGACTTTTATCGCAATAGCCAATATGAATACGAGAGATGGAGACAGGTTGTATCACGCGTTACATCATTTTGGGCAAGTCTGGGCATGTTTTTTTGGCCTGAGCGTTTTTACCGCGATCGAATTTTTTCGATTTTAATCTTCAAATATCTTGACAATGAGATCACCTAACACAACAAACAACATATCAACTGATAGACAAAGAAAAATACTTTCTTTTAAAATCAACTCAAATTTGACGCAACCACATCTTTAAAGCTTTACTTGCAACGAAATTCACATTACAGTTATTTGGTATCAAAAGATTCACCATGTTTTACTCTGCTGTGTTGTAGGTGCAAAATATGTAAAAATGTGATTACAAGCTCTTAAAAGCTCAAAAACGAACAGTTATTAGCCGCCATCACGAAACCGCCGTAGATCGGAATCAGATTATTTCTCTAACGTATTTAATCCATTTGGTTATTGTTATGATGTTCTCAGGTGAAACTAAAGGCCAATAAACGGCTCAATATAAAACTTCTCATAGCACCAGTTTATGACAAACACTTCGGGTCTTACCGAAGACCCCGTATCAAATATAGCTGCTCGCTATTTGACAGTTTTGTTTCGGCTTGGTCTAATCGTCTAGTCATAATCTGATCATGCGACCCATACTTCCTGGCAAACAACGCGAATAATTTCTGCAGCATTTTTCGATTATCACAGGTGACCAACAGGCTCGTCATGTTTATCAGACAATATGTACTCCTTTGAGCTAAGGTTAAAAAATTAAACAAATTTCCACGGTAGGTTAAAACATTTTAATGCTGTCACTTTCAGCACTTCACAGTGCTGAAAGTGACAGCATTAAAATGACGATGAAATAGATGCATAAGAACAATAGACATGGTTTTGTTGAATGCGTGAAGTACATTTGCGAAAATATTTCAATGAATGAGGTTGCATGAAAGTGTAAACAGAAGCCATCTCGTTTATCTATGTCCCATTTGAGCCGTTTTGGAAAGAAATTTTAATCTACGGCGGCTTTGTGATGGCGACGATTAAATGTTCGTTTTTGAGCTTTTAAGAGCTTTTTATCACATTTCCATACATTTTGCATCTACAACACAGCAGAGTAAGACATGGTGAATCTTTTGATACTAAATAACTCTAATGTGAATTTTGTTGCAAGTAAACCTTTAAAACCCATTATTATCTAAATTCAGCTTTCAAAATAATCTCAGTCTTTTATGAAAGGTAGATAATCTATTTAACATTGTTCGTAGCTTGTTGCAGGATGTTTAATAAGCTGAACACCGAGAAAAATGAGCTCAAAAAAGCGCGATTTTTTATCACAAGCTAGCGTTGTTATCGCACTTTTTTGAGCTCATGTTTCTTGGTGTTCAGCCTATTAAACATCCTGTAACAAGCTACGAACAATGTTAAATAGCTCATCTACCTTTCATAAAAGACTGAGATTATTTTGAAAGCTGAATTTAGATAATAATGGGTTTCAAGACACCCATCTCTGTCATTCTAAAATGGACTAAACATCCCCAACTTCCGTTCCTAAAAAGCTAGAATATGTCACATATTGATGGGCAGAGCTTGCTGTGTCGATCGTGTTGTTTTCGAGACCGATATTGAAACACTGTAAAAAAGCCTTTATGACTTTGAAAGTTAGTGGATCAATCTTTATGTTGAGTGCAAAATCAGTATCAGCGTGTGTGTTTACCCAAAACAAACGATAAAAGCTGTACGAGGCAGTTATGGTTTATTATTAATAAGTTAATATTCTAGAAAGACCAAGGTGAATAGATGGAGTTTTTGTTTCCAATACCATGCAGCACATACATAAAGTTCCTGTGTATTTCATTATCCAAGAAACCTCTACACCTGATAAGAATGAATCTGAAACACACTTACTATTAAAAGTAAATTAGATAACATGAACAACTGCTAGCGGTTAAGTATTGGTAACAAGGAAATGCATTTTTGTAGTGGAGTGGCCGTTGTTTCTCTGACCAACTGCAAATAGTTTTAAATGTAAAATGCCAAAAGTTGTACGGGACAATTCGTTATTGACCTGCACTATAACAACAATTCCCTATTGACCTGCACTATAGCAATAATTCGTTATTGACCTGCGCTATTACAATAATTCGTTATTGATCTGTACTATAACAACAATTTGTTATTGATCTGCACTACTACTGTACAAGGATGACAAAATGATACTCTATTAGGATAAAACTCCTGATTAGAAAATGACCTATAATGAATGTGGCTGTTGTAAAACATGTCATAAGGCAGCACTGAGGTCTTGTGTAGGCAGCTAATTACAATTCATGTTACAGAGCAAAATCGATAGATATCAAGGCCAAGGTTCTTTGACCGATATATTTTAATTGCTTTGAATTATCTTCTCAGCAATCCTTTTTGGTCTGAATCCCATTTTGCACCACCCTGATTTGCCAACTTGGCTGTTAGTCAACATGGTGCAAACTACTTCCATGCCTTATGAATAATTATCTTATATAATTATCTTCTTCCCCGCCTAATTGTTTATACACAACTAGGCTCCAAAGAATTAAGTGAAATATGCAGTTTTAGCTGTTGCCATGCACGTAGTTGATTTTGTCCAAAAAATGTGATGTAATCTTCCTATTTTCGACGTATGACTTATGTGCCTTGCTTTTACTTTAGGTGCAAAGTAAAGTTACTCTTACTTTACATGGTGCAAATTTCTTCCATGCCCTATGAATAACTCAAAGCTTCTCATATAGCTATTTTATATCCAGCTTACTTTTGCGATATTGCAATCAAAGTTACTTTAACTGCTCAAATGTACATTAGCAGTTTTCTTTTTTGAGTGCTCAAGTTAACCTAAAGGGTCAGATCTAATAAGAGTGATTTCTTTTGGCCTAGCTACCTAAACTCGTCAAATATGCTCTCACCTATGTTGAGAAAAATATTTCACTTGTACGCAAGCTTAAAGCGTATTTATGTGCATAGCCTATTACTCACAAAAAGTAAATAAAAGGAAGAGGTTCAAACTCGGGCCTCATCAAAAGGGGCTGTATATCATTGTTAAAACTAATCCTGTTACTATCCCTTTATAAATGCAATAGTTTAACAAAATGAAATACAGATGGAAAACCGTATAACAACGTATAAGGTAGCTGTGATTTTCTTAAAGTTCATACAATATAAATATTCTCTTCGGCGACTACTTGAAAATTTCGAAAATTAGGATGATCCACATAAAACCTGTGAATAGAAAACACATAAACAACACAAGTTCACCACGGCATGGTCATGCATCCTCTTAATACACATTGAAGTCTATTTGGCCTAACCAGGCAACAAAATAGGTCGCAAATAATGCGTTTACGCGAAGACCAAGCTCGCTAATGGTAATAGCACAGAAGCAAAACGCTACCCGTATTCATTCATAATTGTGCTTTCACAATTATTGGGAGCGTATGAGCATAATTGTAAAGCTTTTCAAATCACAAAATTATCTTAAATAGCAATAATAATTTATAGCTTTTGCAATAATTCTGATTATATCAGCTGTTACCTCATTTAATACTTGTAACATTTATTTTGGGGAAAGCACCTGTTATAATACACAAACACGTGAACACGTGAGGTTTGCACCGATAGCCGAACATTCATTCGCTTTTGATAATATGTCAAGGTCATATAAACAGTTACCAGACTAATAACCGCTACGTCGTCTAAGCCTGATATGTGTTGGTGCGCCGAGTGTGTGCATTAGTGTTGTCGGACTATCGCTAGTCAAATTTTTCTTTTTGTGCACTTTTGTAAAACCACCCGAGATTTTTCCTGATAGAAGCGAACTAAGTGTTGAAAATTTAATTTCATAACGACCGGAAATTTAATTTATCAGCAAATCACTTTAGCAGTTTGTTTTAGCCTCATGGGGGTCCCGTCTGGTTATGGGAACAAAAGGCTGCAACCACCTACTAAGTTTGAAATCTTCATCGCAGTCTTGTAGTGGAGGCAACGACAACAATAACTTTATTGTAGATTCTTATGCATTTTTGCATCAAAACTTTATCAAACCTAGATTTAGCGTAAATAAAAGTTTGCATAAAAATATTGATTTGGACAGCGGTCACGATGGAAACACCAACTCACTATCCGTTTCTTGTATGGAGCAGTTTCACAAAGCGAAGGTAACCGGCTTTTTATTTATGAAATATTTGACGAGTGAGCGTGAATGTTTACATATTCATCTAGGTGTATAATTGCAAAAGAAATGCTGCAAGAATCTGAGTTGTTTTGTTGTTTTTATGTCATAGGTCAAATGTATCATGAACTATGTTGCTATATTGGTGCCAGTCATTATTATATGATAAAATATCTTTAAGATGTACCTTTTGCGAGTGATGTTTATATTACTATCTTTATTGATATTTGCTTGTTATTGACTAATTGACTTTGCGAAGGGCACATTTCAGTTATACTCCATATGCGTTATGTATAACACTATGTCTGATACTATTTTACAGGCAGAAGTAGCTAAATGTTGCAAATGTGATGATTACTCTCTGCGTCTCTATGCTTGTCTTCAGTGTGTCTTTTTTGGCTGCTTTGAGAAAAAGCATATTCAGGAACATGCCAAAGCGCACAAACACTATTTAGGTAAATAGACTAACTTGATTCTACGCAATTTTTTAACTCTCACTTTAGGTTTGTAACTTTTTGATGACTTTTTGTTTTAAATGTATCGGCTGTTTTTGTGCTAACAGATACAGAAAATTGTTAACATGTGTAACATAAGGTTTAAGATCTCAACTGTTATGGTACATGAACTATTGTAAACTTGCCATCTTTGCAGCTATGGATATGTCTTATGGGGCTGTATACTGTCATCGTTGCAAGGACCATATTTATGATGATGATCTTGACCGCGTCGCTGGTGTGAGCTCTGGGTTTTTTGGCAAGTTAATAGATTTATTGTCAGTAGAAGCTTCTTCAAATAAAGTTTGTCTTAACTTTAAGATAATATAGCAATAACACCGCAAACATTCACAAAAATTATTTCATTCTTGAATCAATCCTTTAGATTATTTCATCTACACTATTTGGCTGCTTTGTTTCGAGCGCAAGCTGCTCACTGATGATTAGGAGAGAAGCATTGAATAGTTTTGTTGTAAACTGGAGTATTGAGCTACACCTACATTTGTTAGGGTTGTGTTATGTTACTAGTTATCCCATTTTGTCAATAATGTTGTCAGCTTAACATTTGGGTTATTTTTGTAGGTTGCTGGACACCAGATCCTTGTGAAATTGAACTACTTCATTCCAACCCTAAACGAAGAAAGATTGAAAATGACTCCAGTGTTGGTGAGAATCACACTTTCCTCATTGTCTGTTTTACTTGTGCCGGGTTTCAACTTTGATACACTGTTGTCACAGAATACATCTCTATTCATGTGTTAACATTTCAAGCGGCTGAAATATTACATAATTTTTCAACTTTGTTTTTGTAGTTTGATATTGTTATTTCTATAAACATATAAAATGCTGCAAACTTTTTGCTGGTTCTTGTTTAGGCCTTCGAGGACTCATCAATCTCGGTAACACATGTTTTATGAGCTGCATAGTGCAGGCCCTCACACACACACCGCTCTTGCGTGACTTCTTCCTCTCCGACAAACATAACTGCCAGATGATGACTCATTCCCAACAGTGTCTCGTTTGTGAGCTTTCTCGTCTATTCCAGGAGGTTTGTTGCTGTCCATTCGTGTAACTAGAGTTGGAGGAATGAGTGGCATGGCTGTAAATAATAAAATGACTGAGTGTGTTAAAGCTGGTAATGGACCAGCAGCGCTAAAATAGCTCCCTTTGAAGCCATTTAACTGGTAGCTATATTTATTAGCTGTTCTGACTTGGTAAGCCCTTGTTGTGAGGAAGAGCTTACAGTGTCATGTTATGTATACAATCCCTGCCACTGGCAGCTTGTGTGTCGTGAGAGCTCACCGTATGTAATAAGTATGTGTACAATTATTCCGTAATGCAGCAAGGGGGTCGAGTGGTGCAGATGATAGCGTGGAACTGTCTTTGCAAAATGGAATGACTGAGTTTGATTCAGGTTCAAAGCAAACTTTTTTCCTAACGCTCTCAGTGCGGCTTCAGACAGTTGTTATTATTACATTGTGTTATAGTTTTTTGGCTTCTAGCTGTTTTATTAATGAAAAAAATATTGTTCCTAAAGAGAGGTCTTTAAAAACCAATAATAGATTGTTCCATAATAAATAACCCCGCAGCTGTTGTGTCAGTTGTGAAAAGATAACTTGTGGATGTTTGCCTATGGATTAGATTTAATTGCTTGGATGTAAAAATCTGTGGGCAACAAGAAGCAGCTTTCTGTTATGCTGACTGTTTTCTCCATCTTTCAGATATCATGTTTTACCCCAGGTATTTTAATGGAAACACTTTGACAATGTTAATACGATGTTCCGCTTTTGGTGTATGATTACTGCATTAGGGAAAGTTTTCGTTGTATTATTAGCAGGCAAGCTTTGTAATGTTTCAACACCGGCTTTTGTTGCGTCATATTCTTATGAGACGCTGCCTGCAGATAATCGTAAGGGGTGACTCAACCAACATTTTTATTGCTAAGAATTATTTGTTATTCATTTTTAACAACCAACCGAACCACGTATTGGTTGGCGCTAGAATATCATTGTAAAGTTAGCTGGAGAATTTCTCATCATATTAAGGTAACACATCCAAAAGCCACTGAGTTTAATGGCCATAAAGTAATCACTCTTTTTAATTTTGTAGTTTTCAGCTTATTGACCTAAAATAAATTGTATATTTAAATGTGTTGCGTTATTGATATTTGACTATAAAAACTTTTGACAAGCGTAAACAGTTGTTTTTAGGTTTTTTTTAATAAACGCTAAAGTAGCTACATACAGGTAAACATAGGATTTTGTCTTTTTTTGTACCACAACTAACAACCAGGACTACTTGCTGCTGTTCTCAGATCAAAATGTTGGTTTTAATTGGTGGGAGAAATTGTAAAAACCGGCTTTCTTATTTCATGTTGTTCTTATTTATGTCATAGATTTTATTTCAGTTTTATTCGGGCCTGAAGACTCCGCACATACCCTATCGACTTTTGCACCTTGTCTGGACACACGCACGTCATCTCGCTGGCTATGAGCAACAAGATGCTCATGAGTTTTTCATCGCAATATTAGATCTGGTTCATCAACATTGTAAAGGTATGACTTTATGATTTATTCAACTAAAATGCATGATAAAACCAGTGAATGTTTTGGTAGCTCTAGAGAAGCTACGGCTAGGACTTGCCTTGTTGTAGACATATGGTATGTTCATTTCTGTGATAATAGCAGTTTCAAAGATGTATTGATGTGAAGTCACTCAATTAATGATTTAATTAGACAGGAAAACAATATTTTTCAGTAACCAAATGGCGCGAACAGGTTTAACAAAGTTTTTGGTGCATTGTTAATTTGGACATTGTCTTATGGCTCTGACCAAACATTATTTGTGCTATGTTCACTGCCATATGTTTGAATGGTTTGAATAGTAGTTTGAGTATTGTTGTCTTGTTCTCAGGTAGTAATGGTGCAACTAGCAACAATACGAATGGCTGCAACTGCATAATAGACCAGATATTTACAGGGTGTCTTCAATCTGATGTCACCTGCCAGGAGTGCCAGTAAGTGCCTCTGATCATTCATAACTGGTTCAGGTGCAATATTTCATGACATCAAACTTGCAATTATTCGTTATAATTATGCTTCCATTAAAACTGGTGAGTTATGAGGAGCTACGTATGCAACAACCAAAATAACAGAAAAAAGCTCAGTTTCGATGTTTTTCTGGTGTTATTGTCATTTAACAAGCTTTATGCAACTATTAGTTCCCTTCTTACATGTTTAGGTTTGGTTGTTTGCAGTAACATATCAACAACAATTGACCCCTTTTGGGACATCTCACTAGATCTGGGTGTAGGACAGAATCTCCGTAATGGTGGAATGCTTAGCCCTAGCTACACGGAGCCCACCTCGCTTTCTGATTGTCTTAAACGTTTCACAAGGTCTGAGCATCTCGGCAGCTTTGCTAAGATTCGTTGCTCCCAGTGTAGCTTGCATCGCGAGTCCACCAAACAGCTGAGCATGAAAAAGCTTCCTCTAGTCTGCTGTTTCCACCTCAAAGTAAGAAACTGTCTTTGTCAGAGGAAGTAGAGATTTAGTTATGGTGTATCAGGTGCAGTAATGCTCATTTAGGTTTAATTGACACTATCTTTGCTGAAAATGTAGAAGAACAAAGGAAACATTACGATAAACTTCACCTACAACGGGATGTGTTTAGGATCATTGAGAAAATTAAAATACAGTAGATGCTCCTGCGACGTAAATAATCCGTTTAGGAATGTTCACATTATAGTGATTTTATGTTATATGAACAGTATGTAAATTGCCTAATCCATTCTAAGATCTTCTCAAATTTATTTCTTTGGTCTTTCACAAAGGAAAAAAACTAGACAACTTTTTATTTAATGACTCTACAGTAAATATGGTATTATTGGTTTGTATCGACAACTTTTCTCCTTTTTCTTATCACTTTCCCTTGGTTTATGGTCGATTATTACTGTTATTTTACAATAAGTTAAGGGAAGCGCACACCTTCGATGTCAATTTACAACGATTGGTTCATTTTTGTCTAGACAGCAAGGTCTATCTTGCAAAGGAAAAATATTGCAAAATATTTTAAATGTTTAACATAAAGTAAAACAAAAATACATCTTTGTTATAATAAGAGCGGTGTCTGACCGACTGTCTATCCGTCACCGGGGTTTGGAGGTCAGGATAAAATCTAGTTTTTGATGAGACTAAAGCTCATAACATTCAGATTGGTATATTGACACTCCAACGCCTGCTCCAATAGATCTTTTATCAGTGCTTTATCTTCTACTGGTATCTTCTATCTATGTCTGAATTATTGCGCCGCTTTTTATTTTCTGCGCTTTTGTCGACACATCTGACAATCTCTAAGGATGAACTAGATTGCCAAGGTGCTGCTATGTATAATAGAGAGCCTAATAAGTCGTTTGCTCTCAAGGGTAGCAAGAGAAAAAGCGATACTTTTAAGGATAACTACAAAATTCTCGTTATTGAATTTGAAAATTTGCACCTACTTCACACTTTGTTATATGCAATTCTTTACGTTGTACGAAGCGAATACTTTTCACGTTATACGAGTGTCTACTGTATATGATAATTAAATGTGCATTCCTCTAACAGTGTGGACACAGTTTTTGTTTACGTGTCTCATTGTTCACATGTACTCTTTCATTGTACCTAGAGTTCATGTAATATTGTTTGAACTTGCTGTCTAGCAGTAAATAATGTAAATAATACATCAGTGTTGCTTTCATTCAGAGGTTTGAACATTCCATTGGGTTTCATAAGAAGATAAATACATTGATTTCTTTCACCGAAGAGCTGGATATGACACCATTCATGTCTGATTCAAGAACGAATGACTTGGGTGAATGCATAGTCACTGATGACCAGCGATACAGGTAATTGTTGGCTTTTTAGGACAAACTACTTATTCTCTTGCAGAAATGGAAACCACCAACGACGTTGCCACTAAGTTTGAGTTTTGAGCTAGAAGTAAGGCTAGCGTTTCATAATGGTGAACATGTGAATATATTGATAATAAATAAATAAAAATAAAGTGAATAACATCATTGATCTCTATTGTATTTGTAATGGAAGAAAAAAAATTCATAGTCAACCTTTTAAACAGTTCTCAGTAGGATTTCGTGGGTTTTGTTACTCTGTTGGTCTCTCTGGACACTAAGGTGTCGTACTACTAAGGGATAGCAATGCTGCCAAGCAGCCTGAACTTCTCAGTTTCCGCTCAATGATGGTCCGAAATGGCTAAATGGTGTGAAACACTCTTGTTGTCTGCACTGACTTCAATACATAGAGTTAGACTGCCAGCAAGTGTCTGTATTAATTATTTTTAAGACTATTGGATTAACTATATCTAATATGTTTTGTATTAATGCTCTTGTTATGTTTGTGTTTGTGTTTTTACTCGTTTTCATTCCTCTGGACTTATAAGGAAACTCATTGGACATTTTTCGTCCGCTGCATAAATCGATTTGATATACGTATTTTGGCAGCTTTTGAACTCTAATTTAGCTAATGGATGTCTGGGTAGTTTGATATTATGATGGCTAGTTACGTTAACAGTAATTAGTGATTTGAGTCCAGCATTTTGGATAGGAGCATTTCAATATGACATTAACTATGATTTAACCACATTAAGAAAATTTGAACGATCAATTTAGTTATGAATGATGATTTACAAAAATAAAGATGTTTACCTGCGGCGATGTTGCTGTTCAAAATAAATGGGAATAAAATTGCATCAGCAAACGGTAAACGTGCACAACTATACCTGTGACACTTGGCACTGAGCCAAGTGTCACATTAGTTGAAGTGAGGTCACAGGCGTTGAAGTGAGGTCACAGGCGTTGAAGTGAGGTCACAGGTGTTGAAGTGAGGTGTCGCAGAGAAGTTGAAAAGAGTGCATTTCGATTTGTTAGCTATAACACCGTTGTCATTTATATACATGTATAACAACTTAAATTTGTCTTTCACCTCGCTAATTATTAATCTTCAAAATATTTAAACAGAGCATACTACTTTGTTTTTACTGTTTGCTGTTCCATATTGAATCTTTTGTTCAATTTCAAAAGTAGATGTGTAGCGAATTATGATCACTGATATGAGTGACTTAATCACACTGCGTAGCAAATTCCTCGCATCAGTTGACTGCAAATCGCATCTTTTAACATAATCTCTCAAACTTTAGTAGTTTTCATTATTTTAAGAACGGATGTTAGTTGTTAGATATTGCTACTATATGTCAATGATAATTCGTTCCATTTGTCAATGCCATCTGAGCCATGGATGTCCGTATGTACTATTTTATGCTTCAGGTACACATTGTTTGCCGTAGTGAACCACATAGGAAATATAGAGTCTGGTCATTATATTAATTACATAAAGCAAGGAAAGTCTTCTTGGTTCAAGTGCGATGATCACCTGATCACAAAGACTACGTTACAGGAAGTACTCAACAGCGAAGGGTGAGGGCTAATCGGGTAGTTAGTTTGTTCATTGACCATATGAGAATGTTTATTCTTCCTTAGACAATGTATTTCACAGCTATATAAATTCTTTTATTACAATTGATAGCCATATTTTGATATTGTTATAATATATATAATACTGATTTTAGTACACATACAGTGTGTACAATCATTATAATGCATCTAATACTGTTTGTAGTACACCTACAGTGTATACAATCATTATAATGCATCTAATACTGTTTTTAGTATACCTACAGTGTATACAATCATTATAATGTATCTAATACTGTTTGTACTACACCTACAGTGTATACAATCATTATATGTCTAATACTGTTTGTAGTACACCTACAGTGTATACCATCATTATAATGTATCTAATACTGTTTCTAGTACACCTACAGTGTATACAATCATTTTAATGTATCTAATACTGTTTGTACTACACATACAGTGTATACCATCATTATAATGTATCTAATACTGTTTCTAGTACACCTACAGTGTATACAATCATTATAATGTATCTAATACTGTTTGTACTACACATACAGTGTATACAATCATTATAATGTATCTAATACTGTTTTTAGCACACCTACAGTGTATACAATCAGTCAAATAGGAAATTTAGAATATGACCACCCACAGTAATATCTCTCCTCTCTCTCTCTCCTCTCTTTCTCTTCTCTCTTTCTCCTCTCTCTCTCTTCTCTCCTCTCTTCTCTCCTCTCTCTCTTCTCTCCTCTCTCTCTCTCCTCTCTCTCTCCTCTCTCTCTCCTCTCTTTCTCTCCTCTCTTTCTCTCCTCTCATTCTCTCCTCTCTCTCTCTCTCTCTCTCTCTCTCTCAAGAAATGCTTTACTCAGTGTACTGTATCTCCCAAACTATAGGCCAAGCTAGAGTCATTAAAGACTATGTTATTATTTTCACAAATATGTAAGAAGATATATTACGTCTTTAAATATACTGCATTATACACACACTAGAATTCATTTGGTGCCTCAGCATAAGTATATGTTGTGAACAGTTAGTTTGAATATTATAACATATAAAGATACATTTTTTTATAGAAAATTACCAGCTTTTGTTAATTGCTACTAATTTACTTTTTCTAAGAAGCATCAATAGTGAAGAAATATAAAGCATATTCATTTATAATGGAGTCTGTAGTACTTAAAAGTACCACTAGCTACGTATGTATGTGGCCACCTATGGCAGCAATTTATTTTACATATCAATAAGTAGATGTTTAATCTACTAGTTTAAGTTAAAGAATTTGGTGTGCCCTGTGATTTTATGTATGTGTTAGGATCTTGATACGCCATGAAAAAGGGTTAGGTAACTTTATATGCATTGAGGACAATGTTAAAATGTGATTTAGTAATTGAATTATCATAATTAATATAACGTTTAATATTGTTATCTCTAGAGTACTAATAATTCATTAGTTCTGTTGCAGTCAGTAGAAATCATTAGCTTTTGAGGATTCTCCTCTGGCTAATTTCTCGCACCGTGTCTGTAATTTTATGTTGAAATAACTGTTTTTCGTATAATAAACGCAAGCAGCTCTGCAGCTTGTTTTTTAAGTTTGAAAGTTGTTAATAGTCTGAGCTAAAGCTGATCAGATTATGCTAAAACTCTCTAATTGATGAAAAAAATTACATCGTTTTTTCCACAAATAATGTGGTAGACCGCTGTACTAAAAATTAAATATATGTATACAATGAAATGATTGCACAAAAGCTGTATCCAATGGATCGGGTGAAACATCGCCGTTATATAGCCAGCCATAGCATTTGGCGGCTACCTGTTCCAAAGACATGATAATAAAATATTCAAGTTATGTGTCAAGGAAAAGAGATTGCTTTTTACCTTTACTGATTATGCAAAAGTTAAAGACCAGATGAAATGAAATAATGTGTTATTCAGCCGTTCATTTTCTTCAATTGAAAACATTGGAATTATGTTATATCTACTGCATGAAGGGGTGTTGGACAGGTGTAGGACAACTCCAAAAAACTAACCATTTCATGGAAATGCTATTATGTTCAAAGAAGCCTTCTACCCAAAAATTAAACCATCTTAAAAAACAATTATAAATTTTGGTTTTAGGGGTTTAATTTTCATTTACAGTCAGATAGTTCTACTGTTCGTTTTGTGTATAGCTGTTTTGCTTGACAAGTATTTTAGTAGTATCCAAAAGCAACTTGCATTTCATTAACATTTAAATATTTGAGAATTGTCTTGTAAAAGCTTTTACAACTTGAGCAAATATGTCAGGTATGTTTGTTGTGCACAGTTCTGTTTAATTTTTAAACAAAATACTCTTTAGGTTGCTATTTCACGTATTTGTTGTAGGTACTTGCTGTTTTATCACAAAAAGGTGCTGGAATATCAGTGATAGGAATCGGCAACATAGCCATTAGACTCTCATATCAACTTTGAATGTTATTTTGTACGCGATGTTAGATAGGATGTGAGCAATTGTGCCAATCGAAAGATAAAAAAGCATTTGAACTGTCTTGGTGACTAGGGTATGGCTCCAGGTACTTAATTTTTGTTAACATATCGGTAGAGTCACCGCTGCTCATGTCATTTTTATTACGTTTTATAAAGACAAAGATGTTGCGTTACATTTAGTAGCAGGTTGTTCCAAGTTGCTTTGCTGTCTTGATCGGATTTCCTGAGGACATAGTCTGTCGCTTGCGCTTAGAATATTAATTTTTGTGACATTTTGTTTAAATTGTGTAAGCGATCTCGCTCTGATTTATAGGTTTCTCACATGTAATTAGTTATATCCGTTATATTTGTTCATCTGAATCATGCAATATGTTGTCATAACTTTACCTTTGCTCTGCTATGCCAAATATACTCTGAAGGATTTATTATGACTGTTCAATAGCTCATATTTGACATACTCTCAGGGATGTTTGCTTTGTGCATACTGCTTACACTGCAGACCTGTTTGCCTAGAGTTTGATGAAGAATTCCGACATATCTCTAGTAGCTAGTGACTAACTACTAACTAGTGACTAACAGCATATCTCGATCCAGTTTTACCAATAACCTGTTTTAGCTTATATTCTTGTTGGAATGCACTCTGACTTTCATCATCATCACCTGACCAAGCAGATATGAACTCAATTTGCAGCTTCCTTGTGCGCAGATAAGAATCAGATAACTTTTGATAAATGGCTCCTTTCTTAGCCAGACTTTGTACAGCATCACATGATTTAGCATGACACAATTGGCAATCTGACTATGAATGAGTGAGATGTTTTGAATTCTCTTCATTATGTCAAAAACGCATGTTTTAATTTCTATGGACACGGATCTTAAACGCTTGCTGAGTGATGTTGAAAATTTCTTACTAGCTTCAATCATGAGCTGTTGTCACTGTAAGAAAGCTCCAAATACAAGATGTAACTTTTGCATTTGTTTTTCTTATCTGGTTATGTGTACTTGAGTACTAAGTGCGTTCCACTTTTTCAGATTCATTGCCTGTCATGCAAAACTGTTAACATTTGCTTTAAATTTTGCCACAGCTTTGAAATGTTCAGTTGATACCACTAGTTCAACAGATCAACCTATATTTTCTCATTGATGACATCAGTTACTAGCGAATGATTGAAGCTATAGAAGTGATCGATTGGCTTATAAAAGCGGTTCTATCCCTCCATCAACATATACTGTAGGTTCTTTTGGGTAAATCCAATGGGTTCACTCAATCGTGGCATGTTTTTACAGATTTTAGCCTCAAGCCATCCATTCTTTCTCCGCTCATATGTATTTGTGCATTTATTTAAAAACAACCATGTTTTGTCTGACCTCAAGGGTTGGCAGAGGCACAAACCACCATAACTGTATGTTCTACATCCCAAAAACTACTACGTAACACTTCATGATTGGTTTACACACTTGTGTGTTTCTCATGCACCTTACATTTGCACTTTACTTATCATAAGTCCTACGACAGCTAAGAAAAAAGCAGATAAAATATAATGCATATGTTACGAAAACAGCGAACATATTGATGACAGCCAACAACATCTTGATATTACAAAAAATGTAATGAAAAGATATCAGAGTGAAAGCCTTGAGGAATGTAAGCAATATCAAGAAAGGAGTAGTTCGAGTACACAGACATTGAATTTACTAAGTATTTCTTTGGTAGATTAAATTGTCATTAAAATTGTCGAACAAAATCTCATGTAGATGAATATAACTATGATTACCAATACAATTTATAACTACTAATGAACTCTTGATAGAGGTAGGCTAGGAAGATTAAAGTATAAAACTAGCTTTGTTAAAAAGGGTTAGCAAAATATATCGCATATACAAATGTATATAGAAAAAGATAGAAGCGGAACGATAAAAATATTCTAGTCAACCCTACAGGGCAGAATATTTCACACACAGATCCCAGATCTTATCAATGTTGCCTTGGTCCAGTACCTCTGGCGCTTCTTGTCGTGGTTTATCATCACAGTAGAAAATTCCATTCGTTTGTCTTTCCTTCTCAAGAGCCATCTTGATAAGCCGCTTCTGACCCTCGGACACTGGCTTTGTATTGACAAGCAGTCGACCAACAAAACTGTCCAAGACTCCGAATAAAAAAGAACTACAACAAAAAAACAAAACTAATAACACCAAAAATATCGAAGATTGCAGTGAGGACAGTACACATGACAGCGATGGAGACTGCAGTGGGGGGGCAGTACACATGACAGCAATGGAAACTACAGTTGGGGGCAGTACACATGGCAGCGATAGACTGCAGTAGGGGCAGTACACACGACAGCGATAGACTGCAGTAGGGGCAGTACACACGACAACGATACACTGCAGTAGAGGCGGTACATATGACAGCGGTGGAGATTGCAGTGAGATACGACAATGAGGAGGTCCTACCCTACTGGAATGAAAAACACTTCTTGACTAGAAAAAGGCTAAAGAATTATAGTACAAATCACACAGCTGCCAAGCACACTCGATGAATAAATGATGGCCGAATGACTACTGTGTCATCTTAATTTGATTTATTAGACGGCATGTACATATATATCTCCACTTTTTATTCACCCGCTGCCACCAGGAAATTTATAAATCGTACGTATATCGCCCACCAGCACCAGCAGTGCTGATTTCCAGATGCATCAAGTTTGACAGCTGTAGAGAGAGGTGCTTATGGTAAATCAGGGATGCTTCACCTCGACAACAATTGTACTATCATCAGCAATGAATGCTAACATCATCAAAAAAGACTTCTCTTCTGAATATTAAACGATTATTATGCAAGGTTTGTACTTTTTAGGTGGGAAGACTCAAGGATTATGTCTGTTTCTGTTGGCTTCGGGCAGCCTGAGATATGAAACAGAGGTATTAAAACAAGATGGGTTGAAGCGATTTTATCATTAACAATTAAGGGACTTACACCACTAGTGCAACAGGGCGAACTACCATTCCTATTACATTGTTTTTAAATTAACAATCTGTAAGAAACATTTCTATGGGAATAAGCAGGCATCAAGACAATCATAATGAGGCAATTGTCAGTGAAGAAGAAAAAAAGGCATAGCTTACACTTCCTAGCAAGTTTAACAGAAGCATGCATAGATTTGAAATCCAAAACACCAACCTGGCGCGTGAAGTGGTCTCATCCCGAAAAATTCCTGTACTAGGGATAAAGCCTGGACATAAGGTGTTGATAATGACGGTCGAGCCTTTGAGTTTTACAGCAAGAAGATTACTCCACAAGTTCATGGCCAGTTTTGAGTTGCGGTAAGATTGATATCCATTTTTATAGTGCTCACCCTCCAGCATGAGGTCATCAATGAAGAAACAATTGTCGGAAGAAGCATTACGAACAGTTACCATCGACGAGACATTGACGACCCGTGCCGGCTCTGAATGGGTGCCAGTTTCCTTGAGCTTATCTAGCAGGAGGTGGGTTAAGAGGAAAGGCCCCATGGAGTTGACGATCATGGTCAGCTCAAGAGAAGGGTCATCACGAGCAATAAATCTTTCAGTGCATCGAAACCCCTTGTTTAACCCCGCATTATTTATCAACACATGTAAAGGTTTTCCAGTCGCGAGAAACTTCTCTACAAAGTCTCGAATGGACTGAGGGTCTGACATCTCCATTGGGATATACATGAGTTGGGCTTCAGGAACTTGGGCTTTAATTGCCGAGATGGTGGCTTCTCCTTTAGCATCATCTCTCACTGAAATGACGACATCATGTCCAAGTTGGCACAACCCCTTTGCAGTCTCAAATCCAATGCCCGAATTTGCGCCAGTGATAATGATAACTTTCTTGTCCTCCATTTCATAGAAGTTACACCTGTAAAAACACTATAGCATAACTTCTCAGCTCTAGAGAACACATTAACTTAAGGAATATGTAACCCCTAAATAAAAAGAGAGCTTATTAGACAAAATGAGTCATGCTAACATCCCTCAGGAAATGTGATGAGTTGCATCAATTATGAAAAACCATGACATACTCTTGCCACCTCATACACCTAGATTTAATAACTTCTTGGCATACTTACATGATATAATTTAATAAAATAATCAATGCGTTAACTTAGCAATGTGTTAACTGAACAACACAACCTAAGCTTGACCACATTCATAAGCTGCAGTCAAGCTGTGAGGTAATATGACTAACTTAACAACCATACACAATTTATAAAATGGGTAATAAAGTAATTTTTGTACAGTGCATTTATCTCAAC
Organism: Watersipora subatra; assembly: GCF_963576615.1. Taxonomy (NCBI): domain Eukaryota; kingdom Metazoa; phylum Bryozoa; class Gymnolaemata; order Cheilostomatida; family Watersiporidae; genus Watersipora; species Watersipora subatra. Next base: position 35,084,282 of record NC_088710.1, on the reverse strand, counting down.
ATGTCAATTATAAATAAAAATAGGTCTTGTAGTATTCTTTGAGCCACATCTGGTTTCTGCTGCTGTTGCTGAACTTCTGCTGGTGGTAGATTACACTTGATTATTTTATTGAACACCGTGACCTTCTCTAGCTTTTTAGCTGATAAATCAAGCCGATACTCAGAAACGATAACATTGGTATACGCATAACGCTTCAAAAGATTGTCATTATCCATTCATGCCATGCACCAATGACAAGAAGCAAGTAGAATTTGTTATGGCATTCTATGTTTACAAGAAGCACATGTAACCGTTTAGTTTATCAGGATTAAGGACATCTGAAGTTAATAGGTCTCTTTCACAGCCAATAATGACGGTACTTCGGTGAAAATGCCTTAGGAGATCGTAGAGAACTTGAGAAGCTCTTGCTAGCTGAATCAGCCTTGTTGAGATGAAAATGTTTTCTCTATTTAACAGCTATCTGAGAGAAATTCTTTGTTTCTCACCAATAACGGATTGCTTTACCAGAGTACTTGCACCTACCTTATGTGTAGCATGCACAAAAATATCCTTGTAGCCTTTCTTTTAATATCATTCCCAAACTCAAACTAAGATGGCTTGTTTCTTCAATAGACATTAATTTTATCTTATCCCTAGTATCCAAGGAAGTTATATGCAGTAACAATGTGTTCTTTCCTTTTAGATCAAATTTGATTCAATCTAAAGAAAGCCAGCTATTGGAGTAGTTACAGTATAATATTATTTGGTTATACCAAAATTAGTATCAACTTGTCAGCGCTTCAGTTTGCAGTTTGAACCGCTTTTTCGTCATTCTGGAAAGCAACAACAAAAAGGATGCGTGCTAGTTCACTAAATTTATTCAGTTTACCATCCAGCTTTATTTATGTACAGTAATCAAGATTTGAAGTTAGCATAAAATTTATGAATGCATTTGAAGCATTGATATCCAGAAAAGAATTTTTTTATGTATTGAAAACATATTACCTAAATTATTAATACTTGAAATCTTAGATTCTGCACTTACCACTTTTATCTTTGGCTTTAGAAACTCATACAAACAAAAAAAAAACGAAAATAAGTGGTTAAAATACTTTATAAAATTGGCCAAAATTATAAAACATACGAATTGCTTAAACATTAACAATCTTACAAAATCAGAATGGCTGAGAAGATGGAACTAATTAATGATAATTGCTCACTAGGCCTAAGTGCAACTCTCTCAGTAGACCATTTATTCAATAACCGAATACCTCTAGAGGCAGAAAGGAAAGCACTTGCTGCACTGTGTGATCTGCTAACTGGTCATAGCAAGCTGCAACTATTCCAATATACCATTGGAGCAACCTATACACCTACGTGTACATGTTTGTTGGACGACGAAACTAGTATCCACTACCTCTACCAATGCTCAGACTATAATATTCCTCTACAACAGGTACGTCTAAACACTATGAAATGGGACACTGTTATTAAATTTAGCAACAGAACAAAACGTCTACACTATTCAAACTCCTTTGCGTAAAGACCATACAACTATATTGTGCTGTGCTACATAAATATACTCATGAAATAGTATATGCATATATGTGAGTGTAAATATAAATTTATTTTATAAATCATATGTAATATCAGACCTGCAAATAGAGGCAATTTTTATTTCTCGTTTAAAATAAAGAATTAACTAACTAGCATTGCTTAAAACGTGGAGAACCACTTATACCATATTGCAAAAAGACATTAGTTGACGGAGTGGCGTAATTAAATATACTGACAGCTGGTACCAAATTGTACTCGACTTGAAACTAATCAAAATTAATAAAAATGACCTTTGCCTGGCATAGATCGATGGTAAGGCTAATATTTGTTATTTCTATTACCAGAGCTGGATAGCTTCACAGAGTCTCGCGATCAAAACCGAAAATAAAACGCTGTTTCCAAACAAACCCGCTCGATATGTTTTTCTCGAATGGAATATTCTTACCACGCTCACGATATCTCACTTTTTCGCATTTACTTTACATTTTACATAAAAAAAATTTTGGCAGTTTGTTGTAAAATTTTTTTGTCTTTTTTAAATGGTGTATAATACAACAATCAATTTCAAAGCGACTGCCAATAAGAGATTAGGAGTAATCTTTGTTGGCTAGTGTTGCGGCCTCTCCATTATAACTTATATAAAAATAATGGGCGTGGCCTGTTTGTTTGGCAAAACAACTGTTTCCGTTGATCGCGGGACTCTGAAGCTATACGGCTCCGTCTATTACAACAAAGTAGAATGCAAGAAGGCGACTCCAAAAAGAAAGCAACTGCAAATATATTAATAAGTTTTGTTTAGATATAAGGCAGAATTATGTAATATCTAAAATACTTATATTATAGATAAAATTACTAAATAATCTTTAGTACAACAAGCTATTTTTCCGCTTTGGTATCTATCGCAAATCGTTTGAAACGTATTTAAAAACACAGGTTTCAACAACAGGTGTCAGCAATGATATACAGCCCCTACAGGGGCTGTATATCATTGGTGTTAGCAACAGGATCTTAATAACAAGTTCTTAATTACAATTCTTTTAACTTGATCTTACTATGGAAAGCAATTTAATTGCAATACCATAAAACTAATACTAATCAAGTCGAAGTAAAATTCCCTTTACTTGGTGGTTCTGAACTAACTGTTGAAGCTGGTGTTAGTACTCGTGGTAAACTGAGTCTTACATGTATGCAGATGAAATGATACAACTACAGCTTGGATTGTTTGAGATCTGTATAAACTTGCTAGTTGACCTAGTAGATAAAAAATCTGAGTTATTCTGAACATGTCTACATGGAAGACATTATGGCGCAGAACTATGGTGAAAAACTGAGAGAATGATAAACCAAGGCGACCTGTGATTGTCGGACTACAGTAACAGAGCTGAGAGGGAGAGACTAGAGAGCGCAGATAAAAAAACTTGCCTACAAAGTAAATCTGAGAGGCATGTCTGAAATATTTTAGGTTAGGAACTTTTGGCTATTGCGAACTCTTTGTGAGATTAGTATTTAAAAATATTTATTTGTGCTGAATCTTTCTTGCATATCCTTGTGAAGAGATGAATGCAAAAATGAAATATTAGTGTAAACAGACCTCAAATCGACTAACTTATTCACACTGGGCAGATTTGCACCGGGGAATTTTTTTATATTGTGCAATGAGAGATTGAAACAGCTCTCTGACAAACTTTTGAGAGCTGCAGATATGCAGAAGCTAGAGTACACTAACATGTTAGTGCACTCTAACATGTTAGGAGGATGTTAGTACACTAACATCCTCCTAGAGTTACAATGCAGCTCTTTAAAAGCTATAGGGCAGACAACGGCGGACAGACAAGGAGGCAGAGAGAGGTTAGAGCCCTTTCAAACTTCTAAAAGAGTATTATATTGGAAAAAAATATTTTTATGAAAGCATAAAATTTCATTTCAGTGTTTAAGTTTGTTGAAAAAGAGAACATGGGTAATTTGGTTGAAGTAAAAAAACTGAACCATAATGCTATTGTTTGGAATACAGATGAACTTCAACTATAGTTACAATGGTGCTTGCTGTCATGGATTGAGAAATTCCATCTTGGGTAAAACATTTATGAACAAAGTTGATTTGACTTGCGACTGACTATTTCTCAGGAGTACTTGAAGCCTGAGTGGAAGAGTGAGAGTGGATGCAACTCGGTCCATAGCTGTTTGCGTTGAGCTTCTAGAAGTGGCGGCGAAAAACGGCGTATTTTATTGAGTTCACCATGGCACTGAAAGTGTTTTTTCCAATAAATTATGCTACTCACAGGCTAGTCATAATTTGAGGTATATTGAGCAAAAATTCAATGCCTGTGGAGTCTATTGAAAGTACAATGGTCAATATAGCAGGTAAATCTTATGCCTAATGCCTCAATTGAAAATCCAAATATACAAGAGTTCAATATACATGTAGCTCAATAGATAGAGGAAAAGTTACCAGTGAATAAGGGAGTATCAGGTGATATATTTTTAAAATAATATAAAATAAATATAAATATTATTTACATATATTTATGTACTATATAATTAGATAAATGTATTTATTGATTTATTACAAATTTTAGATAACATATAATTTTATATCGTCATCATAGTTTATTTATATTTTTATATAATATTATGTACAATTAACAATACTAATGCGTACTACATACAATGCATGAGTGATCAATCTACAACTATTATAATATTTCATCAGGTCTTATTTTATTAGTTAGCATTAGTCACAGTGTAATAATTATAATAATTGATTCAATTATATTTTCATTCACTATATCTATCTATATTAAATTATATTTTATTGTAAAATGTGTATTATATTATTAGATTAATAAATCTTAAACTTAAATAAATGTAGCATTACAATATTAAAATTAAATATTTTATAATAACAATAAACCATATAAAAATAATACATCTTTATAGTTTATAGCATGCAACATGCAAAATATTAATTTTGAAATTTCTAATTGAAATACTACTGGTAGCAATATTGATAACTTAATTATTTGATATAACATTGTAAATCATATTGATTGGTAAATGAAATGCTGTCACAATTTTGTTGGTTATTTTATGTGTAATATTGCAGCGCCTAGAAGTTGCTCTGCTCCAGGTTGCTCAAATATAAGTAGTAATGGTAACCATATCTATCACTGATTTCCCAAAGCATCAGAGCTCAATGGCCAGGCGAGTTGTCGTCGAAAGACTCTAAATTAATTGAAACAGTGGTGATCCAAAATGTCTAATCATATAGTTTACACGCATGTACATACTACGTCTATATGTTGCACTAGTGCTTCAATAAAATGTCACAATAAAATTAGTTATAAGCAATATTCATATTGTAAAATGTCTGCATGACATTTATTTGGTGTTCAGATGTTTATATTACATGTACGTTTCAAGTTTATGTTCTACTTTGAACTCTTTTCTTTAAATATTCATAATTCTTTCATATTGCATTTAATCAATACTTTTCTACTTGAAAATATAAATAGAAATTCTAAATGCTAAACTTGTCGTAGCGATTATATTTGAACATTTATAAATACTAAATGTTACAGAGAGATAGCCTATGAAATCAACTATATTTTGCAACCTTATCTCTGACTGCAATTATATTTAATAATCCTCAAAAAGCATTATACTTCTAATCAATCACAAAATATATTACGGCATGTTATTTGATTAAACTTCCATTTACTACTATGCATGCGGATGTTATTTTGAGATTAAACTCCTTCTGGCTACACAAGATGGAAGATAGAACTTTCTTGTATGTTTATATTTACATATACACATTAGTTGCATACATGATAAAATGATATCATGTACCATGTACATTATACCAAGTAACCTGGTTATTGTATAACATAATATGAGGGGAATTGTGCACTCATGTGTACATTCTGGTGAGTAATTTTTAGGGAAAGGTATATGAGTGAATAGGGTACATTCAGGGCTTTTCATTGGTTACTTTTGTTAGAGCCTTTGCTTCTAAGGAGTTTGATATTTTAAAGGTCAAAATTACAACAATTCCTATTAACTCTAATGGTATAACTGGATATCTGCCGCCAGTGCTTTACCGGAAGTCGACCGAAGCATCCACTCTTACTCTTCCACTCAGCTTAAAGCAAGCTCTACCATTAGCACAACTGTTAAAACTTTTCTAGCTAATAACATGTTGAAGGTTGAGGAACTGTACCAAAAACCACCACAAGCTCAACACACAGCATGCTGATGCTAGTAGCACTTGATAAGTGGCACATGAATAAAAAGGTTTTAAAATGTTTTGGATCTATTAAGGCAATAATAATTATTAAGGACATCTTTATCACCATAAGACCTTTACTCGTCCACCTGTCTGAAGCTACGCTAACAGTGTTAAGAAAAAAGGTCGCACCAAACAGGAATCAAACCTAGGTATTGAGATGCCCATCCAGGCGCACTACCAACCACACCCCTCAACTACCTTGCTGCTATACAGTGTAACTGTGCACACAATTATTACACACAATGATCTCTCACGGTGCACAGGAATAATAAGAGTGGCTACAAAAACTAAAATAACCCTTGTTGTGTAAACAGCTCTGGATGTTGTACTAGTAAAACTCCTTAAAAAAGACAATGAAAGTTATGAAAACTAATAACTGAGCAATGAAAGCAATAAAATGTTTAATTTACAAAGACAGATTTTCTTAAGACCCAAAACACTTGTTGGCAGGTTATCTCATAATCTCAAGTGTTATGCTATGAATATAAAAAACAGGATGCTCAAGAGACCTTGGCATGATTTATGACAACTTACCACGACTAAAACATTGATTCACCATATTTTAGTTGCGGTAAGTTGTCATAACTACTACAACTAAAACATGACGAAATTTTAATACGACTAAGCATGGTGAAATTGCAACTGTATTTCACAGAATAATACAATTTGCAATTCTATAACATGATGAAATGTATTCAAAATAACAAATGACTCAGCTATATCTGTGATGCTAAGGTATTTCAGGAATGAATTTATGAAATGCTAATTGGCATGCACATAAGATGAACATAAATCAAAATGTCTTTTCAAGCTTGTTACATGTGCCTAGGTCAACCTTGTAATATCCTCGTAACAGAACACAGATACCCTCTTTTTTAATTATTATAGATTTCACAATATGTTCCAACTTATTTCGACAGAGTCAATACATAAGGTTACGCCACCAATATGACTTTCCAGAGAAGACTGCATTTAGAACTATTGAATTACAAATTTACCCATAGTCAAGACCCAACATGTAACAATACAGAATACATGACAGAGATGCCTTAGGAAATTATACATGTATTTACTGCAGCAAACCGAAACACTAACTAAACATACAAAAATAGGATGCAAATAGAGAAAATACAAAACGCAAATAAAAAAGAGAGAGATAAAAATGTAAGGCAAGAATAAATAATGAGTTTTAGTCCTCTGGTCCAAGACTTGGATGGATGATGGACGTGTTAGTCAGGAATCTCCAGTCAGTTACTATAAGATGATGCAAGAAGAGGAATTACTCTACAATATGGCAGTTTGACTAAACAAGGCTAAAACTGGCGATAAAAGGTTTAGCAACGGAGGATAATTACTGTTTTGTAGCTAAATGGATGCAGTTTGATATTGCTGTACATCAAACTGACATCAGCTGATGCCAGCACATTGGCAGCCTCTAAATACGACTGCATTGAAATAAGAATTTTTTGACATACCATGTGAAATCAAGAGCATATTAGGTTTTACCATAGATATAGTAAACCCTAGATAATTATACGAATAATCAAAATAAGTGAGGGCTACAAATAGCATGACGCAATGTCATGGTGATGTGTAGAGTGAATCAGCTGATCTATGAATTCCTATTGACTTAACAATAAAACCTGCACAATTATTCCATAGTTTGTGCATCTGAGACTGCATATTTTATTGATAATATATAAAACTTATATAATGACTTTGGATGAGAAAGGCAAGAATCTTACACACATGATAATGGATAATATCAATGGTTTAGAAGTTTCTATATCAATAATAATACAAAGAGTGACCAAATAGAAATTAAACTAATAACAAACTAATGAATCAAATGAGATTTAGAAGCAGCTAAGCTGGACTGCTGTATTAAACACCCATTAGACATGACTGAGAATAACTAGACGAGATATTTTTTGTCTAAGGTTGGTTGAACTAGATTCCTGCTTTGAAGTGGCATAGTGTATTCTGATTTTAATATAGCGATTTACTATAGTTTTGAATAGACTGTTGGCATGCACTGTGCATGTAAAACCTTAATTGAGGTTATGTAATAAGACATATATGTTGTCTGTGATGTTACTTGTTTAAAAACTATCTGTGTGATACCATAGCTCTCAATGTGTGAACGTAAGCACTTTTCTGCAGCAATACATATCCAACCTATCAATGGGGTTGGCATCACCAATCTTCCTTTTGTTTTTAACTGAGATTAAGGTTATGTCATCACTACTTCTACTTCCAACAACTTCTACATCGGTCAGGAACTTGATACAGTCATCCCATTTGAGTTAGAAAAAATTCCTCATCACCGAACTCCTCATCTTCATCTTCCTCAGCTTTTGTCTCTTCCTTCTTCTTTCTAGCCAAAGAATGTTGGCCAGGAGTTGGCCAGTTTTTTCAGCCCTGCTCACATCCAGATCAATGCAGTTAGCATTGGGACTTAGTATGATATTTGCTTTTTGAGCAGTGCTCGAAGTGCAGATCTAAAGCACTGCACATCCGGGTTATTTTTATAGCCACCCTTAATTCGTATGTGGAAAACAGAGTCTCAATGTGATCCCAGTTGATCTTAAAGGTTAGGAAGTAGTTGATGTAAGGGTAGTTGCTGAAAAAATATTGAGCAATGCTTTGTACAGATTTGGCTGCTGACTCAAAACCAATGATGAAAGTTTTCCTATTATTTTCCACTAGCAGCTTTCCGCTTGGTGTCTTTAATTGGAATAGATAGCTTATGATATTGTTGAGAACTTCTTGTTTTGAGTTCAAGTTCTGTCTTGTTATGGGCAATTCAGGATATACCTGGGGTGTTGTAGTCTCCTCTGGTGACATTTCAATAAGAATTTGGTCTTATTATTACGTTTATGACTTAAAAACTAGTATGACATGCATGCTTTCACTATTAAACTCATTGCTCAATTGAAGGCTCTGTTGCTGTGATGCATGGCCCTGCGACGCAACGTCTTGAAAACAACAGCCAATTATATGACTCATTTTTGCTCCACTGTAATGATAGCTATTCGCCAATCTAGGGTTTACTATATCTATGGATTCTACACTCAGAGCAATTTAAAGCATGGATTTTAATTATTATAGAATTCACAATACGTTCCAACTTATTTCAACAGAGTCACTACATAAGGTTACGCCGCCAATATAACTTTCCAGAGAAGACTTCATTTATAACTATTGAATTACAAATTTACCCATAGTCAAGACCCAACATGTGACAATACAGAATACACGACAGAAATGCCATAGGAAATTATACATGTATTTACTGCGTGCAAACCGAAACACTGACTGAACATACAAAAAATAGGATGCAAATAGAGAAAATACAAAACGCAAATAAAAAAGAGAGAGATAGAAATGTAAGGCAAGAACAAATGAGTTTTAGTCCTCTGGTCCAAGACTTGGACGTAGACCATATATACAGTCAAACATGGATAACTCAAACTTCACGGGACCGAGCGAAAGTGTTCGAGTTATCAGAGCGTTCAAGTTATCAGAGCACTGTCACAAGTCCATGTATTTATTAGTAGATACATGTACATATACAAACTATAATATAAATCAAAAGCATAAATGGCTTGTTTCAAATTAAATGCTTCTAATGTAAAGTTTAAAAATTTTCTTTAAAAAAGTATAGAGATTTTTCTATCACTTGAGATTGGTTTGTTGTTTGAAGTGATGTTACTGCCAGGACATTTTTTAGATTAAAATTGGCAAAACTTCGCTGTTGAAATGCTCAGAAGAAAAACATCTTTTTCTTTTGAGCGTTTTAACCAAGATCAATTTTGCCGATTTTTCTTGAAGTTTATGCGAAGGTTACTTCACTTTTTCTTGCTTCCGAAGGGCCATCGCTAAGCGGATGTTTGGTAAAAATCAAATTTCACCAAACCTTAAGAAAAGTCGTTGACAAAAATATTTTGCCGATGATGGTAATAACGACGCCTATGAACTACGAAAAGTTGAGGTTTACCTCTATGGCTTGGAATAAAGTGATTTTTAAAGCGATAACAACCGTTTTGGTAGCTGTTGGGCAAAAAACTGTTCGAGTTAACAAAGTTGAGGTCGAGTTATCTAAAGCAATTTATCATTACGTGGGAACGGACCAAAAAACTGTTTGAGTTAACCATGTGTTCGAGCTATCCGAGGGTGAGTTATCCATGTTTGACTGTATAAATATATATAGTTGAACTCGGATAACTCGCCCTCGGATAGCTCGAACATATGGTTAACTCGAACGGATTTGTTTGGTCCGCTCTCACGCAATGATAAATTGCTTTAGATAACTCGACCTCAACTTGGTTAACTCGAACAGTTTGTTGCCCAACGGCTACTGCGACGGTTGTTATTGCTTTAGAGTTTAGAATATCACTTTATTCCAAGACATAGAAATAAACCTCAACTTTTAGTAGTTCTTAGACGTCGTTATTACCATCATTGGCAAAATATTTTTGTTAACAGCCTTTTTAAAGGTTTGCAAAAAAATCAAATTTTACCAAACATCCGCTTAGCGATGGTCCACCGAAAGCAAGGAAAAGTGAGTTAACCTTTGAATAAACTTGAAGAAAAATCGGCAAACTTGATCTTGGTTAAAACGCTCAAAACAAAAGAAGTCATTTCTTCTGAGCATTTCAACAGCGATCAATTTTAATCTAAAAAACGTTCCGGCAATCACATCACCTAAAACAACAAACCAATCTCAAGTGATAGAAAAGTCTGTATACTTTCTGATGAAGTTTTTTTTTACTTTACAGTAGAAGCCTTTTAATTTGCAACAAGCCATCTATGCGTTTGATTTATATATAGTTTGTATATGTACATTTATCTACTAATAAATAAATACATGGACTTGTGACAGTGCTCTGATAACTTGAACGCTCTGATAACTCGAACACCTTCGTTCGGTCCGGTGAAGTTTGAGTTATCCGAGTTAGCCTGTATATATGGTATATATATACTGCACATGTATACTAGTTAACACTTTATAGTCTAGAAAATACAAACGTCTAGCACAGCTATAATTTTTAACCTACATGTAAGGTCGTTAACTTGTAAACCTCAGCATCCTAACATATTGACGACTATTATAAATCATTCAACAGCAATACTTTCTAAATTGTCATAATAGTTTTTGATTTGCTGTTTTTGCCCTTTCAATAGGTGAAAGTCCATAACAAATCTAGTGCAATGTGATTCTGTATACAGAGTACAGTGACAGCACATTGATAATTTATTCCTTTGATATGCTGACTAATTTTCAAACATCTTCAATAGAAACTTGCTGACTATACCAGAACTCAGCCTGGGCTGTACTAAGTATTTGCAGCCTAAAAGAATCTCAAGGAATGAAAAAAATACAGTTTCCTTTAAAGTGAATAACAATCATGACTTTCTCACCTCTGGAATAGGTTTACACTGACACTGCTGCTCCGGTGGGACTTTTGACATCACTTCTTTAGCATGACGACCACAACCTGAAAAAACAAAAGCAAGAATAATAACCGAGTGAGACTCGGGTAGCAGATTGTCGAGTTATCAACTGTTACAAGGTGACCTTTTCCACATTAATCATTGCCTGAACCCTCTGAATGACGTTAAACTATATTCAATAGTCCTTGATTTATGCCCTGCGACTATGCATTGAAAAAACTGAGCAGGACCCTGGGCTATATAATGACCAAGGCTACTATGTGTTGCAAGCAAAATTTCTATTTTGTAGCTGTAACACTTTTAATTTCTCACATGCATAAACCTACAACTACTGGTAGAGATTAAATATAAATAGGCCAAATAATTACCAGAGAGAATTTTTATCCTTTACATGTTTGGCTCCTGTTTTTTTCACAAAAAGTGAAATCAAAATAACTAATTGGGTCAATTGACCTACTAATTTCTTGCATTTGGCCGATTGGCTAGAGAGATAATACTAATCATGACGGTAACAATTGTTTTTTCTCTTCAAGATCATGCATGATTGACTATATCAGAAAATTATAATCAAACACCTAGCATAAACCTGGGGTTTATTTCTACTTTATAATACTTATGTGTATATTCATTATTATGATAAATGGGGTCAGACTGGGACATGAGACATTGGGAACTCGCATTTTTGCTCAGCTGATTTCTCTTCATTACGCAAGCATCAATTTAGAAGTATGACAAGACAAATAGCCTGCCATTTTGAATTAGAAAAAATAAAAAAATCAGTGTGATCCTTTTTTGTTTCCCAAAAGTCAAATTTATTTGCTTTTGTGAAAGGAAATTATAACTTACCTCGATACTGTGAGTATACATTTAACCGATAAATGAATAGTCACAATAAAAATACCTTTAAATATATATATTTTATGTTTATATTTTATATTTATATATAGAAATATATTTTCTTTGTACAAGTACTTTGGGAGGATAACGAGATACACAAAACGGAGAAGTTGGGAGAGGGTCCAATTTGCCCCTACAATTTGCTTGCATATTGATCGGTTTTACAGATATATTTTAGAGATTTTATTTTTATTTATTTAAAGATCTGAATCGGATTATTTTTCAACAAAAATCAGTATATCGAATTGGTATCTGAATTGGCTGGTGAAATTAGAATCTCTAGTATATATGGGGATCATCAAGACTATTTTCCTTTGAGGAACTGTAACAATCTAATACTGCCATACAGTGCATCTAGTAACAAAACAGTCCATGTTTCTTGAAATCTGTTATTAATAATGGTAATTACTGTTAGTGGTACAGCTTTATCTGTGATAATTAAGTCTCTCTTCTACTGCTGAACGAACTGCTGCGCCTGTACATGTTTAGAGCAAATAAACGTTTCGTTTAATTACCGTTAGTGACTCAAATATCTCAGTGAGACGTCTTTATCTTCTATCGCTATCGATGTAGCCAGCCGTACTGAAAAAAAGACTCACTTGCCACAGATGACGGAGGACAAGCTAAATACCGATAAGCCACTGGGGTTATTTTATGCGATACAAACGATACATCATATCGTCCGGATCAAGAGAGAGATAGATAACTTTATGCATCGACTGCTCAAATTACTTTCGTAATGCTAGTAAATAGAAGCATTACACCGCATACTTGTTTCTCATCATTGTTCTTTTGTTCGTGATTGGCTGCATTAAATCATATCGCTGTAATTGGGAAATACCGCACTTTGTGATTACGTCCTGACTAAAGCCAAAAGATTCTTCAGCTGTGTGGATGTTTATTAAGCTATAGACATGAAATAGATTGTGTGACAGGCCCGGAATTCATTAAGTAAAAGTAAGGAACTGGCAGCTGATGATTTTTTATTAGTGTAGCAGGCTAAAATATGGTTTTCTGCTAACTAGTTGATCTGTAAAAAGTATCTGAAGTTTCCGATTTTTTAAGAAAAGATTGGCCGATACCGATTCAGATACTTAACCTTTCGGCAGAGGAAACGACCAGAATGTCATTTATCGGTTGCGTGGGGAAACGACATTTATGTCTATTTCGGTAGACGTTTATAAAGCTGTCGCCTAGTAGCGTTAAACAAAGGATATGAACACTAGTAAGTTTTAAATATCATCAACAAGATATCGGTTGATGATTTACAATATGAAACGATTATCTGAGAGGCATTGCTTTGTGCTAAAAGCTAAACAAGTCGCGCCTCCTTGGAAAAGAATAAAAGTTGGAAAAACCAGTCAACATCGGCTCGACTTTCTAAACGGTAAAATAAAAGATTACTTGATCCTGCGATCGTTAGTGATTTTTTGTCTGATCAAAATAAAAATAATTCAAATGATAGAAGTGATGTAAACTTTTTTGGTCTTTTAATATACTTGTAATATACAGAGAAAACGATCGTTATGGTGGCTCGCACGGCTACGTTATGGCGTTTGACTCTACCGAAAAAAAATGCTTCCAAGCATTTTATACAGGGACAATTGCTCATGGTTGTATTTTTTTTGAGTAGTACATATGTGAATGAATGTATATGTACAAAAATTTATGTTCATAGAAATAAGTTTAAGATTTGAGCTATGCATGTTCATAAAATATCGATTTTATTGAATTTTCGAAAATAAATTACATGAGTTTCGGTTGTTTTTGGGGGCTTATACCTGGTCAAAGGGTTAACACCCATATCGGCACCGATATTAAAATCGGGGCAACTCTAATATATACCCATATATTTGAAGCAATATAATCTTTAATAACTAAAACTCTATGACTTTCATAGTTGCTGCAAAATCCTTCAGCATGACAAAGTCTACAAGCTGAGATTTCACACCAAAAATCATGAACTGCTTGAGTTCATTATTGTGGGTTTCAAATTGCAAATTGGACTAACAAAGAAAACAGTTTGAGACTTTGCCTACGATTAAGCACCTAAGCTAAATTGAAAAATCACCTCCTTTTTTGAGGAGGAAATATAGCAAATGATATTCAGAACTCAGATTAGATACAATGCGTGACGTAAATTGATCTCAGGTGGTTCCACTTTTTACTACATTAGTAGGATGTGTGAGTGTTTGGGCTCATCACTTCCTCCCTTTATGATCTCGCAAAGGGTACAGTTTAAAAAGTCGATGCCCAATGAAACACCCTATTGGAACGATGAATGGAGAAATCTTTTTACAATGAATAACTCACTTTGTTAGCTCTACGAGCTGCTGCAAGGAAAGACATATTCTGCTGTTGATGACTAACTATAATTTTATTACCATGAGCGACTATGTCAAAAATGAAGCAGTAGTGTTGTTAAAGAATAGAGAAAGCATAATATTTTTATTCTTTATTATTTATCTTGAGGTGTTGACTGATGTTCAAAAAAAGAATCAAGGAGATTGACCAACCAGAAGCTGAGATATAGCCAGCCAAACACAGGTCTACCAAAAAACATAAGTGTTTTGGTAGTCATCAATATATGACGTATGAAATCGACTTGTGTGCCATTGGTCAATTGAGCCAACTAATGCGCTCTCCTATAACAATCACGGCGTTTTAATTGGTTTAATCCCTGGAAGTATAGAACAATCAAATTGGGCCTAACAATCATTGCTCTGAGAATTCCGAACCAGTCCCTCTGACGTGTAGAATAGTTTTAGAATAAAATAATTACACGCATCTATTATTTCGCAACATTCTGCTATCACTTTCTACAAATTATATTAGTTACATCATTTATTCTATACGCAGTTATATTATTATTTTGTATAATATGCATTATGATTATTATATTAATCATAAAAAATAATCATTGATAAGATAATAGATAAATAGAAAAATCAAATCAAAAGTAATCGTTTTCTTTTCTTACAGCAAGAGCAGCACGGTCAAGTTATTCTTTTTTAAGATTATGGCTGTAGTGATCTTACAGTCTGTTAATAGTGACGATAATCATGAAAATCAACTAAATGCTGCAGTAGATACACAATAGAAAAATGATGAATGAACAAAAATTCACGTTCTCATTTCTTTTTCTAAACGAACTGCAATCGCGGATGTCGCATATAGACTATACACGCGCCGTTCGTTGAACAGAGGATCTTCGGAGCATATCCGTGGAGATCGAGTTAAAATTTGAAGCACAATAGTCAAAATCTGCTCTTCTGTTTTGAAAAATCACGGCGAGGGGTTGTGGGCAAATGCCTTTACCACACAATGTTTGCTTGATTTTCCTGAGAAACCAGAGCTAGTCTGTAAATTATTTACTATCGCGAGAAGCGTTTCACATCTCGTAGCCAAAACAATCATTATATGTAACGGCGGTAAGGGTGCACAACTCCGGCACATGAACATTAAGTCGATTTTATACGTCACAGTTTTCGGGATTTTCGAAGGGTTTTCCTCTGATTCTTTATTAGGTAGACCTGTGTTTGGCTGGCTATATCTCAGCTTCTAGTAGGTCAATCTCCTTGATTCTTTTTGTAGAACATCAGTCAACACCTCAAGATAACTAATAAAGCATAATAATATTATGCTTTCTCTATTCTTTAACTTCCCCATCATAACCATATCATTCTTTAAAGCAGTATGAAGAGCTAATTTAACATTTGTGAAGGCTCACCAGAAGACATCAGATATGGATGACAGTGATGTTATTATAAACTCACCAATACCGAATATTACTGGTGGCACTAACGGGCTTGCAACAAATATGCCATTCGAGGTAGATCTGCCCAAAAACTTTTTGTAGCCCAAATGTTTGCATAAATATTGAAATGTTTGATTGATTATTGTTTACAACATTCTCTTTTAACTTAATAGTATCTATATATTTAGATTTAAAAATTTTATTTATGCACATTAAAATTTGGACAGTTGTATACTTTGACTCACAGGTGTTCTTTAGTGGGATATTGCCGAAGCCGAGCCGTAGGCTACACAAACAAAACAACAAAGGTCCACGTATTTATGAGCAAAAACAAAATAATCCATCAAAATATTTCACCAATCCGATGAGCAGCACACACAAAAACTAAACCAGTTGACAGGACCACCCATCAAGTCAAAATATTCCAATGTGGAGTTTACGTTTGATACTGGGGCTGAAGTGTCAATAGTAACCGAGGCAACAGCCAATAAGTTGAACCTATGGTTAAAGAAACCGTCGACAGTTTTAGAAACTACTGATGGTAGTGAGTTAAAAGTGGTTGGAAGTGTAATAGTTCATTTGGAAAATAAAAACAGGCATATGGATGCTGAAGTTCATATGGTGAAAGGATTGAGAACAAACTTTTTGGGCATAACTGAGTTGAAGCAGCTAAAATTATTTGCTGTTGTAAACGCGTTATGCGAAAGTAAGTTTGAGCCTGTTAAGGAGTGTAGAAGTATTAAGCTAGTTGAGCCGTTTTCGTCGAGAACCATTATTGCTGGGTCAAGTTATGTTTCAGATGATGTCGAGTTGCAAAACCTGACAAATAAGTCTGACAGAGAGAGCAAAGTTAAGAAAGGTCACACAGGTCAAGATTGGAGGACTTGTAAAACCAAGGGAGTAAAGAGTAGTGGATACGCATAAATTGGTAGTCAACGGGGGACAGCCCAAGGCACCAGAGATGTGCAAGTGTCTATGGGGTATGATAGAGAACACGGTCATCATGAGGTGAGTGATGGTGCTAAGAAAGTAGCTGAACCAGTATCTGTAATGGAAAAGGTTTGCTCTTTTTTAGCCGAGGTATCCAGCAATGGAATGTTAGACAGAGAAGGTGAAAAAGGTAGCAGAGATTGAAAGAGAGGAAAAGGAGGTGCGGAGGAAGTCGAAATTGGCTAAGCTAAAAGCCATACATGAGGCAGCAGTCATGGAGTTGGAAAATGTCAAGGCATTCAGGGTAGTTGTGCAGGAGTTAGCCGAGGTTCAGAGGAGAATTGCTGGTAGTAGACCTGCACTGGTGGCAGGTGAGGTCGAGCTAGATAGGTCTGGGCCTATGCTAACTCCCAGCTCTGTGGTGCCATCCCCTGTGCAGCCGGTTATGGCCCAGGTGGAGACCTCCCACAAGAGGCCTGTCGAGCTTGCCTCTTATTGGGGAGAGCGAGGTAAAGATGGAAGAGACGGAGTTGAGGAGTCATTATTGACCCAACCAAAAGACTCCGGGCTAGTTGGGGTTGGTGGAAGTAGTGTTGGAGATGTTGGTGGAAGTAGTGTTGGTAGTGACAGTGGTCACGGTAAAAGTGTTGGTAGCGGAGGAGGTCAGGGTGATGAAAAGCCAGTGCGGACTGGCAATGGAGCTGGCAGTAACGAGGAGAGTATTTTAGTCGGTGGCACAAGGTCAGACAAGCCAGAGGTATAGCCTATGGAGACTACCCAAACGGAGTCAGGTAACGAGCAACACAAGTAAGGTAAGTTACTACGTCTGCTTGTTGGTAGTGATGGGGTGGCCCAAAACAAAACGAAAAAAAGAAAGGGCATGTTGTACTATGGGATTTGTTAGGCTCAGGCTATATTGGTGTCTGAGCCCAAGGCAGTACAGGTGGTCTTGGTAATTACGAGAGTGCATAAAGCTAGCGAATAAAGCTAGTCGGTAAAGCTAGCAGATTAGCTAGTGTAAGGCAGTATGGGGAGGATATAAGGAAGTGTAATGAAAGACGGGCGATCTTCTTGGTTTTCTTCACATCAGTACATTGATTTATACAACAACCAGAGCATTCTTAAACATAGACAAAATCAAGTCCGAACACTTTTAACATTTTGTGCTACCAGATCAAAATTGAAAAAGGATTGTCTAAATTTGAAAAAATTGTGAAATATTTTTCATTACATTTCCTTATCTTAACTAGAAGTATAGGTCTAGGTCTAGGTGTTTTAAGAACCCGTAAATCCCGAAATCGGGCAAAAGAAGGCCGTTGAGAACTTTATTTAAAAATAGTCAATAAAACATAAAATTATGGTAAGCCGCGCAAGTTGCGCGATGTTCTAGGTAAAAAACTATTCATATAAAACCCGGTGTTTGCACATACAGCTGAAGGAGCACCCCCCGTAACCAGTCTTGTTTCATGACTGTGAAGAACATTTTGTATTTGGTTAAAACTTTCGATAAGAGACTCATGGCAGTCGTCAGATAAAATCTTTAGCATGAGAGACATTCTTGCATGTTTGCGTCTTAGTTCTAAAAGTTCTAGATCTATAAAAATTCTTGCCTCTGTAACACTCTGCCTACCTTTCAAACCAGATATAAACCTAACCGCCTTTCTCTGAACTGCTTCCAATGATGCTACCTGTCGCATCAAATGAGGGTCCCATACTTCACTCGCATATTCCAATATTGGTCTACACAGAGTGAGATGAGTTGCCATGTTTTTGGCTCTTTTCAGAAATTTACGAAAAGAATCTTGACTTGATGCATACACAACGTTCTTTCAACCTTGATTCGAACCAGATTTCTTGACGTAGGTCGTGTTAACTTATAACTTTTTAATTCACTCATGCTCACAACTATTCACTACCACTAAACCATCAACAACAAGAATAGACTTTTATACTTTATAATATTTTTCTTTAGATTTTTTAAAAGATTATAATAAAGTTTATAAACCATTCAATTAAGCCAATATAAATCTGTCATAACCCCGACATAACATACTAGTTTGTTCAAACACAGTCATTAACGATAATTTGGCATTGATCATAAACAAAAAGAATATTATCTATGCTTTACCAGCCCATGTTTGTTTCTTGCATGAGCCACATTGAGTTTGATAACACATGGTGAATCAGGTTGAAAACCAACTCAAAATCGAGAAGATTGCAGGTTCTAAGCGCGGTTGGCGACGGAATTTGAACGAATGCTGATAAAAGGATTTCGCAAAATTACGATCTTTTGAGCTGAAGGCAAGATAACTTCGTGGCTCTCTAACCTTCTGGCCATTTTTAGCGTAATACGGACGAGCTGCTTGACATTTGCGGCAGGTCGAATGTAGAGAATAGGGCGTGACCATTGAACTTAAAATCCCTGAAATGACAATCACGTGACTTTCACGTTGATAGTGATGCGTAGCGTATGCGCCATATTGGAGAGCTAATCGAATGCTAGTTCCGTTTGTAAACAAACAGTGAAAAGTGACAGAAATGTACAACGTTGAAGAGTTATTTTCCTGCTGAGTGTTAATAAAAACTTCTCTTACACAGCGTTTAGAGTGCCCTTATAGAAGAAAACCTATTTATAACATATAGAGTGGGATATATCAAATGATAAGTAGATGTAAAATAGATTTTCGTGGACCATGTAATTCATACAAACTGTTGTATTACAGATGCATAAACCAATGATATACAGCCCCCATACAGGGGGGCTGTATATCATTGCATAAACCCAGCAAATGGTATATTCAGGCAAATATCAACTGTTCCATTATATTAAAATTTATATTACATATGCATAAATGCATATGGAAAAACTTAGCACATAAAGTATTTCGATAAAAACAACACATAGGTATGCTGCCAAAACAGAAACTGTTTTCAAGATTTAAGTGATAATAGCTTATGAATGTATGATATGCATAATACAGCATATGTAAAAGATGAAATGAACTACTGCAACAACTAAACGGAAATTAAAAACAGTTGTAATAGAGGATAATCAAAATAATGCAAACAAGGAAATGCAGGAATTAGTGGAATCAGATGATTAAACTTATACATACACGTTACAGAAACTGTGTAAAAGAAGATTTGTATAGCACTGGATATTGAGCCAAGGTGCATCAGAATTTCTTAGAACTAAATCAGATTAAGAATAACAGCACAACAACAGCTGCAGATGAATATTACAGTGATTACATTGTTACTGGCCTTTATAAAGTACTACTTTAGTATTGTATGCCACAAAGATGCACCTTGCAGCTTGAGTGTAGGATTTTACCATAATGATGCTGTCGGTGATCATAAAACGACTGAATAAGGTTTTTCATCAATGACACAGTGGTTGGATATGCCACCTGCCATATCCGTAAGGTGTTTCCCAAGGCATAACACATCACTAGATCTTACACTACTGATAAAATACCCTACACAATGGAGTGGATCTGGCTTTGTATTAATACAAAAGTATTGATCTGCAACTAGCAGGATCCTGATGACACCGTCTGATGGACGCACCAATCCTCCATTGTTTTGTAGCTCGAGTAAAGTATAGAGATGTCGGTACTGGATACTTGACTTAGTGGTAACCAGCGACTGACGGCCAATGTCACGACAGCACTTTAGTTAGCTTTTGCACAATGTAGCTAGCTATATAGACTATACTGTTACCTATAACAGAAATTTGACATCTGAAATCATTGAGTTCCACAAACTGATCAACTTCTGGAGTAGCCTGTATGATGAGAATCTCGTTTTGAGCAGTAACATTACCTGTCTTACCAGCATCTGATTTTGTACCGCATTTGCTGATAAGTTTGCGAAAGGTAGCCTTAAACTGAGTAACAGTAGGATTATTATTCCAACCACCTAAACAAAAGCATCAATTATAACAATTACGCAAAATCAACAAAAATGAATGTCTTATTCACATAAACATAGTACCCTTAATATACAACAATACAACTAATAAAATAAGCGAAAATAAAACAGCTCAAAATGCTACCATATCGCTATGTAAAATGAAAATGTGGCAATTTTTACTGGAAGTCATTCACACCCATCTTAGGCATAAAGCTTAAAGGTGGACTTGCAACAAAATTCACATTACATTCGATTGTTATTGATTTATTTGATTTTTTCGATTTAAATCGATTTTTTTTGTTAAAAAAAGATGTTTTATGTTCTAAATTGCAAGTTATTGCTATCAATTTAGAATTTATAATTTGCAGGGGTATTATGTAGTTTGATTATAACAATTAGGAAATGAAAAAACATTTACACAGTTAACACATGACAAAAAGGACAGCATAATTTATGCGTTGGACATTAAATCCCAGAAACAAAGATGAAGAATCACAGAGAACAGATCACACAACTGCTAAGCTGCAGACATATTCATAAGCACTTGCTGTGGCAGCTGTCACTGTTTTGCGTGCTGTTGAGGTTTCTATATTTTTTTTTAGATATATCTACTTTAAGTTGAACAAACTTGCAGCACTGTGCTTGACAATATGGTTTTAAATTTAATCATTGAAAAGCATCATTCAACATTGAAAATATTACCTTTAAATGACTTCAGCCGAACGTTTTAACCTGTTGTCAAAACATGGATCATTGAAATGTTCGTTGCAGATAAGTGCCCAAGGATCAGGCTTATTCACTCTTCTGCGGTTGTGATACCATTGTAAATAATGACAGTTCTCAGTTGCTTTGTTTGGAAATCTAAAAATTAACATGAAACTGTAGTAGTTAGTTAGCAACAGTAGTAATAACAATAGTATTATTACTCTTATCTCCTTACTGCTAGCTATATCCAGGTACAACAATAAATAATATTGTTGGCACGACAAACATTTTTTTCAAATATAAATATTTAAAAATAACCTAATGGTTTGTAGTTCCAAAACACTATTATAAAAAAAATTCCAAATTTAAATAATAAAAAACCTTCGTTCTGAAGGAAGAACTTTTCACTCACTAGCATATAAATTTATCTAATCACCGACAAAATACAGTCAAACTCGTACACTCAGTAGTGACACTGTGTAGTCAAATTACATAGTTCTAGTCTAAAGTTTATTCATCACATTTAT
Organism: Watersipora subatra; assembly: GCF_963576615.1. Lineage (NCBI taxonomy): Eukaryota > Metazoa > Bryozoa > Gymnolaemata > Cheilostomatida > Watersiporidae > Watersipora > Watersipora subatra. Next base: position 35,062,270 of record NC_088710.1, on the reverse strand, counting down.
CAAGTTATTGTTCATTTTTGGTTTTGTTTTATTTTATAAGTATAGCATTTATTCGGGACATTACAGTAGTTAGAAAGCTGCAATACCTTATAAGGAATATGCTAATGAGAAGTGGGCGGAGCCTATCATATATAAGTTGTTGCATCACAGTTTATGAGTCAATATTGCTTACATACTCACTACAGAAAGGATAAAGAATAAAGATTATAAACTAAAGACTCTCAAGCTTGTTAATTATCATAGCATTGTACAGAAAATAAAGATACCAGGAATATACAAAGTGTACAGATTACGCTGGCAGTTTTGGTTGACACAAACCCATAAAATGTACAGAATCATTTAGTACATTTTGGTGGCAGCGGTGGGATATTGTCAGCCAAGATTACAGAGTACAGATTACACAGTACAGAGTAAAGATTACAGAGTACAGAATACAGATTACAGAGTACAGAGTACAGATAACAGAGTACTGAGTACAGAGTACAGAGTACAGATTACAGAGTTCAGATTACAGAGTACAGATTACAGAGTACAGACTACAGAGTACAGATTACAAAGTACAGATTGCAGTTCACATATTACAGAGTACAGGTTAAAGAATACAGGTTACAGGGTTAATTCATAAGCACCGTTAGTTATGTCCAGACAGCGTACAAGAAGAAATAACCAAGAAAGAGAATTAGAAAACTTGCATGAAACAATTTTAACAGCTGGTACCTCAACAAGACAAGATGGTACAGTTAATATAGATAATCTTGTACATGCACTACACAGAACACAGCGCACAGACCGTAAAGAAATAAAAGCACCTACATTTGATAGTGAAGGAAATGTAGAGCTTTTCATTCAACAATTTACAGATGTGGCTAACTTGAATCAATGGTCAGACCAAGAATCACTGCTTCATCTACGGCTCAATCTAACTAGCAAAGCCAGAGATGAAGGTATATACAGCACAGTGGCACAGATTTATGCTAACTTAAGGTCCAGGTTTGGGTTGACTACAAAGCAAGCTAGAGATAAACTAGGGAATCTCAGGAAATCTGCAAACATGAACACTCATGAACTAGGTTCTGAAATCCTCAGACTGGTGAAACTGAGTTATTCTAATACGCCAGATACAGATCAAGAAGATCTTGCCATGGATAAATTTACAGCCGTCATGAATGACACAGGTCTCAAAAGGCATCTTATCGCTCTACGACCAGAGAGCATAAAAGAAGCTGTACAGATGACTGAAGAATATTTCCAGGTAGATCACAAGTCAACAAAGTTGACTGCTATTACAGAAGAGTCAAGTGCAGTTTTAGATGCGATACAGGCATTGCAACAAACTGTGAAACAACAGGCAGACATTATAAAAATGATCCAGGAAAGACAAGGACAAATTACAAGTTGGCCAAACCAACTAATGGATCAAGCTACACATTTTGCGGGAACACAGCCCATACGGTCTCCTGCCTATGCAGCACCTGGCTTCACCAGAAAGCCTGATGTATCCAGACGTGGGTGCTTTCAGTGCAATGGACCGCACATGAAAAAAGACTGCCTTAAGCTCAAAACTCAAGAACCACAGAACCAGGGAAATGCGAATGGTCCAGCTCAGTAACTGGCTCATCTCAGCGTGGACCTTTAATAAAACACAAAGAGCCTAAGAACAAGAAAGCTTGCCATAAGGCTAAACCAGAGAATACTGAAGTACGAGACATAGAATGGCAAACTCATGGTTGCCTATACATACCAGGCAAGGTAGAGAATCACTCACTCCTATACCTTCTTAATACAGGCAGCACAGAAAATATTCTATCTCGAAACCTATTCAACAAACTCTCTGGTAAGCTGAAGGCAAGTCTAGACGCTGATGAAACCACTGCAAGCATGGCTGATGGAAGCGGACTTCTTATTTATGGCACCATAACATTGCCTTGTCGTGCCAGAACGATGCAAGTGCGTGTCACATTCAAAGTAGCTAACATCACAAATGATGCCATACTTGGTATTCAATTCTTCAAAGAACATAGATGCGCGATAAACCCGGATAAGGGAGTGTTAAATATACAAGATCAGTTGCTTCTATGCACCAGTAGAAATGGGTCACTGTACACTAACAAAGTACAGGTGGCAGAGACCACAACAGTTGCCCCTGGGTATGAAGCACAGCTAATCTGTAGATTAACATCAAGTCCAACTCATCCAGTAGGAATAATAGAGCACTGCTTTGCACTGGATTCAAAGGTGGTTTTAGCAGCAACACTCACACAACCTAATAGTAGAGGGAGAGTCATGGTGAGATGTCTCAATTCAAGCTCAGCTACAGTAGAACTAAAGGCTGGCACTAATATAGGACTATACACTCCAGTAGACCATGATCAAATCTTCACAGATATAGAGAAGGACAACTCTGTACAGAAACCACAGCCCACAAACTTAAACTCACAAGTACCCGAACACGTAATTCCCTTATATGAGCAGGCAGTTAAGAACTGTAAATCTTCTGCTCAAGTACAGGCACTGGCTAGACTTCTAGTGAATTACACAGATGTGTTCAGTAGAGATGACACAGATGTAGGTCTAACCAAACTAGTATCACACAGTATACCCGTGTAACCAGGTACAAGCCCAATCAGACAGCTACCTAGGCGATTGGGTGTTGAGAAAGACCTGGAAGTCGAAAGACAGGTAGCTGATCTTGTATGGAAAGGAATAGTTGAGTCTACAGATAGTGCATGGAGCTCCCCTGTAGTACTAGTCAAATAGAAAGACAACAGTTGGAGGCTCTGTGTGAATTACAGAAGATTAAATGCTGTAACGCGCAAGGATGCGTACCCACTGCCCAGGATCGATGATAGACTCAATGCCTTGGCAGGTAGTGTATTGTTTAGTACACTAAATCTCTTAAGTGGTTATTGGCAGGTGCCATTGGACCAAGATGCTCAAGAGAAGGCAGCATTTGTTACCAGAGGGGGACTCTAGAAGTGAAAGGTGCTTCCGTTTGGATTAACGTCGGCACCAGCAAGCTTTGAAAGACTTATGGAACAAGTACTCAAAGGGTTACATTGGATAAGTCTACTTTTATATCTGGATGATGTAATTGTGTTCTCTACAGATTTCACCACTCACGTAGAAAGACTTGAGGCAGTATTACACAGATTCCACACAGCTAACTTGAAACTGAAACCATTGAAGTGTGAACTGCTACATAAAGAAGTCAAGTTCTTGGGCTATGTAGTCAGCTCACAAGGAGTGTCCACAGATCAAGACAAAGTTAGAGCTGTCAAGGAGTGGGAGACACCAAAATGCCAAACAGAAGTCAGAACATTTTTGGGTTTTGTTGGTCATTACAGAAAGTTCTGTCCTGATTTTGCAACTACAGCAAAACCTCTCAACAGATTAACAGCTAAAGGAACTCCATTTTGTATGGGGTAAAGATGAAGAGATGGCATTTTGTAAGCTAAAAAGGTTTATCATAGAGGCACCTGTATTAGCTTACCCTGACTACACCAAAGAATTCATACTGGATACAGATGCTAGCCTAGAAGGTGCTGGGGCTGTGTTATCACAGGTACAGAATAGGGAAGAAAGACCTATAGCATATTACAGTAAAACCTTCAATCCAGCAGAGAGAAATTATTGTGTAACAAGGAAAGAGCTTCTAGCAATAATCTTTGCAACAAAACACTTTCGACCGCACATATATGGAAAGAAATTTCACCTGCGCATAGATCATGCATCACTAATCTGGCTTTACAAGAGAAAAGACCCTTCCCATCAAGTGGCCAGATGGCTGAAGTTACTAGCAGAGTTTCAATTCACACTTAGCCATTGTGCCGGAGCAAAGCATGGAAATGTCGATGGGCTAAGCAGAGTTTGCTGTGAATGTAGACAATGTAGTAACATGGAATGCAGAGATGGCGGACCAAGCAGGAAAGATATCAAGATAACAGATCTTGTACAAGTAGCAGGTGGTAAAATCCTGGAAGGAAGCGAGTCAGGACCAGATGGCTATGTAGTGGAAGGAAGGAAAGACCCAACGATTTGTGGTATATCTACAGAATCTGAACTAAGAAAAAAGATAATTCCTCTTCAGAAACGTGCTGGAAGTGGAACAGAGATTTTAAGACAACTAATAACAGTTGGAAAAGAACCTTCACAAGAACTAATTGAGCAGGGAAGCACAGAGATCAAGAAACTATGTGCTCTATTCAAAGTCATGAAGATAGAAGATGATCTGCTCAAAGTTAGATTAAGTGTGAACAATCGGTGCATCTGGGTGATAGTATGTCCCACAGAACTCAGAGCATCTGTAATAAGACAACACCACAGTCAACATCATGCAGGGGTCAACAATACATACAAGAAGGTCAGGCTCAGTTGGTATTGGCCAGGCATGGTATCGCAGATAAGGCGCACAGTCAAGAAATGTGAAGTTTGTCAAGCAGCCAAGCATAGTAATACAAACACAGGATCAAGTCAACAGAGATTGTTCTGTGGCCGCCCATGGCAAGTGCTATCTGTGGATTTAATGGGCCCATTCACTAAGACACCAAGGAACAATACCATGATTTTGGTATTAGCTGATCACTTCACGTGGTGGCGTGACGCTATAGCCATACGCGATGGTACCACTAGGAGCATAGCAGAGGCTTTAGAGACCCAAGTCTTTTGTTATTTTGGGATTCTAGAGAGGATTCATTCAGACAAGGGAGCTGCGTTCGAGTCCCAATTAATGCGAGAATTATGTAAAATCTGGGGCAAAGATAAAAGTAGAACAACACCTTACCATCCACAAGGAAATGGTGTTGTCGAAAGAGGTAATAAAGACTTAGGAAATGTACTGCGGTCCTTTTTATTAAACCGTGATGAGACAGATTGGAACTTATTATTACCCCAGTTAACCAGATCTATCAGAGGCACACCACACAGTTTCACTGGTGAAACTCCTAACTTCATGATGTTTGGACGAGAAATCACAATGCCAGCTAGCCTCATCTCAGGACCAAGTCTAGAGAAACAATCCAGAGAAAACTACGCAGCTGAGCTGGAGAAAAGATTGGCAGTAGCATATGAATTCACAAGGAACAAACAAGCCGAAATCAGAGCAAATGATCCCAGACAATCCCTGTTGTTTCAAAACGGTGACTATGTGTGGCTAAAAGTTAAAAGATACAGAAAGGGATGCACACCGAAACTCCAGGCAAAATGGCAAGGGCCATATAAAGTCAAAGGATCATTTGAAAATCATACTTAATTGATTTACATGGTAAAACCTCTATTGAGCACGAATCCAGATTAAAATTATACACTCCAGCTGATAGCAACTGGGGGAGAGCTCCAGTTATGCAAGAACCGAATCGCCAACCTGCACGGCCAGGTTTCCCAAAAGAACCGATCAATAAAAAGGTCGGTGATCAGCGTGAAGTACCTATCATACCACGAGAAAGAGAATTTGAGGCTACAAGAGAAAACGATAACAGAGTCGCAGAAGGAGAACCAACTAATAATACAGATGACAACACCAGCGACACACATGAGGAAACCAACGTAACAAGAAGAGAAGACAACTACGAAATAGCAAAGCGAACCAGGAAACCCCCGATTCGATATGGATATTTCATGCTCTATAAGCTATCCTGCAGCTGATCATAAACTATAGACGATATCACGATGCTGAAAGGAAGAGTGTAGTAAAATTACATAGTTCTAGTCTAAAGTTTATTCATCACATTTATCAAGTTATTGTTCATTTTTGGCTTTGTTTCATTTTATAAGTATAGCATTCATTCGGGACATTACAGTAGTTAGGAAGCTGCAATACCTTATAAAGAATATGCTAATGAGAAGTGGGCGGAGCCTATCATATATAAGTTGTTGCATCGCAGTTTCTCAATCAGTTTTGCTTACATACTCACTACAGATAAGATCAAGAATAAAGGTTATAAACTAAAGACTCTCAAGCTTGTTAATTATCATAGCATTGTACATAAAATAAAGATACAAGGAATATACAAAGTGTACAGAATACGCTGGCAGTCTTGGTTGATACAAAACCATAAAATGTACAGAATCATTTAGAACAACTGATCGACTCTCACTCACCCAGTGACTAGTGTAGTAGAACTAACTAGTGGCAGTACTAACTAGTAGTAGCACAACTAGTAGTAGTCGTAGACTTTAGCAATAGTAATAGAACTAGTAGTAGAAGTGACTTACTTGTGAAATGTCATGCCCTTTCCTTTGAAAGTCTATTCTTGCGGTTTTTGCAGTTCATGGAATAGCAATAGCACTATGCACCTACACCCTTCTCTCTTTTACATTAATTATTAGTAGTAATCTCAGTAGTCTGTTCCTTTGATTTAGCGGTGTATTCGTGATCTTCCATAGCTGTTAAATCTGAAATTAGATTTCTTTTTCACATTGAACACAATGAAATTAACTCAAACGGTATCTGAACATGGCGTTGGCCGGATTTCCATACTCGCGAATGACCTCTGTCATTCCAGGGGTTTTGAGTTCAATGGGCGTGACGACAGAAAAAACTGAAACGTACACACCTGAGTAGAACATAAAAAAGTATAGACAATCGTGTAAACATTGTTTTATATAAAGCCTCACTTCCGGTGGCGGCATACGTTCAGAAAACTTACATACACCTGCAATGATCTGAATCCTTTTTACACTTTTTGAAGCATAGAATTAGTGCTAAAAATATAAATATTAAAAAGAAGACTTTTAAATTAGTCAATACCAACAAAGAAGTTTAAATTTTAATAATAATTAAAAAATTAACTATTATTCAAAAACCGGATTTACCAATTATTTGGTATACAATTTTGATTTTTTTAAAAATCTAGGATAGGAAAACATCTAATATATGGGAATCACCAACAAAGTAAAAAATGGAGAAGTAAAATTGTGATGGTTAAGTAACCCTAGCTACATACTTTTTGAAGTAGGTTTTTGGAAGGTGAAAGTTAGTGTCTCAGTAATATGTTATCAATTGGAGGCGTGGCATTTCCGCCGTCAGGTCTAACCAGCTATGACGTCATTTTCTAAACTCTTATAATCTTAAACTCAGCTACGTACATGTAAAAACTGCATTATGTGAACATACGTACATGTACACCTAAACAACATAACCTCCTACACCCCTACACATAGGTCGCCCAGTCACAGTGCCCTCTACACAGTCGTTATACCCCCGTACTGCAGCTCTGCCTACCGAACCATACAGTGTGGCCATAGCCCTGCACAATCAATATGTTCTTGTGATATACCATAGGTCTTTTAGCAGGCGACCGGTTGTACTTTTACTATCAGTGGGCCATTTACTGATGCGTGACAAATTGAGCATGCTTTAGAACAAAATTCTATATCTTTGTCAACACTGTAGCATCATTTACTATAAGGTATCACTTCCCAAACAATTATAATATGCAAAGGTGTGGAAGTAAAGATGCTCGTCTAAGGATGACATTTGCTTTTATGCAAAACCATGACTTGCTCCATCGCATGCTACCAGATGTTTTAAGCTTTCATAACCTCAAAATGCTTTATTTTTGAAGCATACAACCCTTTAGTGGTGGCTATGATCAGAAAGTCCCTATAAGCAACATCCTGTTCCATCTGATTGTAGGCTGCCGCTAAGTCCTGTGCACTAAACAGCTTAGAAAAGCTGAAAATGTCTCATTTGCAAGTGTCTATATGAAGGCTGAATCTTGTGAGCTGGTGCTGATATTGGGCTTAACATGCCTACATAGCCTGATAATATCACTTTCTTTCTCTACGGCTGCTACTCATGAAGCCCCTTCACTACACACAATTGGTTAAACTTTGGCTTTATCTCTCAACCAAATGTTCCATGACTTATGTTATCTTATCACACACAAAAGTGTTGAAGCTTTAATGTAGATTTCTGTCTCAGTTTTACTTTGATGCAATCCCATCCTTGCAACCAATTTGTTTTATCTTCACAAGAATAGGTGTGAGACATGAGGTTAAACACACAACATCTAGCATTTATTTCTTTGCTTGACTCACTGTGCTTGATATAATGTTTGATATTATGTTAGTCAACAAACTTGTTATTTAAACAATGGGTCATTAACTATTTTATGATCAAAGATTAAACTGTGGTATTTGCACAGTAATATTATAAAATTCTCTTTTTGCATGATAGAATTTTTTTTTCAAGACACTCTATACTGTAATATTTAATGCAACATCAAGTGACTCTGAGCCAATAAAAATCAAACTGAATACCAAAAGTGGGAAACACAGAATAGAATATGAACTTTATTTACAAGGAGTGCACGGAGCCAATAAGGTTATAGAATTATGATAAGATAATAAAGGTGATCACTGTCAATGAAATAAAGAATAAAATAGTGATTTGCTCATCAGAGTAGTGTGGCAGCATGTATCAAATGCGCCACTCAATCTGGAGGACTGGTGAGTAGAGATATGGCAGCTTAAACAATGTTGTGGAGTGTGTTTGACCTTGAGCACATATTTTACACGCATCAACTCTTAATATGTTTTAGCTCTGTAATGTTTGCTATATATAACACTCAGTATAGGATTCTATCCATGTGTATATGATACGGCAGCAGAAGCTTTGATGACATGGTATGAGTTGTGCAAAGTGAGCATTTCGCAGCCTCCCGAGATGTCTGATAAAGCTGCTAAGAGATAAAGACTCAGCATTTGGTAGAACAGAGCTCACCTCTGTCAGACATTAGCTAATAATGGTGAACCGAGTGGTTGAAATCCTATTGTAGTCTCGAGACTACTAAGTACTGCATTAGAGGCAGTGATAGAATAATTTAGAAAATTCCATGAAAATACCTATCATGTGAGTAAAACTAATTATGGGTTTGTCTTCCCTTGACTTGTGCCAACTGGGTCAGTGCTTCAATCTTTTTTGGTATAAAATAAAAAAATACGAGTTATTGGTAGTGGTATAGGTGAAATAGATCTTGAGAATTTTCTGCCGCCAAAAAAT